>NC_092130.1:170504929-171131520 GCF_043159975.1 Macaca nemestrina
CGATAGTGTTAGATTTTAACCGATACGGTAAAATAAATATCCACGAGTCCATACTGATATAAATAATTGAATTAATAAGCCAGGAGAACAGATAGCTATTTTTTGTAGAAGAACTCCAGTTACTTAATGTGTAAGAAAGGAGGTAACTAGAATATCACCAGGAGGCGAACAGCACAGTAATTGTTGTAGACAAGATCCACTGATGGATGTCAGAATTAATGGGTAAAAGTTTGAGGAAAAACCCGGTATTTATGTAGTCAACAGGATATTTGCATAGTCTCAAAGTATCTTCCCCAATATATTTGTTAATTACAAAACAGAATGAAAAGAGTGTCTTTACCGTGGAAGCCATGAGAAGCACATTGTGTACAGTATGAAAACGGAAACAAGGCAGAGCACCACCTTCAGCCTCAACTGGGAAAATGCAGGTTGATTGTCACAAAAAATACTATAAAAAGCCTTTGCTGCTCTACCTGTGTCTGTGAGTGACCATGAAGGTGCAACGTGTGTTTGATTTTGGGGTTACAAATAAATTTTAGCAAGTAGGCAAGTTTACAAAAATGGAATACATAAATAGTAATGATGGACTGAACTTATTGTCTCGCCCTTTATAGAACAGCTTTGCCAACCCTCATTTTAACTTAGTCTGCCTTCAAAAACTAGTCTACTACTTTATAAACAACTTAAGAAACTTAAAACAGTATACTTCTAATTACCACTCTACCCACTTTGTGTTTTATCATATACTTCCACCAGTACTATAAAAAATAATGTGCTGGTGATTACTTGACTCCTGGCCTTCCAAGAAAAAAATGTTAAAAGCCCCAATTTGTAGCATTTGTTATTTTTATAGTGTGAATACTCCTACCACAGCCACCCCTCCCCCCCCACAACCTGCTTTTTTTTGAGATAGGGTCTCATCTTGCCACTCAGGCTGGATTGCAATGGCATGATCCTGGCTCACTGTAGTCTCAACTTCCTGGGCTCAAACGGTCCTCCCATCTCTGCCTCCCAAGTAGCTAGGACTAGAGGTGTGCACCACCACACTCAGCTAATTTTTAAATTTTTTTTGTAGAGACCAGGTCTCACCACATTGCCCAGGCTGGTTTCAAATTCTCAAGCTCAAGCAATCCTCCTACCTCAGCCTCTCAAAGTGCTGGGATTACAGGCATGAACCACTGCACCCAGCTACAGCCAATTTTAAACTAACAACATGACATCACTAAACATAGACTTGTGAAGGCATGTATGTGAACAGTCAGCTCTACATGCCAGTGTCAGTCAGCTCCAACACACCACTGACTACAACTTCCACTTATATTGTTATTGTTTTTAATAGTAGCCTTTTAAAGATGTTTAAAGAAAGATAGATATGAAATATCTTTTAAAGATTCATTATGTGCATCTAATGTTCATTCTGTCTGGTGTCCTTTCTTTCTTCCCACCAGGTTTCTATCTGTTTTATTCTCTTTCTGAAAATATTTGTGATAGTAAATGTCTGCTGGAGATGAATTCTTCCAGGTTTTGTCTTTCCAAAAATGTCTTCGTTTTGCTTTTACTTTTGAAAGATGTTTTCACGGCCGGGTAAGGTGGCATTCCATTTTTTCTGGCTTCCATTGTGTACAGTGAGAAGTCAGCCGTAATTCTTGTCATTTTTCTCTGTACGTAATGTTTCTGTTTACCTATGGTTACTTTCAAGATTTTCTCTTTATTTCTGTTTTTCAACAGTGTGTTTGTGATGCACCAAGTTTGGTTGTCTTTGTATGTATCTTACTTTCACTGAGTATTTTCGATCTATGATTTGGGGCCATCAGCTTGGAAAAATTGTTGGCCATTGTCTTTTCAAAAATTTCTTTGCTTCATTTTTCTCTTCTTTTTTTGAGACTCCAGTTATACCCGTATTAAACCATTTGATATGTTCACAGGCCTCAGATGCTCTGTTTTTCTCCCCTTTGCCACTGACTCCTTTTTCCTCTTTTATTTCAGTGTAGATGGTTTCTTTTGAACCTGACTCTTTTCTCTTGTGCCCAGTGTGGTGATAAGTCCAGTGAAAGAATTCTTCATCTCTGATATCCTGTTTTTCATTTCCACTTCCATTTGGCTTTTAAAAATACATAGCTTCCATTTCCATGCTGAAATTTTCTGTCTTTTCACACGTATTTGTCACAGTTATTTTAAATCTTCATCTGATGGGTCTGACATCCAGGCTTGGTCCTTTGTTCTGTTAACTGTTCCTTTACAATGGGTCACATCACTTCTTTGAGGGTCTTTTAATTTTTAACTAAAGTAAAACCTGGTGTGTAAAAGAATGACAGAGACAGAAATAACACTAGAAGCTGAAGTAAATAATATTTACATCAGTCCAGAAAACAGCATGCTTTTCTGTTCAAACCCATTCGTGTGTGTGTGTGTGTGTGTGTGTGTGTGTGTGTGTGTGTGTGTGTGTGTGAATTTAGTATTTATCGTTGAACCGGGTCTGGGCTGTGTTTCTGCTTTAGTTAGACTGAAGACTTCACAAACATCAAATTAATTGAAGGTAGGATTATAACCTTCCCACTTGTAGTGGCTTAGGATATGAGTGCCTCGAAGGTGTGTCTATTTTCCTGCCCTGCCGTTGGACTTCAGCAGGCTCTGTGTGTATGCTGAGCCTTGTGGGTAAGAGCCTTTCAATTCCCCCATCCCTTTCCAACCAAGGTGGGCCTCTGCTTAGTCCTGGGTGAGGCCTAGAGTGCCAGTGGGAATCATAGTATTTGCCTCATGTGATTATAATTCACTGGTCAATTAGACAACATGTAAAAACACCTCAACCATCTCAGTCACATATTAAGTGATAGCTGTTATTACATCTGTGGGAATTTTTAAAACTTTTTATTTTGAAATAGCTTCAGACATACAGAAAAGTTGCCCAAAAAAAAGTACTAAAAAAATCCCATCTACCCCTTACCATATTCCCCATGTGGTAGAATTTCCTCCCATTTCTTACCTTCACATATGCCTAAATCTACATCTGTCTGTTTATACGAACTTTCTTCTGAAGAGCCCTTTTACTCTGGAATACTTTAGTGTATATTTACTAAAAGCAAGTACTGTATAATTATCAAAATCAGGAAACTAACATTGAAACAGTAGTGTTGCCTAATCTACAGACTCTTCAGACTTGGCCCGTTTTCCCACTACTGCCACAAATTTCAGCCCAGGATAATACCTTCATTCAGTGATATCTCTTTAGTCGCCTTTAATCTAGAACAGTTGTCCAGCTTTTTAAAATCTTTCATGACCTTAACATGTTTGAAGAGCATAGGTCATTTATTTGTAGGATGTTCCTCAGTTCAGTTTTTCTGATGTACCTCCACGATTGAATTCATGTCCTGCTTTAAGGGCAGGGACCGCACGAAGCGAGGTCTTGTCCTCCACTCCCCATCTCATGGCCAGTGGTGCTAGCTTTGATCATTAGGTTAAGATGGCATCTGCCAAGTTTCTCCTCTATCAGTTTACTATTTTACCCTTTGTAACTCATACGTATCTCACGGGGGAATACTTTGCAACTCTATTGGTATCGTGTTTCTCATCAAACTTTCACCTGCTACTTTGAGCACTCACTGATGATGCTTGCCTGAAACAGTGACTACTGTAGAGATACTGTATTTATTTCCCAGGGCTGCCTTAACAAAATGCCACAACCTGGGTGGCTTCAAATAACACATTTGTCATCTCAGTTCTGGAGTCCAGAAGGCTGAAAGCAAGGTGTTGGCAGGTTGGTGGCTTCTGAGAGCTGTGGGAAGCATGTGTTCCATGCTGCTCCATTGCTGGTGGTTTCCAGCAATCTCTGGCATCCCCTGGCTTGTAGATGCGTCACTCCAGTCCTGTGCCTTTACATGGTTTCTCCCTTTGTCTCTTTACATCGTCTTTCCTCTTTGCATGTCTCTGTGTCCAAATTTCCCCTTTTCATAAGGACGCTGGTCATACTGGATTAGGATCCATCCTGATGACTTCATTTTAACTGGATTAATAAAGATCCCATTTCCAAATAAGCTCACATTCTGAAGTGCTGAGAGTTAGGATTTCAACATGCCTTTTTTGGAAGACGCAAGTCAACCCGTAGCAGATGCCAAATGGTGATCTATGGCAATTTTTAATGGTTCTCATTATTATCATTGTTAAGATAATAAACAGAAAATTTTAAACTTCAGTGTAAAGATGGCCCAGCCATGTGCCAGCTTAAATCTCAGGCCTGTATGCCTGGGAATTTTTATCTTTGAGCCATGATTTGCATGTTTGAACTTTAAGCCGTTTGGTGAACCAATTTCGACATCACCCTTAAGTTCCAATGTCACCTTTTGTATCCAGGCTAGTTGTCAGCTGCCTTTTAAAAGGGGCGTGTCCCTGTTCTCTATGATGTGTGTGGAGATTTCAGCAGACCAGGGATGCTGAGCACCGGCCAGCTGTCAGCTCCAGTGTGTGTGTGTTTGTTTGTTTGTTTGTTTGTTTGTTTGTTTGTTTGTGTTGAGACAGAGTCTCGCTCTGTTACCCAAGCTGGAGTGCAGTGGCGTGATCTCAGCTCACTGCAACCTCCACTTCCCAGTTTCAAGTGATTCTCCTGCCTCAGCCTCCCGAGTAGCTGGGATTACAGGCTACATGCCATGCCTGGGTAATTATTGTACTTTTAGTAGAGGTGGGGTTTCACCGTGTTGGCCAGGCTGGTCTCAAACTCCTGACCTCAGCTGATTGCCTGCCTCCGCCTCCCAAAGTGTTGGGATTACAGGCATGGGCCACCGTACCGGGCTCAGCTCCAATATTGTGAGTGCCCCGTGCTGGCAGGCAGGGCCCACCACTTGCCAGCAGCAGCTGACCCAGGAGCTGGAGTGCCGTGGGCCACACAGCCCTGCCCTGGCCAAAGGCAGAGCCGCAACATGGCCTGGGCCCTGAGTGACATGGAATGTCTGTTTGAGGGGTAACTGCTTGTCACTGCTTATGGACTGAGATGCCTCTTCCAGGGAGAAGCTGTATGGAAGGCACAGCAGGAGCTCCAGAATAAAAAGCAGTCCTGATTTCATGGCAGCATAAAATAGTAACAAATAGCGCATCTGCCCTGGGAAGGAGAATCAGGAAGACTCCCGTTGCTGTTGGGCAACTCTTCCTGTTGGGTTTGTCAGACTGAGACTCAGAGACCAAGGCTGTAGGCAAAATGGGGCATTGCTGAAGTGTCACAGATTATGTGCCAGCAGGGGAGTGGTAAAAGTAAGCGTTTTGCCTGTGGCAACTTGGGCAGCAGAAAGTTGACAGAACAAGCACAAGCCCTCAAACCCCCTGACGGCAGCCGAGTCTGCTGGCAGCATCCGCTGTGTGTGAAACCCCATGCAGGATGACATCTGTGCGAGCGACGCTGCCCAGGGAGAGCTGGCACCTGGCAGCCTCTCCAGAGGCTGCAGGCTGTCCAATGGCAGCATCGAGATTGCCATTAGGACAAACCCACTCTCATCTCCACCCAGGTTAGAGTGGGCAGAACTTCCGGGCAGGCTGGCTGCCTCTCCGCCGAGAAGCAGCACATTTGTTTTCCTAGGGCTCCCATAACAAAGTTCCACAAACTGGGTGGTTTGAAAACAGAAATGTAGCGTCTCACAGTTGTGGAGGCCAGAAGCTTGAGATCAAGGTGTCGGCAGGACCACACTCCCTTTGCAGGCGCTGGGGAAGGTCTGTCGCAGGTTCTCCCAGCTTCTGGTAGTGCTTGGCTGGTGGCAGCCTCACTCTGCTGCCTTTGCCTGACTTCTCCCTGTGTGCCTGTGTGTGACCAAACTTCCCCTTTTTATAAAGACACCCGCCCCATTGGATTAGGGGCCTGCCCTTCTCCAGTATGACCTCTTCTTAACTAATTACATCTACAACAACCTTGTCTAGATAAGGTCATGCCCTTAAGTACTGAAGCCTAGGATCTCAACCTATGTTTCTTGGGGAAACATAAATTCAACCCACAACAAGCAAGCAGCACCTTGTGACACTAGGCATCAGCTGGCAGTTCCTGGCTCTGTGGGCATCCCAACAGCAAAGACAGCACGGTAATTTGTTGACTGTGATGCTTACACGGTAAATGATTCTCTCTTCCCCTGTGCCAGTGTTTACTGTTGCCCAGGCTGAGCACTGCAGCAGCCCGCTTTCCTGACCAGGGGCATGCTGTGTACGGTGGTGTAGCCCCAAATTTGATCACACACTCCATCAATTAAGAAAAATGTTTTCTGGCCAGGCGCGGTAGCTCACGCCTGTAATCCCAGTACTTTGGGAGGCCGAGGCGGGCGGATCACGAGGTCAGGAGATCAAGACCATCCTGGCGAACACGGTGAAACCCCGTCTCTACTAAAAATACAAAAAATTAGCTGGGCGTGGTGGTGGGCGCCTGTAGTCCCAGCTTCTAGGGAGGCTGAGGCAGGAGAATGGCATGAACCCAGGAGGCGGCGGAGCTTGCAGTGAGCCGAGATCGCGCCGCTGCACTCCAGCCTGGGCGACAGAGCGAGACTCCGTCTCAAAAAAAAAAAAAAAATTTTCTGCATGCATCCCCAATATATGTATATTCATTTTAAAAGTATACATGTGCACTACACTGCCATTAGATAAGTTATGAAACATACACAAAATGGATGGTAAGATATTTGATAAAGATGAAATAAGCAATATTTTAAATGTCTTGCTATTTCTAATGACTATCATTAGCTAATCTCAAGGTCCAGATACCCTGGAGATGGGATTTCTCGTTAATAATTCAGGATGTAAATCTAAATTTCGAATGGGCTTCCAGGCAATTTTAGGTTTTGTGGGGGAGAGCTGCTGCTTGTCAGATGTGATTGGGTCGTTGACATTTGTAACATGGAGACCAATGACAACAGGTAGGAGCGCTTCTCTTTGCTTATGTTCACTTGTGCTTGTATTGCGATTAACTTTAGCCTCCAGAGGTTATTTTTTCAGGAATTTTGTTTAAGCCACTTGTCCATTTTGTAAAAGTCAGCTTAAATTCACTCTAAATTCAACATCTGAGCACAGTTTGAGGCACTTGGGATATATTCAGGATGATACTAGAGAATTGAACTCATTACCCCGTTAACCAGATGGAGTCATGGATATGTTGCAAGACACTGAAAGCAAGTGAAGGGCATGGAGGCCTGTGGGTGGCGGCCCCGCTGCTTCCCCGGGAGCTCTCAGGACCAGGAGGCTGGTGAGGGACAGTCTGCCTGGGGGCCACATAGTAAATAGTGGCAAAGCTTAATTCATTTTGTTTCTTTAGATAAAAAATAAATGTGAATAGAATATATCTTCATGTTTAGCTCATTTTCCCAGCTAAATAATTGCCTTCTTAAGCACAAGGGACTGCCTTAATCATAGATTAATTCATCATGGCCCAATACCACTTTTGCTGTTGTATATAATAGAAATTAAACATTTCTCCCAACACCTGTGGATATGTGTATTTTAGCATGATCAGTAGAAATTACACTGTGAGCATTTTAAGGAGTTTTGCCCAGAATCGCCCTATGAACACAGAGTAATAGCACTGTCAGGATTCCCAGTGAATGTAGCCTGATTCCTCCTCTCCTGGAGGTGGACGCCAGAGAAAGGCTTGAGGCTGGCAGGCAGTGAATCAAAGCCTCGCCACGGAGAGATGGAGCATATGGGTACCCATATGTCATGAGATCCTGGCTGAACTCCTTAGATTTGGGAATGAGAAAGAAAGTGCGGGCGGCCAGGCTTTCCTCCGGGGCCAGTGGCTGCTGGTAATAGGCTGTGAGACAGTGTTTGTACAACATCTGGCTACATAACGGATGTGGAAACCAGGTGTGATTTATGAGCTTCCGAATGGCCCCTTCCTGCTGTCTCTCCTTCCACAGGTCCCAGCCTCCTTCTAAGATTGTCATACTCCCATCTACACCGGCAGGGCTCTTTTGATCTGATGGGAGGAGGGAAGAAAGGAAATGGGGCTATCAGTTCTCCCTTCCAGGCTCTGCTCTGTGCGTCTGCACTGCAGTCAGCCTGTTGGAACGGACGGCTCTTTTGTTTTTATGGTGTGACTCAAAAGGTTGCACTATTTATCAGGAGTGTTTTCTTATTACATAAACATATGAACTGAATTTAAATCAACTCTCCAGTGCTTGGATTTTATAGAATGAAATATGTAATAATAACCACATCAAAGTAAGAGCCCTTATTGAGTTTATTACATTAAAATGACTAGGCCTGAAGTTTTTAAATCCTTTTTATCTAAATAAGCCGTGTTGACTTCAATTGTCTCAGAAGGCATAGCACTCAGAAAACACTTGGTGAATCACTAATAATCATCTTGGACTTTGATTCTCTAAAGATAATATAGTCAATTAACTTTATTACTTCTTATTTTCCAGTTGGTGAAAAAAAGTGAATGCAGTAGTAGCCATGTTGGGGAAGAAAATTCTTTATCCTCACATGTTCTGTTGGGCCTTCCCTTCTCTCTAGGCAGGATGTTTACTTTGATTTTTGTGCACATCCCCTAAGGCAGGACTGTAGTCATTACTGTAGAATTAATATGGGCTGGAGTATCAAGGGTGGTGTTCTACTCAAGGGATTCTCATAGAATCAGCAGCTTTAGAGTTGGACATAACCTGAGGATCACTTAATCCAGGTGCTCCTAAGTGGGGGCCTTGAGAGGTGAGATGTCAGATTTTGCTAAAGATCCAGAAGGATCTAGATACCAAAAGTGAAACATATATCGGGTAGCAATCCACAAAGTGTTTTGTGTTAAAAATTAGCCCTTGTCCTCTTCTGGGCATATATCGAAAGCAACAGGGTCACCAAGAGATATTTGTACACCCGTGCTCATAGCAGCACTGTTCACAGTAGCCAAGAGGTGGAAACGACTCAACGTGCCCATCAACAGATGAATGGAGAAACAAAATGTAGGGTACACACACGCACACACACAGGAATATTATTCAACCTTAAAAAAGGGGGAAATCCTGTCATATGCCACATCATGGGGGAACCTGGAGGTCATTATGCCAAGTGAAAGAAACCAGCTACCAAAGGAAAAATACTGCATGATTCTATGTATGTGCGGTATCCAAAGTAGTCAGACTCATAGATACAGAAAGTTAGAATGGTGCTTACCAGGGACTTGGGGAAGGGGGAATGTGGATTAGTGTTTAATGTGTACAAAGTAGCAGATTTGCAAGATGAAAAAGTTCTGGAGATCTGTTTCACAGCAATGTAAATATACTTAACACTACTAAGCTGTACACTGAAAATGGTGAAGATGGTGAGTTTTGTGATATATGTTTTTTAACCATAATAAAAATATTTTTAAAACAAAAAACAAGGCCCTTGCTGCTGTGGTAAGCAGTTTGGTGGAGCCTCAGAAAGCTGAACAGCATTTCCATGTGACCTGGCAGTTCCCTTCCTAGGTATACACTCAAGAGAACTGGAAACAGGTGCTCAAACAGGAACTTGTACGTGAGTGTACCTGGCAGTTCCCTTCCTAGGTATATACTCAAGAGAACTGAAAACAAGTGCCCAAACAGAAGCTTGTACATGAATGTTCATCCCATCATTATTCACAATAGCCAAAAAAATTGAAACAGCCCAAATGTTCATCATCCGATGAGTGGAGAAACAAAACATGGTATATTCATACAAAGAATGGAGTGGTTGATTAATGGTATGGTCACGGAGGAACTTTGAAAACATTGTGCTACTTAAAAGAAACCAGACACCAGGCCACATATTCAACAAGGCCATTTATATGAAATATCCAGGATAAGCAAATGCATAGACACAGGCAGCAGATGACTGGTTGCCAGGGGCTGAGGAGAAAAAGGGGAATGGTGAGTGGCTGCTTAATGCGTATCGATTGCTTTTGAGGATGATCAAAGTTCTGGAATTAGATGGTGGTGGTGGTTGCATAACATAGCGAATGTATTAAAAGCCACTAAATTGTACAGTTTAAGGTGGTTAAAATGGATTTTATGTTCTGTGAATGTTACCTCAATAAAAAGGAAGTCCTTATGCCTGACAACTGGGAACCATGGCTAGGTTCAGCCCGCACATTGTCATTGCTGAGAAAGTGGAAGCTCACTGTGGTGACAGGACTTTCTGGAGGGCCATGACTGAACTCCTCAGGGACGTCAGGCACCTTCAGGGTTGGGGAGAGAGGCATCTCATGCAGCCAGGCTGCAGGCCCAGGCAGCAAGGACACATTGACTCTTCGAAGAAGTCTCAGGATGGGATTGACCACAGGAGAGGTGGGTCCCTGGGACTCTTCCAGGGCCACCTCTCTGCCCTCCTCCTGGAGCAGCTGCCTCCACAGGCTGGCAGAGGGTTGGCCGTAGCGGATCCATGCTTCATACCCAGACAAGTGGCATTGAGAGGGAGAAACAGGCATCTCCTCTTTCATCTCTTTTTAGGAGGAAGTAAAGCTTTGCCAGAAGCCCCCTAGCAAACTCATTGGCCAGAATCGGGTGATCTGACTATCCCTAAGTCAGACATTGCTACAGTTGCCTTAGATGTGCGGTTTGCAGTGCCATGGAGGTTGGGAAGTCAGGCACAAAGACCAGCACCACAGGCAGTGTGGCCGGGCAGAAGCCAGGCTCAGGAGGTCTTCTGGAGTAGTGGGGATGAGGAGGTGGCCCAGGTCTGTACAGAAAAGGAATGAAGTGCAGGGAGCACCGCTGAGCCAAATGTTAGGACCTGGAGCCTGGGCATTGAGGTTCAGGAACCCTCGCACAGGGCTTGGGATCTGAAGTCAATGTGGCTGGTAGCAAGAGATCAGAATCCAGGTCCAGGTTCTGAGGTACAACTGGCACCAGCCAAAGCTATGGAGAGATTCCTCCCTTCCCCCGCAGGACTCTTCATAGAGAAAAGATTCCCCCCCGACCAGGGCTCTCAGTAGAGAGAGATTCCTCCCCGACCCGGGCTCTCAGTAAAGATTCCCCCCGACCAGGGCTCTCAGTAGAGAGAGATTCCTCCGACCAGGGCTCTCAGTAGAGAGAGATTCCTCCGACCCGGGCTCTCAGTAGAGAGAGATTCCCCCCGACCAGGGCTCTCAGTAGAGAGAGATTCCCCCCGACCAGGGCTCTCAGTAGAGAGAGATTCCCCCCGACCAGGGCTCTCAGTAGAGAGAGATTCCTCCGACCCGGGCTCTCAGTAGAGAGAGATTCCCCCCGACCAGGGCTCTCAGTAGAGAGAGATTCCCCCCGACCAGGGCTCTCAGTAGAGAGAGATTCCCCCCGACCAGGGCTCTCAGTAGAGAGAGATTCCCCCCGACCAGGGCTCTCAGTACAGAGAGATTCCCCCCGACCAGGGCTCTCAGTACAGAGAGATTCCCCCCGACCAGGGCTCTCAGTAGAGAGAGATTACTCCACACCAGGGCTCTCAGTGCCCCAGTCTTGTAGTAGACTTGTATAGGACAGGGTTTCGTGTCCTCATAATTTTTTCAGCAGGAGCCCTTGGCTGTTTTCCCTGGCACACACATCTGAGCACCTACTCACTGCACATGGGCATTTGCTTATTCCCCTGATGTCCGTAAGTACCTTGTCTGTGCCGGGTACTCTCTGCACAGTGGGGACACATTAGTGAGCAAAACAAAATCCCTCTTCTCACAGGGCAGGCGTGCCACTGGGAACAACAGATGATAAGCACATGGACAGCTGAAGATGAGCTGTGGCAAGTAGACTTAGCAATGCTGCAAAGAAAGCACAGAAGGCAAGGGGCAGTGAGGGGTCTTTATCTCCTGAGAACACCGCCCGTGAGGACAGCCTGATTGAATTTTTGTAACCACCGTTAATCGTAGCCAAGGCCCTCTGCAGAATGCATGTGGAAAAAGGAAATGAAGACAGATGCTAGGGTAGCTGCCCCAGGACACAGCTGTGCAATCAGTGTCCTTGTGGGCCCACAAATGCATGCAGAAGCTCGCCAGGCAGGCTCTGGCAGCACCCGGATGTCCGAGCACGTCTGCTCCACTGTTAACTTGGGGTCGCCGTAAAGATGAATTTTCTGCTAAGGGGAACCAGAGTAGCATCTCTGTTGGACATGGCTTCAGGATGTATGGGCAAGCCTGAGGCTAAGGATCCTGCAAACTAGGCACGATCAAGAGTGTTTGGTGTGCTAGTCAGAATGTGCTTGGCTGTAGTTGCCCTGGCATTCTAGGTAGGACAACCGAAGAAAGAACACTGGAGAATAGGGGATGTCTTTGGTATTCCAAGAATTTGGCAAAACCTCTAACTAGATCACTTTGAATTTATGTAAGTCAGGAATAAAGATTATAAATGACGTCTGTTGAGCATTCCTTTGTTGCAGTTTCAGAGTGATAATGAAATTTAGGGCAATTTTGGCCAATCTAAATTAAGAGAAGTAATTGCTGTTTACTTTTTGGGGGAACATCGTGGGAGGTAGGAAATGAAGGGGAGGGAAGCTAAGATGATGGAGTAGAAATATACATGTTCTGATATGGGAGCCTATTTTCAAAGATGGAGGTTGGGTATAAAGTTTGTTTGATTATAAGAACATGAATTCATTGCATTTATCTAACATTCCTACCTACAGAACAGCAGAGCATGACCTCTGTAGCTAAGGTTAACTTTCAACTATCCTTCAGTGGGAAGTGGACATGAGGGAATTGTTTTGACATTTTTGAAACCTACACTCTTTGTGGGAAAAGTGTGGTTGATACCCTGCAATATTAAATAAGTTCTGTGGGTTGAGAAAAAAACTAGGACAATTAACAACATGGATGTTGTCAGTTAACATGCTGTTTAATTAACATGAGAAAGTTGATACCCTTTGAACCTAAAAAATCACATAGACTTTCGATAGGTGGAAATATGGCGAGTCTGTACTGATTGGGGGAACAGCATCAATGTTCATTTTGAAAAAAGCACAATAAATGATGTCACTGATGCTGGGAATGGTGCTGGCTGGCCCTCTCCCCCTACCTTTTCCTCTCCGCATCTCTCCCCCCAGTTCACTCACACTTTGACACAAGGGTGCCACATGGGGGTATCTCTCCAGACCTTCTTCATGGGTTAGCCCCACAGCCCAGCCCCCTGCCCAGTGCTGTGGTCACGATCAAAAGTTGTGTCTAAGGCAAGACATGTTTTTCATAGTGTGTGATTAATTTGAACCCAGGAGTTTGGTGATTATATCTGTTTACTTGAACTTACTGGAAGGTCAGGTTTTCTCAAGAACAATAACAAATCAGTAATATCATCAATTAGTAGCACTGCTTTAATTTCTTAAACTCAGAATTGACTTGTCCATACATCTGTTTATATTTAATTTCCCTGAAGCTCTGAAAATAGGGCAAAATAACATAGTCTTGGTCCATCAGAGGTATTCTTCACTGTCTTTTTGGCCTATCCCTTGGGCTCAGTCTAAATCTTTCCCCCAGCATTTTAAGTAACTCCACACTTAAGGATTCTAAAAAGTAGCAGTGATAGCAGAAAACCTAATACAGACTAAAAATGAATGGGAAGTTCATATAAGTCAATAATAAACACATCAAATTCCCAATGGATTAAAAAGAAGATTAACGAATAATTATCAAAAGAATAAATATTTGTAAACAAATATTAGTAAATAAATACAAAAAATAAAATTTCACTTTCTGATGTCCAGAAAAAAAAGTAAGTTACGACTGCCTTCATGTTCTTTTCTTTGCCTATTAATCATAGACAGTCAGCCTTCTGTATCTGTGGGTTCCCCATCGAAGGGTTCAACCCACCGTAGAGTCAACCAACTGTGAACTGAAAACATTCAGGAAAAAAAATACGGATTATTGCATCTGTACTGAACATGTACAGACTTTTTTTTCTTGTCATCTTCCCTAAACAATACAGGGTAACAGCTTTTTACATAGCATTTACATCTTATTAGGAATTGTAACTAACTGGAGATTATTTAAAGTATATGGGAGGATGTGTGGAGGTTATACACAAATACTACACTATTTTATATCAGGGACATGAGCATCTGTAGGATTGTGGTCTCCACAGGAGTGCTGGAGCCGCTCTCGCATGGATGCCAAGGGATGACTGCATAGATTGGATATCTCAATTTATACTCCCAGAAACATAGCAGATTGCCTACAAACAGCACACCATTTTCATCCCTCAAACTCTGCTCCCCTTTCCATCTTGTTACTAGGCTCTCCTAACTTGGATACAGAGTTGTCCAAGCCAGAACCAGGGAATCAACATGTACTTCTCCCACTCCCCAGTCCCCCACATCCAAACCCTCAGAACGAAGTCAGGCCCTTCAGCATCAGGAGCAAGGCAGCAGGCCCCATCCCCACCACCCTGTCACGGCCGACTGTCAGGGCTCCCTGCCTGGCACTCAGAACCAGCCAATCTAAACATCAGGTCTCAGCTCAGAAGTCAGCCCCAGGAACGCTTTCCTGACAGCCCTGCCTTCATCAGGGTGTGCTGACCCCTGTGTGTTCCCACAGGCACCTGGGACTTCCCCTCTCATGACACTGTGGTTCCGCTGTGGGTAGTTCTCAGACTACAGGCTCCCCTGGGACAGTGGCCAGGTACTGTTGCCTGCTGTGTGCCAGCCACCCATTCTGACACATGGGCACATTGAGAGACCGTTCCCACGAACATCTCATGTTTCTGCACAGTCCAGGTCCTCTGAGCAAAGACATTTACAGCCAAGTTAATAATGTTTGTATAAGGAGACATTTTAGGACAATACAGCTTACAGAAGTCTCCTTTCCGCTCCCCTGAAACAGCTGCTTACATTCCAGGATCAAGCTAAGTCTCTGTCTCACCCTCTCGATAGTGGAGAGGGAAGGTCACCAGCAGCCCTGTACAAGGTCAGTGTTCCCTAATTCTGGGGTTTCTCTTCTGTGATGATTCCACTACATGTCTAGGTAACACTTGGCCCTCACCGTGTCACATCACTGTGGGGATTGGCACTTAGCAAACTAGTGCCAAGATGTTCTTGCTGCTCTCTCTGACTCGGAGGTCTTGCACCTTCTGTTATGAACACCCATACACACGTGCACACACACACACACACCCTTCCACACACATGCACACACAGTGGCAGGCTGACGTGTTAGCTGACAAGTGGGATAAAACCTCAGGCCCTTCACAGTTTTGGGTATAACGAGGGTAAGCTTGGAGGGTGATGTGACTTGCCCATTGTCTGTCAGCTAAGCCAAAGTGGCAGGGGCTGAAGAGCAGTCAGAACCCAGCCACCTGCGCCAGGGCCAGCATCTTCACCGTCACATGTCTGCCTCCGCTGTGTGACCAAGGAGCCTCCCAGATTTTAATGTGCTTGCAGATCACCTGAGAATCTGGTCAGAATGCAGATTCTGCCTCAGCAGGGCTAGGGTGGGCCTGAGACTGTTTCTCCTGAGCTCCTGGAGTTCACGGTGCTGCTTGTTCCCCACCACGCTGTGAGCAGCGCTTATCTGAGACATGCGCACCATCCCAGTCTCTGCAATGCAAGTGAAGCCTACACATTTCAGAAATGTGTGAACACTGTGTTAAAGGAGGAAAATGGTTCATGAACAGTTATATTCTTTCACTGTGGGTGATAATGACAATTTCCCAATTGGCCACCATATTTATAAGGACTCCAGAGTATAAATGACAACTGTCCAACAGGCAGAATGGAAGGTTTTTTTTCTCCATGGGACTTGAATCTGTTTTGAAAGCATCTGTGATGTGTCCTGTTGAGTTTATGATTATGTCTCATCTTAATCAGGCCTTGGAGAATGAGAAGTTTAGAAGATTGTCCCTGGTATGACTTAAGCAATTCAGCAACATTCAGGAAGTCTAATAGCCAAATAACAGCAAATACAGCTACCTTTAGACCAGGTGCTTTACATACTTAGTCTTATTTAGTCTTCACATCCTACAAGGTAAGTGGTGGGACTCTCTTTTATGGTCAAGGACATCTACTGAGAAAGACTAATGACATGCCTAAGGCCATTACCAAAGTAACTGACAAATAAGATGTGAATCCAAATGTGTCTGACTCCAAAGACTTCCAGTCTCCTGCCCACCGTTTCTGCTCTGTTAACTAGTCATCTTTCCCCAAAGAGTTGTGGGGAAATTATTGAGAAGAAAGCCAAAAATCCTACTTCAAATGTTTAAGCTGAGAGTCATCTTTTCAGCACTAGGATTGTGTTATTAGGTACTGATTTGCATCAAGCTCATTTAAGACAGAGGAGTTTCAGTGATTTTCCTTTTACCCCAATTGTCAACTGAAGCTTTGGGGCTTTACAAGACACCCCGGTAGTGTTGGAGCAGCTCTGCAGTGGCACCGGCTTCTGCGGAGGCTCCCTGTCTCCACCGGAACGTCAGCTGCTGCCCTGGTGAGTCTTCAGATCTTGCAGGCAGGAGCCTCAGAACCAGGAACACAATTGAACTCTCAGAAATCCCTGGCCCAGCGTGCAGGAGCCCACGCACCTCAGGACTAGAGATAGCCCAAGCTCAGGACCCGATATAACTATGTCAGACGCTAGCGATTGGAGACTTTCAAGGCACTGCAAAGAAAGGAAATTAGACTGGAAAAGTACAAATAAGAGGAAGCTGGAGCCAGAGTAAAAACCAATGACTCACCTCTACCAAATTAGTGATGACTATAAGTGGAAAAAAAATAAGCCTGAAATGGGAAGGGTGGTGCCAAATGGGCCCAAAACAAATACAGCTGAAGAATGGAAGGTTTGTTTTCACTTTGCCAGGGATTCCAAATGTGATCAGAGATAGAAACAAATGCAGCTGTTTCCCAGCCTTAGTGAGGCCAAGCCCATGGGGTGTTGGGTCAGAGGGGAGCCTGAAGGGGAGAGAGGTGAGCAAGAAGCTCAGGTCGGCACGCAGCTGCAGAACCACCGCCTTCTCCTCCTGGGGGGAGGAGGGAGCTACACCCTCTTGCGGCTTTCGGGTTTTTGAGAGCTTGACTCTGTCCAGATGGCTGCGTACCCCGGTGAGAGGCCCGGGGCAGCACCAGCACTCTGCCCTCCAAGTCACTGGAGCCCTCATCCCTTAGGGACACAGAAACAGAAAGGAGGAATGTTTCCTCTGCAGCTTTAGTTTGACCCCACCCAGGCTGAGCCTTTGGTCTGTTAGTTCATTTACTGGTTATAACTTTTTGAAAATCCTGGACCACATTTATGACTCCTAAATCAAGCAATTTAGGTACACAGAGTCTGCAAGAGCCAGCCTCCCCTGGTCTATCTTGAAATGTGTGTGAAGCATTTAGTCTAGGAAAGCCCTAAGCTGATGGGCCCTGGGGTGCTGGCCCATTGCTCCTGGGTGACCCCTGGTAAATCATGAACCTTTGGTGCCTGTTTCCTCATCTGTAGCACAAGATTTGTGCATGTGTCTGTTTCTCTTATGGGATTTTTATGGAGAAAAGAAAATGAGGGGAAAATAGGAATACCTGTAAGCTTTGAAAAGAACTAAAAGCACAGCACGAGTTAATAGCAGTCCCATATTCATGGGGCTCCTGTTATAGAGGTGGAACCTTGCTAGACTCTGAAGAAAATAAGAAAGTATAAGTCAGTCCTCAAGAACCTTCCAGAGATTGATTAATCCTCACCGAGGCCATCTGCATTCCTTTGGTGGCAGAGTAGTTCCTGGGTAGGTATTTATAAATCATTTCAGGCTTAAACAGGATTAGAGGTGCTGTGCTTTTAAATCATTTTAATTTAGAGTTTTTACCGGAAATTATCCTATAACATTTTGAGGGTAGCACAAGGAAATAGATTGCCTTGAAGACATCCCACAGGTTTACTTTTTTGCTGTATGTTTTTTTCTGCACCCAAACGATGCACCATTTGTATTTTGGCATTTACTTCAATAATCTTCCAAGTAGACACCTGGCAAGTATACTTGGATAGCAAACAGTCCTCTAAGATGCAGAGCAAGATGTGCGAGTCTCCTTCTGTATCCTTAGGAGTTCTGTCAACGCAGAAGGTGTCACGACTCAGCATTGTAATGAAGATGAAGATTATGGCATATAATAACATGTAGGACTGACTCAGACCGGAGATCTTTAATGAGGTAGGAGCTTGGTTTCACACGTTCTTTTGCTTTAGTATCTGGCCTGGAGCCTGTGATAGAATCTCTCCTCAGAAAGGGCTACGTGTTAATTAGTGGCTGTAGCATACTGCCTTTTTCTTTACTTAAAATGCTCAAGAACTGTTTTGTTTCTTGCCTGGGTCTTCTTAATGATTGTTTCTGTATGTTCCTCCATTCCTTCTCTGCTATTTCTTCCCCCGATATCCCAATGAAATGAGCTTCACAAGAGTAGTTTTGCTCAGATGACCCAAAGGAGCTAAGTACTATTTCCAAAGTTTTGCAGCCACTGAATTGTTCTTACAAGGCATCATGCTGCAAAACAAGGACTGGCCTAGAAAACCTGAGCTGACCACTGCACTGATAGCCAGCTGAGCGGCCCTGTGCACATCAAATTATATTTACAGGATAGACTATGTGTAGGGAGTTGAATTAATTGCCATGGCTTTTACCATTCTTATCTTCTAATTTTTTTTGACCTGATGGGCTATTATTACAGTATCTTCCATCTCTATCAGTGTGAGTTTGTTATTGTAAGTGCTGTTTTACAGGGACTGAACATTTAGCTTTTCTTTTTTAATTGCTTACTCTTTTAGAGGAGACGGTGATGGCAAGAGGGAGGAGACATGGCAAAATACATAAGGCATATCTGTCTATATTTCTTTGGCATTGACATTTCATCAAGGGACATGACTCTGAAAGATGGCTGTCCCTTCTAATGGCTGGACTTTGCGGCTGCAGTGGCCAGAAGCATAAAGACGTGTAAAGAGGATTTTTCGGTACATCGAACACTGAATGTCTTGCTATGCAGCTTCTGTGATTGATATTCGGTTCTGTGGGCTCCTTCCTTCCTAAGTGCAGTCTGTAAAGGATGGTGGGGAATAGTAATTTCAAGAAAGATTTGGCATGAGTATCAGTCGTTGGGTGGTGGGTGTGAGAAGGGCGTTGCTGTTGGTGGGTAAAATGTCGTCACTTAGATGTTGTCATTTTCCCCCATATAGTTTTCATTAAGGTGACATTCTTGTGGCATCTGGGTCCAGGCAGGGTATAGCAGCCAGCATCTGACCATCTGCAGTCGTGAATATATATATATGTGTGTGTGTATATATATATATATATATATATGGCGAGAGAGAGAGTGTGTTTATTAAGTATTAACTTACACAATCACAGGGTCCCACAGTAGGCTGTCTTGCTTCAGGAGCAAGAAGAGCCAGGTCCGAGTCTCAAAACTGAAGAACTTGGAGTTCGATGTTCAAGGGCAGGAAGCGTCCAGCATGGGAGAAAGACGTAGGCCAGGAGGTGAGGCCAGTCTCTCGCTTCATGTTTTTCTGCCTGCTTCATATTTGCTGATGGCTGATTAGATGGTGCCCACCAGATGAAGGGTGGATCTGCCTTCTCCAGCCCACTGACTCAAATGTTAATCTCCTTTGACAACACCCTCACAGATGCACCCAGGATCAATATTGCATCCTGCAATCCAATCAAGTCGACACTCATTATTAACCACCACAAGTCCATCCCTTGTCAGCTTGAACCCATACACATTTCCTGAGATCATACATCTTCAAATAAATACAGTAATAAGGTCATAGTTACACCCAACATAATACAGCTATCCTTTGTACAACCAGAAATGCACTGATCCCTAACCCAAATACTATTACATAAGGTTAACAATACTTAAATGCTGATGAGGTCAATAAATCTTATGTCACATGATAAAGGAAAAGGAAATAAAATAAAGATATTTTCTTCGTACAAGCATATACATGCACAAATATGTTTTTAGCAAAAGAAGGAGGAAATACTCATGACAATTACAGTCCTCATTTCTGGAGCCGGTCACATGGTCGTAGCTGGTGTTGATGACTACCTTCTTCTACCCAGTCTGTATTCCCCTTGCCTTCAGCAAGCACCTCAGCAGGTCATGGTTTTTACCCTGGTGGAGTGACCCAAACCTTCATTCTTGAGGGGTCTGAGCCATTTGTAGTCCTGCCTGGGCTGTTGTAGTTTCCCATCGACCTTAATCACAGGGCTTGGTAAGACTAAGAGATGCCCTAATAGATCTCCTGTATTCCATGCGTACTCTTCCTTACCTCCGTTGTGGAGTAGTAGACTGATTTCATCTAGAGAGTCTAGGTCAATCAGCCCAGCCAACACTGAAACTCTCTTCTTAGCCTGTTGACTTAAGGTAAGAAGAGCCTAAAGTGTCCAGGCGGCAATCTTAACTCCAGTTGAATGAAATCATGGTTGTGTCTCCTGGTAGCAGCGTTCCTCCCTTTGGAACTAAGACCTCTAGGCTAGCAGAACATAATGTTGTGGAAACAAGAAGCAAAAATTTTGCCAGTGGATCATTAGGGGTGATGGTGAATGGTGCCATTCCCACTTCCACCCCTTAATTACTGGACCCGTGAATCCTGGCTATGGGAGAAACAGTATCATATATTGGAGGCTGATTGAGAGCATACACAGCCTTCTGGAGAACTTTGCCACAGCCCTACAAAGTATTGTCACCTAGTTGGTGTTGTAATTGTGACTTCAAAAGGCCATGGTGCCCACCCAATTAAGGGTGGGTCTGCCTTCTCCAGCCCACTGACTCAAATGTTAATCTCTTTTGACAACACCCTCACAGACAGACACACCAGGATCAATATTGCATCCTTCAATCCAATCAAGTTGACACTCAGTACTAACCGTCACAGTTAGTATAGGGGCCTACCCACAAATATCTAGACTTCAAAAGAGTGTACTTTGCATGATAGATGTGTTCCTGAAAAGTTTATTGTAAAGCACAATTTCTCTTAGTTGCATTTTATCTTCTTACCAACAGTTTCAGGGCTTATCCAGCTTCATTCTGCCCACTCTTTCTTCACCAATGGAGCTCAGTTTCTGTGTCCCCTGTCACGTTCTCATCACCTTGAAAATGGGAAATAATTGGCAGGCAACCCTAGGACACCACACTTCTAAAATTGACCACAGCTATCAGCTAAAGGGAGCAATGCAGTATGAGGTGGGCCCACACTGAGTGAGATGGACATTAATGAAAGCAGCCCTGGGTTGATACTCACATCCTCTGCTGGAGACATTAACAGCAGTGTTTATCTCTGCTAAATCTGGGCATGGTGTATCGAGAGGTTTCCTGTCAGGTCCAATTTGGGATCATCAAATTAATTGTTACACGTGACAAGCTGACATGCAAAGAAAGCGATAAATACCTCAGTGCCTTGTTGGAATTCCATGGTGAGTTCCTAGGGCCGGGGGCATGAACGATAAATGAGGCTGATGGCCTCCCTGCCTACAGCAGCCTGTCCATTCTCTCTGTGGCATCGGAAAACTCACCCCTGTTTTCCTTGAGACCTTAGTTAACTCACTCACTTCCTAACAATTGTGTTAATTCTTCTTAGCATTTTTCTTTTCCTTCCGAGAGGTGCTATGTACCTAGAAATGACCCAGCAGCTTCTTCAAAAGTACCTTGCTGGGTCCTCAGGAACTGCTTGGTAACTGACCCACAAGACATTGCCAGTGTGCCTGCGTTTCTCAAGCTCAGAAGATTTTGCTGTAGGAACCCACTGGCAGCTCAGGCTTCTACTCCATGTCCTCAAGGGTGGAATGGTGCAAAGTGTGGCCAGGAGCAGTTTAGACCCGGAGTGAGTGGCACCTGGAGGTGGGTGGGGCATCAGCCTGATGGTTGGGAAGTTGCTCCTGTTGCTGTCCTGGGCCCTGTAATCTGGCTGCCATTCCTATTACTTCACAAATACTCCCTAGTGCAGGTACAGCAGCATCCTCCCAAGGACCAAACGCAAGGGACATCAGGCTACTGTGTCTTTAACCTCTCCAACATTTTACGTTTGGGGCCTCCTCCTCTCCTCCAAAAACAGGAACTCAGCAACTGTCCACATAACTCCCTGCACTTTGGGCACAAGCAAATTTAAGTCACATTCGTGGCATAACTCTGGAAGACACGGAGACCTTTATGGCCTGCATATCTGTATATTCATATGTGTTAATCCATTTTTGCACTATAGCAGTGTAAATACCTGGGAAATACCTGAGACTGGGTAATTTATAAGAAAAGAGGTTGAATTGGCTCATGGTTCTGCAGGCTGAACAGGAAACATGGCAGCTTGTGCTTCTGTGGAGACCTCAGGGAGCTTCCAATCATGGCAGAAGGCAAAGGGGGAGCAGGCGTCTCACATGGTGTGAGCAGGAGCAAGGAGAGCAAGAGGGGAAGTATTGCACACATTTAAACAACAAGGTCTCACGAGAGCTTACTCACAACCGCGAGAACAGTACCAGGGGGATGGTGCTAAACCGTTCATGAGAAATCCACCCCCATGATCCAGTCGCCTCCCACCAGGCCCAACCTCCAACCTTAGGGATTACGATTCGACATGAGATTTGGTGGGGACACAGATCCCCATATCACTGTGTATCTGAATATCTGTGCTTCCTCACTTTTCAAATCCTTTTGAATTTTTTTCTTTATATTTTTCCTGACTTTGTTTTTATTTGTATTACCTGTTTTCTTGCCGGAAGAAGTATGAAGTACAAATATCAAAATATTACTTTAAATTGTAATTTTTTTAAGATTTAATAACAAGGTCTCCTGATAGGTCTGATCACTGCCATCACTTTAGAGTAGTGATGAATGTCAACAGTATTTCTTGGTATCTGCAACAACAGGAATGTGATATAAAACTATTAATATCTGTGATTTCTGTTGATGAAAAAGTTACAGGCACTGCTGATACTGCTGAGTTCACCCTGAGAAGGCATGCTAAATATCAGCCAGATGTCAGTGGAGATAAAGATGGAGGGTTGGTTGGTTTGTTGGTTGGTTTTTCCCCAGCCTAGTTCATGGGTGTTCTGAATTTTATTTCTTGATCCATTAAATTAAGAATCTTTACCTTATACCTCCTAGATCTGTGTTATGTCAAAACATATATGTCTACTCCAATTTTTAATTACATCAGACAACTTTCCAAAGGTGTGGATCTCAGTGTGACTCTCACGGTTCTACACCCCATATGCCCTTTCCATGTGGAAAGAACCCGCAGCCTAGTTTAAGTGATTCCATTGCAAGCCTGCGTTGCTGAGAGTCTTAATTACCTTTTTCATTGTCAAATATTAAGAGGAAATACATGGGCAGCCTGATAGGATCTTGACTGCTCCCTGATGTGCAGTTCTCAGACCTCTCTGCCTTCTTCTGTTCACCGTCCATTAGAGAACTTGCATGTTCCCACCTTTGTCATCACCCAAATGAGGAATAAACGCAGCAGCACTTGCCCAGCCCTGCTTCCCCACCAGAGCACACCAGGCGTGCCTGCTGGCTAGAGGGATGACTCCTTCCTGGTCCAGCTTCACCTCAGCCTCTGGTGGATGGAGTGCACAGGGCTTGGGGCAGGAGACTTGGGTTTGAGTCCCAGCTTTGGGACCTGCTGCCTGTGTGATTGTGGAAAACACTTCAACTCTCAGCGCCTGGTCTCTTAGCTGGAAAATGGGGGGTAAAACAGTAACCCCTCTCAGATGAAAAGATGTCAGCCTTGAGCAAGATAAAGCACGTTATGAATGGCTGTTGGTGGTGGTTCTCTGTTACACTCTTCTGCCTCCCTCATTCCCTGTTCCTCCTGGGCTTGAAAGTCAGTCATTGTGATCTCCTCCTCTGCTGCCCAGCCCAGTCCTGCTGTCATGCCTAGAACATAACTCCCACGAGGAAATGCTCCGACTGCCGCAGATCCTAGGCTTGGTTTGCTGCAGAACCTCTTACTGGTCACCTTGTCTCAGTCTTGCCCCAGTCCAGTTGACCTTCCATTCCGACGTTAGGTTGTCTTGCCTGGGATTCCAGTTTCCCCAGCCCGTAGCCTTTACTCCCTAGGAATCAATTATGGAGCCTTTGGCTTGGGAAGGTTGCCTGCAGAGTTCACCCTGAGAGGGCATGCTAAATACCAGTCAGATGTCAACGGAGATGAAGATGTAAGGCAAATTGGTTGGCTAGTTGGTCGGCTGGTTGACTGGTTTTCCCTCAGCCTGGTTCATGGGTGCTTGTGTCATATGGAGGCCTGCACTAATGAGTAGATGCCTTGGAGTCCACCTCAGGCTTCTGCCTCCCCCACTTCAATAGGAGCCCCACCTAGATCCATTTGATATCTTGAGGTTCATTCAGATTTGATGTTTTAAAACAGGATCTACTGCTATGGAAGAAGTTGATAACCACTGAAAGAGTTCAACATCGTCATTCTGCAATTGAATAACAGTAGCCCTGAGAAGCTAAGGGCATTCCCGCCAACTTCAAGGCTAATGTATGGACCCACGGGGCTTCCCTTGCCCTGGTCTAGAACTCTCTCCCCTGTGCCATGTTGTTCTTATGGGCTCCTGCCCTTTGTAACCTGTCACTTAAGACCCTGCCCAGTCTCCCCCACCCCATCCAGCCCTCCTCACAGACATCACTGCCTACCTTTTCCATGAATCAGGACCTCAGAGGCCAAAATCTACTCAGCAGAATACACTCAGTCCTCAGTCCTCCTCCACACCTCTGCTGCCCTTCCTATGTGGAGGGGTCTCCCAATCCCCCCATACCCTGAATTGCACCAGTCCTTCCAGGCCCCACTGAAGTGGCTTTTTCAAAGCCTTCCGTTATGACCCCAGCCCACAGGAGCTTCTCCCATCTGAATTCTTTCTGCACATGCTGTGTGTGTCACTGTGTTCGTTTGCTAGTGTTGCCTTAACAAAGTGCCACAGACTGGGTGGATGAAGCAGCATAAGTTTGCTGTCTCCAGTTCTGGAGGTGGGAAGTCCAAGACCAAGGTGTCAGCAGGGTTGGTTCCTTCTGAGGCCTCTTTCGTTGGCTTGTAGATGGCCGTCTTCTCCCTGTGTCCTCAAATGGTCTTCCCTCTGGGCCTGTCTGTGTCCTGCTCTCCCCTTATAGGGACACCAGTCATACTGGGTGAGGGTCCACCCTAATGACCTCATTTTAACTTAATCACCTCTTTAAAGGCCCTGTCCCCAAGAAGAGTCATACTCAGAGATTCTGGGAGTTAGGACTTCAACGTATGAATATGTTGCTGGGAAGGACAGGGGTGAAATTCAGCCAGAACAGCCTCTCACTTGGCACATAGTGGTTGCTTGCCTCAAGTCTTTCCTGCCCTGCCTGGTCCTGTTTTTAAGGAAGGATTGTGTAGTATATTACTTTGTACCCACGCAGTGCTTGCAAATGCTAGACACACGTCATTTTTCATTGAAAAACTAACTTACTCTTGAGTCCCAAACTTGGGTTTAATGAAGTCAGTGAATCAGCAATTCTTGAGGCTCTATTCAGAGCTCTGTGTGAGAAAGAGTAAACAGACGTCCCACCCAGAGTGAGGTGGCTGAGGTCTCATCAGGAAGATGGGGATAGACAGTTGGAGGGCGGGGTGGTGAGAAGCACCGACTCCAGGAAATAGAGGAAGTGCTGTCAGAGTTCGGAGGATTTTTAATGCCAATAGAGTAAGAGAGCGTAGAAGTCATCACTCTCACAGAGCATAAACGCTGGAGGAGGCAGGTGCGCGTGTGTCCTCAGAGGACCAGTGTGGGGGCAGTCATAAGGAGAATCCTTCCTCAGACCAGGGTAGTGAGAGACCACCTTTGTCTCTAGTTCCACCCTGTCCGAGGCTGGCCTTCATAGAGGGTGAATGCAGACATGGATCGCCTGGCATCAGGGCAAAGTTCGAATGAAATTCTGATGAAGGTAAAAGCTCCAGGCCACCCCAGGTGGGTAGATTTCAGCCGCAACTGGGAGCCACGCACTACTCTTGGCCCTGCTGATCCCAGGGTCTGCTCATACCGACCTTCCCCTTGCTGTGTACAGAAGAGCAAAACCCTTTTCTCTCCCTTCATTTCAAAACATGGAAGTGTGGACCCCCTGGCCAGATTTATTTCATGTTGACAACTTCAGATGTTTAAAGAGTTCAAGTCTTAGATTCACTGATATTTAATTAAAGACCTCAGTTGTTATTTATTAGCTACACTGCCTTTTCTCTTGGTCCCTTCTGTCCTCACACAATACGCTCCGAGGTAAATTCATTTCAGCCACAGTTTCTCACACCGTGCCTCCGCGGACAACCTCTGAGCCCTCACCACTTTCCCGGCTCAGCTTGGTGGTGTAACTGGGCAGCTTGATGCAGACGCCCAAGATCCCTCAGTTGCCCCAAACAATTCCATTTGCCCCTCCCTTTTGTACCTGCTTCTCACTGACTCCACAGTGTCCCTTAACACCCGGTGATTGGGACTCAGGCACAGGTGCAGGGCTGAAGGACACTCCCAGCCTGCTTGCTCTGTCACCCACAGAAGCCAGGGCACGTTCTGCCATCAGGGAACCTTCTCCGGCCACCTTCCCAGGCGCTGTGCTTCCCACCAGCCCCTCCATCGGTGTGGACCCCCATCCCTTCCTCTGCACCCTCCAGAGCACACCCATCATCCCACCACCCTTCGAGGCTCGATGCCAGAGGCCTCCTGACCTCACTCAGGGCGCTCTGTGGCCCTAAGCCCCATGAAAGGCTTCTGTCGCCCCCTCATGGTTCTATCTGTGTTGGGGCCTCGCTCAGAGCGCTCTGTGGGCCCTAAGCCCCATGAAAGGCTTCTGTGGCCCCCTCATGGTTCTATCTGTGTTGGGGCTGTGGACACATTTCCCAGGAGGCTTCTCAGTGCAGTGGGGTGAACACGGAGAACAGGAGCTAAACCTGCCTCTGCCAGGGCCGTTCTGTGGTTTGGGTCAGATAACTGCAACTCCCTGAGTCTCAGCTTCTCATCTTGGAGGTGGGCCTGTGATACCCGTTTACAGGACTTTTCAGGGGATTTGGTGCGATTGAGGCTGTGAAGGCTTCCGTATGGCCCCTTGCCAAGAGCAGGCCCTCAGAAGGGCCCTAGCCACCTCTCCCTGAGGCTTTGGGGCTGGATTGTTTTGGAGCCCAGAGAAGGGGAGGGGTCGTTTGCTGAGGAAGTGATTTTTCCCTGATTTGTTTCTGAAGGTGGAGGTGAGGGAAACTCCCAGGCAGCCTCTTTATGTGGGCACTGCTCCCTCATCACAGAGCCTGGCAGTCAGCCTTGAGTGGCACTAGCATCACCTGGGGCTGGTTACACACAGATCGCTGGGCCCCTGTGTTTGAGGAAGGCTTATGTCGTATATAGAAATGTGCGTTCTGACCAGTCCCAGGTGAATCCATGCTGATGCCCTGGGTCCCAGGACTCCACTTGGAACCATTGCCCTAAAGAATACAAGAGGGGCTACAGGCTACAGTGCTCACCACTCTTCCCTTTGGGGGTATACCCTGGGACATGTTACAGGTGGGTGTCAGCCTCTAGTCCGTTGCCTACATTTTACTGCCCTTGTGGAGGGTGGGAGCCCTGCTGTGCAGCAGAGTTCCAAGCCTGCTCCTTGGCTTCCTGTCGTGTGGTCGGAGGCAAGCAGCCTCTAGGATTCTCTCCTGGAAATTCATTATGCACCTTAGCTTGTGACCTGGCCTGGAGACCATGCCTCCGAGAAAGCCACACAGCCCTGTTTAACCATTTGCCAAACCCATCTGACCAGGAGGCAACGCTCTGGGCAGTGTGGTGGGATGTTTTGAACACACCCGAGCAATGAGGTTGGATTTGAAAATCCTTTCCAAGCTCTGCCCAGTGGTGGAATTGACGTACTGGGCTCCCTTACCTATCTCGTTCCTCTGGGAGTGTCCTGCGTTTGGGTCTGGCACACCACACCACGCAGTAGTCACACTGTGTGAGCGCCACAGCTGCAGCATCACATAGTCAGACTTTTATTCATCTTTCCCCAGTAACTCGCCTGGGTTTTTATAGGAATGCATGTACACATCCTGAATAGCAAGCCTAAAAACATTTATAACGCGTACCTCATACGGTAGAACTTTAGCTATTTGTGTTAATTATAGTGAATGGTAGTCAGATGTGCTTTTTAAAAATCCAGGTTATTAAATATTTATAAAGAAATGTGGTGGTGTTACTTTCATGATCAAGCCATAGCATACACTTGTCTATTCCAGAGGTGCCAAGTGAGTTCCTCGTAGAGGAGATGTGACTGAAAGCACAAGGGAGGATTACTTGTAATGAACGTATCAATTATTTGTAGATTTAGCGTCTTTTGGTTTTAATATTCTTTCTACTATCTTGTTTATATTGCCTATAACCTTTGACCCAATGAACATGAACTTCAAATTAGTGAAATCCAACGAAATAAGGTTTTACTCTGTCAGAAAAATCACTCACCTGACAACAGGCGCAGCTGTGCTCCTGTGCTCTCGCACCCTAGTTAGAGGTGCTGAGAACGTTTCACAGCGTCCAGAGCCTTATCTGTTGACCCCAAACCCATTCCTATGTGGGCCTGCAGCGTAGGAGTCCACCTGCACAACCGCACAAGGACTCTCCCCCATTGCTTACGATGACAGAGAAAAGTGAAAGCGTGGAAACTGTTGTCATTAATGACATGGTTTCAGAGGCGCCGTGCTTTTCACACTGTACGCTATAGCCCGCTGGTGGGTCGTGAAGTCGGTTTAGTGGATGGAGATCAGCAGAGCTGGGACCATGCAGAAAATATTAGTGCATCCCAGGATACAAGGGGCAGAATTGTTTGTTAAGGGAGATGTGTGTGTGTGTGTCTGTGTGTGTCTGATATGTGTGTGTCTGATATGTGTGTATGTGTATGCATGTGTGCGTGTCTGTGTGTGTCTGCATGTTTATGTCTGTGTGTGCATATGTGTCTGTGTATGTCTGTGTGTATCTGTGTGTATATGTGTGTGTCTATGTGTCTGTGTGTATGTGTGTATCTCTGTATGTGTGCGTGTGCACTTGTGCCCACTGCGTCACACTGTAAAATGATCCAGGTTTTTATTGCTGGTGATGCTGAAACTGTAGGAAAGCCATTTGATAGAAAATCTTTTAAGCAATTACAGAGTAGAGAAGAATTAATAATTTGGTTTTAAAAGTTTTGTCCTCAAAGTGATCATTTGAGTTTATATTCTCCCAAGTTATTTCTCTGCTCTGACAGCATATGCCCTTTATTATCTGCCTGTTGGTATATATGCCTGGAGTTGTAACAATGCTCAAGTTCGTATTGCCCATGGAATTCCTTTGTACTTAATATTAAAGGATGATTCAGCTCTTCAGTAACTCTTAAGAATTTCAAGCCTAAATAAGAATAGAGCCACTTGGAGGTAGTGACAGCATGCGGTGAGGCACCAAATTAAGGTGATTCATGGAGAATTTAATCTAAAAGAGAACTGGATGATGAGCAGAGCCAGTGCTCATCCAGTACCACCTATCCATCACACCACCCTTGCACCACAGCACCTGTGCATCATGTGATTTCTACGCCACACCATCTGTGTGCCATACCACCCACACACCACACCACCCATGCATCACACCACACCACCCATGCATCACACCACCTGTGTACCACATTGCTCACAAACCACACCACCCATGCATCACAACCATGCATCACACCACCTGTGCATCACACCACCTGTGCACCACTGTCCGTGCACTGATTGCAAATCACACCACCCATGCATCACAGCACCCGTGCATCACACCACCTGCACATCATACCGCCTGTGCAGCGCACTGTCCGTGCACTGATTGCAAATCACACCACCCATGCATCACAGCACCCGTGCATCACACCGTCTACACACCACACTGCTCACAAATCACACCACCCATGCATCACAGCACCCATGCATCATACTACCTGCACATCACACTGCCTGTGCACCACATAGTTTATGTACCATGTCACCCATGTATCACACCACCAGCTTTCCTGTCCTCAGCTGAGTGCTGGGGCTGCATTGTGGTTTTCAATATGAGTCTTTAAATTACTCAAGTTTGTGCTGCTGTTGAGAAAAGGCAGAATCCACCCTTGGGCAGTTCTCCCATTCCCGAGCCCACCCACGTGTCTGCCTCTCAACACTTGCTCAGCTGACTAAGCTACACCTTTCAGATATCAGCTGAATTCTTGCTGGCCCCCCAAACCAGTGTAAACCCCTGCCCTATGCTCCTCTAGCACCTTGGCCTTCCCCTTCATAGCACTTGGCTTAAATGTAAATGCCCAGCTGATTTTTCATTATTCATTCGACATTGAGCCCCAGCCTCCTCAGACATTGCAAACTGACCGACTGACTTGGGGACAGACCCATGGCTTCCTTTTAAAGCCAGTCCTCTCTGACTTCTCCGTGTGGGTTTTGAACTTAGCCTGCCATCCTTCCCTCTTATAGTTGTGGGAATTCAGATCAAGAAAGGAGGAATCACGTGACCAGGTTACCTAATTACAGGAGGACACAGGAGGTTCGTGTTGTTCATGAAGGTGGACCTGAAGCATGCCATGTGCATCAGGTTTTTCTGGGCTTTTCTGGAATCCTGAGCCCTTTTCTCCAGGGCAGTGCTCCCACCTACAGCATAGGATCAGGTGCACACATCTGTTGGCCTCTTCATTAGGTACAATTTAATGTGTTAAATTCGGATACTGTTTTTAGGTTAGTACAAGCATGTCCTTATCAAATCCCATCATCATTTTTGTCTCATAAACAAGAGACAAGAAATTCTTCCAGGTAAAATGTTTCTCAATTGCCTCGTCACTGATTAGTAAAGTAAGTTTTTCTTAACAAGTCTGTCTCTGATTTTCTGACAAACCAGGTAACATTTGAATAAATTCTCAAGATTGTGCCCAAGCCATATAAGGCGTTAATGCATTTGAGGTTTGGATTTGAAAGCATCAGCTGCAGTTAGGAGTCCAGTCTTTGGTGTCACACTTGTGAGTTTGGTTCCTAGCTTCTCCTCTTACTCACTGTGTAACCTTAGGCAGGTTATTCAACCTCTCTGTGCAGGTGTCCTTTTCTGTAAACGGTGATTATTAATAATACTTACCTAAGCTGACTGTTGTGAAGATTACATGAGTTAATGTGTCTCCAGTATATAGAATAGTTCTGGGCCCAGAGTCAGAAAGAAATACTAGCTATTATTAGTAGTATGTTCATTAGTACTTGATGTGTCTCCGTCATTTTATAGTCAAGCACCTGGAACTAGAAGTAATCCTAACACCCTGTAAGTGGATGGCTCTGGTTAATACAGAATATGTGGGCAGAATGTGTTTATGAAGACACTTCTGCCTGTTTTTGTTGTGTGCTGCTCTCCATGTTGTGCTGTTGGATGCAAATGCCGATGTGAGCTGAGCTTTCTGCAGTCCAGGGGGTGGAGGTGACTGTGGCTTCTTTCTCATCTACCTGAAATGATGCGTGTTCGAGACATGCTTTGTTTCCCGGGCTCTTACATGATTCAGGGCCATAAATCCCCAAAGGAATGTCACTTCTGTACGGCTCATGGAACTAATGTCTCACCAAGCACACTTGGTCCAGCACACCCACCTAACCAAGGATTTCATAATTTCTGGGATTTCCCAACACATAGATATATCAAATCATAACAAAAGAAAATCAGCACTCAAAGGTGTGACAGCACCTTACGTTTAAATCTGCTTCTCTCCCCGTGAAAGATGACACTGAGTAGGAAAAGAAAACTGCAGGAGGACAGAGAGCCTCTTAGACCAAAGCTGAGTTCTCCTTTCTCCATGAAAAATGCCCGTTGTCTAACAGGTTTTGCCCAGATAGTACATACCGTGGGGACATGCTGTGTGGAACTGCTTCTGTTTCATCACAAATGACAAGGCAACTGAAAGACTGGGGCCAAAGGTACAGCCTTGTCCTCACACAGCAGTGGAGAGAGCCCAGGCTTCCGCCACACAGGCTTTCCTTCCAGTGACCAAATAGCACATGGCCCAGTGGTGGAGAAAAAGAGGATGGAGAAATGGATTCCCTAGCCCGGGGCCTCCGCTAGATCACTGTGGCCCCTCTTTAGCCTCTGAGGTAAAACTCTTTCCAAAATGTGTAAGCCATCTTTACCTCTACATAAAATATGGAACACAATTTAAACTCTGCCTTTAATACTTGTCTCACAGCCCTCTGTAGTGTGGGCCACAGTGGGTTGATGCTAATGGAAGTTCTGCCCAAAAGGCTTCCTTATTCAAACACACTCAGGAAATGGGTGAAATGAAGTTAATCTGGTTTCCTTAAGATGGCTCAGAGCCCCAGTACACTAAGGGGCATTTTAGTCTCTCAGAGGAGGATGCAGGAAGTAGTGCTTCCAGAATTTAGTTGACCACAGGTTACTCAAATTGCAATGCAGGACGAGAGCCAGGCAGAATGTATTTTGGGCCACAATTCTGAGGTTGTGCATCCGACAGGTGTAGGAAGACCAGAGCTTGCCAGAGAATTTGAGGACCCAGGTGCTTATCCTGGCTCCACTCCTCCCATTTCCATGACCACAGGGACTGTCTGCCTCTAAGCTGCTTCCTCACCTGTATGAAAAGGAGATCAGTGATGCTTGTGGGCTCCTGGCCCTGTACACTGCACAGGAAAGACTGAGGGACCACAGGCAGTGGGCTCTGAAATCAGCGAAAGGCCGCACAAACAGAAGACAGGTGTTGGTGCTCAGTTCTGTTGACCCAGAAAAGGCCAAGATACAATTTGGGGGAAATTCCCTGATTGCATGTGTTCTGTTCTGCTTTGCCAAGGGTTTCACTTAATTGGATGAATTCAATTTTACTCTATACAGATAAGTGTAGAGAGCTGACCGTGGCATCTCCATGTAATCCAGGAGTAATCTTTTTACCTCCTGACAGTTTTACTGTCTTATCTGTTTCTAATCCATTTCCCTTTCTTGGCAGCAGACTGGGCGACAGCACAGAGACGCATAGGAAGTGGTGAGCGAAAAGTGCCCATGTCTCCAGGGCAAGCGAATACACATTCCAGAGCCCTTGGAAAACTGCAGAGGGCTTCATGTTTTCACACTGAAACCCATGGTGGCAAAAGTTGAACTGATGTGAGGCTCTTTATGGTCCCTAAATCCTACTTAGTGTAATATTCATACATTTGGCTGTAGAAAAATGAATGGATTTGAATATGGGGTGCTGCCCAAGTCCCTCTAGAGCTGTTCACTATATATGATTTTTATCACATGTTACCTTTATAAAACTTAAAAAATCCCCAATTCTGAAATCTATGTAGCCCCAAGGGCTCCAGGTAGAAGAGATCGGGGACTATGAAGGAAACTAGGGTACAAAGGCACCTGTGGAGATGAAGGTCACCAGGCTGGCCTGGTATTTGACAGGCAGGACCTCCTGTTCCCAGGTTCAGGCAAGAGGTTGCCCAGCCCTCGGGATGCTGCTCTCGGTCACAGCGTGGTGCTGTGAATTCTCCCCATCCTCACCACTGCTGCATTTGTTGTGAAGCTACAGAGACAAGCCAGTGCCTGGCCCCCGCCAGGCTGGAGAGGCAGTGAAGGCACATCCCCCCATCGAGGCCCTGTGCTCTCCTCTACGGGGGTCCCTGGGTGGGCAACCAGCCAGGGGAGGCTCCCTGTGCCCCCCACACCCAGGCTGCTGTGTACAGAAGCAATTGGCATGCACCCCAGGACACTAGCTACCGCCAAAGCCAGTAGTATTTTATGAGCCTTAAAAAATCTTGTTATACCAGTCTGTTATGAATTATTGAATTAACACTGCATATTTATAGCAACTTCTTAATAGTTTAATAATTTATTCATCCCTTATGGATCCTTTGGTATATTTCTTTTAATTGTTAGAGAAAAGAGTTTTTTTAGAGCTAACTTCACTGGACTACTTCCTCAGTGGTGCTTCCGGAATACTAAAATAGAGCTCTACACAGTTGTTCCAAACCTTAAAGCACTTAAAGCACGCAGCAAACAGACCTGCCCACACGGGAGTGGGTGACAGCCCCCTGCCTGTGCACAGGGCTGCAGCTACTCTGTAGAAGCCCACAGCCAGCCAGGCCCAGCTCTCAGCCCCAAGGCTAGCACGCTAGCGTTTCACAGCCTACGCTTGGATCGCGTGTCTTCTGAGACAGTTTAGGGACCGTATTGTTTGCATCATCCATATTGTTTCTAAAGGGAAAAACATCTTTCTGTGTCCCAACAAGTAAGCTCCCTATCTTGGGAGCACCCTTGCTTTGTAAGGTGTGTCCTGCTGCCCAGAGTGAGTCATTCCTCACAGAGCCTGCAGCTGGCTCCTGCTCCCAGGTGCTTGGTGATAAGGGGAAATCAACAGAAACTGGCTCTTTGCCAACACTCACTTGCCGATGACTAAACCCAGAAATTGTGGGGTAGCCTTAGGTAAGGAGACAAAAGTTGAAAACTTAAGACCCAGATCCTTCAGGCATTTGAGACTCTGGCTGAGGAGGCAAGGCATGCCAGATGGTCTCTGCTCAGGGTAAGGGTGCACATCTGTCTGCATGTTACTGTCCCTTTTGCATGGGTATTTTTGGTCATGAGTGGCATCGCACTTTATTAAAAAGACATCTTTTCTTTACAAGATGAGCTACCTTTGATCCTTAGTCTTTCTCTGGTTTAGGCAAGAGTCCTGCCAAGGCATCCAGCTGTTGTTGGCAGCTGCCAGGAGTTGCCGTAAAGAAGGTAGATGGGTTTTTTCCCGTTAAATTTGTTAATTCAGGCTCGTGAATGTGTCTTTGATGACACCCCATTCCTCTTTTCTGTACTGCCTCTAGCTTACTGTTTTTGTCACTTAAGCTTCAACTCATGGTTCTATCACCATTCTCAAGTTTGACTTGAAAAGATCTGAAGTACCTGTTAGCCTGAGCTCCCTCTAAAGAGGGAGAAAAGCTAATCTTCCAGGTCAGTCTGGCAAAAGCTGGAGGAAGAGCCCGTTTGCCTGGGGACTCCAGATATCACCCCATAGCCAGCAGATCCAGCGCAGCCAGATTGTCAGGTCACAAAAATAAATCCACTATCTCTAATCGCTCTTTTGCAAGCCTTTGAGGCAAGCAGGGCATGAGAGTTACTTATTCCTAAGAAATGAGCAACAAACAGTCCCAGCTAAGCACCCTGGTTCATTCACTGCCTGGCCACGACCACAAACTTGGGCTAAGCTGAGGGTCACTGACCGGTGATGTCATTTGGTGCTCAGAGCATTTGTCGAGTATGTGTGTGCACCAGACCATGTGCCAGGCGCTGGGCACACAACAAATTCCACCATGGTCCTTGACCTTGAAGGGGAGTCATGCGTGCAGAAGCTTAAAGCCGTGTTGTGATAAGTGGGAAGTTCTTGTGGAAACACAGCTGGGAAAGTATAAGTCCTGCCCTTGGAGGGGCAGGAAAGTGATGGAAAGAGAACATGAGCCAGCCTTGAAATTGCTGTTTATCAGCTGGCTCAAGTATCAAGGTGGAACCAAACACAGGCAATCCGAGCATTTCTTCCATGAAAAATGAAACTTAAGAGCCCCAGAAAAGTTCAGGATCATACCAGAATTCCGTGTCTCAGCTTGGAGTGACCATGCAGCGTATTTAGTCTGACATGCTTTGACAGTGAGAGAAAGCACTACTAGTAATGACACCAGGACAGATGCCTGAACCCAGACTGTCCTGGGGAATCAGGGATATAACCACCATCCTAGGGATAACTTGAGGCCTAATTTGCTGCCCTGAATGAAGTTCATTCTCCTTCTACTGGTCAGAGAGGAGATGGCAGGGGATTGGTTGCACCGCCCCACCCCACCTTTTTATTTATTTATTTATTTTAAGAAAATGATAGAAGACAAATACAATGTCATCTGACATTGCAATCATTATTGGAAACTACAGTGCACAGTGTGTTTGTACTTATATCCTTGAAAACCATTTTAGGGCTCACTGTCAGCCCTGTTACTGAACCATAAAGATGCTGGGTTTAAAAATATTCAAATTGGTTCCTTATTGAGGCAAATGCTGAGGAAAAGCAGCAGATTGCATCTTGAGCTTGAAAAGAACTCCTCTTTGACTTGCATTCTCTGTGATACAGCTGACTTCTTTTAAATCAGTGTTCTGAGTGAGTGCTCCCGTTCCATCTTCACCTGCCTTTATTAAACAAGCAACACAGAGGCAGATGACTTCTCTGGTGCTTTATGCATGTATCTCACTTTAAACACTGCATTTTTTGTTTCCTTGGGAAATAAACCCTCATAGCCAACAGTTGCTTCAGGTCTTGACCAAGTACCCACATGCCCCAGCCAGATGCCATGGTTAGCCTCCTGGGTGTTCACCTCTATGTGGGCTTCTTCCCTCTGGTTTCTAAGGTGACAGCTTGTTCATCAGATGCATGGAACAGCACAGACACAGGCATTTCACACCCGGCTACTCAGAGCAGGGGCCACATGGCCCAGCTTTTCTGGGAAAGGTCTGGTTTCACACATTCTCTCTTGTGCTGGTCAGCCAGTGTGTTCTGGTTTGAGATAACAAAATGTAAAACCGTAGGGCCATCTTACCTATAGCACGTGACCCAGAGAAACAAGGGCCCTGGATTAGTTTGCAAAGCAGTTCAAGTCAGCCTTGAGTCCTGTAATGCTGCAGAGAGCCCAGCACCCTCATACCCCAGCAGGGCTGGCCCCATCTGGGTGGTCGCTCCTGGGTCTCCAGCACCTAGCACTGGGTGGTTGCTCAGTGAATATTTTACCTGATAGAAGCGCCCAGGCACAGTGGTGGTGAGCACAGATCCATGCATGCTGACTGCCATGCCCCACACATCCACGCAGCCCCTGGGGCTCCACAGTGCCAGTGAGAGCTCCCCCCCAGAACCTGTGCCTCAACTGAAAACGTCCTTCCCTTCTTCCATCCCTAATAAGACTCCCCCTCCTACAGGTCCCAGCAGATGTGAAAAGGAGAACAAAGAGCCTCCAGTTCCTCCTTTGGCCCCAACCTTAGTTTGCATTCTAATTCATTAACATTTGCAGGGCTGTCCTTAGAGATGGTGGTGGCAGTTCTCCTGAAATGCGCTTGTGTTGTTCTTGCACTTTCTGTCACTTCTCTAGTGGGTCTCAGAAGTCAGATGGGTGGACTTACCTGCCCAGCCATGTGGAGGAAGGAAGGCTGCCATGTAGGTGTCTACTCATGCATACCACCTCAAAATGAGGATTATACACTACGAATCAGTTCCCCTCTGACGTCTTAGTGGAAAGTTTCCATTGAGCCCTAATGCTCCCTAGAAGCATGTCACATCCTGCCCGTGGAGGGGCCCACCCAGAGCTCCATTCTGGTTACCCTTTTCCTGCTGGAGGCCATGCCCTCCAGGTGCATCTCAGCTCGGAGAGGAGTTCTCCAGGTCGCAGCTTGCTCTGTCCATCATCCAGCATCTGCCGCCTCACTTTGTAAATAACAAGGCATATGGATGTCTTCACTGGTGAGATTTGCTGGTGGTAAAGCATGTTATCTGGCTGCCCCATGGAAAGCAAAGGAAGCTGCCTCAAGGTAGAGGACCCCCCCCTCAGGGAACCTTTGGGAGAAGCAGGTGGGAGTGAGAGCTGTGGGCCTGGGGCCTAGTGCAGCACACACTGGACATTCCCCTTACTTCCTGCCCCTGCCCTTTCATTCCTCTCTGGAAAGGCTCATTCGCCAAGTTCACAGAGATTCTGTGGTTCCCTATCTGTCCTCAGGAACAGCTGTGGGGGAGTTCTCATCCCTGATGAGGATCAGTCTTGTGGAAGTCCTTCCTGTCGATAAGGACATACTTAGTTTTCATGTGGTTGCCACGGAGACTGGCCACATCAAAACAGAGACAGCCCACGTTTCCAGAAACCCATGGTGACCTGCTTTTGCATTAGCTTCTGGGAAACCTCACAGGTGTGGCCTGATGGCCTCTTGCTATTTAGGGAGCCCTCTGGGACCAATCTTCACCTCAGTCCCTAACCCAGCGTCCTATACAGCTTGTGAACACCAAATGCCTGTTAGTGGAGAGGAGGAAGAAGGTGAGAGTGATAAGAAGCAGAGACAAGCTCTTATGTCCCTCTAGCAACTGGACAGGCAGGAAAAGTAGGAAATGCTCTAGAGATTGTGCAAATGCTTCCTTATTTTCAGGCATGCTTGATACTTATAAACACCATAGACAGACAGACAGGTAAGTAGGTAGGTAGGTAGGTAGGTAGATGTGAACAAATGTGAACCTGGAAGGGCCAGTCTTCCAATATAGATCCTTAGTGGCTCACTGGGTCCAGATTTTAAATAGAGCCAAGTGGCCATTTGCTGACTAGGAGTCATATAGGTACTCTGAATTTCCCCCAAAACCTGCACCTTTTTATCTTTGGGACTTTTAGAGCTCACCTGAACCAAACAACCAGGGCTCAGCTGTATCAGCCAATCAGAACTAAGCAAACTTCTCTTTTTTTTTTTTTTTTTTTTTTTTGGAGACAGAGTCTCCCTCTGTCACCCAGGCTGGAGTGCAGTAGCACAATCTCGGCTCACTGCAAGCTCCGCCTCCCAGGTTCACACCGTTCTCCTGCCTCAGCCTCCCAAGTAGCTGGGACTACAGGCACCCGCCACCATGCCTGGCTAATTTTTAGTATTTTTTGTAGAGACGGGTTTCACCGTGTTAGCCAGGATGGTCTCGATCTCCTGATCTCCTGATCCGCCCGCCTCGGCCTCCCAAAGTGCTGGGATTACAGGTGTGAGCCACCACGCCTGGCCCCATTTTTAAAATTTGAATTAACAGACCTGATTGATTGGGAACCTGGGTAGGAACTTTTGCTCTAAAACCCAAGCCTTCCTTTGTTCTTTGGAACATAACTTCATTTTATATTGGAGGCTGTGTCTCCCTGGTTTGCAAACTGTTCACTGGCATAAAGTCTCTTTCCTCCAAACTCCTTTTTCAGAGAACTTTTGTTGACAGATAGATGATTGACTGATAGATAGAATGACATCTACATATGTATATATATATAGTATGTATGTGAATAAATGAATGAAACCACTAATCAATAAACCACAATAAACCTTAGGGCCCTGAATATTAATTTACCCGGGAGAGACCCAGTCACTAGAGATCAGGGCATCATGAATAGTCAATATCAGGGAGTCAGTGAAGACTCTAATTAGTGGCTCACAGTGCATTTTCTCGAAACCCGAACTTTAGGGGACTTTGATGCTGGTCTATACCACAGCCTGCCCTACTGTGCTCCCATGCTATTCTAATACTCTGCAGTATTTGCTATAAACGTGGGTGAAGGTAGGGCTGTTGGGTTGAATGTAAGTTGTCCTAACTCACTAGCTGGTTTTGAAAAGTAAACAATTCGTTGTGGGTTTAGTTTTCTGCCTATTTGACCCTGCTCTCTCTCTCTCTCTTTTTTTTTTTTTTTTTTTTTTTTTTTTTTTTTTTTTTTGCTAAGTCTGGAAAAGGCCCAAGTCTTGGTATGGTCTTAGGAGGCCTTACAGAGCTAGCATTTCCAATCAGGTAGCAGCTGAATTTGCAGATCCAGAGACCACTGAGGCCACTTACTGTGTCAGCCTGGCTGGCTGGCGAGTAGCTGTGCTCTCAGCTCACCAACTCCCTCCCTTGCTGTGTGTGGGAAAGGTGGATTAAGGACATAATTCCTGGTGAATCCAGCCACAGAGGAATCAGAAAGCCCTCCTCCATCATGCAGTGTCCCTGACTTGAGCCCACACTCTGCGTGGTTCTCCCAGGCCATGCTTTGACTCTTGCAGGATGCATAGCTCCGTGACTAAGAGATGCCTGGCTGGAAAGTATCCTCATTACAAGTTAACTCTGGCATCTCTCTAATTCTGTTGCTGGTTCTGCATGAAAACGTCCTAGTGACAGCTGATCCCATTGAAGGTCAGCCGCCTGTGCTTCCAGTGATGGAAGTAGACTCAGACCAGATGAGTTTTCTGGTATTGGATTAGTGTGTGCTGCTTTCTAATAGGAATTCCATTGACAGTTGTCTCGTTGGATTTTTTCTACCTGCATGATCATTTTCCCTTTTAGAACCATCATAGTTTTATCCTATTTAAAATACATACTTTGTACTTTGAACCATGGACACCCACCTCCCCAAAATTATACCATTTATCATATGACCCTTGAGCCTGAAGATTGCATTTCAAAATATAGACAATTAATAGAGTGATTTTTAAAGCACCTGTCTAATCAGCATTAAGCAGTCACCAGCACCTTCCCATAATTGAAATTCCCAAGAATGACTCTAACACATGGACGTGTTCGGAATCAAAGATGGAACCGTTTTTAGGGTAAATGTTACATCCTGAAATCAAGCAACATGTAAAGTTTTTAATACATAGATGATCGTTATACAGACTAATCATCGTACCAATTGTCCTCAGCCCTGCTGGACAGCCGCGCGTCTCTCCGTTGTAACGAGCTAACCATGTAATAAAGCACGGTGAGCAGGCACTTCCTAGGGCGGTGCCAGGAGCCTTTCTGAATCCTGCAAAGGACTGTGTCCAACGCCTGATCTAGCGTTTTTAGAGGTGGCCCACCTACAGCCAAGGTCTCCCAATGGTGTAGCTTTGGAGCTACACCTAGGCGGGCTTCCCCCCAGTATCTTCCACGTTGCCATGTAATTAAACATGCACACTTTTTTTAAAATTTGCCCCTTGCCTTTAACGATAACTTACATTCTTCCTAAAAGTTATCTTCTCTGGAACATTTCATTAAGTAAAGGAAGCAGCCATTTTTGCTGCTTTATAGTGTTTGAATTGTTCAGGAGTGGAGGTGGGAGTGGAGGTGAACAGGGATTCCCACTCTTTGGTGCTGGGGGAACCTTTTCTCATAGTAATGTCCTCAAACCCTGCCCCATGGCACCGTGCAATGCTTAGAACAAAGGAGTGAGGAAACTCAAGGTGGGCACACTGGCATTCTTCAAAGAAGCCCTGAGAAACTCTGAAATTCCCCAGACTTGAAACAAATGAGAGAGAGAGAAAGGAAGTGTTATGCTTTAGAGGACAAAAAGCAATGACTAGACTGTCTTCACATAGGAAACTAATTCATTACTTATCGCCACTAAACATGAGCTTGTCAGTGGATGTCTATTCCAAACACAGTGAATACACTATTTTATGTAAACTCCCTATTCTACAAAGTAGGAATCATTCCCATCTTACAGATGGACACTGAGGCTTTGAGAGGCTGCTCATCTGAACTGAGATTTGACCCCAGAACCATCTGTTTTCTAAGCCCAAGCCCTCAAACGTGCCATGACACTGCTTTTGTCTGTGGTTCTGAATCGCCTCTGACTCCTGTAGAGATGGCAGCAGAATGTCTGGGATTTCTACACCAGGCTGAGGCCTCCCCCCAACCCCCTACTCCCTCCCTCACTGTCAGGAAGCGGTGCCTGGGCCGTGCCCCTCAGATGTGGTCGCTTCTGTATGTGTGATAAATTTTGAAAGTCTCAGTGGTGCAGGACCATCAGTACGTATTAAATCCATAAGATGTAAGAAGGGTAATTAACACTTCCTGTCATTATTTCCCCTTCTTTGCATCCGGGGAAAGAGGTAGAATAAGGAAGAGCAGGAGGAGGGAGGGAGGAGCCACACGCCAGATGCTGAAGTGGTCTGGGATGGGTAGAGTGCTGGGCCCACAGGAGCTTTCTGGAGCTGTGTCTAGAGGGAAAATGAAGGTCCCCGCCTATTTAAACTAGACGCCCAGTCCGTGGCTTTCACACTGCATGCAGAGTGTGGAACACGTCATCTACTGATGAGCCCTGTTCACCCGACACATCAGAACTTGGGGTTTTAGCCTTTCCTAACTAAAAAAAAATCTCTGTGAAGTTTTGACATCTGGATCAACAATTAGCCAACCATCTGTGGGTGGAATGCTACCTGGAGAGAAATATTTCAGAACCCCCAAATGACAGCATCCTTCCCACACAGACCCAGACCTGGCCCAGACCCAGAAGAACAGGTTGGGGTGAGGTTTTGTCCTGAAATCACAGTGTCCTGGAAACAGTAGGTCTGAGGAAGGGGCAGATTGCTGTCGCAGCCTCTTCACTGAGGGATTTGAAGACACTGATTCCAGTCATATGAAACTACCACCTCACTGCAAAGAAGGTGCTGTTAGACCAGTGCGAACTCAAGTATTCTCCCCTAGAAGAGCACCTCTGGCTGTGCCCTTTTGAAACATTTTATAAATTTCATATACCAAATTTAGAAGGAATTAGGTTCCAGGTTATTTTCTCTCGGGTTTAGAATTGTGTTTGCAGCGCTGGAGTTGAGTTCTATATACCTTTGGTCAGACTCATGTGACAATTAGCCACTCCTGGGGAGAAGGGGCACCTCGTGTCCAGGTGCCAGCAGCCCTTGCCCGCAGTGCCTGGCCAGGTTCCATTTCTCCTCGCTGTGGCCGAGCTGGCCGGAGCCTTCACGGGCTGAGAGGACCAGCAGTGCCATCTTGTGGGAATGTTGTCAGTGCTGAAGCCAGGCTGAAGGAGGGAGACGGCTTCACCTGTCACACTCTGAAGAAGGACGTTGCCCAGAAATGCCTGGGTGCAGTCGAGTGAGACGTTTCCCTCTGCTCACCAGCCATGCTAATTATTATTTTGCTGTCCAGAAAATTAATAGCCCAAATAAATTAAGACCAAGCCAAGAAGGTATTTCAAGAACTAAAAATGCAGGAATGGATTTGTTTTCCATCGACTTACTAGGAAATGTTTAAAAAGTCACCCCAGGTGGGACTATATTTTCCATAAACTCTGGAAGCGCAAAGCTACAGATTCCAAGCAGAGTCAAAACAAGAGTTTTGGAATTTATTTCTAGGCTGCCCTGCAGGCTCCGTGCTTTCCTGAGGAGAGTGGACCAAGAGACTGCTTTTCCCAGTCAATGAGCGCCTGTGCTGGGCCGCAACCTAAGTCCCCCCTTCATCAGTGCATGAGAAGGGCCCCCGGCCCCAGTCACTTTGTGCGGGCAGAAGCTGATCGAGGGTGCCCCGTCCTCCCACTGCAGTGCTCTAGCGTCGTGTCCTCTGTGTTACACACGTGCTAAGCGCACACTGTGACTACCTTTCATCAGCACACAGACACGTGCTGAGCACACACTGTGACTACCTTTCATTAGCACACAGTGGGCGAGGCCCAGGGGCCTTTTCTTCTGCACTGACAGAGGGTTTGATTCGAAGTGCAGCCCAGTTCTCAAGGTCATTACCCTGGAAGAGCAGTCTCTTTGCCTTCCCTCCTCAGGAAAGCACGGAGCCCACCAGGCAGCCCAGAAGCAAATTCTGAAACTCTCTTTCGACCCTGTTTAGAATCTGTTGCTTTCTGCTGTGTGTGTGTGTGTGTGTGTGTGTGTGTGTGTGTACACATGTATACAGTCACCTAAGGAGGTAGGGTCTGTTGCTGTCCAGTTTTATGGACAAGGAAACTAAGCCTCAGAAAAGCCAAACACCAGCTCACCAGCTTGTCCCTGGCAGAGTCAGGATTTTAACCCAGATCATCCAACACCAGAGCCCACACTCATGGTGTCCATTTGCCACTGTCCCTCCTTTCTGTGGTTCTGAATCGTCTCTGGACCTGTCGGCTGCCTCTGGATCTGTTGGATGGTTTGAAGCCTCCCCTGCATTTTGTTCCCGAGACTGAGGAACAGAGTCATCTGAGATGGTAGAGATCTCAGCAACCCAACCGAAGAGCACAGCCCTTGTGCTTTCTCCCGGGCTCTGCCCCCAGGACCCCAAGCAAGATTCCAGCCTCTCTGAAGCACCATTTCTTCCTCCATAAAATGGAACATCGCCTGCCGAAGGAACTCAGATGAGCGAATGATTTATGTGGAAGTGCTTTGTGTGATAGTTAAATGCTAGAGACATAAGTGATCATTTTTCAGGAAAAAAAAAAATCCACTATCAAGTCAGAAAGTAAATCTTTAGGTAGATTTGAATGTATTGTACTGTCTGGTTGAATAAAGGACTCTCAGGTTACATTTAGATTGCTTACCTTAAAACTCTGCGTCTCTAAATCATATACAGAAGACAAGCTAAAACTTGAGGCAGCTAAGCCCTTTAAAATGAGGGGACTGGGCTTGGGGCCAAGATTACATGCCCTGTACGGCCCTCGTTCCAAGTCTGGTTCCCAGCACTTATCACTGTGCAACCCTCAGGCAAATGACCGGCCCTTTCTGATTTACCCTTCTAATCTGTGAAATGGACAGCTCCTGCCTCACAGGACCAAGAGAGTTAGATACAGCACTTCTAAGGGGAGCACCTAACTCAGCAGCTGGTCCATAGTACATAGTGGTGATTGGTAAACAGTAACTTTTATCACCTGAGACCATTTCTGTCCTTTAGGGAAAATAGAGACCCAGTGGCTTATTAAAGGCCATGTGTCCCTGCCTTGTGTGTACACACTTCCCACTGATAGAGTACATTTACATGAAGAGGAGACAGCATTTGCAGAGGATAACTTGAGTAGACTTCCATAAACGCAGGTCAAAACTAACATGAAAATGATTCTGTTACATACAACTCTACAGTAATGCCTTTGCTGCCATTTTTATTACTTTCAGCGGGATCAGAGACTTGACCAGATTCCCAGTTTCACTACTACTCCGTGCACAGGTGTGTGTGTGTGTGTGTGTGTGTGTGTGTGTGTGTGTGTGTGTGCATGTTTCTCCCCATCCCAGAATGCAACTGCGTGGTAACTAAGCTGACCCTAATCCCTACCAGGATGCTTGGGAAGGAAGAGGCTGACCAGTCAGATGCACATCGGACCCCTTGCTGTTGCACAGAATCCTATTTTGGGGTAAAGAAGGGCACTGCATTTTTCCAAGAGTGCAGAAGCTCCCCCAGGGTTAAAGGAAGAAGGGTAAGGATCCCACAAAACTAGCTATGGTGAGCCAGGCTGGAGCAGGGCAGCAGATACAAATTACTTTGTCCACCGGTTGCCTATCAGTAGCAATCCTGTTTGAAGATTATTAACAGTCGGTCCTTTTGGGACACCTGGATTCATTTTCTGGCTGACCTGCTCTCTGTAGCCCAGGAGAAAGTATTATTGCAATATCGGTGTCCTGTGGGGACTGAGTAGGTACATGTGGGGTGTCACATACAGTTCTAGGCAAAACTCTAGAAACCACACTGGAATGCAGTTGGGAGAATAGCTGAGAGAGTGAAGGAATTTGAAATCATGCCTTTGAGTCTGGGAAAGGGATGTTCTGGGGGTTTGTGGTAACCTTCTTCAAATATCAAAGGGCTGTCCTGTGGAAGAGTCGTTAGACTTGGGATGGGCGCTGGACTAAGTGCAAGAAGACAGAATCCGGACCCCTGGGAGACATCCAGGAGGCCCCCACTGAAGGCCCTCAAGCTCTTGACTGCAAAAGGATGAAGGTGTAGATTGCAGCAGCCGTCTGTCTGGTAGGGAACCTCCTGTCCAGCCCTAACTCACAGAGCGCGTCGCTTTACCCCTCTCAGAACTGGCGCAGAAACCACGCTGTCAGAACCCCGCGATGGCGAGGGAGGGTGTAAAGCCTTAGAACACAAACGAACGTTAAGTCTTCTCAATTTTTATATGAGTTACGTGTTGGGATGGCAGTAATTTGAATATATTGAGTTAAATAGTTGCTGTATGGGAGTTTAGGGAAGTTTTAAAACTATGAATTTGGGTTTCTCTGCCCTTTCCACATTGGTTTAAAGATGAGACCATCAAACTCAGTGTTGATGAGATCTGCATTCCGCAGGGTTACTCCCTCACTGAGCGTCTCTGGCACTTCATCCTGCCGGTCTGCAGTCTCCACAGAGTGCCAATACGGTGTAAATCTTCTTCATTAAGAAAATTTAGAAAATAAGAAATAGTGAACTTTTGTTAAGGACAAAGGGTCCTTTTCAGAGTTTGATGTGGTCCTTACCAGATGGACAAGAGAGACCCACGTGCACGCACAGCAGGTGGCTGCTTAGTCTAGGTGTGAAAAAGCTGCAGTTTCTGCTAGTGTATAGGAAGTGTTATCTGGATTCTAATCCTGGCTAATTCTGCCTGGCTTGCAGTTCCTTTACATTTAAATAAGTGTGATTTTTAAAGTCTGGAAAGGCCTGAGGATACGGGGCAGGCAGGGTTGATAGTTTTCACTCTCTCTGTTTCCTGAGAGAAAATAATGTTGCATCTTCAAAACAGCATCTGTCAGAATGATTTTCATCAGATCAAATAAATCCTCAAAGCAGCTATCATACTTTATAGACTTGAGAAATGCAGGTTATACTTTGCATGGAAGCCTAATGGCATTTAAAATAGGCGTGTTTTGCCTGTACAGCCTTACACCCAGACTCCTGACCAGGGTTTCTCGCTTGTGAGATTTTGTTCAAGCTACCATATCTCAAAGAGTTTAGTAACTGTTTTGACTATATGAACATCATAAATAATTATTTGCCAATTTAAGTTACTGTTAATTATAGTTGGAAAAAAGGATTGGGCTGTGAAGCCTTTGGGCCAAACTTGATGGAAACCTTCAGCAGCATACGCTGCGTCACTGGGCGAGTGACGTGAAGATACATATCGCCGCTAGACATCTTGGAAGAGGCCTGCCTTTTGCCGTCTTTTCATGGGCAGCTGCCATATGTCCTTACAGCCAATTATGGCCTTTTCAGTTTTAGAGGAGAGAAGACTTTTGGGGGAGGACTTTTGGTTCATAAAGACTTTTAATGATTAATGATCAATACAGATTGATACTTATTATTCTGCGGCAGGGAAGCTTATTCTTAAAAATTAGTTGCTAAATCTAAACCACAGTACGATACCTCTTCACACCCATTAGAATAGAGCCTTTATCCAAAAAATCAAAATAAAACAGAAAACAACAAGTGTTGGCAGGGATATGGGGAAATAGGAACCCGTGTCCGTTGCTGGTGGGAATCTAAAATGGAACAGCCGCTGTGGAAAACAGGCTGGTGATTCCTCAAAAAGTTAAACACAGAATTACCATATAACCCAGCAATTCCACTTCTGAGTTACACACAAAATAATTGAAAGTAGAAACTCGAGCACATATTTATACACCCACGTCCATAGCTGCACCATTCGCAGCAGTCCAGGTGTCCATCAGCAGACAAATGGATAAGCAGAATGTGGTCTGTCCGTACAGCGGGATGTTATTCAGCCTCAAAACGGAATTCCCACACATGCTGCCACATAAATGAACCCTGACAATACTATACTAGATGGAATAGGCCAGACACAGAAAGACAAGTACTGTATGATTCCACTTAACCTGAGATCCCTAAGATAGTTAAACGCATGGAGATGGCCAAGGGCTGGGAGGAGGAGAGAATGGGGAGCTAGTGTTTAACGGGGACAAACTTTCTGTTGGGAATGATGAAAAAGTTCTGGAAATAGATAAAGGTGATGATAGCATAATATTATGAATATACTTAATGCCAGTGAGCTGCATAGTTAAAAATGGCTAAAATGGTAATATTGTTTGTAATTAGTTGCTGAGCTGGCTGGGGTTTCCAAACGAAGTTGGAAGGGAGGGAGAGCTTGGACTGTCTTTAGCGATAACGTTTGCCTGGAGCAGACCAGAGCTAAAGGAGACCCCTCAGTCTGGTGTCCTGTCACTTCCCACCGAGTCGCCTCTTGGGGCTCGATAAGACTTTCTCACGAAATACAATTCTTGAATATTGTGTAAAAAGTGCAGTCTTAAAGCAAGGACCTCACCTGCGGAAGTGCTGGATACACAGGGTTCTTTCTTTCAGTGCCTTATTTCTTACCGGCACCAAACAGATGGGGGTGCTGAAGAACAGCAGTGCAGGATGAAGTCTCGGGTCTTCATGTTGCTCTTCCCCAAGTTAATTGGGTGGAATGCACACTGTTATGGTTGTGCCCCAAAAGACTGCTCTGACCTAAGCTCTGACCTAAGCCACTGAGTGACTTTCCCTGTTCCTGCTCCTCAGCTCGGAGTCAGCCCTCAAGGTGTGCACGAGGGGCAAGTTCATGGCCTTTCCGTCCTGAGTCCCTTTGACTGCAGCGCCAGACCCTCAGTCTTGCCATCACTCAGCCAAGTTGCCAGCACCACGTCCAGCAGAATGACTGGCCACTTTGTATAGGATGTAGCACAAAGCACACCAACCCCTGGCTCATCGCCGCACCCGGCGGGCCTCACCTCACCCCCCACCACCCGATGGCTGGCAGAGGCACATTTCTTATGCTGAGCCTAGCATGATTTTCACTGACATGCCCTGTCTTTATGAGCAGAATCCAGCAAGCCACTAAAGCTCAGCAGATTCAGTCATGGCTCACCACAAAGGATCTATCCCCATAAAATTTGGGGTTTTGCAAGGACAGCGCCATCTGTGAATGCCTCCCGTGGACTCTTAGAATCTGCAACCTGCAACCACGGCCCTGGACGCTCCTGGAATGAGCTGGGACTGTGGGGGAAGGGTCATTCTTACTCCTGGGGGTCTCCTTTAGCCCCCAGAGTCTCCATGGCCATTCAGCAGTTGTGATGGGACAGTGTCCTTGAGCAGCTCATGTGGGAGTGAGGTGCTAAATGTGGGTTTAGGAAAGGAAACAGCGTGAACTGGGAGTCAGAGGCTGGGTTCTAGGCCTCGGCTTCCCTGTGTGTTTTCCAGCACTCAGGCTAGAGCAGAGTGGTCATGATCTCGTATCATCACTGTTCATACACATTTCCCCTGGGACATACTCGAGGCCTGGAACCCCACCCTTGTCGTGATCAATGCAGGAGACGCCCAGAGGACATCATCTCTGAGGAGCACCGAGGGCAGGGAGGAAGGGTGGGACTGTGGCAGGTCCCTGGGTTTCAGACATCCGTCATCAGTGCACACAGGGACCAGTGCTGGAAACAGACTCCTGATAGCCAGGTCCCCAGAGAGCCTCACGTGGTAGCTACTACATAGTGGGACTGGGCTCAACCAAGGAGCCTGTCAGGAACACCCAACATGGAGGCCTCTCCAGGCTGGCACCCTGCTGCTGGACAGCACCTCTGCGTCCAGAGTTCCATCCACCTCTGCAAAGGGTGGCCTACTCACAGCGTAGACCACCCTCATTGCTGGGATCTCCTTTAGCCCCCAGAGTCTCCATGGCCATTCAGCAGTTGTGATGGGACAATAATTCTGTGCATGTGTCAGTCTTTATAAATACACACATAAATACAGAATTACAAGTGATTTTAACTTTTTTTGCTTGTCTGCTTTTCAATAATGAATATGTACAGGCAGACCTCAGAGATATTACAGGGTCTGCTCCAGACCACCATAATAAAGCTAATATTGCGATAAAGTGAGTCCCACAAACTTTTTGGTTTCACAGTGCACATAAAAGTTTTGTTTACACTCCATTGTAGCCTATTAAGTGTACAGTAGCATTACGTCTAGCATTACATCTAAAAAACAATGTGCATACCTTAATTTAAAATTAAAAAACAATTAAAAATTATGTATGCTGATGATCATCTGAGCCTTCAGTGAGGCTCAGTCTTTTTGCTGGTGGAGGGTCTTGCCTCAGTGTTGATGGCCGCTGACTGATTGGGCTGGTGGTTACTAAAGGTTGAAGTGGCTGTGGCAGTTTCTTAAAATAAGACAACAGGCCGGGTGTGGTGGTTCACGCCTGCAATCCTAGCACTTTGGGAGGTCGAGGCGGGTAGATCACTTGAGGCCAGGAGTTCAAGACCAGCCTGGCAAACATGGTGAAACCCCATCTCTACTAAAAATATAAAAATTAGCCAGCCATGGTGGTGTGCGCCTGTAATCCCAGCTACTCTGGAGGCTGAGGCATGAGAATCTTTTGAACCTGGGAGGTGGAGGTTGCAGTGAGCAGACATCGCACCACTGTATTCCAGCCTGGGCAACAGAGTAAGACTCTCTCCCTCTCTCAAAAAAAAAAGACAACAATGAAGTTTGTGAGATAGATCAACTCTTCCTTTCAGGAAAGATTTATCTGCAGCATACGATGCTGTTTGATGGCATTTTACCCATGGTAGAACTTCTTTCCAAAATGGAGTCAGTCATCTCAAACCCTGCCACTGCTTTATCAATTAAATTTATGTAATATTCTATATCCTTTTTTGTTATTTCAACAGTGTTTACAGCACCTTCACCAGGTGTAGATTCCAGCTCAAGAAACCACTTTCTTTGCTCATCCATGAGAAGCAACTCCTCATCCTTGAGGAGTTTAATCACTAGATTGCAGCCATTCAGTTCCATCTTCAGGTCCACTTCTAATCCTCGTTCTCTTGCTGTTTTCACCACATCTGCAGTTACTTCCTCCAGTGAAGTCCTGAACCCCTTCAAAGTCACCCATGAGGGTTGGAATCAGCTTCTTCCAAACTCCTGTTAATATTGATATTTTGACCTCCTCCCATGAATCATGAGTGTTCTTAGTGGCATCTAAATTCTTTCCAGAAGGTTTTCAATTTACTTTGCCCAAATCCACCAGTGGAATTACTTATTTCTTTAATAAGACTTGAAAGTTGAAGTTACTTCTTGATCCATGGGTTGCAGAATGAATGTTGTCTTAACAGATATGAAAACAACATTAATCTCCTCTCCTTGTATACGTGGTCTTGGGTGGCCAGGAGCATTATAAATCAGCAGTAATACTTCGAAAGGAATCTTTTTTTTGAGCAGTAGGTCTCAACAGTGGGCTTAAAATAAGCAGTAAACCTTGATGTAAACTGATGTGCCGCCATCCAGGCTCTGTCATCCCATGTATAGAGCACACACACAGTAGATTTTACATAATTCCCAAGGGCCCTAGGATGTTTGGAATGGTAAATGAGCATTGGCTTCAAATTAAAGTCATCAGCTGCATTAGTTCCTAATAAGAGTCGGCTGTCCTTGGAAGCTTTGAAACCAGTCATTGACCTCCCCTCTCTAGCTATGAAAGTCCTAGAGTACATCTTTTTCCAATAAAAGGCTGTTTTGTCAACATTGGAAATCTGTTGTTTAGTGTAGCCACTTTCATCAATGATCTTAGCTAAATCTTCTAGAGAACTTGCTGCAACTTCTTCATCAGCAGTTGCTGCTTGACCTTGCACTTTTGTCTTCTAGAGATGGCTTCTTTCCTTAAACTTCATGAACCAATCTCTGCTAGTTTCCAGCTTTTCTTCTGCAGCTTCCTCACCTCTCTTAGCCTTCATAGAACTGAAGGGAGTTAGGGCCTCGCTCTAGATTAGACTTTGGCTTAAGGGAATGTTGTGGCTTGTCTTCTATCCAGACCACTCGAACTTTCTCCATATCCACAATAATGCTCTCTTTTACTTCCTTGTCACTCACCCCAGTGCTCACTGGAGTAGCATTTTTAATTTTCTCCAAGAACTCTTCCTTTGCATTCACAACTTGGCTATTTGGTAGAAGAGACCAGCCTGTCTGAGCTTCCGACTTGTCTTCCTCACTAAGCTTGGTCACTTCTAGCTTTTGATTGAAAGTGACAGACATGCGACTCTTCCTTTCACTTGAACACTTCTAGGCCATTGTAGACAATTGTAGAGTTGCTAGTTGTCCTAATTTCAATATTGCTATGTCTCAGGGAGTAGGAAGGCCTGAAGAGAAGGAGACAGGGAATGGCTGGTCAGTAGAACTGTCAAAACACATGCGACAAGTGTTGATTAAGTTTACCATCTTATAAGGGCACAGTTCGTGGTGCCCCAAAACAATTACAATAGTAACATCAAAGATCAATGACCGCAGAGCACCATAACAGACATAATAGTAATGAAGATGGACGCCCATAGACCTGCTTATGCAGAGTTGCCACAAACCTTCAATTCCTAAAGAAACACATTACCTGTGAACTGCAATAAGCCGATGCCATAAAACAAGGTACTTGTGTGTGTGTGTGTGTGTGTGTGTGTGTGTGTGTGTGTGTAGAGGGGAGGGTGTTTACCTATATATGTACATAATTACTCAAGCTTCCTCAGCCACCTTTTAGGGCTCAGTTTGATGGGGAAGCTAATTCCCTTTATTATGCATGTATTCTTACTAGATTGACTCTCTATGGATGACATTTTTATCAAGTTTCTGGAGTGGGGTGATCTCCTGTATTTCCGCCTTTCAGAGCCTTGACAGATTAAAAAGCAAGTAAGACATGGAGACAGTGAAAGCCACTGTGCACTCCTGCTGTGGAAAGACGGCTGTGCCTTGTTGAAGATGATAGTATATGATTTGCTACCAGAGTGGGGCCATCCCTGCTTAAGGCTGTTCATAGATGTTTAAAAGAACATTCCAAAGGACTTTAAGAAACTTTGCACTGCTATTTCTGTATTCCTTTCCAAATCTTTTATAAAATGTTAGAATTCAGACCACAGTTCCCAAGCTTTGGATGCAAACTCCTTGGCCTGAATCCCTGGAAGCCCTCCCCTGTTAGTGGCATCAGGCACCACAGCAGGGTATGCTTTAAGAATCAAAATGAATTCAGTTATACCACGTGGTGGGGCTTAAACTGGAGCTGAGCTTACTCATCTCTGGCCGGCTATTAATCCTATAGCTAAATCATATACGTAAAGGAAGGGGAAGAAAATCCAACCTTGGTAACCATACAACTAACACTAAATAAAACCAAGGTCATGTATGGGGTATCTCTGTGCTGCTTCGTAAAACTTGAAATTTCTGAATCTCGCTAAGTAACAGAAATTACTTGGGGGAATTTCAGGTGCTTTTGGTAAACTCTTTGGGGAAGTAAACAGTCAGTGAACTTTCTGAATGCTGGGACTTTTGCCTGCAGCAAAACAAAACTAAGACAAGTTAAAAAGACCACCAGCAGCAGAGGAGAAGTAGAGCTGGGAAGAGACAGGCTGGGGAGCTCAAGGGATAAATTCTACCCCCTCTGCCCAGCAGGGCTGGCCTTAAGCAAAACTGAGCCAAGAGGGAGATGCTTCTTCTCCACCCACCTCCATGAGTGTTCCAGATCGATCGTGCTGTCCCAGCTGGGCTGACCTTGTATTCACCTCCTGCTCTTGGGTGCCTGTACCTCTTGGTGGAGGCATTTTGGAAGTGCACACACCTTATCCACTACCTTAAACTGTGTCCTGATGTTTTTAAATTTTGGCACATGTAGCCATCAAAAATAAATGTACAGAAGAGTATATAATTACATGGAGAGATGCTTACCATAGTCTTAGTTCAGAAGGCAGATTACAAAACAGTGTGACTATTTTTGTAAGAAAAAAGTTAAGAAGAAGACAAGCACGTACATCTATGCATAGAAGGAAAGCCTGGAAGGATAGCGCCGTGTTAACAGCCGTGTTTCCAGGTGGTGGACCTGCTGGTGATTTGAGCCTGTTTGGGCTTCTGTTTTTTCACACTGGGCTGTATTGCTTTGGTACTGTATCCGTTCCCTCAATACTCCACAGTGTGGTGAGCTCAGTGTGAGTTAACATGTCAAGAGGTGACAAGTTTCCCAAGGACCTTATGTTTGTAATGCTCGGGTATTGATGGGGGATGGGAAGTTTGTGTTGGTTCTGGAATCTGCCCTGTGAGGATGCTGGAAGGGGAAGCCCAGGGTTGAGGAGGCAGTGAGAAAGTCTCCAAGTCCACGCCATGTAAAACTACTTCTCCCCTGCTTTAGCGAAGCGCCTGTTTCATGATCTCATTAAATCAAAAGAATTGGGCTTGCCCACAGTTAAAAGTGTTGATTTAACCAAAAAACAAAAATAGGCTAGGCACGGGGGCTCATGCCTGTAATCCCAGCACATTGGGAGGCCAAGGTGGAAGGTTGGCTTGAGACCAGGAGTTCAAGACTAGTTTGGGCAACATAGCAAGACCCTGCCTCCGCAAAGATAAAACAATTAGCCGGGTGTGATGATGCACGCCTGTTGTCCCAGCTAGTCGGGAGACTGAGGCAAGAGGATCACTTGAGTCTAGGAGTGGAGGCTGCTGTGAGCTATGATCGTGGCTCTGCATTTCAGCCTGGGTGACAGAGACCCTGCCTCTAAAAAAACTACAAATAGAAAGTGCTTGTAGGCAATTCACTTGCAGTTGGCTGCAGTCTCTTTCTCTCTCGTACTCGGGGCTGAACTAGCCTCAGGAGAAGGAGGCTCCCGAGCCCCGTAGTGTGGTCATTACAACAAATAATGCAGAGGAAGAGGTTCGCTCCCCATTCCGCCTCCACGCCCTCCAGCCTGGCTCTGCCACTGTGTCCCCTTTTTTGGACTGTTTTGTTAAATCTGCCTTTTCCCTTCTTGTTTTCCAGTCCACCTAAACCCACTGTGTTCATCTCTGGGGTCATTGCCCGGGTAAGTCTGGGAGTGTCTGCAGTGGGTTTGAGGCCTTTGCATGGCAGCATGGAGTCTCCTGGTTCCTTCTGGTTTTATTAAACTCTACCTGGAATAACCCAGCACCACTGCTCATCTCAATTGTAGCCATGGCTCTCTTGGTTGCCACATTTCCCCAGAGGGTGCTTCTGCAGACCCCAGGCCAGACTCACAGTTTGGGTCACATCCTTTACCTTTCCAGAGCCGCCCTTTGGTGAGACCCAACATTGTGACTTAAGCGCAGGCCTCCCACCAGTAAACCATCAGCGAACCCCCGCCAGCGAACCCCTGCCAGCAAACCCCCACAGTATTGCCGTCCACAGGGCTGCTGTTCTCAGGACATTCACTTTCTTATCAGAGGATGCCTGAAGAAAGTGCCAGCGTTGGGGATAGCCCACTATTGGTGGAGCTGTGACCACAGCCAGCCAACCTGCCAGCCAGAGAAGTGTGGCTCCAGCCTGCTCGTGTGGGCCCCACTCTGGCCACACCCACAGTTGGCACGAAGCCCATTGATCCCTCTGGAAAATAGCGGGTCCCTCATGAGACTGGGCAGGCCGAACCTGGCTCTGTCTCGTAGGCGCCCTATGCATTTCCTTCCCGGCCAGCGCCCCAGGCCTAGCTCACAGCTGTGGTGGCACATCTGAACTTAAGATCCTGGATTTGGTTCTGTCCTGCCCCCAATGTAAATAGTCACAAATACAAATGTAGCAGAAGAAAGCCCCAGGCATCTAAGTCAGTTCTGTGGGAGTCGCGTGTTCCTGTGTCTCACGGCATGGGGCAGAGCCAGTGAGCATTCTTGCTGTCCTGCCAGCGTGTGGGCCTCAGTGCCACCTGCCATTCCCCGGTTCTGATGGCCTGGGCCCCCCACCACCCAGAGGGGACAGGCTTCCACCCTCCTTTACCCATTCACAGTCCATGCCCGCCCTGCACGGACACTGGTGGGCGCCGGCCTGGGGCTTCCTCACACATGAATCCCATGCTTCCTGCAGAGATGCTGTTGGGCGCTGGCCTGGTGCTTCCTCACATACAAACCGCATGCTTCCCGCAGGGACGCTGGTGGGCATTGACCTGGCTCTTCCTCACATACAAACCCACTGCTTCCTGCAGAGATGCTGTTGGGTGCTGGCCTGGGGACTGCCTCACCCATGAACCCCATGCATCCCGCAGGGACGCGGGTGGGCATTGACCTGGCTCTTCCTCACATACAAACCCACTGCTTCCTGCAGAGATGCTGTTGGGTGCTGGCCTGGGGACTGCCTCACCCATGAACCCCATGCATCCTGCAGAAACGCTGGTGGGCACTGGCCTGGGGCTTCCTCATCCATGAACCCCATGCTTCTTGTTGATCAACCTGAGCTTTCTGTGTATCCTGACAGGGTGACAAAGATTTCCCCCCGGCGGCCGCGCAGGTGGCTCACCAGAAGCCGCATGCCTCCATGGACAAGCATCCTTCCCCAAGAACCCAGCACATCCAGCAGCCACGCAAGTGAGCCTGGACCCCACCAGCCTCCCCCGCGGCCCTGGCTCTTCTGTACTTGGTATTTCCCTGACAGAGAAAACCAGCACTTTCTCCCAAATCCTGCTCTGCTGGGAAATCTAAGGCAAAACCAAGTGCTCTGTCCTTTGCCTTACATTTCCATATTAAAAACTAGAAACCGCTCCAGCCCAAACCTTGTTTATGGGGAGTCCGGTTGGATGTCGTTTGAGGATGATTGCGCCCCTAGAGGTGCCATTAGCAGAATTTGCCAAGATCTGAGAAAAACTTTTAGCTTTAGTTCTATTTCAGCAGTCGCCTGACATCCTTGTCTGTGGTCTTAAAAACAAGAAGGCACACATTTGAAAGGATGAGATTAAGGTTAGGGGAAAAGCTCAGCCATTGCATGCTTTTTAGTATTGGGACAGTAAAATCTTAACACCTGCGGGAAAGTAAGAACTAAGGGAATGAGTTTGGGCGGCCCCTCAGAAAGACCATTAGAGGCAGGGAAGAGCAACGCCAAATTTCCCTCCCTTGTGAGATGGGGGATCCTGTGCAGGCTGAGGAGGCACCCATGAGAAAAGCCAAAAAAGCAGAGCGAGACTCCGTCTCAAAAAAAAAAAAAAAAAAAAGCATGCATCTTAGAAATAGCTCCTCAATTCCAAGAGTCAACATTAGAAATAGCTCCTCAATTCCAAGAGTCAACATGCCAAAAAATGAGGCTGGAGGCAGGTAGCTCCGAGGGAGGACTGCTGGTATGAGATCTCGGCATGGCAAGCCCAGCATCGCCTCAGCCCAGACAGGCTCCACCAGGAGATCAAGCAAAGCTGGCCTTAAGGAATCACCTCCTGAGCCACTTCAGAGTCTGGAAGTGACCACGGACCAGGGTGGAGGAATAGACTTCTACTTCATTCTGGGACACTTGAGCCAGGGAGTTGAAAGCTTGGAAAGAGCAGATAAGAAACCTGCCCCTTGTCTCCCTAGGGACGTGAGACACCACATTCCATTTGTGCTAGAAAAACCTGTCCACTGATGGGTCTAACCATTCCAAATGCTTTCCACCCCGTGTGCACAGCTGCCTGGGTCCGTCGTCACTTGGGTGCGTCACGTTGTCCTCCGATTTTTAGATGAATTTCCTGTCTAGAGATGTCCTAGTCTGCTCACTGGCTGGTGGCAGTAGAGTACCCTGCATCTCCGAAAAGCCAGAGGGTTCGCCTAGTCAGACGAAACTCCAGAACGGTGCTTGCGGAGGGCCTGACTGTCCTGCTCACCCACAGCCGATCTGCTGCAGGCCAGCAACCATGCCGTGAGCACCTGCCAACCACCAGCCTTTCTGGTACTGTTCTGTTCACATCTGCCTGCTGGTGAGGGCAGAGGCAGACCTGGTCAGACCCAGCGCCCATCCTCCCTGAGGGAGCACAGCACAGCCTCACACTTGAAAGGCAGTGTTTGGTTTCCCATCTAATCAACTTAAGGGAAGCCGGCGTGTACCCTTCAAGACCCTGTCGCCACCTGCTTCCTCATCAGTTTGGTATAAACTGAGGGTGGCTTTTGGAGACCCAAACTTGGTCAGCAGCGCTACCATGGAACACCCCAGCAAGCACCTCCCAGCCTGCCTTTTGGAGTAGCACCCAGGAGGGGATGCTGCGCTCCAGCAACACCAGGTCAGGCCCGTGCAGACCCCTGCCCCTGCCGCTGCAGAAATCCAGAAGCATGCTGAATGCTTCTCAGTCTTCAGCCGGAGGGAGGGCTGTGATTTCCAGAGGTGTGCTTTTTATGTACTTTTAGCTAGATCTGGCATGCATCTGTGGCCTTTAGATCATTAAATCCAAACTGTTTGCCTAAGTGAGTGTATCAGTTGTTAACTTCAAGAATATTGATGATTTATAATAAAGCTCCTGCATTTCTCTCCAGCTTTGTTTTTTCTTGTAGATCAGAGATTCCCTTTTATATTTTACCGGGGTTGCCAGATGGTTTCAATAGAAGTACAAATACCCATACATGTGTACATGATGGGCGTTTTCAAAACTTATTTTCCAGATACAAAAGTCGAACTCTTGGACACCTGGTGACTCGAGTCTAATTATCTACTTAAAATGTCATAACATGGAAAAGCTTAATACCATTGATTAAAGCATATTACTTGGGCCCAGCAGCTGGCCTGTGCCAGGAAGGCCCTTTGGGAACAGATGTAAGAGAGAATGATTAATAGTAAGCCCAGGGGTGACGGTGAGCAGCTTTTGATGTACAAGACGTTTGCCTTAATCAGAAGGTCTCCTGTAACCCTTGTGAGAAAATAATCACAACTATTAGACTGGCGATCCAGAATCAAATCGGAATTTGAGTGGGAGGGGCCTGAGGTTTTCTCACCCAGGGCTGTATTTGTCAGAGAGCACCAGAGGGAGCACCAGGGGCCGCATTCACAGCCCCAGCTTGGGTGTAGCTGGAGTCTACACCTCCAACAACCCTGGCCTTGTCGGGTGTTGCCTCTGAAGCTGCTGCTTGTATTCCTGCCTCCTGTCTCCCATGCTAAGCTGAGGAAAGGAACGAGGGGCATACTCATTTTCTGTCACTGGGCAGAGTCCATTCTCAGTAAATATATGGTGGTTGCCAGAAATGCCAAGCATCCAACAAGCATGGAACAGAACCACCCCCAGGGCTCTCCACATCATTCCTGAACATCATTATCCAGTGTCAGTTTTCTATTGCTGCCTTAACAAAGTCACAAATTAAGCCACAAACTGTGTGGCTTAAAACAACGGGAGTGTGTTCTGTCACAGTTCTGGAGAGGTTTGAAATCAGTGTGTTGGCCAGGCCACACTCCCTCCGCAGGCCCAGTGGGACTTTCTGGCCTCTCCCAGCTCCTGGCGGCTCCTGACGGCTGTGGCCATCCTTGGCGTCCCTTGGCTTGTGGGCAGCATCACTCCGGTCTCTGACTCCGCCATCACATGGCCATTCCCTGTCTGTGTGTCTGTCTCCAAATCTCCCTTGTTTTCTGAGGACACCAGTCATTAGATGAATGCCCACCCTATTCCAGTATGACCTCATCTTCCCTGATTACATCTGCAGAGACTCTGTTTCCAATTAAGGTCACATTCAGAGGCACTGGGATTTAGGACTTCAACATATCTTTTGGGGGAACGTCATTCACCCAAGAACATCACCTATGTGCCGAAAAGCCAGAAACCTCACTCCCAGCTCACACCATTTGAAGAACAGTTCACTTAGTGCATTGCTTTTCTGCAAAAACTTTGCTGGGAGAACCTTTACCTGCTGCAGGTTTCCTGATACAGCATCTCTGGCCATGCAGCATCCCAAGCCTGGCTGCAGGAAGAACAGAGAAAAGACTGGAAGCAGAGACATAAAGGGACAGGACCCTCGGCTGCAGAGGCTGCCTGTCCCTGGGTCCAGTGGCTGTGGGATCACTTGTTGTCAGATGTGTCCTCAGCCCAGAGAGTCACAGTGTTGCCACTGTGCTCCATGGATGGTGGTTATACTATTTCACAGGAGGAAAGACTGAAGCTCAGGGTCCAGTGTCAAAGCCACTGTTAGTAGATGGCCAATAAGCACATCAAAAGATGCTCAATGTCTTTAGTCACCAGGGAGATGCAGATCAAAGCCACAATGAAATACCACTTCACTGTGGCTAGAACCAGAAAGTCAATGACACAAGGGTACTGACAGGAATGCAGAGAAATTGGAACTCGTACGATGCTGTTGGGAGTGCAAAATGTGCAGCCACTTGGGAAAACAGTCCCGTGTGAAAAAACAGTGAGAAAAACAGTTCCTCAAGTGAGAAAACAGTTCCCCATACAATTAAACACAGAGTTATATGACCCAGCAATCCACTCCTAGGTATATACACCCAAGAAAAATGAAACGACATGTCCATGCAAAAACGTGTAAACATGATTATAGCAGCAGCATTCATAATAGCCGAAAGGAAGAAACAACACAAATGTCCATCCAGTGAAGAATGAATGAACAAAATGTATAGCCACATAGTGGAGTACTACTCAGCCATGAAAAGGAATGAAGGACTGATAACACACAACATGGATAAACTTTGAAAACATCATGCTAACTGAAAGAAGCCAGTCACCAAAGATCGTATGTGTGATGTCATTCATATGAAATGTCCAGAACAGAGAAATCTATAGAGACAGTGCTTGCTTAGGGCTGGTATGGGGCAGGGGGAGTAGGAAAGTGATGGCCAAAGGGTACAGAGTCTCTTCTTGAGGTGATGAAAATATTCTAAAATCAACCATGTGAATACTTGCACATACCCATGAATATGCTTTTTAAAAGCCATTGAACTGGACACTTTAGGCTAGCCCATGGAGAGGGCAGCTTGCGGTTCTGAGGGAGGCAAGAAAGACTGGCAGTCAGAAACTCAGGGGAGCCAGTCAGCAGGACAGCAAGGAGCCATGTGAGGAAAGTCGAAGAAATGAGAAGACCTGGAAGGGTCAGTGTGGATGCTGAGACCCCAGAGACTACGAAACTGATACTGAAATCCTCAGGGAAGCAGCACATCCCAGGGGTGATTAGATGATAGCAGTCAGGACCAGGAAAGGGTGAGCTTAAACAGAAGGCACAAAACACGGAGAAAGGAGACATGTGAGGAGGACAAGTGCTGACCTAAAAATCCCCACAGGGAGCAAGAAACTCTGCTTAGCTGCTGCCCCTGGATTAGGGACACAGTGTGGGGGACAAGCTGTCCTTTGCTGCGCAGAGCCGGGGAAGAGAGGGTCACGAGCACATATGTGCCTTAATGGCCAGGTGGTGAATGGCAGGCTTGAGGAAGGGCGAGGGGGGATGGCACTGCACCGGGGCAAGCACAGGCTCTAGAGTCACCGCTGTGCAGGCTCAAACCTCAGCCCTGCCGGAGCAAGAGGCTCCATCAGCGTCTCTGGACCCCACCTACCCAATTGCAACTCTGCACTCACGGAGCTTTGTGAGCATGAAAAGAAGTCATACACGCTAACCTCATGGTTAATACAGATGCTCAGTAAATGAGAGGCATTACTGGGATCACGAGGACAGGGTTCCCAGCATAGACAAAGGGTGCTAGAGGGGTACAGAGGTTTGCAGTTGGCAAGAAGATTCCAGAAAGGGATGGTTGGATCAATGCCACTCAAGATTGTGTTCAGGAACAATGAGGAGATGGAGAGGTGGCCAGGGGCCCAGGTGAGTGTTGGCGGAGCAGGGATGGGCAGAAGGGTGCTGGGCCCTAAGGACCCTGCAGGGGCCACCTGTCACCCAGAGGTCAGCAGCGCATGCGTGCCTCTGGTTCCTGCATGCCATCCACCGCAGTCTTTGTTTGGTCTCAGGTGGCCCCAGCACAAAGCGCAGCTCTTTGAATGTTTTCACTGAGAAGTTCCTTCATAGTGTTTGTAAGTGTCACTGGAATGATCCAAGACTGGAGGGGTTACCAGGAGGAGCACATCGTTTTCCAGTGCCCCTGACTCATTCATCTGCTGCCCCATGGACCACAAGTCCTGAGCTCTCCCCTGCGACCACCCGAGAAGCAAGCAGCCCCTCCCCACACCTGCAATGTGTCCCTGGGACACCCCTGTTGCCCCGCCCTGACCCAGAGGCCAGGTCCCTGGGGCCGCCCGCTCTCTCAGCAGGCCCCTCCTAGAGGGACAGGATCCCTGGGACATTTCCTTTCTGGGTCCAGGCAGGAAGGAGAACTGGGACCCTATTCAAATGTGTCCTGGAGTTCTGACATTTTGACACCATTTCAAAGAACCTCCTCAGCTCCAGTTCAAACTAGAACCAGCCCCTGATGGAGCCAGTGCCTGGACCGCAAAACCCAGAAGCTCAGGCGGGGCTCAGGTTCAGGTGCCTCCTGCCACTTACTAGGTTTGGGCACCAGGTGACCCCCTGTGTGTGTATCAGGAAGCTACAGGGTGTGATGTGCCCATGGCATGGACAGGAACCTGGCTAAGGAGACCGTGGAATGACCACCAGCCAAGTGGAGGGTGCAGGCCTGGATGAGGGCCACGCAGGCAGCCTGAGAAAGGGCAGGGATTGGGGGTGAGAGAGCAGAGCCATGGGGAGATATGGCCAGACCCAGCGGGTTTGTAATTCGTTGGTTATTGTTAAAGCATCTGCCACTGCCTCGGCAGCCCGTGCTATTCTGCAGTTCTGCAGCTTTTCTTATCTTCACAGCTGCTGTGCTGGTTAAATACTTCTTTTTACAAATCCAAAAGTAAACTTCTCTTTCCCTAAGACTTGGCATCTTGCTGGCCTCTGCAGTATAAAAACAAAAACAAAACAAAACAAAAAAACAGGCATTTTGCAACCCTCCCAGGAGGCGCCTGCAGCCATATGCGCCTGAAGAACGGGGAGGGAGGGAGGGAGTGGGTGGTGGTGGCGAACCATGAGGCTTTGCGAACTTGAGACATCCTCATCACAGTTGTATTCACCAGGTCCTCCAGAGAAATAGAACCAGTGGGGGTGTGTGTGTGTGCGCACGTGTTTATCCATGTGTACACACACATGCACACATATAGGAAGAGACTTATTTTAAGGAATTGGCTCATGAGATTATGGAGCCTAGCAAATCCCATATCTTCAGGGATGGCAGGAAGCTGGAGGCCCAGGAAGAGCTGGTGCTGTTGTTCAAGTCCGAAAGCTGTCTGCTGGCAGAAGTCCTTCTTGCTCAGGGAAGGTTGTTCTTCTGTTCATTCAGGCCTTCAACTAATTGGATGCGGCCCACCCACATAATGGAGTACAGTCCGCTTGACTCAGAAGGTCTACTGATTTAAATGTTAGTCTCATCCCAAAATGCCTTTACAGAACCATCTAAGATAATGTTCAACCACATCTCTGGGTGACATGACCCAGCTGAGTTGACACATAAAATTAGCTAATGTAAGTATTCATTGTGGCTGATTTTTCTCTTGTAGCAGGATGAGCTGCAGATAAAACCTCTCAGACACCAAGTTGTAGAAGGAAGAAGGGCTTTATTCAGCTGGGAGCCTTGGCAAGCTACTGCCTTAAAATCCGAGCTCCCCGAGTGCACAAATTCTGTCCCTTTTAAGGACTCACAACACTGAAGATTTCATATGAAAGGGTTGTGATTGATTGAGCAATCTAGGGGACACATGACAGGGGTTTCATGCACTGATAGAACAGGGCAGGGAGTTTCACAACATTCTTCTATACAATGTCTGGAATTTATGAATAACATCAGTTTCTAAGTTATGAGTTGATTTTTAACTACTGGGTTTAGGCCAGGCAGACCCAGGCCTGGTTTTGGGCCTGGCACCGGGCTGCTGTCTTTGGTTTTACTTCCTTGCTTTTTATTAAAACAGGTACTGAGTATAAAACAATATAAAACAATGTGAGAGGGTCTTTTTCTTTCCTCACTCTGGGTCGTTAAAGCATCTTGGATGTGTTTTTACTTCGACCTATCTGCAAATCTTTACAACCTTCTGTCTAGCATTTGCCTTGCTCTTCTAAACAGACTTTCTAAAATTCAATTAAGGGCATTCATGACAAGAGAAAATTATTTTCCCTCATCCTCCCCTTTAATCCTAACTATTTTCATAAATCCAACTGCCATGCTTTCAAAAAAATCTAATTTGTCAACTGGAAAAGCCCCAGCGTGGTCTGCTATAATGAACTAATATAATCTGGAGGATTTGGAACTCTACCCAGAGGCCTGGAACGAGCTTTTGATTACATTTCGACATCACCATTCTGCACTGCCGAGGGTCACTTAAAAGAAAGACTCCAACATTTTGTAGCATAAGGACTCAGTTTCCTGTGCAAGTCGCCAGAAACCCACTTGTGTTATTCTTTAAATAGGGATGTATTGAGAACATGGAATGTGCTTAGAGAGCTAATAATGATCTTCATTATTTCTAGGGCAATGATTGTCACCTGGGGGTGATGTTGCCCCCCAGGGAACATTTGACAGTGTCTGGAGGTTGCTAGTGGGTGGAGGCCAGAGATGCCACTAAAAATCTATCATAATGCAATTAAACAATCAAAAGCAAATTTCCCTCAACCTGGAATCCTGAAGAAAAAAAAAAAAAAAAACATGTGTTTCAGTAATGACAGCACGTTTCGTGGAAGCAACTGAAGTAGCTCAAGCTTGTTTGTGTTTTCCAGTTCCTGGAGCAGAAAATAGTAAATTGCTGTGATGCAGATTTGCTCCTGGACGCAGTGGAAAATTTTAGATAAAGCAAATCTTTGCCTTCAGGGAGAGTGTTCAGTTGCTCTCCAGCTTTATGGTGGTTTTCTCAGTCACTGATACAAAAAAGAGCCAAGATCAATGCCCTCAGTGGCTTCCCAGCACACCCACCTAGGGCAGGAAGGACAGTCACACTGGCTTTTGGCTCAGCTATTTAAATATTCTCAAAAACAGGTCTAGAAATCTCTTTGCAAACAATGGCAGCTGCTTTCCAAAATGAACCATGTGTGCCTCAGGCTGATTAACCTCCCAGTTATCAGTGGGCATGGCAAAGGGATGAATAGCTGAGAGGAAAATGTGTGTGTCTGCGGAACAGCAGCATGAAAAGAAACCAGTGTAGGTAAAGATCTCCTTCAGGGCAGGGACTTTGGCCTTGTCCTGTGTCCCTGTCTGCTAGCAGAATTCCTACCAATCGCAGCCCCTCAACAAATCCCTGTTTCTATCACAGGAGTGAAGGCTAGATGTGAGCTCTGGGGGAATGTGGTCGTTTCTTACCATACCTGGCACTTACCCAAACCTCCAAACTAACTGGACGATAGACCAGGAATGCTGGCACCCACCATTTCCGTCAGACTCTGAAAATGTTCAATTAGTTGGTTCCGCTTTTAGCTGCAACATGTGCAACTAGATTGCGTCACGCATATATAAAAGACAAATTTCAGAGCACCGTCCAAAATCAAACTTTTCAAAAGATGCAAGTTTCATCACAAATTCCCTGCCTTCTATAGCAATGACGCCTCCATCCTCACCCAATGGGAGCAGTGGCCAATGCAAGAACCCACATCCTGAGACTTGCCCCATCACAGATAAGGCTGTGCCTAAGAAGACAGACTGGAGTACAAAGCATCTCTAAACAAAAACAACCACAGCCGTAATTAATACATGCATAAAAACAATACCTAAGAAACGGTGTTTGGGGTAATTATGAATCATTTCCATCTTGCATACTAAGGAAATCATCCCAAATTACTTTGTAATGTCACATCACATACATTTAACAGCCCTAACATGATGCTGAGGACTTCATATATGTAATGTTTAGTTTCACAGCTAAAGGATTTTCCCTGCCTTAATACTGTTTTTTTTCAGTCTAATAATTATTCGGCCATCCTCATAGATGCTCTTAGTATATCAAAAGGATCCCAAAGAAAGTTATCCTAGGAAACAAAACCAAACCAAAAGATTATTACTTTTCAGGTGCAACACTATTGCAGTGTCCAAGAAAGAGCATTAGATCACTAAACCAGCATTTTCTTCAAGGACAATTAAGTAACCTGAATACAATAAGACAATGACAAATGGGCATTTATTAATTAATGCTTTGTTTAACCCATATAAATTTAGTCAGAGTTATACTATTTCTTTCATTAATCACAAAAGTGTTGAAGTAGATGGATTTCCCACTGAAGGAGATTCTGGTCCTAAATCACCATCATCATGATCCCCATCACCATCATCACCACCATCATCACCAGCACCATGATCACCATCATTATCATTACTATTACTATTACCATAATTACCATCATCATCATCACCCTCATCATCACCATCATCCCCACCATCATCACTATCACCATTACCATAATTACTGTCACCATCATCACCATTATCATCATCACTATCATCACCATCACCACCTTCATCATCACTATCACCATCATCACCAGTACCATGATCACCATCATTACCATCATTGTCATTACTATTACCATAATTACCATCATCACCCTCATCATCATCACCATTATCCCCACCATCATCACCATCACTATTATCATAATTACCATTACCATCATCATTACCATTATCATCATTATCATCACCATCACCACCTTCATCATCACTATCACCATCATCACCAGCACCATGATCACCATCATTACCATCATTGTCATTACTATTACCATAATTACCATCATCACCATCACCATCATCCCCACCATCATCACCATCACCATTACCATAATTACCATCACCATCATCATTACCATTATCATCACTATCATCACCATCACCACCTTCATCATCACTATCACCATCATTACCACCATTGCTGTTATCACCATCATTACCACCACCATCATTTGTCATCACTACCACCACCATCATGATCATCATTATCATCCTCCTCCTCACATTTATTGAACACTTACTATGTGCTAGATGCTCATAACAATCCTACTGGTAGACATTTTTATCATTGCTGTTTTACAGATAAGGAAACTGAGTCTTAGTGCGGTAAAATAATGTACTTCAATCACATAGCTAGTAGGTGGCAAAGCTAAGATCAATATGACAGCTATGATTTCTACCACAAACTTCTAAAGAGCAGGAAGCTCCACTGTCATTTTCACACATTTTTAATTGATTGAACCAATCAGTCCATCATTCAGGTAAAAGTAGGACCCCAAGAGTTAGAGGAACAGCTAGATCCTCCAATTGTCAACCATTTAGGTCAATAATTGGGGCCTCACAGGTGTCTAGGTCCAGCTCCCAGGATGGTAACACTGTAAGTCTGAAACCTATTAATCTTGAAGAGATCTCATCATTGTCAATGATAACAATGACAATGACAGTGGGCCATATCATGAAAAGGAGGAAATCTTTAAAGATCAGACTTAAGTCCTGCTTTCACTATACAGAAATCCAACTCTATGCTCTAGACCCTGTCTCTCTCAGTACCAAATAGGACCCCCTATGCATACATTGCAGGGCTGGTCTTCAGGGGTCCTAGAATAGGGAACTGTAAGAGAAAGTCCTATGGGGCGAGCAGGTCTAGAATGGTGTAGAGCTCCAAAAATCAGAAAAAAGGATAGGGCCGCCTCCCTCTTGCCCCACAGGAGACATTTCAGGGAAGAAAACACAATTAAGAAACTGACTTTCTTGGCTTTGCTGTCAAGTTGCTTCCCAGTGTCCATTCTTCCCTCTGTCTTTGGACTGGAGCCCCGTTATATACATGCCAGCAATTGGCCCAGTTCTACTGCTCCATTTTCCAACCTAGCAGGTAAGTGCGGCTCATGACTGAATTCTAATCAATAGGTTATGTAAGACGATGGTATCTTAAAAGGAGTTGACTCATCCAGAAGATTTGCCTGTTTTTCCCCCTCACTTCTTCCTCCTGCCTGGAAAACAGGTGTGATGGCTTGTCCTCTAGCAGCTACTTTGGATCATGAGGCAATGAGGTAATGCCAGCTCCTTCCAAGGATGACTGAACAGAAGGAGCCTGGGTCCCTGATGACAGTGGCACCACCATGATCACCCCAGTCTGCCTCTCTGGACTTTGCTTATGGGGACACAAACCCTTAAGTATTTAAGCCACTATTTTCTTGGTTGTAACAGAAAAGTTCAGAGTACAGATTTTGAGGCTGAACACCCTGGGTTATATCTCAGCACCTTCACTCACTAGCATCAAGACCTTGGATAGGTTACTTGACCTCTCTGTATCTGTTTCCCCGTCTGTAAAACAAGCATGAAATGGTATCTATGTTACAGCGTTGTTACGTGACTGGCAATCAGAGGACCTAGCTGTTCCTCTAACTTTTGGGGTCCTACTATGGTAGGCACTTTTATAAGTATAGGCCATGATCATGATGATGACAGTGACAGTGACAATGATGATTACTGGATTTTCTGTGATATGCAGGTAAACCTGACCTGGTACATATGCTCACAATGGCCGAGCCAGAATGGGTTTTCCCTTGAACAAAGGAAGAGACACTACTCTTCAATACCTTTCAGTAGCTTCCCTGTGAAGCTGCGAGCTCAGAAGAGCAGAGGCCAACCAGACGTAATGGCTCACACCTGTAATCCTAGCACTTTGGGAGGCCAAGGTGGGAGGATCAGTTGAGCCCAGACATTCAAGACCAACCTGGGAAACATGATGAAACCCCATCTCCACAAAAAATACAAAAACTAGCCAGGCATGGTAGCACACACCCATAGTCTCAGCTAGTTGGGTGGCTGAGATGGGAGGATCGCTTGAGCCTGGGAGGTTGAGGCTGCAGTGAGCCAAGATCCCCAACACTGCACTCCAGCCTGAGTGACAGAGCCAGACCCTGTCTCCAAAAAAATAGAGCAGAGCCCACTTTCAAGACAGAGCACACTGGAGCAACAGAAAATAACCCACTTAGCCAATTATTGGTTCAATTGTGCTAAGTCAGCATTCAAGTTGTGGACAATAGAAAGGATCTCCAAGGATGTGTGGGGAAAAGGAGGGAAGAAAACATACAGAGACTAAAGGTCAAGGTTGAGGCCCCAGAGGGAGCATGGGTGCCCAGCAGGGGAGTTGGTGAAGTTGTCCCCTTGGGTGGGGCCTGTTGTGACTGACTCATCCTTCACCGAAGGTTAAAATCTTCGTTGGGTAAGCTCTGCATCACTGGCTGTGGAAGCCAGGCTCCTGATTGCCTTTGAGGTTCTGCCATTTTCTATGTGTCTGTTCTCACAGCATGACCCTGTGATACAATTAGACCCAGTATCAAGTATGTCTACATGGATGTCAGTGGGCCTCTTGGGATTTGTACCAGTGCAGCTCAGAGCCAGGTACATAGGAAAAAATGTGGCCTTGCCCACAGAGAGGTCTGGCCATTTCCCTCAGCTCTAGGAGGTGACTGATGGCATACCTGATAGGAATGTCTTTGTTGGTGGCAAAGGCTGGCCACATGGAACCTTAGCATAGAGTCAGCCACATCTGACAGTCTCAGGATAAGAGCTGGCCATGCAGGAAAGACCAACCATGGTGACTTTGAGTTACACAATATATAGGTGGCCTTAGTGCCTGATTTCAATTATGTATGTGATCAATCAATCATTTGTTCATGCTTGTGTAGTGAGGCCCCAATAAAAATTCTGCACACTGAAGCTCTGGCAAGCTTCCTTGGTTGACAGTACTCCATGCATTTGCCACGCATCATTGGCAGGAGGGCGACGCATCCTTAGGACAGTGGAAGTTTCACATTTCAGAGCCTCCCTGACTGCCCCATGCTTCTCTGCCTTTGGCTCATTTCTGTTGGTGCCCTTGCCCTGTATTCAATGACTATAATAGCTTTCACTGAGTTCTGTGAATCCTTTTAGCAAACTCTTAAAGTGGGAGGTAGCTTGGGGAACCCTCCAAGCTTGCAGTTGCTGTCAGAAGTGAGGGCAAACTTGGAAACTGTGTCCTGAAACCTTACAGTCGGGGTGCCTGGTGCACCCATAACCTTTTTGGGAAACAGATGCAGACACAGGCATCAGATGGCTCCGTAGCCACCTCAGCCCCATTTCTTTATGCAGCTTCCTCTGGCCGAGGCCCTTCTCTTGGGGGAGCAGTTGCTGCCCGAGGGTCAGGGGCACGCCACGCTCTGTGCTCAGTCTGGGCAGAGAGTCTCGAATAAGACCCCCTTGCATACTGTTTCATTGGTCAGAAATACAGGGGCAGTGGGTTGTGTCTGAGCAGGCTGTCACATGCCTTTCTCAGCCCTGATTTTCTGAAGCTTCCCATATGTCCATAATTTCTTTATAAAAGCGGCATGATTTTTCCTCGCTTGGAGATGAGAAAACAAGCTGGACATAATGAAATCCTTCATCTATTGGCTGCATTCTGCAGTCTAGAGGCAGCAGCAGGCCATGCTTGCTGGAGCTCTAGCCATGAGGATGCCAGCATGGGCTGCAGTTGGGTGCCACCTGCAGGGTGAAGGGCCGAGAGGAGAGGCTCCACCGTTTCACAGAAGGCCCACGTTTCCTGTCGCCCTAGCTTTTCTCCTCGTTCCAAGTGGCTGGACGGTGGGAGAGCAGATTAGGGACACCATCCACCCCGGAGGGGTCCCCTCCTCTCAGAAGGCCCCAGGCCAGGCCTCTTCACCACGCCTTACTCTAGGCTCTGGGAGAAACGGGGGGCTTCTCCTGGGGACTGCTCGCCTATTCTTACCAGGATTGGAAAGATTTGGGCCCAGATGGTCTGGGACGCTGTTGCTGGTACTGAGGACACCACGGGGTCTTCCAGACCATGATGACAGCATGGCCCTAGGGGCAAGGAGCAGGGGTATCTCTTCACCAGCTGGAAGGCCATGCACGGTGTAAGGCAGTGCACCAGAGCCAGGGCTCACACAGGGCCTGGGGCAAAGAGCTGTGGCCTGATTCTCCTGGAGACCTATAATGGAAGGCGTGATCATTCAGAAGGATTTTAAACAGCAGTCCCCAACCTTTTCGACACCAGGAACTGGTTTTGTGAAAAAAAAATTTTCCAATGACTAGGAGTGGGTGGGTGGCCAGAGAGGGGGCAGCAGATGGTTTCAGAAGGAAACTGTTCCCCCTCAGATCATGAGGCAGGTACTAGATTCTCATAAGGAGTGTGAGACCTAGATCTCTCGCATGTGCAGTTCACAATAGGGTTCACGCTCCTATGAGAATCTAATGCCACCGCTGATCTGACAGGAGGCGGAGCCCAGGCGGTAATGCTCGCCCACCCGCTGCTCACCTCTTGCTGTGTGGCCTTGGTCCAGGGGTTGGGGCCCCTGCTTTAAAACACACCCCACTGCAGGCTGTATTATGCTGATCTACCTTCCATCAAGAATCGCTGGGGGGTGGCGGAGTTTGGGGAACTGCTCCTGATCACTGGGAGAGTGTGGAGGCAGAGATGGAGAACTCCTGAGGACTGTCAGTCAAGGTGATGGGCACAGAGTCTATGCTCAGAGTGGCCCCCAGCATCGTTCTGTCCAGGACTGGCCCAGGCAGGGTTTGCAGCGAATTCAGAAATTCGCTCTTCTCTAGGACGTAACACCCTGTCAGAGTCACACAGAGAGTATGCATCCAAGGCTGGAGAAACTGTGTAGCCAGGGCTGGAACCCCGCCTCTGCCCCAAAGCCCCCTCCCCACACAGCCTAGAATATGTGGACTGCTGCTGGGTTTCATTAAGCTGGCACAGTGCCTTCATCCAGTCTGCTTTTCTGGGAGGAGAGCCAAGCCAAGCCTAATGGAGCAGGTACTTTCCGCGTTGCTGTCTCCTGGAGGGCTGATTTCACTTGTTTCCATTGTCATTTAATATGTCCCTAGTCAAACAATGCCCTCATTGAAGCAGGCTAATCAGCAATGTCCTGCAGCATTTGGGAGGACAGCCACCTCCCACAGGCCAATAGGCAGCCCCTGGCGGCAGGTCACTTTTCTGACCCCTGGGCACAAGGGAGGAGGTGGACCACTGCCCTGAGCCTCGCTTCTGGCTTCCTCCAGCTCCTGCTCCTCTCCCAGGAAGGCAGCTCTGTCCCTGGGAATGAGTCACTGCCAGAGATGCAGAGGGGAACAGGTGCCAACGGGGGAGCCGGAAACCCCAGCTGGGCCCTGGGCCCTGGAGCGCGGAGTGACTGGAGGCCCTCTCTCCGCTCCTGCCTCTCTGTGGGGCGCAGGGGGCTTTCATCTGGGGTCACTGGGTGGGTTTGGTCAGGTTCCAGCTGTGAACATTCTTTTAGTCTCAGGAATGGAAAAGCCCAGGCAGCCACGGCTGTGGGCCCTGAATAGTCAAGAAACTTAGAGCTGATGGAAAGTGAGCCGGTGGGCGTGGCAGACAGGGGTGGGGTTGGGTTAAAACTGCCCTCCCTCACCTGCAGCCTCAGTGACTGACCCTCGGGAAGATGACCCTGGGTGGTCCTGGGTTTTGTAGCCATCTGTTATTTAGTTTGAAGCAGGACAGAGGAAGGCAGGAAACCACCTTTCAGTGACCTCCAACTCTGCAGCAGCCTCGTTAAAGATCTGAGTCGAATTTCTGTCATTTAATTAAATTGTTATGCAAACCCTACAATCCCCACTTTACAAATGAGGACCCTGGGCATGGGAAATTAAATAACATGCCCACACCACAGCCAACGCGGGCAGAGTTGACCCACAGGCCATGCCGTGACTCCGAGGTCCAGGCTGCCGCTGCCGGGGTGAAGAGCTGGGCTCTGCTCACGGCCCCTGCTCAGTCGCGAGGCCCAAGTCAAAACGTGGCCCCGGCTCTCCTCTCTGTCAGCTCACAAATACCAGGTAGCAACTCCCGTGGGCCAAGCCCAGTTTAGGTGCTGGGACGGACGCATCATGGGGAATGGACTCCAGGCAGAAGAGTAGAGAAAATGCCATAAAGGAAAGAGGAGAGTGACAGGGGGCAGTGCACTTCAAGGGGAGCTAAATTTAGCTGGGGGTCCGGCAAGGACCTGAGCAATGACACTGGGCTGAAGGCCGAGCAGGGAAAGCAGGAAGAGGAACAAGCAGGTAGGCCACACCCCATGGGCCTCCAGGCCATGGGCCAGGGGCTGGGTGGCTTTTCTAGGTGCAACCAAAGACTGCTGGCAGGTTTTGAGCAGGACAGCGGCAGGATCCCATCCATACCCTCAACAGATCCTCTGCCCATTGTGGGAAGGATGGATTTGCGGGGAACGAACGTGTAATGAGGCCGTTGTCAGGGAGGTGTGATGGTAGCTCAGGTTAGGCTGGTAGCAGAGAACGGGTGAACGATTTGAGGTCTATTTCACAAATAATACAATATAAAGCCTGAAATTAAAATTCAAGATGTTTTGCTCCTGACACTGGGTGAACCCAGGAGAGAACGGAGTGGTCCAACCATGCGCTGTGCTCCCTGCTCTGCTGCCGTGGATACGGCCCCCAGCCAACCTGCCCTCCTGTCACCGGACCAGATACAGTCCTGTACTGCTCTGCTGCCGTGGATACGGCCCTCAGCCAACCTGCCCTCCTGTCACCGGACCAGATGCAGTCCTGCTACCCCTACAGAGCGGCTTCCATGGCCCACCAGCCCCTGCAATGTTCCTAACAAGCCGATTGTATCTTCCTGTGGAGATGGGGTGGGGGCACCCCACCTTCTCGATACCACAGAGCCTGCCTCACCCAGGCCCTGGTTGTTTACACTGTTCCCCCTGTGGTCTGACAGGCAGTGGCCTCCTCCCGGGCTGTGAGTGCGTGTGATAAATACACCACTGTTGATTGAGTGTGCCCAGTGTCGGGTGTTGGGTGTGCAGCCATCCCGATGCCCCGGGGTGGAAATGTCTCCCTCACACAGATGGAGAAGTTGCCATCAGATTTGCAGCTGGCCAGGGTGGTGGGGTGAGGGCCCTTCCAGGCTCTCAGCATCCTGATTCAATAGTCTGTGGTAGTGGTGTGGGTTTAATTGTGTCCCCCCCAAAATATGTTCAAGTTCTAACCCATGTCCCTGTGAATGTGACCTTATTTGGAAATAGGGTCTCTGTACATACAAGCAAGTTAAGATGAGGTTGCACTGGATGAGGGTAGCGATGAGCCAATGGCTGGTGGTCTTATAGAAAGAGGAACATTTGGACACACACACAAAGAAGATGGCCTCGTGATGACAGAAACTAGAGCGATGCTGCTACAAGCTAAGGAATACCAAGGGTCGCCAGCAGCCGCCAGAGGCTGGAGGAGGTGGGAGGGAATTCCCCCAGAGCCTTCAGGGGGAGTGCGGCCCTGACAACATCACGTGACCTTGAACTTCTGTCCTCCAAAGCTTTGAGAGAATACATTTATTTCAAGCTATCCATGTTTGTGGTAATTGGCTAAGGCAACTCGAAGAAAGGCATACAGGTGGGGCTGGAGAACCTGCATTTCTACAGTTTTCCAGGTGATGCCGATGTTACTGGTCCGGGGACCGCCCACGGAGAACCACGGTGCAGGTAACTGCGGTTCATCACCGAGAAGATAAGAGTTGCTGCAACGTCTCAAGGGCCCGCTGGCCCTGAGTCCACAATGAGGACCAGCGTGTGGAGTTAGAGGAAAACAGCCTGGGGCTGGGCACGTGGAGGAGACCCTCAGGGGCAGCACCTGCAAAGCAGGGGGAGGAAGCGCAGGTGGCCGTGGTTCTACCACCCCACCTGCCCCCTCACACCCTCCAACAGACATTGTGGGCTTAAATCAAGCCAGGAGAAGCTCGTGTGCACCTGGGAGGCCCTTTCAGATGGGGCTTGGCGAGGCAGGACTTCTCATCCCTTCAAATGGTCACCGTGGACTACGAGCAGGTCAGGGCCCCTGTCACGGGGTGAAGGGGCATTGGGGTGCTCAGGGCTGACACCAAGGCAGGCCCTTTTGGCAGGACACAGACCAGCCATCTTTAGCCCAGGCTGGAGGGCGGCTTCCCCAGGTACCCCCTTGCACTGGGCGTGAGGACATTCCACAGCGTTTTTCAGTACAGGGCACCGGCTTCCCCGCACAGTTCGTGCACCCGAACCCTCCTGTCTCCCACGGCCCAGAGAGGGGCCTCCGGGTCTAGCTTCTCACCTAGGCTGTGGGGATTAATAAGGCTTTTCTTACATAAGAGCTGACAAAATGGTGAAGTCTTTTCCTTGCAGCTGACCGATTTCTTGATTTCTTGTTTTAAAAATACTGCTTTTGGAATATCAAGGTGCTTTTGAGTTGGATTGATGTATTTTAATTATTTTTACCCAAAAGAACCTATTAACCTTTTGCTAGGTTTCTGTTGGCTTTTTAAGGGAGAGCAGTAAAGGGCTTAGGCAGCATAAGGCTGGAAGTACAGGCAATGTGAGGGGTATGGCAGTGGCGGCCGTCCTGCCCGGGGGCTGTCACCCCTTCCCCACTCCTGCCCAGGCCACACTGCTGGGGGAACAGTGACCCCTCAGGTCTGGGAAGCCCCTGGCTGGCAAGCTGACAATTTCTGCCTGAGCAATTTGCACATCAAAGTTGTCATCAGACTGGAAGCTTTGGGGCCACCTTTCATGTCCCTGGATGGAAACCAGCCTGGACATCATCAAGGAAAATGGCAGGCATGACCTGCTGGGAGCAAAGACCACGTAAAGGGTCTTGGTGAAGGAGGAGCACAAGGGGCTATGTGCAAAATCCTCAGCGGACATTCTGGACCGCTTCAGCCCAGCGTGGGCAGACACAGCCGCGAGGCAGCTGGACTGGGCGAGCTCCCTGGGAAGGTTCTCCTCTCTTCCACAGGAAAGAACTTAGCGCACGTGCCCCCAGTATCTCCAGTCAGGAAGATGAAGGAGACAAGACCACCTTTCTCCTAGCCCTCCCCAACCCCATTTCCCTTTTCCCATCCCAGTTCTCTGGATTTCCCATGGGGATCCTCCCTTGTGTGTTACCTTCCTTTTCTTTTTTTTTTTTTTTTTTTTTTAATTAATTTATTATTATTATACTTTAAGTTGTAGGGTACATGTGCATAACGTGCAGGTTTGTTACATATGTATACTTGTGCCATGTTGGTGTGCTGCACCCATCAACTCCTCATTTACATCAGGTATAACTCCCAGTGCAATCCCTCCCCCCGTCCCCCTCCCCATGATAGGCCCCGGTGTGTGATGTTCCCCTTTCTGAGTCCAAGTGATCTCATTGTTCAGTTCCCACCTATGAGTGAGAACATGCGGTGTTTGGTTTTCTGTTCTTGTGATAGTTTGCTAAGAATGATGGTTTCCAGCTGAATCCATGTCTCTACAAAGGACACAAACTCATCCTTTTTTATGGCTGCATAGTATTCCATGTATATGTGCCACATTTTCTTAATCCAATCTGTCACTGATGGACATTTGGGTTGATTCCAAGTCTTTGCTATTGTGAATAGTGCTGCAATAAACATACGTGTGCATGTGTCTTTATAGCAGCATAATTTATAATCCTTTGGGTATATACCCAGTAATGGGATGGCTGGGTCATATGGTACATCTAGTTCTAGATCCTTGAGGAATCGCCATACTGTTTTCCATAATGGTTGAACTAGTTTACAATCCCACCAACAGTGTAAAAGTGTTCCTATTTCTCCACATCCTCTCCAGCACCTGTTGTTTCCTGACTTTTGAATGATCGCCATTCTAACTGGTGTGAGATGGTATCTCATTGTGGTTTTGATTTGCATTTCTCTGATGGCCAGTGATGATGAGCATTTTTTCATGTGTCTGTTGGCTGTATGAATGTCTTCTTTTGAGAAATGTCTGTTCATATCCTTTGCCCACTTTTTGATGGGGTTGTTTGTTTTTTTCTTGTAAATTTGTTTGAGTTCTTTGTAGGTTCTGGATATTAGCCCTTTGTCAGATGAGTAGATTGCAAAAATTTTCTCCCATTCTGTAGGTTGCCTGTTCACTCTGATGGTAGTTTCTTTTGCTGTGCAGAAGCTCTTTAGTTTAATGAGATCCCATTTGTCAATTTTGGCTTTTGCTGCCGTTGCTTTTGGTGTTTTAGACATGAAGTCTTTGCCCATGCCTATGTCCTGAATGGTACTACCTAGGTTTTCCTCTAGGATTTTTATGGTATTAGGTCTAACATTTAAGTCTCTAATCCATCTTGAATTAATTTTCGTATAAGGAGTAAGGAAAGGATCCAGTTTCAGCTTTCTACTTATGGCTAGCCAATTTTCCCAGCACCATTTATTAAATAGGGAATCCTTTCCCCATTTCTTGTTTCTCTCAGGTTTGTCAAAGATCAGATGGCTGTAGATGTGTGGTATTATTTCTGAGGACTCTGTTCTGTTCCATTGGTCTATATCTCTGTTTTGGTACCAGTACCATGCTGTTTTGGTTACTGTAGCCTTGTAGTATAGTTTGAAGTCAGGTAGCGTGATGCCTCCAGCTTTGTTCTTTTGACTTAGGATTGTCATGGAGATGCGGGCTCTTTTTTGGTTCCATATGAACTTTAAAGCAGTTTTTTCCAATTCTGTGAAGAAACTCATTGGTAGCTTGATGGGGATGGCATTGAATCTATAAATTACCTTGGGCAGTATGGCCATTTTCACTATATTGATTCTTCCTATCTATGAGTATGGTATGTTCTTCCATTTGTTTGTGTCCTCTTTGATTTCACTGAGCAGTGGTTTGTAGTTCTCGTTGAAGAGGTCCTTTACATCCCTTGTAAGTTGGATTCCTAGGTATTTTATTCTCTTTGAAGCAATTGTGAATGGAAGTTCATTCCTGATTTGGCTCTCTGTTTGTCTGTTACTGGTGTATAAGAATGCTTGTGATTTTTGCACATTAATTTTGTATCCTGAGACTTTCCTGAAGTTGCTTATCAGCTTAAGGAGAATTTGGGCTGAGACAATGGGGTTTTCTAAATATACAATCATGTCATCTGCAAACAGGGACAATTTGACTTCTTCTTTTCCTAACTGAATACCCTTGATTTCTTTCTCTTGCCTAATTGCCCTAGCCAGAACTTCCAACACTATGTTGAATAGGAGTGGTGAGAGAGGGCATCCCTGTCTTGTGCCAGTTTTCAAAGGGAATGTTTCCAGTTTTTGCCCATTCAGTATGATATTGGCTGTGGGTTTGTCATAAATAGCTGTTATTATTTTGAGGTACGTTCCATCAATACCGAATTTATTGAGCATTTTTAGCATGAAGGGCTGTTGAATTTTGTCAAAAGCCTTTTCTGCATCTATTGAGATAATCATGTGGTTCTTGTCTTTGGTTCTGTTTATATGCTGGATTATGTTTATTGATTTGCGAATGTTGAACCAGCCTTGCATCCCAGGGATGAAGCCCACTTGATCATGGTGGATAAGCTTTTTGATGTGTTGCTGAATCCGGTTTGCCAGTATTTTATTGAGGATTTTTGCATCGATGTTCATCAGGGATATTGGTCTAAAATTCTCTTTTTTTGTTGTGTCTCTGCCAGGCTTTGGTATCAGGATGATGTTGGCCTCATAAAATGAGTTAGGGAGGATTCCCTCTTTTTCTATTGATTGGAATAGTTTCAGAAGGAATGGTACCAACTCCTCCTTGTACCTCTGGTAGAATTCAGCTGTGAATCCATCTGGTCCTGGACTTTTTTTGGTTGGTAGGCTATTAATTATTGCCTCAATTTCAGAGCCTGCTATTGGTCTATTCAGGGATTCAACTTCTTCCTGGTTTAGTCTTGGAAGAGTGTAAGCGTCCAGGAAATTATCCATTTCTTCTAGATTTTCCAGTTTATTTGCGTAGAGGTGTTTATAGTATTCTCTGATGGTAGTTTGTATTTCTTTGGGGTCGGTGGTGATATCCCCTTTATCATTTTTAATTGCGTGAATTTGATTCTTCTCTCTTTTCTTTATTAGTCTTGCTAGTGGTCTGTCAATTTTGTTGATCTTTTCAAAAAACCAACTCCTGGATTCATTGATTTTTTGGAGAGTTTTTTGTGTCTCTATCTCCTTCAGTTCTGCTCTGATCTTAGTTATTTCTTGCCTTCTGCTAGCTTTCGAATGTGTTTGCTCTTGCTTCTCTAGTTCTTTTAATTGCGATGTTAGAGTGTCAATTTTAGATCTTTCCTGCTTTCTCTTGTGGGCATTTAGTGCTATAAATTTCCCTCTACACACTGCTTTAAATGTGTCCCAGAGATTCTGGTATGTTGTATCTTTGTTCTCATTGGTTTCAAAGAACATCTTTATTTCTGCCTTCATTTCGTTATGTACCCAGTAGTCATTCAGGAGCAGGTTGTTCAGTTTCCATGTAGTTGAGTGGTTTTGATTGAGTTTCTTAGTCCTGAGTTCTAGTTTGATTGCACTGTGGTCTGAGAGACAGTTTGTTATAATTTCTGTTCTTGTACATTTGCTGAGGATTGCTTTACTTCCAATTACGTGGTCGATTTTGGAGTAAGTACGATGTGGTGCTGAGAAGAATGTATATTCTGTTGATTTGGGGTGGAGAGTTCTATAGATGTCTATTAGGTCTGCTTGCTGCAGAGATGAGTTCAATTCCTGGATATCCTTGTTAACTTTCTGTCTCCTTGATCTGTCTAATGTTGACAGTGGAGTGTTGAAGTCTCCCATTATTATTGTATGGGAGTCTAAGTCTCTTTGTAAGTCTCTAAGGACTTGCTTGATGAATCTGGGTGCTCCTGTATTGGGTGCATATATATTTAGGATAGTTAGCTCTTCCTGTTGAATTGATCCCTTTACCATTATGTAATGGCCTTCTTTGTCTCTTTTGATCTTTGATGGTTTAAAGTCTGTTTTATCAGAGACTAGTATTGCAACCCCCGCTTTTTTTTGTTCTCCATTTGCTTGGTAAATCTTCCTCCATCCCTTTATTTTGAGCCTATGTATGTCTCTGCGTGTGAGATGGGTCTCCTGAATACAGCAGACTGATGGGTCTTAACTCTTTATCCAGTTTGCCAGTCTGTGTCTTTTAATTGGAGCATTTAGTCCATTTACATTTAAGGTTAAGATTGTTATGTGTGAACTTGATCCTGCCATTATGATATTAACTGGTTATTTTGCTCGTTAGTTGATGCAGTTTCTTCCTAGCCTCGATGGTCTTTACATTTTGGCATGTTTTTGCAATGGCTGGTACCGGTTGTTCCTTTCCATGTTGAGTGCTTCCTTCAGGGTCTCTTGTAAGGCAGGCCTAGTGGTGACAAAATCTCTAAGCATTTGCTTATCTGTAAAGGATTGTATTTCTCCTTCACTTATGAAACTTAGTTTGGCTGGATATGAAATTCTGGGTTTAAAATTCTTTTCTTTAAGAATGTTGAATATTGGCCCCCACTCTCTTCTGGCTTGGAGAGTTTCTGCCGAGAGATCTGCTGTTAGTCTGATGGGCTTCCCTTTGTGGGTAACCCGACCTTTCTCTCTGGCTGCCCTTAAGATTTTTTCCTTCATTTCAACTTTGGTGAATCTGGCAATTATGTGTCTTGGAGTTGCTCTTCTCGAGGAGTATCTTTGTGGCGTTCTCTGTATTTCCTGGATTTGAATGTTGGCCTGCCCTACTAGGTTGGGGAAGTTCTCCTGGATGATATCCTGAAGAGTGTTTTCCAACTTGGTTCCATTTTCCCCCTCACTTTCAGGCACCCCAATCAGACGTAGATTTGGTCTTTTTACATAATCCCATACTTCTTGCAGGCTTTGTTCATTTCTTTTTCTTCTTTTTTCTTTTGGTTTCTCTTCTCGCTTCATTTCATTCATTTGATCCTCAATCACAGATACTCTTTCTTCCAGTTGATCGAGTCGGTTACTGAAGCTTGTGCATTTGTCACGTATTTCTCGTGTCATGGTTTTCATCTCTTTCATTTCGTTTATGACCTTCTCTGCATTAATTACTCTAGCCATCAATTCTTCCACTTTTTTTTCAAGATTTTTAGTTTCTTTGCGCTGGGTACGTAATTCCTCCTTTAGCTCTGAGAAATTTGATGGACTGAAGCCTTCTTCTCTCATCTCGTCAAAGTCATTCTCCGTCCAGCTTTGATCCGTTGCTGGCGATGAGCTGCGCTCCTTTGCCGGGGGAGATGCGCTCTTATTTTTTGAATTTCCAGCTTTTCTGCCCTGCTTTTTCCCCATCTTTGTGGTTTTATCTGCCTCTGGTCTTTGAGGATGGTGATGTACTGATGGGGTTTTGGTGTAGGTGTCCTTCCTGTTTGATAGTTTTCCTTCTAACAGTCAGGACCCTCAGCTGTAGGTCTGTTGGAGATTGCTTGAGGTCCACTCCAGACCCTGTTTGCCTGGGTATCCCGCAGCAGAGGTTGCAGAAGATAGAATATTTCTGAACAGCGAGTGTACCTGTCTGATTCTTGCTTTGGAAGCTTCCTCTCAGGGGTGTACTCCACCCTGTGAGGTGTGGGGTGTCAGACTGCCCCTAGTGGGGGATGTCTCCCAGTTAGTCTACTCAGGGGTCAGGGACCCACTTGAGCAGGGAGTCTGTCCCTTCTCAGATCTCAACCTCCGTGTTGGGAGATCCACTGCTCTCTTCAAATCTGTCAGACAGAGTCGTTTGCGTCTGCAGAGGTTTCGGCTGTGTTTGTTATTGCCCTGTCCCCAGAGGTGGAGTCTACAGAGACAGGCAGGTTTCCTTGAGCTGCTGTGAGCTCCACCCAGTTCGAGCTTCCCAGCAGCTTTGTTTACCTACTTAAGCCTCAGCAATGGTGGGCGCCCCTCCCCCAGCCTCGCTGCTGCCTTGTGGCGAGATCGCAGACTGCTGTGCTAGCAATGAGGAAGGCTCCGTGGGTGTGGGACCCTCCCGGCCAGGTGTGGGATATGATCTCCTGGTGTGCCTGTTTGCTTAAAGCGCAGTATTGGGGTGGGAGTTACCCGATTTTCCAGGTGTTGTGTGTCTCAGTTCCCCTGGCTAGGAAAAGGGATTCCCTTCCCCCTTGCGCTTCCCAGGTGAGGCAATGCCTCGCCCTGCTTCAGCTCTCGCTGGTCGGGCTGCAGCAGCTGACCAGCACCGATCTTCCGGCACTCCCCAGTGAGATGAACCCAGTACCTCAGTTGAAAATGCAGAAATCACCGGTCTTCTGTGTCGCTCGCGCTGGGAGTTGGAGACTGGAGCTGTTCCTATTCGGCCATCTTGCTCCGCCCCCCTTACCTTCCTTTTCAATCATATTTCACCCAACACACAGGCACATTGGCTCTTTCACAAATGAGCACAAATAATCGCCCATAACATTCTCCCCCTAGGACAAAGGTTCATAGATAACATTTTATTCCCTACTTAGACCCTTCCTTAATAATCACGTAGGATTATGATATTTAATGATTGAGACTTCCAATTTCCTACATTCAAAACGGAGCTTCCCAAATAAATAGGGGCTGGTTGTTTTCAGTCCCATCAGATACAACCTAAGTGAGTTGTGTACACATGTACATGTCTTTCAGCTAAAGGGAAACAAAGTACCTATATGTCATTAGAAGAAAGTATAGAAGAAAAAGATTGTTCATTGGGGGTAGGAAAGGCCTTTTTTAAAAAAACACAGGATGCAAATAACAAAACAAACAAAAGTTGGACAAATTTGACTTAATTATAATTTAAATCTTCTACATTACAGAAGATACCTTAATAAGTGATAAAACAAGAGAAAATGCACGCCACATGAATGAAATATGATCCCAAATACATATCAACCTCCAGCAAAAATGACACCAAAAAGTGAAATGAAAACCAAATGAGGGGCCAGGTGTGGTGGCTCACGCCAGTAATCCTAGCACTTTGGGAGGCCGAGGCAGGCGGATCACTCGAGATCAGCAGTTCGAGACAAGCCTAGCCAACATGGCAAAACCCATCTCTACTAAAAATACAAAAATTAGTGCCCGTAATCCCAGCTACTCGGGAGGCTGAGGCGGGAGAATCGCTTGAACCCAGGAGGCAGAGGTTGAAGTGAGCCAAGATTATGCCACTGCACTCCAGCCTGGGAGACAGAGTGAGACTCCGTCTCAAAAATAAAAAAGTAAAATAAAATTCCACCCACCACTCCCACCCTTAGGAAAAAAAAAAAAAAAAAAAACCAACATCAGATGAGACATGGATACAATGTGTAAAAATAGGAAATTAAAATGGCTGAAAAACAGGTGAAAAGATGTTCAGCCTCATCAACAACTGGGAACAAGAAAATTAAAACGAGATACAATTTTCTAACTGTTGGGAAAGGACCTCTCTTGCCCCCTGCTGGTGGTTGCACACACCGCAGAGCTTTGAAAAGGCCGCCATGGCAGTGACTATGGCAATTAAAACACATATTCTTTAAACCCCGGCAGATCTCACTTCTGCACTGCTATCTTAAAAGATATCCATTTGTGTATATAATTGGGTAGGTACAAGGATCTTCATTACTAGCAAATCGTAACAACCGGGACCATTTGAATAGTTCACCCATGAGAAAATGGTTAAATGAACCATGGTGCACTTCTGCTAAGGAATACTACACAGCAGTGAAAAAGAACAAAGTGGGGACCAACACACCCTTCTCAAAACACAGTGAGTGAATGGGACTGTATGTCCCATGGGGTCCTGTTTGCACAGCACAGAGGGAAGAAAGCATTAAAAAGATATTTCTAGAAGGATGTACAAATAGCTGGTCTGAGGGACTGCCCTGGGGGAAGGTAAGTCACTTTCATCTGAGAACTTTGTAAAATGTTTCGGTTTTTTTCTCTCATATTTGTGTATTACTTTTTTAGCTGTCAAAAGAAAATAAAACTAATATTTAAATTATTTAAAAATCTCTCTAGGGACATATTTTAAGTAAAGAAAAGAAACTGACAGACAACCTGTACAGTATACCATTTAGGCAAAAGAACACACGGAAACTGAACTATATTCTTGTTTTTATGTATGTACATAAATTCATGGCAACACCCCTGAAGGATGCCCACCTGCCAGTGGGTTCTTCTGAGAAGAGGCGGATTGTAATGAGATCATCTGAACATGTGACAAACTATTTGTGGGGAACTCACAATTTTTAAATATTATCTTTGAAAAATAAAGTGAAAGTTTGTCACAATAAGAAGGTGCACGTCTATTTCAATGAAAAGAAGGGAGTGACATGAAAAAATCCTGGTATAGTTCACTGTATCACTCTCTAATTTATACACACTCAAGTTTATTCAAATATCACACATTTGGACCATAAGAATGTGTTTTAACAAGTGATTTTTTATTCTTTAGCTACAATTCTCCCACATTTTTACATTATCCCATTTTTTCCATATTTTTTTAAACATTAGTACATAATTTGTTAGAAGTTAAAAGGGAAAAACATTTTTTTCTGACTAATATCACATTATATTTAGCTTAAAGATTATTAACTTTTTGAATATCAAAAATTGAAGCTGCTGGGAATCACATTTATTTGTAGGTTCCCAAATAGCCCTGAGGTCTGAATAGGAAAATATCTTTTATAAACTATAACAAAACTCTCACCTCAAAATAAAACACTATGAAATTTACACAATATATCTGTACTTAGTATCTTTACAATATCCAGAAACCTAATGGATTATTAGAAATGACAATGCAAATAGGTTTACATTCAGAAAAAAAGACAGCTTATACTAAGAGGACCTAACTTGCAACCTGGCACCCTGTGCAGGAATCTGTTCAATCCTTAGAATGGCCATAAAGTCATCTTTGTTAAAAACACAGGTCCTTGGACACCCCCAAATGCCGGGCAGACCAAAGACAATTCCAGTACACTGGCTTTTACAGTTCATCTGAATGGGGTATAAGTTTCAAATTCCTTCGGATGCCCCGAAGGCTCACAGGGATGCTGGTCATATTTCTGGGACTGTCATCGCCTTTTGCAGTTTTCATCAGGTGTATCCATAGCTGTGCAGTTCTAAACCAGCTACCAGAACTTTTGCTCAAAAAACTGGTGTTAAGGTGCCTCCATACCTACCTCCCCAAACTTCTTAAAGCATCAGGCCAACACAGACCATTGCTTTACCGGATGGAAAGTTTCGTGGTTTTTTTTTTTTTTTTTCTTTTTATTTAAATACAATAGAAGGGTGTAGTATTATGACAAAACTAGTTCCTTCAAAAACCAAACTGTGTTAGCATTGATTAGAGTATCTAATACATAGGCAGACTTGGGGAAATACCAGGGCTTCCTCAGGATAAGGTGTTGATTCTACGGGTAACCTGCAGCCAAATGTCAAGGGCTGTAGGCTGAATTCCTGGGGAGCTCTTCCAGGGGTAAAGAATCCTCTTGGGCCTGGGCCCCTTGGGTTTGGGTTCCTCCGTGCAGCCAAGGTAGGGCAGAGGCAGAGAGATGGCCCAGAGCTGGCCAAATGGGTTCTCTATGAGCCGCCTGGGTCAACGCTGCCTTTCAATAAAAACCTGGACTATGATGACCCTAGCCGTGTTCTGTGCCACAGCAGGCGGAATGCTGACAGTGAGACCCCACTGAGTACACTGAACAACACACCATCAAAGCAGGTTCCATCTGACATTGCCCACAGCCAAGCTATAGCAGCATTGTAACCTTTGCCAGCACAAAGCCCAGTGTCCCTTTAGTTCATTTGTGTGTATGAGTACACACACGTGTGCTCGCCTGTGCACACACTCACACCTTAGTGTACACTGGCCACATTGGCACTGCCTGCTGCCGAGGGCTGTGCCTTTTATCAAGTCTTATTCAGGCTGGGTGAGCCTGAGGAAACTGTGTATGTAATACCGGCTTTCAGCTGAGTCGCTCGAAAGTAAGTCAAAGCAATCCAGGTAGTGTGTGTTTCTTTTTCCTGTTTCTTTCAAAACAACCTCCAGAGGAGATTTTTTAGTCACTTATTTAAAATGTTAATGAAGGAACCTGGGAGTGCAAGGGCACAGAAATGAGCAGCTGATTCAAGAGTTATACCAGTGCGTAAGCAAGTTCCAAACGCACCGAGAGGCGTGGAGGGGAAGATGCAAGCAGCGCCTTGAGAGACACTGCTTTTGTTGTAAGCTCTCCGCAGCTCCCAGCATGACCGCCGCAACGGCATTCATCCCACTGCAGTTGTCATCAATGGGACTTTATTGTTTTAGAAAGATGTCATAGTCACGGTCCCACCTGTCCTTCCCTGGACCGTGGCCCTCCAGGCAGTCCCAGGCAGGTGCCGGCTGAAACAGGCTGGTGTAGAAACCAAGGACCAGGCCCAAAGAAACAGGGTCCCCAGGTGTTTCCAAGGGGAAGCACTGATTGCCAGGTGCAGAATCCACACAGTTACCCACTGTGGGAGGCAGAGGGACCTTTGCAAATCCCCAGGGAGTGTGCTAGAATTTCCCCAAATACTGCAAAAGGGAAAAAGTGCTTGCGCTTTATCATGTGAAAGACTAATGGTGTCTAGGAGCTGACACAGCACAGGGGGACTCTGACCACTCAGGAACAGTGAGCTGTGTCAGGACGGAAATGAGCAAGCCTGAGTCTCCAGTGCACCTGGGGAAAGAGTAGCGCAGGGCGCACATCAGGGCTGTGCCTCACTCCGCAGAGCACACTCGGGTCCCCAGGGTACAGATGAACAGCAGCCTTCCCACGTCATGTAGTGTGGACAGCGGGGCTGGGGGGAATGTAGTGCTCTTGCAGGCGGGCTACCAGGGATATGGCAGACCCACTTTTCAGGGCCCATTCATTTCCTCTCTGGGATGCATTTCATCATAATCACTCGGTACCCACGCTTCTTCCCAACAGCCTGGAAACAGCAGGCTGTGCATCCTTTTCAGGCCTGGGGCCTGGCCCTACTCCAGGGGCTTCTGTTTCACTCACAACAGCCTCATCTCCACTCCTGAAACCTGGTCACCACCAACAGCAGGGAGAGAAGCGGGCAGAGGGGCCCAGCATGGCCCTCCTGCATCCATAAATCCTATTTTCCAACCGACATCACGGACTCCCTCTCTCCCGCTCCCAGGAGGAGCCTCTTGCCTCAGGAGTGGCCACGCTGAGATGACAAAGCCATTGCAATTCTGATCTCCATAGTCCTGAGGTCTCCAGTGCTGCCAGGAGTCTGTCAGGAGGAGCTTGACAGGACGGAGGACGTCCACGATGTTCCCAAGTGCAGCCAAGGGGCAGCCTCTGCACACCGAGGTAATTCCAGATGAACGGCTCCAGGCTGTTCCCTCCTCCTTTCTGGTGAGTTTAGTGCTGGGCTGACTGTAGAACACTTTATTCACAGAAACAAGTAGAAACAATTGTCACTCTTAGTTCATGTGCTCCAATGTCAGACCGGGAGCAGCCGGTTCCGGAGGGAAGAGAGAGGACTGGCCTATCTGTGTTCTCATCAGCCGCCTCCATGCACACGGAGGTGGATTTCATTGTTGTTGATACACATGTTCCATCCACAAGAGGCAACTCAGAGGGACTGAAGCGACTTCACACCCACCCCAAAGCCATTTCTGCCACCAAAGTCCCCGATCTAGAATCACCAAGAAGTCTCCATCAAGGGTAAGCCCCAGGTATCTCAGTTGTTACCAGCAGCATCGACATTGTCTGAGAAATATTTTTTCTGTCCAGTTAAAGCATAATTTACTCAAACACTAAAAAGTAGTAAAATAGACTTCAACTTTTCCTCTATTTTTATATATAAATTTATATATAAATCCCTGAGAAGGTACCTGTCAACTTGAAATTCACTATCTACAGTTAATCAACATCAGGGTGCAGGTAGGGACCCCAAGTCCCATCCCTCTGCACAGCAGGGGCTGCGCTGTCCTGGCAGGAGAGCAAACCAGGCCTCCCTTCCGAGCAAAGAAGAGGCGGTGGGAGAGGCACAGCTGTGGAGGAATTCGAAGCCATCAGCGCAGACACTAGCAGGCCTGCCACTCATTCAGTCTGGGGTCTAGGAGGTCCCACCATGATAACCCCGCAGGGACACCACATGCCTCGCAGAGGCCCTGGCTTTTCTGTCCTTGGTAGACCTTAGTGTAGGTGGTGCCAGGGATGATCAAGAACTTAACCAGCTGGGAGAAGAAAACAGGCAAAGGAAGGAAAGGCTAATGAGGAAGAAGAGATGAGGTGATGGGGGCAGGAGAATGTGGAGGCAAAGCCAGAGAGGGCACTGCCGTGGCCACTGACAGAAGAGGAGAAGGGGTCGGTGCTCATCGGTCCCCTCCTCCCTGAACCACATTGGGGATGCAGGGAGGGTGAGCCCTCGGTGAGTGAATGCAGCTGTTCAAAGCAATGAAAATAGACAAAAATGAAAAATGTTCTCTGAAGACACTAGGCTTTTGGAGAGGCCACTGTGAGACCCCTGACTGCCAGATACCCAGCAGTGCTGAGTGGGGATGGGACAAGAAGCCTGCCCCTCCCAGCCCTGTCCACATCCTGAGACCGAGGGGCCTGTGTCACCAGTACCTAGGGCTGGAGGAAAGGGCTTCCAAATGGCTCAGGAAGATGAGGGGGTGTTTCTCCCCACCTCTATGACCAGATGACCACACCTCCCGTGAGGAATCCCTTACCCAAAAGAAGTGAACATAATAATGTTGCTTAAGTATAAACTGACCCGTCAGGTCACCCCGACACTGACTCCATGACACCCCCTCAAGGTGGCTCTGTTTCCCCATCATCTGGGCTTCCCTCCCTGGTCTCCTGCACTCCCTGAGCCTGACTGAGGGCCCACCTGTCCCCTCTGTGCCCACTCCAAAGAGAACAAGAAACAAAGAGCAGAAGGCCCCCCACAGGTCAAGGCTAGAGGCTTGGCAACACTTCCTTGACTTGAAAAATTCCTCTACTAGCAAATCTGCTTCCACATGGCAAAAATGAGAAGTGCTGGGCCAGCAGCCATGAGCACAGCTGCAGGAGCTGACTGGACCCACTGCATGGGCCAAAGGGAAGGGCTGTCCACAGGCAGGCTATGGCTAGAATGAGTCTAGAGAGGGACTGGGGAGAGTCTCCAACTCAATCAGGAATGACCCTTCCTTCAGTTGGGTATGGCAGGTTTTCAAAATCCAATCTTTCCACTGAGGCCACACCAAAGCTCCCCGGGAGGTCAGGCTTCCCCCCATGCAGCTGTCGTTTTCCCTCAAGTTGCAAACACTGGCCAGGTAACAGCAGCTTCCACTCACCAGGCAAGTGGCCAGCCCTCCTTCAGGTTTGCCAAAGAAATCCATGTCCTGCCCCACGCTTGTTGGCTCAGCAGGCTTTTCAAAATGCAGGTATCTCTAGAGCTGTTTTGTGGACACCAGGAGCATCACTGGACAAGCCCTTTGCTGGCCCCAGAGTATCCTGTGTACATGGATGAGGCTGGAACACATTGGAGGCAGGGCCGTAACACGCCCACTCCAGAACAGCGTGGGACCTGGGGAAATCACCAGTCATTTGCTGTCCCATCACTGCTGTTCCACACAACCCTGGAGACTCTGAGCATGGGTTGTGGTGAGGTAGCAGCTGGGCAGGACCAGAAATGTCCATTTTTGATATGGAAGCAGCAGACACCCAGGCTTGGGGTAGAAGTGGGGGCTCCATACCACTCCCATACCATTGCCAGGAATGCCTGGCAACCCACCAAGGGTCAGATGCCACGTCAGCCCAAGCAGAAGCTGCCTGGCCCTGGCTGTTCCAATGACAATCAGACATTCTTGGGAAGGTGGAGCCTTTGTGGGAGCTCAGAATGGGTGTCCTCCCGAAATCACTATGTTAGAGCCGCAGTTCTCAATGCAGGCTGCAGTGCAGTCACCTGCAGAGCTTTAGGACGCTCCCAGGGCTCAGCTCCTGGGACCAGGACCTTGAGAACTTTCACAGCAGGGGTCGCCGGTGTTGAGAAGTGTGCCTGGGAGACCACGTGGCACTGCCTGGCTGGGTCCTCGGTTGACAGAGGTGAGGGTGGGGCTCGTGGTGTCTTGGTAATGCTGTGAATTATGTACATGTGGCAGGAAGGTGCCACATGCCAAAAGAGTCAGAAAAGACAACCCCCAAAGATAACCAGTCTCAGTCACAGTCCCCACCTCCTCAAAGGGGACATGGCCAATCCCAACTCCTTGGCCACGAGAGTGACCCACAGTCAACTAATATCTGCAGTTCTCAAAGAGGGACCAGTCTCCTGCGGCATTCATCACGGTACCTTTCTGGGATTAAGGAGGAACTCACTGCAATCTGACCTTAAACACTGTATCATCATCGCACCAATCTTCCATTAACCTGGGTGCAGCCTGCAGTCCTGTTCAATGGAGTTTTTGGAGAGGCCAGTTTAGGATCCCTGGTTGCTCGATGCCTGATGGTGCCAAGTGGAAGGGAGTATGAAGAAGCCTGCACCAGCCCTGCCTGCGTCCTGAGACAGACACTCTGTATCACGATGTATCTAGGGTTATTAGGGTTATAGTACAGAGCCTCCAAATAGGCCTGTGATTGTGCGTGTCCAAGTATTTAATACTGAAATAAAGTGCATATGTGACAGATACTCTACAACCCACACAGCCAGAGCCATTAGAATTAGAAGCTCCTGCCTGAGTTTCCAGCTTTCATACCCTGCACTGCCAAATTAGAATGCTGCAAATCTGATAATGATTAAAAATACAAAAATATGCAGAAAACCCCCTTTGATAAATTCAAATTTGATCACCGAGAAAAGTGATCTTCATGTCACCTTGGAGAGAAAAGTGATCTCCATGTGACTTTGGAGATAAAAGTGTGGATTTAAAACCCTCACCGAGAGCTTGTGACCCAAGGCAAATCACACCCGTGCCCTGCCCTGCTCAGGGCCCCGCATCTTGGAAATTCTATGAGGTCGGCATGAGGATGAACTAAACACCAAGTGCAGCCCTCAAAGGAAAAGGAAAAGAAATACCCACACAAGGGACTCTTTGGAACTGAGCCTGGAGGAGGGGGCTGCCCCGTCTACTCCAGGAGAATTTGCCGAAAACAAGTCTGTTCCCCATTCCATTCGCCTGTTCTACAAATCGCCTCCTCCCCATTCCTGTAATTTGTATCATTCTGGGCTCCTGACTCTTGTTGCATCTTTTTGACGTATTAAGGATATCTGGATTTGAATTACTTAAGAGCACATATGGCTTAATTTTGTATTTCTGGTAATCATTTATTAAATTTGCCCCATTTTATCGAATGACAGTTTTTTTCTCATATCTATTTTTAATGTTAAAGATTTCCTATCCAGTTTATCTAAAACCCTTTGCTTAAAATGAGTTTAATTCTAGCAATAAATAGATGTTTATCTCTCCATTGTTTTATAATTTGACAATATGTTTTCCCTCAATATATTACTGTATGGATAAGAGTTTTAAAAAGATACAATAACATCTGATCTCTCTGTCTCACCTGATCATGTGGCTAAACGAGTCAATGCCTCTGTCAAACAGAACTATCTGGCATCACTTAAGCTAATTAGTAAGAACATCCAGTGCACACCTACACCCACGAGGAGGAGAAAAGACCAAACAATCAAAAAGGGGGAGAATCCTATGATGTCTGTGTGAACTCATACAGGTATCATGAATACTTATTGCTAGAAACAGTATTTTAAACAAAAGGTCTTCAGGCAAGTGTATTAAAACTGCCTTGGATATAAGGGGCCCTATCACTTGTAAAACGTTGCAAATTTGATAAATAATGATTAAAAATACAAAATTACGCAGAAAACGCCCTTTGATAAATTGATCTTAAAAAAAAAAAAAATCCTAATTGAGGTTCTCTAAATGGAGCCTTTTAGGCAACGTGCCCGCTAGGTGTACTGATTGCTAGGAGGGCTGGTGACAGGCGAATCGATGTGGCTCTCCCAGCCCTCTCCTGGAAGCAGCCTGGACAGACAGCCTGGAAATGCGCGTGGCCCCGTGGTCCATGGAGCGTCCGTGGCGCGATGCGCAACGAGGCCGCCTCCTTCTCCGCGACCAGCCCCGCGGCCTCGCCCCGGACCCGGCCCCTGCCCCGGCCCCCACGCCAGGCACACAGGCCCTCACGTCCTCTTCTTCCAGGGCGCGGAGCGCCTCTCCTTCTGCGCCTCGGCCTGGCGCTTCTTCTCAGCCTCCTCTGCCTTCCGCTTCTCCTCCTTGGCCTCCTTGTACCGCCACTTGGGGATCTGCAGGTGGCCGCTGTCCTTGGTGCTGCCCTTCCGCGCCGGCCGCTCGGGCTGGAAGGTGGGTGCCGGCGCCTTGCTGACTCGGACCCGGGGCACCACCACGCCGGGCCTCACGCTTCTCCGCCGCAGGCGCTGCAGGGGCAGGAGGCTGGCCTTCCGCGAGGAGGGCGCGGCGGGGCCCCGGGACGGGGGCGGGAGGTCGGCTCTCGGGGAGCCCTCCCGGCAGTGCACATCCTCCGTGCCGGTCTGCCCGCGTTGCCCTGCGCCTCCCACCTCATCCGCCTCCTGCGCCTGGGGGCCCCGCGCCGCCCGCGCCGCCAGGATCTCCTGCACCGCCAGCCGCCTCTTCCCCACGCACGGGGGGCTCTCGGGGCACACGGTCTGGCACACGATGGCCACGGCGGGGCTGTAGAGGCTCGTGGTCATCCGGACCATGTGGTCCAGGGCACCCCCGTCCTCCGGGCCCCGCATGGTGCGCGGCGTCAGCGCGGACAGCACGCAGTCCGTGAGCCTCTGCAGGCAGTTCTTGGAGCCCGCGGGCTTCCGCGCCGCTTCGGGGGGCGGCGGCAGCTCGGGCCGGTACTTCTCCCAGAACTGCTCCGGGCAAGGGCGCTCCAGCAGCCTCTGCATGAGGCGGACGGCATCCACGCGGCCCGTGTAAGTGGCCCATTCCTGCGGCGACATCCCACGGCGAGGGTCCCTCGCGTGGACATCCGCCCCTGCAAAACGCAAAACACACACAGGAGTGGGTGGCGGCAACAAGGACTCTTCCCTCCCAAGGCAGAGCCTGGGGCAAAGCCGAGCCTCCTAACAGAGGGCACCCTAGACCCGGCCACTGCGCGAACCCTGCGCTTATCGGAGCACCCAAAGTTGGGCCTGGAGTGCAGTGATGGGAACACGGCCCACTGCAGCCTCGACCTCCTAGGCTCAAACCATCCTCCCAAGTCAGCCTCCCGAGTAGCTGGGACTACACCACGGCCCACCTGTAGAGATGGGGCCTTGCTCGGTTGCGCAAGCTGGTTTCGAACTGCTGGGCTCAAGCAATTCTCCCGCCTCCACCTTCCAAAGTGCTGGGATTACAGGCGTGAGCCACCGTTGCCCAGCCCAGTCCAGCCTGCCTTTTAAGTGCTCCATTTGATTATCTGTCTTGAATGAAACCCTGCCTGAATTCAGCACCTACATTACAGATTTTTTTTTTTTTTTTTTTAAGATGGAATTTCGCTCTTGTTGCCCAGGCTAGAGTGCAATGGTGCGACCTCGGCTCACCGCAACCTCTGCCTCCTGGGTTCAAGCGCTTCTCCTGCCTCAGCCTCCCAAGTAGCTGGGATTACAAGCATGTGCCACCACAGCCGGCTAATTTTGTATTTGTGGTAGAAAGGGGGTTTCTCCATGTTGGTCAGGCTAGTCTTGAACTCTTGACCTCAGCTGATCCGCCCGCCTTGGCCTCCCAAAGTGCTGGGATTACAGGCATGAGCCACCACACCCGGCCAAATTACAGAATTTTTTAAAGAAATAAGATCCTATAGCTTTCTGTCAATGGAGAGAAGAACAGACAATAAAGCTGCCTTGGATACCTGAATGCTGTGGTTAGAATATTCTAAAAATACGACTAGTAACAGTCACTCGCAAAGTGCTGGTGCCCCAGCTGTGGCCTCACTCTGAGGACTGCCATGGGTCCTGGACTGTGGGAAATGGGTGGTCCTTTGCTTCTCCCACTGCAGACTAGCTGGCCGAGCTCTGTCTATCTTTAACAGATGGTGGGCTTTTCCAGAATAGAAAAATTCATTTTTGTTTGCTCAACACATCTCATCCTGGTGGGTAGGGGGCATGAATTTTAAAAAGGCTTGTTGCAAAATGAATGGCAGTCACAGTGGCTGTGGGACCTGCCTGAGACCCCCAAGCTAGTAACAAGAGAGAGGGTCTAAGACTTGGGTGTCCTAACCTCAGTCTAATATACTTCCTACCACCCGGCAGGCCCGGTGTGACGGTTAGTTTTAGTTTTCTATGTCAACTTGGCTAGGCTAGAATACCAAGTGATTTAATCAGACATGGATCTAAGTGTTGCCCCGAAGGTATTTTGCAGCTGTGGTTAACATCTATAATCAGTTGACTTTAAGTCAAGATTGCCCTCCATAATGTGGGTGGGCCTCGCCCAATCTGCTGAGGGCCTTCAGAGCAAAGACCAAGGTTTCCTGGAGAAAAATAAATTCCTCCTCAAGACTGCAGCATCTACGTACTCCTGCCTGAGTTTCCAGCCTTCAAGCCTACTGCACCAATTTCAGACTCACCAATCCCCACAACCACACAGTCAGCTCCTTAAAATAAATCTCTTGATATCCACAGCCTATTGGTTGACTGACAGGTCCCCTTACACAGTCTCCCTGACACTAGTCACTAGTCACTTAATAAATCTCCCCAGGCCACCCACTGCCCCCAAATATTAAATATGGCAAAGTTAAACTTCAACTCAACTTGATGAAATCTGCATAAATTTCAATGTTGCAGTATAGAAATTAATATGGAATTGCTGTTCAATTAATACTGGTCCAATCTCAATCCCACATACTGTTAAAAATTATTGAGGGGCCAGGCGCAGTGGCTCACACCTGTAATCCTAGCACTTTGGGAGGGCGAGGAGGGAAGATTACCTGAGGTCAGGAGTTTGAGACCAACCTGGCCAACACATGGTGAAACCCCATCTCCACTAAAAACACACAAAATATTCGCTTGGCGTGGCGATGGGCACCTGTAATCCCAACTACTCAGGAGGCTGAGGCAGGAGAATTGCTTCAACCGGGAGGGGGAGGTTGCAGTGAACCGAGATGGCGCCACCGCACTCCAGCCTGACTAACAGAGCCAGACTCCATTTCAAAACCAAAGAAACCATTGAGGATTTCAAGTCCCATTAGTCCCATCTCCACCAGCAAAGCAACGTGGAGAACTAGGGCAGTTATCTAGTCTGTGAGCTCCTCGGGGACTGGGCCCAACAGACGCTTCTTCATGTATATCTCATGCGGACCCAGACCCAGTTGTCTGACATGTGATGGCTGATCAATATGTGCTGAACTGAGGAAGGCCAGGTCCCCAGCCGCTGCCCTGGCCTGCCGGCCCACAGTGGCCTCATGGCTCCCGCAGACCCAGTTCACCTGAGCTGGCCTGGTAAGGATCTGAATTCTGTGACACATTAAAGAATAGCCATATTAGAAGAGTGGTAATTATTTGGAACTGGATATCAGGATGGAACTCATTAGCGAGAGTACAATTTATAAACTGACTAAAATGAAAAGGGGGCAGTAAAAGTGTCATAGCAAAAAATAGATGACACATTAAACCTTAATTAATTGCATGTCACTTAAAAAAGGAACAAACTGCAAAATTAAAATCTTAATGAACACTGCCTGAAAGAGACATTTTTCAAATGCTAATGGAAAACTAGAGGAAGAGCTGTCCAAAGTTTTGCACTCTTCGTCCTGATGTTCACCTATCTTTTCAAAATGATCTCAGAAAAGACAAAGACTCTAAGGAACAAAGGCCACTGGATCCTAGAATCCGAGTCATGCTATAAATTAGGGATCAGCTGCCTTAGGAAGAGACTGTAAAGGGTCATATTAATGACCTGAACACAGTAATTAAATTATAAAAGATAAGTACTGATTAATAACATTTTATGCAAACACCTTTCAGAGAATACAGAGGATTTCTGAAATGCCACTGTATCCATCTTCCTGCCAGCAGACCCCCCAGCATCCTCACCTCCCACCTAGTGTCGTTTTGCCCAGGGCGCAACCATATGGACAAAAGTGGGGCTGCCGCCCATGGGTCCACTTGCTGCCTTGTTGAGTGCTCTAAGTCTACACAAAAATCCTCTATTTCACTTGAGGGAGCAACATCCTCAGTTCTTGGCAATGCATCACAATCAGTCTAACCCAGGACTTCTGAACCTCAGCACTATTGACATATTAGGCCAGGTAATTATTTGGTATGGGTTGTCCTGTGCATTGGAGAACACTTAACAGCATCCCTGATCTCTACCTTCTTCTAGATGCCAGTAGCACTCTGCCAGTTCTGACAACCAAAAATGTCTCCAGATGGTCAAATGTCCCCTGGGGCAACATTACCTCCAGCTGAGAAGCACTAGTCGAATCTAATGGCTGCAATCCTGTTCCCCATTCTTCCAGCCTCCCTTACAGCTACAAGTAGCCAAGCAACCCAGCAGTGGTGACTGAGCCCTAAAGACGGTTTTGCATCCTGACGAAAGGGACCAGCATGGTTGGTGCTGCTGCAGCTTCCTGTCTGAAATACGGATTGGGTGATTCTTGTGGAATCAAGGGGTGACAGATCAACAGGCTAAGGGGAGCCAAATGGACAGGAGGAAACCACTGGGGTCTGTGTTGTCCTCACGAAGTCCAGGGCCAGCTGTGGAGGGTGACTGCCAACCTCAGACTTCTAAGGAGCTGAGAAATGCAGCCTGTTTTCTTTAAGCCACTGTCTAGTCAGGATTTCTGTTACTTGCAGCCAAAAACATTCCAAACAGGTGCTAATGGGAAAAAAAAATCTATACTTTCCATCACTTATTCTCAAGAAGGCTTTCTCCAAGAGCCATGGCCAGGCCCAGGACTAGCAGGAGGTGGGTGGAGCGTGAAGCCCTGAATGTGTCACTTCCCTTCCTGTTTCTCCACCAGCCCCCACCCACCCCCATGTTATCCACCCTATAGACCCCAGCTCAGGTCTCTCTCTTGCAAGGGGGCCTTTCCTGGCCACAGGGGACCACTATGGACCAGCCCTCCACTGCTTCCTCTTGTGCCACCTCCAGCCTGTATCTTGGGCATTGTGGGTATAATCAGGATGACAAATCTGGATTAGGGTCCCGAGAAAGAGCTTGTGCTCCAGCCCAGCAGGGAGGACAAGCTACCCCCGCCACACAGCAGGTGGGAAGTGTGCTCAAAGTTCTCATCTCCCCTCAAAGAGGGACTGGAGTTGGAAAATAAACGTCCCAGCATCTCTGCGATATCTTTTCCTCATATTGGAGGGTCCAGGGGATCTGAGTCCCAGCTGCCCACAAGGGGAAGCTGCTCATTGGTGGACATTTCTTAGCTTCCATTCTTCCCAGTCTCACTTCCCGCTCCCTCACTCCACTTCCTGGGGCCACCTTCCTACGAAACTACTTGCCCTCAAGTCCTTGTCTCAAGGTTTGCTTTTCAGGTGACACAGAATGCTTGACTTTTCATCCTTCCTCTGCCTAATGACTTCAAACAATTCTACATGGCAAATTCACACTTCATAGGAAACTTATGTTTTCCTTATAAACAGAAAGAAACCTCTATATGGTTGGAAATCATCTGACTTTCCAGGAGATATCAGGGCTTCCCTGAGACAAGAGCAACCCTCCGACCCACAGTGGGAGCATCTGTGATCTCTGTTCCTCACCGTCCTTTAAATCCACTTTGCTCCTTGGAATCACAGCAAGATTTGAGGTTACTGCTGCTTGTTTTTGCTTCCTGAAGGCTGGGGCAGTTACACCACACTTCAGGTCTGAAAGTGAACTCCCTTAAGCAAGCCTGGAACCTGCTAACCTCCACAGATTCTGCCTGTCTTCAGAAAAAAATCACATCCTCGATATGCTTCTCGGAGTCACCTATTTAAACAGACCTGTCACTGTGGGCCTTAATATTTCAATGAATTAACAAGGTTCTGCAACTCCCCTTGCAATGCTCTTCAGAACAGCCTGAGTTATTCCTTACGAGGCCAAAACCAAAGATGCAATCAATCAGCCTCTCAGAACCCGGTTATACTTTTTATTAAAATCTGAAGTGTCCGTCTAAAACAAAGGCTCTGGCTATTAGTTTCTTTAAATGGTTTAATTTTTCTTAATATCACATATTTAAATGGAAAGAATAAGACTTAAAATATTTGCACAAATTTTACAAATATACCAACATCTGTCCTTACTGCTGTCCACTAATCCTGGGGAAGCAATTCAACACTTTTTTTTTTTTTTTACAATACTTATCCATCTATTGGAAAAGGAAAATAAAACCCACTTTTCTTGGGCGAACTGTAAGCTTAGTAGTAATAGTAGAAGATGAAAATTTTCTATAAGTTCTACACTACAACCAAAGCTTAAGAGGCAGCTCAAAAGCTCCCTAAAAAATACATTACTTTTTTTTTTTTGAGACAGAGTTTCATCTGCTGCCCAGGCTGGAGTGCAGTGGCACGATATCGGCTCACTGCAACCTCCACCTCCTAGGTTCAAGCAACTCTCTTGCCTCAGCCTCCTGAGTAGCCGGGATTACGGGCGTGTGCTACCTCACCCGGTTAAATTTTGTTTGTATTTTTAGTAGAGGCGGGATTTCACCATGTTGGCCAGGCTGGTCTCGAACTTCTGTCCTCAGGTGATCCACCCACCTTAGTCTCCCATAGTGCTGAGATTACAGACGTTAGCCACGGTGCCCGGCCAAGATGTCACACTTTTATTTGAGGGAGGAATACAGAACAAGAGAGGAAGAGTACACAGAGGGGAAAATGTCTCCTCTCACTTTGTACATCCTTTCCCATTTAAATTATTTACATCAGTGGTTCTCAACGGGAAGCAATTTTTCCCCCAAACTGGGAGACTGTTAGCAACATCTAGAGATATTTTTGGTAGTCACAACTGGGGAGGTGCTACAGTCGTCTTGTGGGTAGAGGCCAGGGATGCCACTAAAAATCCTACAATTTGAAAGACAGCCCCCACAACACAGAATTATCTGGCTCTGCATGTCAGCAGTGCTGAAATTAAGAAACCCCCGGCCAGGTGCGGTGGCTCACACTTGTAATCCCAGCACTTTGGGAGGCTGAGGAGGGCAGATCACAAGGTCAGGAGTTTGAGACCAGCCTAGCCAATATGGAGAAACCCTGTATCTACTAAAAATACAAAAATTAGCTGGGCGTGGTGGCAGACGCCTGTAGTCCCAGCTACTCAGGAGGCTGAGGCAGGAGAATCGCTTGAACTCGGGAGATGGAGATTGCAGTGAGCTGAGATCGTACCACTGCACTCCAGCCTGGGCGATAGAGTGAGACTCTGTCTCAAAAGAAAAAAAAAAAAAGCAAAATACAAAAACCCTGAAGTAGGGGCTTACTACCCTCACTAAGAAAGTTTAAGTATCTCATTCACAAGATATTTTTCAAAGGGAAAAACAAACCATATTTTTTCATTCACTTAACAGATAACTATTGAACACACAAACTCACAAATAATGATAATAATAACAATAACAATAATCACAACCAACATGTCCAGAAGGCTTCTCCAAGCCTGGCAGGCACCTGGGGGCTGCTCCCACGTGAACTTGCTCAATCCACATCCCGCCTTCCTGCAGTGGGTGCTATCATTAGCCTCATTTTATAGAAGAGGAAACTGAGTCCTAGAGAGGTGAGTGACAGGCTGCAGGTGTAGAGATGGGAAGTGGAGAAGACGAATTTGAAACTGGGTCCTGGCTCCTGCGTTATTTCTGTTCAGCTCCTTGCTCTGTACCTTGTACAGGACAGGGAGAGACTCACTACAGGATCCCACAGACAATAATCTGTGGATTGTTCTAGACTGTGATGGGGGATGGGCCTGCAAAGTGGGGAACAGGGGAGGGAGAGTATAAAATCTAATGCCAAATTTGTATCCAAATAACTGATGGGGGAAAAGCAATGTCAGCAGCAAACCCACTGCCCACAGGCTCATCGTTCCAAGAGATGTGCAAGGTGTTTCTGGAATCCTCTAAATGCTGTCACACATGCCTGAAACCCCCAGGAGACCCAGGGAAGAAAGCACAGCAGTTGAACCAAATGAGGAGAGGGCAACTGACCTACAAAAGGTTTGCAGTTCAAATTAATTCAGTCGGAAAGTGCACTGATGTGACTGACATCATAAATGTTCAGTTGAAAAAGTAAATTACCAAAGATCTACACTCAATTATAACTAGATCCAGAAATAGCAAAAGCATCTGAAGCTCCCGCCAAACACAAAAGCACCACATAATCACCATTTAATTAGAAGGAACCATTTCTCATTGATAAGGGCAGGCAGGGCCAAAACTCTGTTGAAACTGATATCTCGTTGATTTTTTTTTTAAATGAAACTATCATCTCTGAATCAAAATACAATCGATGGGACTCACTTTTAATTATGATTTTTTTTCTTTATTTCCAAGAAAGTTTTCATCTTTGAAGCCTCTATTCTTATTCACTGAACTTATTTTTCTTATAGCATCCCCTAGGACTAAAGAATCCCTTAAGGTTAAAGCAGAAGGAAAGATAAATCTGAAGCAGTTGTGAATCCTGTAACTCCAGACTGATCTCGAGAAAAACAACAGATAGGCTGAGATGAGGCAGTGCTGCACACTGGCTGGAATCAAGACTGTCCCGTCACGGGCAACAGGTTATGACAGAAACTTCACAGACCCAAGAAGAGACTAGGGGTGGGATGTGGTGGCTCACGCCTGTAATCCCAACACTTTGGGAGGCTAAGGCGGGCAGATCACCTGACGTCAGGAGTTCGAGACCAACCTGGCCAATGTGGTGAAACCCCGTCTCTACTAAAAATACAAAAATTAGCCGGGTGTGGTGGTAGGTGCCTGTAATCCCAGCTACTCGGCAGGCTGAGGCAGGAGAATCACTTGAACCCGGGAGGTGGAGGTTGCAGTGAGCCCAGATTGCGCTATTGCACTTCAGCCTGGGCGACACAGTGTGTCTCAAAAAGAAGAAAGAAGAAAGAAGAAAGAAGAAGAAGAAGAAGAAGACTGGAAAGAAGAAGAAGACTGGAAAGAAGACGACGACTAGGGACAGCGACAAAGTGAGACTGTCTCAAAAAAAAAAGACAAAAAAAGAAGAAAAAGACTGGGGACAACTAAGAAGACAACTAAATGTGGGAGCCCAGCAGGGGTCCTGGAACAGAAAAGTGACATTACTGGAAGCACCGATGCCTGGGAAAACTCTGATGCCACCCTCAGGATAATCAAGACAGGGGTGATGCTGTGGTCTGAATGGTGACGACCCTCCAAAATTCCTATGCTGGAACTTTAGACTCCCTGGGATGGCATTAAGAGGTGAGGCCTTGAGGAGGTGATTAGATTACGAAGGCTGTGCCCTCCTGAATCAAACTAGTGCCTTATGAAAGAGGTTTTGAGGGTGCCTCGGCGTCCGCTCTGCCATGAGAGGAGACAGCAAGAAGGAATGGACATCAGCAGACATCGGCCCTGCCGGCACCCTGATCTTGGGCTTCTCAGCCTCCCCAGGTGTAGCAATACATTTCTACAGTTTATAAATTACCCAGGTGAGGTATTTTGTTACAGCAGCAGAACAAGTAAGAACAGAGAGGAAATCCACTTCTTCAGGAACTTGCAGTGCCAAGCAGGACTGGCTGAACCCAGTGCCAAGAGCAAAAATAAAGAGAAATTAAAATAACAGAATTAAGTAACGGTGAAAGCAGCATCGCACATTCACCGAGATTTCAGCTGCTCACTGAATCTAACACCACATGCGCTTGACACATATTTTCTCATTTAATTCTCAAAATAACCCGAAGAGGTTGCCCGAAGGATGATCATTGATTCTATTTCAGAGTGAAGAACAGAATTAAAGCTATTAGTTGTGTAGCATTTAGCTTAGTAGCTCATTGCAGCCGGATAGCCTTTAGCAGTATATAAAGTGTTGTCATATTTTAGCCTCAGGGAGGTGAGGGAGAAAGGTCATTACTCCCATTTCACAGATGGAACAGGAAAGTGCTTTCTCCAAGATGGCGCGAAAGACAAAGGGAGGTTGATTCAGTTTGATAGCCTGAGAATTTTCCACTCTATGACACATCAAAGAAAACAGAAATTGCCACATACATCACCATGCAATACCACATTGCCTACTAACATTACCACGCAACTCCGCAGTCACCTGCTAACGTCACCACGCGACTCCACGTCACCTGCTAACGTCACCACGCGACTCCACGTCACCTGCTAACGTCACCACGCGACTCCACGTCACCTGCTAACGTCACCACGCGACTCCACGTCACCTCCTAACGTCACCACGCGACTCCACGTCACCTCCTAACGTCACCACGCGACTCCACGTCACCTGCTAACGTCACCACGCGACTCCACGTCACCTCCTAACGTCACCATGTGATTCCACGTCACCTCCTAATGTTACCACACAACATGTCGTCTTCTAACGTTACCATGCAACTCCACATCACCTCCTAACTTCACCATGCAACTCCATGTTGCCTCCTAACATCACCATGCAACTCCACGTCACCTTCCAACATTACCATGCAACTCCATATCACATCCCAACATTAATATGCAACTCCGCATCACCTCCTAATGTCACCATGCAACTCCACGTCACCTCCTAACACTACCATGCAACTCCACATCACCTCCCAACGTTACCATGCAACTCCACGTCACCTCCCAACGTTACCATGCAACTCCACGTCACCTCCTAACGTTACCATGCAACTCCACATCACCTCCCAATGTTACCAGGCAACTCCGCCTCACCTCCTAACATTACCATGCAACTCCACATCGCCTCGTAACATTACTATGCAATGCCACCCACCAGCAAGCAGGGACCTAGGATGGCCTGGGCCGTTCCCACCATCCCTACACCCACCTTCAACAGCACAGTCTTGCCATTTACAGCCAAGAGATCACCCCTTTCTGAGGAAGAACAGATATGGACAGGGCTGGGGGTGTAGAATGGGTGAGCAGGAGGAAAACAGAAGGTGAGGGAAGATGCCACCCACTGCAAAGCTCAGCAGGGAGCAGGAAGGGGCGTCCTGAAGGGAACAAATGCATGGCTTCTCCCCGTGATCCTGAAAGCATTTGTTGTTGGCTTTTTAAAAAACTCAGATAATTACAGCAGTGTACCTCAGTGAAGAAACTATTCCTTATTGCAGCAGCTAGGCGTTGTTTCTATGGGAGTGATTAATCTCAAAATATATTCCTTAAAGGAGCAACTCTGGTGTCCCGGGGCCCCCGGAAGTTGCACGGGACAGGTGGACATACCTGCTAGCATCAGGGCTCGGATGCAGTCCGTTCGACCCTGCATGGCGGCTTTCATCAGGGCGGTGAACCCGAACGCGTTTCTCCTTTCAAGGTCAAGACCGGGAAAATAGTTCAACAAGTAGTTAGTGATGATAGCGTGCCCTGTAAAGAGAAGTGTACACATGTATTGGTTCCCACTTCCACAAAATGTGCTGATTCCAGCCAGGCCTTCCTAGAGGGAGAAAGAAACACCGAGTCAGCCCTGGGCCAGCCAGTCTGCTGTGTGAGTTTTTCTCGGACCCAAGATAGAATTCTCCCGGAGCCCAGGAAACAGAGGAAAGCAGAGGGCACCGCCCTGGCTGCAGCACTGCTGTTTTGGGTTCTTGCAGGTCTCCTTCCACAAAGCACTTGCGGGAGGAGCTGTCCCATCACACTGTTGGGAGTGGACGTGGGGGGCAGGGACTCTGCGGGTAGGTAGGGAGCTCAGCCTCAGACAGCCAATGCAGGCAGGAAGCCTCAACTCCAAGCAGCAGACGCCCATGCAAACAGATGCAAAGCTGCAAATGAGCTTCAGAACCACTTCCAAGTGCTCCGGAGCTGCAGGGAGGAAAAAGTCATCATCACAGCAATAGGACAGTGCCAATTCACGCTGGCACCCTCTGTTCCCACCCAGAAGCGGCAGTCTCTCTCTCTCCACCCGTATCTGCCACCCCACCTTCCCCCCCGCCGCCGTCTCTCTCTCTCTCTCTCTCCACCTACCTACCCCCACACACATCCCACAGAGTGTCGCAGGCAAGGCCCTCAGCTGTAAAGCAAAGCAGGTAAAGAGATTTCTTAGAGAACACAGATTTCTCCCCTTTCTCACCTTGCACCTCCAAAAAGGATCTAACTTTCTGCTCATTCCCAGGCACGCCCATGGTGCTCTCAGTTAATGGTGAATAAGGAGACCATCAGAGCAACAGTGCTGTTTCCAGAATTCACCCAAGGAAAACCAAAATGGAGTGGGAGAGCATCCTCTTTGGGTCAACTGTCCATGCCGCCTGATGCCAGCTAGCCCATAGGTCCTTGTGTGCGTATACCTCTCCCACTTCAGTGCCCTGGAGCAGGGTCAGTCCCAGCCTTGGCACAGTCGGCACGGGGGGCCACATGACTCTCAGTTGTGGGAACTGCCCTGCACACTGCAGGATGCTGGGCAGATCCCTGGTCTCTACACCAATAGATGCCAGTAGCAACCACCCCCACTCCCGCACAGGTTGTGACAACCAAAACTGTGTCCAGACACTGCCAAATCACCATCAGTGGGGCAACAACACCGCAGGTGAGAACCACTGTCCCCAAACTCAGACCTCATTCCTTCATGACCAACCACAGCTGGTGGAAAGAGCTTCCTCCCTCCCTCCGCCGCACCCTCCCCTTAGCTGCCACCTCCATCCAGGCCCCTGCTGATGAGGTCTGAACCCCTTGGGAACATGAGCAGTCTGCCCGAGTCTCTCCTCCTGAACTCCAGGGGAGGTGCTGGGTACCCAGTTCCCATCTTTTTTGTTTATTTAAGAGATGGAGTCTCTCTCTGTCACTCAGACTGGAGTGCAGGAGCACGATCATAGCTCACTGTAGTCTGGACCTACTGGGCTCAAGAGATCCTCCCTCCTCAGCCTCCCAAGTAACTGGGCTCACGGGCGAGCACCATCATGCCCAGCTAATTAAAAAAAATTTTTTTTTGTAGAGATGGGATCTCCTAACGTTGCCGAGGCTGGTCTCAAACTCCTGCATTCAAGCAATTCACCTGCCTTAGCCTCCCAAAGTGCTGGGATTCCAGGCGTGAGCCACTGTGCCTAGCCACAGTGCCCCATCCTGATGCACCGGGGATGCAGTGTTCAGAAATCCCCACACATTGTTCCAACTCCAGCGTGTTCCTTTCAGCCCCCACTGTTGTAGCTGCAGGGGCCTCGTGGACGTTTCTATGCACTCCCTCCTTAACTTGGTATCACCTCTCCCCAGGAACCCCTGAATCACGGAGAAGCCGGGCTCAGGGCCCGGACTCCCCACAGGCATCTGGTTTGCACAGAAACTTCCAATGGGTGGCACTGCCTGAGATTTGGGATGGGAGAGAGGTGGCAAGGACATTACTCTGGGGTCGGGCAGGCATGAGACCTGCGGTGCCTCCCCAGCCCAGTCCGCCTCTGCAGACAGAATACTAAGTGAGCATGAGGCTGCAGAGCTTCCAGCATTCCCCACTGCGGCTGAGATTCCAGCAGGCAGGGCTGGGTGCCCTTGATCTCTGCTCCCCCAGCCCCTTCAGTTCAGCAAATCCAATATGAAACCCTCCGATATATCAAGTGGCTTCTGTCTCCCCAGTCACACCCTGAGGGATAGTACTGCCGGGGCTGGAACCCAGTTTCCCTCTTTGAGGGCCACTCTGGGCTGCTGCCCCACCAGTATGAAATCCTGTGGGTTTGCTCTCCATCAATCCAAGCGAAGAAGGAACGGGCAACCAAAATCAGGAGTGAACTGTCCTGAGGAGCAAGCTCGCCATTGACCTCAGCCCGTCTCCTTTTCACATTTCACCACAAATGTGAAAAGGGGAACCTTGTATCTTTTTGAAAAAGAAGCCCTGATGAGTGTAACAGTGTTCGAGTTATAAGCAGGAAACAAAGGGTACGATCCCCTCGCTGCGTGACTCACAGCCAGTCGCTGGTGCTTTTTTGACTCATTTACACCACATTGCCCTCCCTCATCCTTTACTATGTGCGGGGAGGGGATAAGGCCAGCTGTCAGGTACCCAGAGCTGCTGAATTACTCTAAACTGGGCGGTGGTGCGGGAAGCTGGGGGAATCCTTTGATCTCAGTTTGGTTTATGGTCCAGTTAAATGCTTGGCGGCACCTGTCAGTTAGATTTAGCCAGGGTCATAGTAAAACGAATTGCAATTCATTTGGAGCCATTTCTTTAAACTGTGAAATAGCGTGTCCATCACAATCTTCAGCAGGATGTTCCTTTGCACTGATATATCCTAAGCGCTTTGAATAGGTGGAAACACGAAAAATTGAAAGTCCACAAAGCAAACCGCCCATTATACAGATCTGTTCTGCATATTATGTTGCGTTCAGAAAAACCAACATGCAGCCAGCTCGTTCTGACTATAGGCCTGAGCTTTTGATGATCCAAGAAATCACGCCCTGCTTCCCACGGGTTTTCCCAGGATGGCAGAATAATACCTCTCATCACACAGATGACCCCATTCAATGGAAATCAAAGGTGGACCCAATACTTCTAAGAATGTATAAGTATCAACCTTTATTCTCTAAAAACAATGATGAGTAACCAAATGGAGCTTTCCTTTTCTTTATATATATGAGACACACAGCCTTCCTTGCACAAGGGAACCCAAACACACGCCATATTGAAATCTACTTTAAGGCCAGGTGCAGTGGCTCACTCCTGTAATCCCAGCACTTTGGGAGGCCGAGGCAGGCAGATCACTTGAGGCCAGGACTTCGAGACCAGCCTGGGCAACATACTGAAACCCTGTCTCTACTAAAAATACAAAAATTAGCTGGGTATGGTGGTGCATGCCTATATTCCCAGCTACTCAGGAGGTCGAGACAGGAGAATTGCTTGAACCTGGGAGGTGGAGGTTGCAGTGAGATGAGATCATGCCACTGAACTCCAGCCTAGGTGACAGTGTGAGACTCTGCTTCCAAAACAAAAATCTAGTTTGAGCCCAGTCCAACTTGGACATTACGGAATCTGACTCAATTCCTGAAATCCTCAGAGAAGCCCTTTTAAAGGGTAGGCTCACCTAGAGAACCCCAGAACACCCCCTCTCCCCCAGTGAGCCCTACCCTGCTTAAGAGAAGGTGACAAGTGACCCAGGGAGGAAGTGAATTTGAATGAAATTGCATCACTCGGACACAGTGTAGACAATGAGCTCAGTACTGAAGACAGCTGGCTCTGAGAACAGCCAGGTTCAAGGGCCAGGCCTGCCACTCAGAATCTGGGTGGCTTTTGGCAGTCAGCTTTTCCACATCTGTAAAATAAGGGATAATATTCACCTCCCATTTGTGAAAATTACAGGAGACAATATGTGTAAACGGTGACCAGCAGAATAGAAAAATCCAGAAGAAAAATTCTGAGTAATCTAGGCAGGCACTCCACTCTCAAGGGGCCAGAACGTGTTCCCCTCTCCTTAACCCGCGGGCTGTGCGCAATGACTTCCCATGAAAGACTATTACACGGAAACGGGGGAGGAGGGAGAGAACCTTCCAGGGAGAAACCTGCTAACATGACCTCAGCCAGGGGACCAAGGCCAACATTATCAGCAATGGGTCAGGTTGGTTGTGTGTCTCCTGGTGCCATGTGTTGAGAATGGCCCTTTATCAGGGGCCTTCCTCTAAAAACTCATAACTCCAGTCTCATCACAAGAAAAGCATCAGACACGTCCAAATTAAGGAACATTCTGCAATGTACCCGACCAGTCCTCCTCAAAACTGTCAAGGTCTTGAAAAACAAGAGAAGTCTGAGAAGCTCACAGCCAAGAGGAGCCTGAGGAGCCATGAGTGCTAAATGCCACATGTGATCCTGCAACAGAAAAAGGAAATCCAGGAAACGCTGAGGAAATCTGAATAAAGAATAGACTTCAGTTAATAATGGTGCATTGACACAGGTCCATTCATTGTGTCCAACGCATCACAGACGTCAGATCTTAACAACAGAGGAACTGGTGTGAGGCACACAGGCATTCTCTGTACAGTGTTTGCAGTTTCTCTGTAAGCATAAACTATTCTCAAATCAAAAGTTTATTTTAAAAAAGAGGAGACAGGCCTGGTGCAGTGGCTCACGCCTGTAATCCCAGCACTCTGGGATGCCGAGGCGGGTGGATCACGTGGTCAAGAGATCAAACCATCCTAGCCAACACGGTGAAACCCCGTCTCTACTAAAAATACAAAAATTAGCTGGGAGTGGTAGCAGATGCCTGTAATCCCAGCTACTGGGGAGGCTGAGGCAAGACAATCACTTCAACCCAGGAGGTGGAGGTTGCAGTGAGCAGAGATCACACCAGCGTACTCCAGCCTGGGCAACAGAGCAAGACACTGTCTCAAAATAAATAAATAAATAAATAAAAATAAAAATAAAAAAAGGGGAGAACTAGCACAGAGCTATTCAAAATGAGTGCAAGGTTGGGATGATGATTCAGGGCTGGCTGTGCAGCCTGGTGTGGGGCCTCTCCACCCTGGACCCGAGGCTCTCCGAGTGGTGGGGAGCTCACCAGGAGACCACAGGAGCATTCAGGAGGCAGAGTTGGAGTCCAGCCCCCAACCCCGGGCGGGCAGGAGGAGGGAGTGGAGTGTTTGATTCAGAGAGCTCCTAAACGAGTGGATGCACAGGTCTGTGGTATGCAAAAGAGGAAAGCTGGAGATGACGCCTGGCCCTGCCACGCCCCTGGTTCCACTCTGCATGGATGCCAAGGTGCCTTTATTGGGAGATACACAGAGGTGGACACCCACACCACCTGGGCCCAACCGGCTTCTCAGCCTGGCCCAACAGCCCTCCTGTGCTTCCCGGTTGACTTTTCCCCAGGCCCCATGGGGAAAATGTTAAACTTTTCATATGGAAGTCACCTACCTCAGGCAAACCCCTCTCCTGGATGACTCATCTTCAAGTTCACAGAGGGAACAGAAACCACCAGAAGGGAAGTCCCTCGGCTTTCCCCCATCACCCCCCACGCTGCCCACATTCATGGGCCTCCGAGAAGGAAAAGTGAAATCCTGAGCCCTCCAACGGACTGAACCAGCCCCCTCCTGGCCAAGAGGACCCCAGAGAACTCTTGAAAACTGACTCCCGGCTATGACAGGATGGAAGGGCAATGCGCCTGTTATACCCATTCCTTGCTAACCACCGCGAGGCTTCCTTTCTAAGGCTAAACAGAAACCAGCCCGTTCTAAATACTCCTCCACTGATATAAACCAACCGCCTGATGCTGCCCCGCCCTTCTGTGATTTGGACAAAACAACCGACCAGCATTCCACCCTCGGATCCTGCTAACGCTGTCACTTTTTGAACACAGGTCCCAGGGAGAGGCACGGACCTCGGAGCTCGACTGCACACGTGCATGTTTCTCCTCTCATCAATATTCAATGCTTCTCCCATAGCTTACAGAATGTGTGTATTGAGCCACCTCGTTCACACGCATTGTTCCTCTGTCTTGTTCTTCTGCCCCTGGAAGGGTCTGTTTCTGGCTTCTGGCCAGAGGCTCTGCTTCCCTGCCACAATGGCCACCCTGCAGGCTGCAACCCTTTATGAGTAGAAAGCTCTTCTTTCCAAGTTTATGAACCTCGCCAGTCCTCAGTTCACATTTCCTACAGAAAACGCAGGGGATTCTCCTCTTGCTGAAAGAGGCGCATCCCTGCTTCTCCCCTCCTGTGCTTGACAGCCACTCCCTGCCCACTGCTGTGGAATATTTATCAGATCCCTCCTGTTTCTCTTCAATCTCTCCTTCCTTGCAGACTCACTTCCCTCAGAATGCTGTTGGGGCTTAGGAAGCAATACCCCACAGTGAAGGCCTCAGAAGCAAAGGTTTCTCTCTGCCCTCCTGCGCTCCCGTCTCTCAGTCCCTTCTTCCCAGAGGCCAACCATCCAAACCGGAATCCCTCTTCCCCAAGGCAGATCTTTGACCAGAACCCCCTTTCCCTAAAGCCAGCCATAAAACCTAAAAGTACTGCTCTAACATAAAGAAATTATCTGGCCTGCCATGTCTGACCATAGGTCTTAAGATCCCCATTCTAGAAGTGCCATTCCCAGAAGGAAGGAATGCTGCTCGGAGAAACCTGGAAGAATCTAGACAGGCGGGCCCGTGGGGTTTCCCCACTCAGTCTATTAGGAGTCCCTCTACCTGGAATATTCTGCCTCGTCTTTTTACCTGGTGACCTGCTGAGCCATCCCTTCCAATGCCAGGTCTTCCCTGGTGCCCCGGCCCCACGGTGTCTCATTGCCCACATTCCCATGCACGTGTGGGGATCCCACAGCCGCCACAGCCCTCGTTACCCAATTCACAAGCCTAAAACTTCCAACTGACTGCATGCTCTGGGGTGCTCAATAAATATGCATTAGATGAAAAGGCTGAAACATTCCTACTTCTCCTTTGGGAAAAGTTTATTTATTGAAAGTATCAGGGTGGGCAAGATGGCTCATGCCTGCAATCCCAGCAGAGAGGCCAAGGCCAGAAGAGGCCAGGGAGGCTGAAGCTAAAGGATCACTTGAGCCTAGGAGTTAGATACAAGCCTGGGCAACATGGCAAGATCCCATCTCAAAAAATAAAAATAAAAATTAGCAGGGCTGGCCAGGCGCGGTGGTTCATGCCTGTAACCCCAGCACTTTGGGAGGCCGAAGGGGATGGATCACCTGAGATCAGGAGTTCGAGACCAGCCTGGCCAACATGGTGAAACGCCATCTCTACTAAAAATACAAAAAATTAGCCGGGCGTGGTGGCAGACACCTGTAATCCCAGCTACTCGGGAGGCTGAGGCAGGAGAATCACTTGAACCCGGGAGGCGGAGATTGCTGTGAGCCAAGATCACATCATTGCACTCCAGCCTGGGCAACAAGAGCAAAACTCCATCTGAAAAAAAAAAAAAACAGGCAACGAACACAAACTGCTCTAAAAATGGGAAAATGTTACAGAATTGGGTTGTCTAAGACTTGACTGACTCAAGGCATTCAAATTGCAGTTCTCCAGACGAGGCCAGTAGAGGGGGCTGTCGGCTTTGAAACTATAACATCATACCAGCCACGCGGCATGAACATACTCCAGAAATTCTTAGCATAAGGCATTTACCATGCAGATGGCCGGGCAGGGTTAGTAGGGGAGGGCAGCATCCCTGCTCTCTGCAGAACAGGCAGGAGTCTGATGCAGGAACCGGGCAAGCCCCCACCTGGCTAAGGAGCCCTCCTGGCTGGCCAGTGGGCAGGGGTGTGGCCCTGCCATGGCCAATCAGAAGAGCTCAGAAAAGCTCGCAGGAAAAGATAAGGCAGCGTTGGGAAACCAAGACTCGTCAAGTTCTACTCTCTTGTTTGAAGCGGTACAAATTGAGAAAAAAGAAAGCACTTCCAAACAACATGAACACCACAATGAGATCACACTAAGATCGTGATCATGTGCACTGCTTAATAAAATAAGATAAATAGCATGAAGAGGCATTGTTCCTGGCTTCCGACCAAGTCATACATTCTCCTCTGAACTGGGACTCTCCCTGATTCAGCTCAGGAGCCAGGGCTCCACAGCAGCCCAAACCCACAGCCACCCCTCGGAATCCCTGCCGTTCCGTCCCCGTCTCCGGGCAGCATCCTGCCAGGCTGGCTCTCAGCACATAGCCTTCAGAATTTTACAATTAAATGCAAGAAATAACAAGCTGCAAGCACACATCAGAGGTTCCTTACACCCAAAACAAGCTTCACGGGCTCTATCCCATCACCAGCTCAAAGAGACCCCTGGCGTTTCCTCACTTCACCACGTTCATGCTGTTCTGCTAAAGCACAGCAAGGAAACAGATATAAACACACAGCTCTATCCATGGGACTCCTTATTCATTCCTTTGGTTATCTTATTTTATTTTTGTTAGAGGCGAGGTGGTGAAAGTTGAAATGACTGGCTAAATGAGATTTAGAGATTACATGAGGATTTATTTTCATACATTTCTCTCCATTTACAGACCTAGTACAGATTTGGCTGTATTTTTATTGTGCATTAGATAGCAGAGGAAATTAGACTTTTTAGAGAACACTCAAATGGCAGATGAAGGCATTTGCATCCGAATTTGTGCTCATAAATGCTGCGTCCTCCAGAAACCCAGAGCTCCCAACTCCCAGACAACCAACCTAGTTGCCATAGCAAATAATATAAACATATGGCTGCTTTAAGATTTTGCTTCACAATGCTGATTCTGCTTAGTGTGACTGCCGTCTACACAAGCCATCCTCCATCACTGGTTTGGCACAGGCTTGTGACACAACCCTGGTTGGTGAGATGACAACGACACTCCTCTGGAGCCTTCTGGAAATGTTTTCCTGTGTTATAAAAGGAAATGCCGACAGGGATTTGCTCCTCTTCCTTGACATCCCTGAGTGTTGCAACGTGAAGCCATGGCACTTCTAGCAGCTGGGGCCAGCTTGGGACCATGAGGGAAAAGGTAAAAGAACTTCTGAGAAGGGGCTCTAGGTCCCAGCATCACCCAGCTACTCAGTGAAGCAGCCCTGCAACATCACCTGCAGATCTCCTGTGTTGCAAGAGAAGGCAGCGTCCTTGTGGTTGAAGCCAAAAGCATCCTAACAGGCACTAGGCTCAAAAGAGAGCTGGGGAAATACAACTGAAAACCAGAGTTTTGGTTCGCTGTGAGTAGGGAAATACTGAAAAGACTGATCTCAGTCAGGGCTGGCAAGAACACTCTTGGTCACTCAGGGGAAAGGAGAAATCGCCACAGCTTTCTCACAGCCATTGGCAGCTGTGTACACTTAAAACAGGCACAGCCCTTGCTGAAGCAATTCTGTTCTCAGAGTGTGTCTGCACAGTGCTTCTCCTCTTCCTTGCCCTGCTTTCAGCCTAGGAAGCTGACCTGCACCACCAGCACCTGCCCGGTTTCCACCCCAGTGAGGTTTCTGGGGTGGCTCAGCAGGGGACCAGGGTGGAAGGAGCGGGATATCCAGCCCTACCTCCCACTCCAGCCCCTGATTGGGGTTCTAGGTTGAGGCTGCCTCTCAGGTTCCAGCTTCTTGGCCTGGGTCACTCTCTGCAGAGCCCCTCCCCTTAATCCTTTCAGTGTTGGTTCCCTTAACTCTACCCTTCCCCTGTAATTGACAGGCCCTCATCAAGTCCTCTGTTCAGCCCTCTGAGCACACCTGTCACTCAACATGCCTCCTGCCAGGACCCTAACACGCTCTCCTCAGAGATGCACCCCAAACCCAAGGACTTCATGACAGCCTTGCTGCCATTGGGTAACTCAAAAGTTCACCTGTCCAATAACCGGGACAGTTAAGTATACCATGGTTCATGCACTTTACACAATATCCTCTTTTCAAACAAGTATTTAGGAAGCAAGTACTTCATGTCCAAGGACTGGCCTAAGAGCCGGGTCCACCACAATGAATGAAAGCAATCAGAATGAAGCCTCCCAAACTTGAAGTCTTGGTGGGGAACTGGTATGAGCCACACATCCCATGCAGGAAGGCAGGGCTATGAGCACCCGGGAGGGCTCAGGGACACCGATGCAGCAGGAGCTCCTAGATTAATTACTAAGTGAACAAAACCACTAAACACACAATCTCAACAGAACTAGCTTAGTCATGTGAATAAAAAGTGCACATACATACGTGCGTGTTTGGAAAGGACTGAATGAGGTCTGAAGAGGTAACTCCTGAGTGCTGATAAGGGAGCTGGAATGTTTGGGAGATTGAGAAGGGATCTTTTTCTTCCTTCCTGATACTACTTTTGTAGTCATTTTTGGCTGTGAGCACATAGGCGTAGACAACTTTTGAAATTAACAAATCATCAAATAAACTGGTTATGAAATTGATTAAAATGGGACATCACCTGATTGGGCCTAAACAGCCTCTTTGGCAAAACAGCACAGGAAAGTCATTTTCACTGTAATTCCCTGATGCCTCTGTGTCTTTTCTGACAACATCTCTCCTGGGGTCTGTGACTCTGATCGTCTTCAGTGTCCACTGAGAGGCGCCCTTGGCCGTCATCAGACTAAAAACCTCCAAGCCCTCCATCCTCAACATGGGGTCCCTGGGCCAGTGGCATCAGCCTCACTGGGAAACCTGTTGATCTGCTCATTCTTGGGCCACACCCCAGGCCTATCCAAAGAAAGACTCCAGGGCCAGGGCCTGGCAGTCTGTGCTTCCACCAGACCTGTGTTAATGCTCACATGAACCAGCCCAGGTGATGCTGATGCCAGAGGCGCAAGGTTGGGAGCCAGTGTCTAAGCAACGATGCCCATGGGGATGGGGCAGCCCCTAAAGTTTCAGAAAGAAATTAAGGAAAATCTCTTCTGCACGTTGAGGCAATTAAGACACACACAAGGAAGCTTTTTAATCTGTGTTTGTTTAAATGACGTGAAGTCCCTCTCCCCTCCGCCTCCCTGTGCAACCTCAACAATTCAGTCCCAAAGCCTCAGGCAGCGGCCTAGGCTGGGTGTCCAGGGATCAGAGCCCAGGCCAGAGGGTGGGTGCACACCGAGCTGGCCACAGAGAGCTCAAGCAAATCAGTAAACAGGGGAAGATAACAAAAGCCAGTAAAAAAGAAAAAAAAAAGGCCAGGCCCGGTAGCTCACGCCTGTAATTCCAGCACTTTGGGAGGCCAAGGTGGGTGGATCACTTGAGGTCAGGAGTTCAAAACCAGTCTGCCCTACACGGTAAAACCCCGCCTTTACTGAAAATACAAAAAGTAGCTGGGCGTGGTGACTGGCGCCTATAATCCCAGCTACTCAGGAGGCTGAGGCAAGGGAATCGCTTGAACCTGGGAAATGGAGGTTGCAGAGAGCTGAGATCGTGTCCCCGCACCCCAGCCTGGGCAACAGAGCAAGACTCAGACTCAAAAAAAGAAAAAGAAAGAAAGAAAACGAGAAGACAAAATACATTATAATAATGATTTTATTTAAATGTAAAAGGCAGAGTAAACCCATCTAGGCATCAAATCATTAACAACAGTTAACTCCAGAGAGCAGAACTGGAGGAGGGCTGAGAGTGAGGTGCAGGAGATATTCACCCAGAAGTTCCTTGTTCATGTGGGGTTTTTTCCTCCCAAACACTCTGTATTGTATTTTAAAATCAGACTCCAAGAACATCAGCCAGGCCAAGTGGAGGAAGCAGGATAACGGCTGAGGCCTCTGCTCGCCTCCTCCTGTCCACCCAGGCAGGTTGCCAGCTGTGACGCTGCCCTCAGGACAGCCCGGACCCTTGTCCACACCCCGGCCATCCAATCCTGCTACTTGACTTGGACTCCAGCTCTGTCTGGCAGCCTGGGCCCCCCTGGGTAGGCCAGCTCCCAGGAGAGCTGAGAACACGGGAATCTTCGCCCCTACCCAGCTTCCCACCTGCCACAGTCTGCATGTTTCTGTCCTCCGAAACTGCTGTGCGAAAATCCTGTACCCAGGTCGATGCTACAGCAGGTGGCTTTGGGAGGTGATTAGGTCCTGAGGGAGGGGGTCCTCGTGGTGGGATTAGTGACCTCACAAAAGAGGCCCTGGAGAGCTCCTTATTTCCTTATCGCAGCCTGGGCAGCTGAAGACACCATCCGTGACCAAAGGCAACAGAGAGAAGCCAGGAGTGGACTAGAACCATCAAGGACCACCACCCTATTTCTGTTTCTTAAGTAAGATGGCAGAGACAGGCCCCTGTTGATGGGGAGGATGAGGTATTACACCTAATTCAGTGAACCCTGCAAAACTCCGGCAATGCCCCACAGATAGAAGGGCAGAAAAGGAGAGGTGGCCTATGGGGATGCTTTGAGACCCACCGATGACATCTTGCAACACCCCAGGCACGAGGCCAGGCAGGGCACTAAGCTCCCGATGCCACCTTCCCCCTAAGGTGCCACCAGGCAAAGAGCAGGGGCTCCTCCTTGGTTGTTACAGCCTCCCCTGCCACACTCAACTCGGAAGTAAAACTACACAGCGCAGGAGGGGAGTGGCTATGGGGCCTGCACCTGGTCCCGAATTCTTCCCGCCATGCCCCAGGCTGCTGGGCGCGGAGCCTGGAAAGCAGCTGGAGCCTTTTCCTCCTCTCTTTGCCAGAGCGCCCTCCAATCTCCAAGAGGACCTGTGTCATCCTTGACTTAAAATAAACCGGAGGATGAGCGCAGTCCCAGCAGAAGGATGAGCAAGCCAGAAAAAAAAAAAAACAACAACAACAAAAAACCCTGGATCAGTGTAAAGACAGTGAGATTCAAAAAGAAGGCGGCTGGGCTACAGGATCAGGGCAGCACCTTCATCTGCAATAGATTGATTGCTCCCCGGTTGTCTCGTGCCTAGGAAACCATTTTAAAAATGAAATTGGTTTATTGCAAGAAGCAAAAGAAAATTTTTCAAATTTTAACAATCCATATTCTTAGAAAAATTCAATAGGTCACTGATTCAGTGAAAAACATAAGCATTTGTGGAAAGGGAAGCAATTTGAAATCTGGAGAGACGGCAAGAAGTTAAAAAAAATTGAACTGCGTTTTTGAATATGGTGTATAAGACCAAATAACTTTTGGTGGAATATATTGGAAGAAAACAATCACAAAGAAATAACGGGCTTTTACTTAGCAGGTCTGATGTTGGTAGCAGTGGTGGTATTCTAATTTCTGACTCTTTGGTAAAATAAATAAATAAATAAACAAACAAACAAACTATCCATAGCTGGAAACTGAGCTAATGAGGTGACTGGGTCTCTTTTCCCTCCAGGAAAGTGCTGGTGCTGGGTGCTGGGTGCTGGGTCTGGGTGCTGGGTGCTGTCCAGGGGACCCTCTGGGAGTACTTACTTCCTAGGCGGCTCCACAACTCTACGGGCATAGAAGTTAAGCTGTAAAACTGATTGTCTACAGCAAGGCAATGGCACTGTATCTGGTAGAGATATAATTTACTTCCTGTTATAGCTCAGGCTGCTATAACAAAATACCATAGACTGGATGGCTTAAACAACAGACATGTATTTCTCACAGTTCTGGAGACTGTGAAGTCGAAGAACAAGGCACCAACAGATTCCTTTGCTGATGAGGCTCCTCCTCCTGGTTTACAGGCAGCTGTCTTCTCACTGTGTCCTCACATGGTGGGGAAAGAGCGAGCTCCAGTCTCTTCCTCTTCTTATAAGGACACTAATCCCATCATGGTGGCCCTACTCTCATGACCTCATCTAAACTTAATTACTTCCCCAAATCCCCCCCTTCTAATGCATCATATTGGGGGTTGGCGTTTCAACACATGAATTTGACAGGGGGGGACATAAACATTCAGTCTATAACATCACCTTATAGAAAAGATAACCCACAACATTATATTATATTGCTTTATAGGATATTAACCAGTTTTGCATCTATTAGCAGATGTATTTCAGCATTTGTGACTGCCTCTATGTGCCTGTTCTTCAAATTTCCTTTGAACTGGCCTTAACTAATTACTAGCCCATCACTAATTAATGAGTTTTCACTTTCTATCCACCTAACAGTCAAGTTTTAAGCTTTTGAAAATTATCCTTTAGTATCACCATTTTGTGCACATCTGTCACAGGACAGGAAAATGAGTAAATGCATTGTGATTGCAGCAAACCAGGTTTCTTGCTGACAAAGAATGGGGAGAAGCATATAGAGGGTGAAGAGGGGGAAGACTATGGTGTTGCATTTGGATTGGAGGTATCCTTATTTTTAAAATTTTTTTTCTAACTCTGCTCACTGAAATGCCTAGAAGCAATAACATTTAGTGCAAATGAGCACAGCTAGAGGCCAGATTTTGGTTTCTAAACACCATTCCCCACTAAAAAAGAGCTATCATTCCTTGAAGATACAGCTGGTTGCAGATGGGGACTGGGAAAGTCCAGGGAGAATGTGGAACACTTTGGTGTGCCATAAATCAAGAAAATACTCAAAACTGACAGAAACATGACAAAAAGACACTGGAGCCATCTTCAGGGTTACCCACTGGCTAGGTTTGGGATAACTTCAGCACTGAAAAGAACGAAGGTGTTATTGAAGTAGAACACACAACATTTTAAAAAAATGAGTAATGGTACTGAAAAAAAGGGTGGGGCTAAAGGAAAGCTCTTCTTTATAGAAAAATATCAGATAATAAGTGTAAAATAAATTATTCAGAAAAGGATTATCAAGGGCAAAAATTGGTGGGGAGACAGGATATTTATACAATCTCTAAGTATCACCTTGCAGATTACTTCTTAATTACAGAGGGGAAATATCTGCCTTTAAAATGGAGAAATGTGGTGATTCTCACAGTAAGCAGTTCATCAAATTTTAGCATCACCCACATCAGGACAAACTGGCGGTATGCGTTCCTGATCGGACACACCAAGGATATAGCACGGCCAATGCCATATTCTTGCCAAAAATATACACTGTGCTCCAGACTCTGAAGAAACAATCATGGGTGAATACGAAATCAAAACACTTGCAAATAGGCAAGACTTTGGGAAGTACCTCATGAGTATCAAAGCACAGCTATTATCTCTAACACACAAAGAGCTCTGGCAGATCAGTAAGAAAAGAAATCCCTTCTTATCGTACAGTCTCATACCGTCATGACCTAATCCATGTCCCAGCTCTCACCAGCAACACCTGTCCCTCATCTGGATTTCTAGCAGGGACCAGATTTTGGAGCTCCATCTCTTCCTGACTTGCCATGGAGACCTCTTTACTTAGAGGTCTCAGAGCATTTCAAAGTTATGAGAGCCAGCTCAAAACCAGTGTTCCTCCCATTCCTCTTCTTTTACTTATATGCCTTTTGCAGTTGGTGTTATCCCCTGTCCCAAAGCCCAAAGCCATCCTAGATCCCCAGCTCTCCTCAACGGCCCACATCACCACCACCGCCACCTGTGTTTCCAGCCGCACAGCTCCCGGCCCTTCCCTGTGCTCTGAGCCCTCTGCTAGGCCCCCAGGATCCTCTCACCCCTGTCACCACTCACACAGCCTCACGCTACTGAAATACATTCTCTTGCACTGTGCTTAGACTTTTAATGGTCTGGTCCCCGTCCTCCCCTCATCTCTCCTAGACACATGCCATCCTACAGCCATGCCCACCTACACTGTCCCTAAGACTCGCCATTCCTGAGAACTGCCCGGCTCCCTCTCTGCCCCAAGAAGGTCTGCCCCTTCTTGCAAGACCTCTAGCCTTCAGGCTAGATGGAGTGTTCTTGTCCCACAGCACCGAGCTCCAGCAGACAGATGGTGCTGGGCTTCGCGTCTGTTTCTCTGTCCCATGAGCTGCAGAATTACTCAAGGATGGGGCTGCCCTGTACTTCTGTATCCTTGGTCCCTGACATGGCAGCTGGCCCACGAGAGGAAATGAATCACTGAATGCCTTACAAAGCCTTTTCACACTCTTGCTAGGCTTTCAAAGCCTGGAATCCTCCATGGAGGTGATGCCTCACGCTCCGAAACCTGAGGAGGTGAACCATGTTAGCGCAGCCCCTAGCCCTTTCTAAGTTTGGAGAGTTCCCCACTCTATTCGTCTTGATTGAAAAGTGGGGTGCCCAGACCACTCCCACCATGGGGGATGAAACTGTCAAACACTGGTTTTTCCAGCCTCCCTGGCCCCCCACCCATCAGATCCACCCAGGGTGGCTTTGGTACAGGGGCTTGTGAAGCAACAAGGGACAAGGAGGTCTCCCTTTGGTGACAGCAACAGCTGTTTCCCAACCAGAATCAACATACAGTGTGGTCCGGGGCACTTCCTCCAGTTTCCAGGCCCTGAGTGGGATTCTCAACAACCCCTGACAACCGTGTGAGCTTCCCCTGCTTCCCTCAACACACAAGCGCCTGTCCTTCCTGGCTCAGCCACAGGCAGCTTCTTTGTTTGCAACTGAGAACCTGACCAATGAAACAGACAGAATCTTTGGAGGCCAAGAAATTTGAAAGGGGTCAGTGATAAACCTGGTCAAGACCACTGTTCCAAATGAAGTGTAATTATGAAGAGGCAAGCATAGGTTTCATGTCAGTCCTCAAAAAAATGTCTGGATACAATTCCAAAGGAGGAGAGCCGCCATGCACTTGGCAACACTGACATAAGCGCTGTCCTCTCGATGACTATGATGGGCTGAGGGCCACGTGCTTGGATACCCGCTCACAAGAGGCTCCCACTAATTTCGTCTCAGCTTGTTACACGGATACTCTAACAGCTCTCAGAAACAGTTCCTGGCATTTCTTTAATTCTACAGGTAAAGTGCAAGGTCACCTTCTACACGTGTCTACTTTCATGATTAACTATTACCGAGACACACGACTGTGTCTCTTCCACTGGTGGGTCTGCCAGCCTTGTGCCACCCCGTCTTTGGAGCAGGATGGAGTGTGAGGCTCCAGGTGAAGCGGTGACAAGGGTGGCTTTCTGGTGCAGATTCATATTCAAAAACTTTGGACAGTATCAGAGCTTGATCTGCCCACACTGAATTCTGAACAAGTGGGTAAATGCATAGTGTCCCAAATGCACAGCTTGTGCACTCACAGCGATCAGCCCTTCCCTGGCAACCCTCGGTAGCAGGACATGGTTTCCGATCATTTCCATCCTGACTGCATCGTACCGGGAGCCCGGGCTGCCTGGGGGCGGTGCTCTGGCCACGGCTCTGGGAGGAAAGGGGGAAGCCAGCTCTTACCTGCCTGTGCAGCTGTGATTAGGGCTGTGTTCCCCTCGCTGTCCTGCCAGTTGACGTCAACGTGGGGGCACTCTGCTAAGGCCACCACGGTATCCACAAAGCCGTGGTAGCAGGCGACAATAAGGCCGGTCTAGAAATGAAGAGGGGAAGCGGGTCAGAGGGGCAGAGCCGGAGCATGGTGGGTCAGCACTGGGGACCCCAAGGGGCACCCACTACCCTCCAGGGGGCTGGACAGGGCAATGACAGGGACCTGGAGTCCCAATTCTCAGAGGTGGTTTAGAGTGAGCCAGCTGCTCGATCCTTCTCAAATGTGTGTTGAGCACTGACTCGAGTGAGGGCCTAGACGTGAAAACATCAGTGAACTGCTAAGGCCTCAGCCCTCCTGGGGTGTGCTTCCCCCAGGGAGGGAAACGCACCAACTATGGGGCTCGTAGAGATATAAACGACAGAGCACGGCAGACGGCGATGGGGTAAAAAAGGTGCGTGCAGGGCAGGGTGCAGCTCTCTAGGGAATAGGGTGGTCAGGCTGGGCTTGGCAGAAGTGAGGTTGGGGTCTGTGCGTGAAAGAGGCAAGGCAATGGGCCACAGGGATAAAGAGAGGGGGAACGCCCCAGTAGAGGAAACAGCTCAAGCAAAGGCCCCAAGTCAGGACCGTGCCTGGTGCATCCAGGGAGCGACCCAGAGGCCGGCGGGGCTAGAGCAGAGTGAGTGAGAAGAAGAGGAGTAACCTGGGTCCAGGAGGCAACAGGGGGTCTCAGAGGCCGTGGACAGGGCCCTGGGGACCCCCTGAGTAGGGGGAGTGTCCTGAGCCATCGGCTGCCAATCATCCGCATCCACTCTGGCTGCTGGGCAGGAAACAGGCTCTAGAAGAACAGGGTGGAAGCGGGAGCTGGTGGGAGACCACTGTGGGGCCAGGCAGGCGAGGATGGTGTCACACCAGGGTGGGGGCAGCAGTTGGGGAGGCAAATTTGGATTCTGGAAAGGAAGATTTGCTGTTAGAATGGAGGTGACGTTGAGTAGAAAAAGAGCCCAGGATGACCCCAAAGTTTTGGCCCTAGCAGCTGAGAGGATGCAGTTGCCATCAAATGAGAGGGACAGGCTATGGGACAGGGTGGGCGTGGGGACAGATGGCCTGCAGACTTCAGTGTATTGTATGATACTGTCTCTGGACAACCCAGTGGTGACGTCAGGTAGAGATGGATAGCAGCGTGGAGTCATGGAGAGAGAACCAAGCTCGATAGATACACTGAGAGTTGATTTTGTACATCTATCAATTAAATATTACCAAACGTTAAAATCTTAGCTCCCAGTGGAATGGCGCAAGAAGTGGGGCTTTGGCGGGGTGATTAAATCACAAGGGTGGAGCTCTCATGGATGGGATTAGTGTCCTATAAAAGGGACCTCAAGAGCTCTCTTGTGCCTTTCTCCTCCAAGTGAGGACACAGGCAGAAGTCTGCAGTCTGCATACTGGAAGAGGGCCCAGGCCAGAACCCCACCGTGCTGGTGCCCTGATCCTGGGCTTCCAGCCTCCAGGAATGTGAGAAATAAATTTCCACTCTTTGTAAGATCTTAGCCTTCCAGCCCCTAGAACTGTGAGGAATAAACTTCCATTATAAGTAAGTACCCCGTCTGTGGTGTTTTGTTGCAGCAGCCCAAGTTGACAAGGAGACTTTATAACAAAGGAAAACAGCGTAGACTCAGGTGTGAGGCTCACCGCCTCACAGACGTACATAAAGTGAGATGCTAAAATTCAACCCAGGGTAGGAGCTAATGACCAAGCAATCAAGTGTCACTCTTGGCAGTGCCAGCCACACCACCACTGCATGGGAGGCACAAAGTTTACCTTGAGAGCCACTCCACAGTGGCCCAGCCGATTTTCACCAGATTTATTGATTTATTTATTTTTTTGAGACAGAGTTTCGCTCTTGTTGCCCAGGCTGGAGTGCAATGGCGCAATTTCAGCTCATTGCAACCTCCACCTCCTGGGTTCAAGTGATTCTCTTGCCTCAGTCTCTCAAGTAACTGGGACTACAGTCATGTGCCACCACACCCGGCTAATTTTGTATTTTTAGTAGAGACAGAGTTTCGTCATGTTGGTCAGGCTGGTCTTGAAATCCTGACCTCATGATCCACCCGCCTCGGTCTCCCAAAGGGCTGGGATTATAGGCGTGAGCCAACACGCCCGGCCAATTTTTAGTAAGAATATAATTTTTCATGGAACAATAAGAGGACTCGAGTAGCTCTGCCCACTTACCTCAATAAGGCTCCTAGTTGCCCCACAGAAGAATATTAAATCACAAATATTCATGTTTTTAAAGTTCTACAGAATACCATTGATTTTCTAACACTGACATCCATACCACGGCATAATGAACTCAATAACTGTTGACTATGGAAAAGGGTCTTTAATACACTCTAGCTTATGCGCCCTTTGAAATAGGTCATTCCATCGATACGGTAACATATTTCACAAGAATCTAATTTTAAATAGAAAAGAGTGGGCTGCAGGCAGGCTCTCCTTAGAAGCTGCTGATGTTTTCAGCCTCTCTGGGAACTAAGAGTTCGCTGCCGCCACCACCTCCATTCTCCCAGCTAACCTACCAGCCTGCTTTCGCATAAATGTGCCGGAAAACTTGTCATTCCACCCAGGGAGCGCCCAAAAACCGTTTTTAGCTTCTTTGGATGGAGATATTGCTCTAGTATTCTACAATTTCCTGACTTATAAATAAAACATATTGAACATAATGTAACATCTTCCTCTGCATATAATTACACAAGTAGCTCATATTTATTGCAGAAAAAGATCCAAAAATTAAAGAGAAGAAGTAAAGTTATAGACCAGACACACACATATGCCCACATTTTTCTTTAAACTAAAACAGGACCATTTGCTATATGTCTTAGTTAGGACTATATCAGCAATATCTTCACATCAATAAAAGTAACTCTGTGTCAAAATTTCTGATAGATACGGAGTATTCTATTCTATGTGGGGTAGAATTGTCATTATTTAACAAACCCCTATTCTCGGATACTCAGATGATCTGTTTCTCACTTTCTCATGAGTAAAACCTGCAATGAAAGCCCTGGAGCTAAGGCTTTGTGTATTCTGTTTCTTGTTTTCTCAGGAAACATTGTTAGGAGCAGGATTTCTGGATTAAAGAAAATAGGTATTTTGAAAGCTTTTAGCATATATTGCAAACCTGCCCTTCAGGAAGGTCCCAGATGGCATCTGCCTTTGCCAACCCTGACATCCAACCTGCACTTAAAGGGCTCAGGTTAAAAGGAACGCCTTCCCTAGGTGGCTACAAGAGGGACATGCTCAGGGCTCCGGAAGTATCTGGCTCCTGAATTAGGTCTCTTTCAGGACCACCCTCCCCTCCCCTCCTTCTCACCTCAACCAGGGAAGGGTTCTGCTCTGGACAGATAGCACCTCCTCCCTCCACCACACTCCTCCAGCTTCCTAAGGTAAAACTTCCCAAAATGTGCAGCAGGCACCTGCTGGCAGCCACCTTGGGAAGGCTGATATAGTATTTAGAAACCTAAAAACATCACGTTTTTTTTTTTTTTTTTTTTTTTTTTTTTGAGACAGAGTTTTGCTCTGTGGCCCAGGGTAGAGTACAGTGGTGCGATCTTGCCTCACTGCAACCTCTGCCTCCCGGGTTCAAGCCATTCTCCTGCCTCAGCCTCCCGAGTAGCTGGGACTACAGGTGCCTGCCACCAAGCCCAGCTAATTTTTGTATTTTTTAATAGAGACAGGGTTTTACCATGTTGGCCAGGCTGGTCTTGAACTCCTGACCTTGAATGATCTACCTCAGCCTCCCAAAGTGTTGGGATTACAGGCATGAGCCACAGCACCCAGCCAGAACATCACTTATTATATTAACAAATTAAATGAGGCCAGGTGCAGTGGCTTGTGCCTATAATTCCAGCACTTTGGGAGGCCAAGGTGGGAAGACCACTTGAGGCCAGGAGTTTGAGACCAGCCTGGGCAAGACAGTGAGACACCATCTCTACAAAAAAAAAATTTTTTTAATTAGCCATACATGGTGGCACATGCCTGTCGTCCCAGCTACTCAGGAGGCTGAGATGGGAGGATTGCTTGTGCCCGGGAAGTCAAGGCTGCAGTGAGCCGAGATCACGCCACTGAACGCCAGGCTGGGTGACAAAGCAAGACCCTGTCTCAAAAAAAAATTGGGGATGGGAGGAAGATGATCATTATCTAAGTGAGTTAAAGCTCTCAACACATACACATGCACACACAGGAAACTGCATAGAAAACATCTAGAAGAACCACACCAAAATATTAAGAACAGAAGGAACATGAATGGGAGGTATGTGATGGTTAATTTCATGTATCAACTTGGCTAGGCCACAGTACCTAGGTATTTGGTCAAACATTATTCTAGATATTTCTGTGAAGGTATTCTTTAAATGAGACTGATACTTAAATCAACAGACTTTGAGTAAAGTAGATGCCCTCCGTCATGTGAGTGGGCCTCATCCAATCAGCTAAAAACCTTAAGAGGAAAAAGGCTAGCCTCCCCACACCCTGGGAAGAAAAAACTTGACCAGCAGCACTGCCTTCGGAGTCAAACTGCAACTCTCCCCCAGATCTCCAGGTTTGAACTTGCCAGCCCCTACAATCACACACGCCACTTCCTTAAAACAAATCTCTTTCTCTACATATATGTACACACACACACACACACACACACACACACACATACAATTTCTCTGGAGACCCCTGACTAATCCAGGGTGGGTGGGGTGGTGAAGGAATATTTTGGAAGAACTACTTTCACTTTTTTTTTTTTTTTAAGATGGAGTCTCACTGTCACCAGGCTGGAGGGCAGTGACGCGATCTCAGCTCACTACAACCTCCACCTCCTGGGTTCAAGCGATTCTCCTGCCTCAGCTTCCCACGTAGCTGGGACTACAGGCGCATGCCACCACGCCCAGCCAATTTTTGTATTTTTAGTAGAGACAGGGGTTTCACCATATTGGCCAGGATGGTCTCAATCTCCTGACCCTGTGATCCGCCCTCCTCGGCCTCCCAAAGTGCTGGGATTACAGATGTGAGCCACCCCATATGATTCTGTGCAGTTAGAATTCTTATGTAAAACAAAGCTGTATTCATGAGGAAATGATATCGTTTTAATTAACATTGAAAAAAGCAAGCAAACACAATGTTTACATTAATAACATCCTCATTAAGAAATAGTTTCACAATAACCACTGTAAACAAATGCAAACAAGAGCTGTCTGTGAAGGAAAAAGGAGGGCTGGGTGCTGTGTGAGGCCCAGCACAGTCTACAGAAGAAGAAGTGGGAGTCCACGACAGCCAGGGGAGAGACCGAGGCACCAGAGGCCCAGGGAGCCCCAGAACCACGTGGGGCCTATGGTACCACAGTAGGGGAGCCATCATCCTGATGACCCAGAATAAAAAGGATGTCACCATGCTTGAGTGTGAGAAAAAATTCCAAGAACCAAGAGAGTACATTTCAGATACTTAAAAATCCATTTCTATAAAACCCCATAATAACACCAGCAATAGGTCAGGGGAGATGTCTGTGTGGCTTTATGAATGAATGCAAGAATTCTGGCCTCTAAAGAGCTACTATATTTCTAAAAGGTGGCCATGAGCTCCTGCTAACACATGTCTGATTTGCTGGGTAAACTATTTTAGGCAAGTTTCAATCGTCTCAGGATATTTTAAGACAATGCAAATTAAAATCATCAGGGGTCTAAGAAAAGAATCTTGCATTGGGGACGGGGTGGGCATCCAGGATAAACATCAATGATAGCATTTGGTCGCAGCAGCTGCAATGGCACAAGAGAGATGGATTCCCTGTGAGGAGCCGACTTCCCGGTTCAGTTCACACAGGTAATTTAGGAATACTCAGGCGGCATGAATGAAGACTGACTCAAATGCTCCATTCTGAATGTCCTCTGGAGACAGAGCCTTACTATCTGCCATGCACGGAACATTTGTGTCCCTTCAAAATTCATATGTTGAAATCCTAACCCTCACGGTGATGGTATTAGGAGATGCAGCCGCTGGGAGGTAACCAGGTCATAAGGGCAGCGCCAATGGGATTGGTGCCCTTATACAAGAGGACCCCAAGAGCTGCCTTGCCCTCTCCACCCTGTAGGGACACAGTAAGAAAGTGCTGTCTATGAACCAGAAAGCAGGCCCATGATCTTGGACTTCTCAGCCTCCAGAACGGTCAGAAATAAATCTCCATTGTTTATAAGTCACCCAGTTTACTGTATTGCGTTATAGCAGCCTCAGCAGACTAAGACATCATCTAATTAAGCTATTCTCCAAACAAGATTCCAAAGGAAAGGATACTTCATACAAGTCTTAAAAATTCTAAGATCCCTCAACACCAGTTCATTGCTTCAACATATCATAGAAAAGCAGTGAGTACTGCAGCCTCAAGCCCAGCGCCACAGACAGGAATCCTTTCCCTGGGCCTAAATGGAATGAAAGAGCATGAGAGGGAGGCCCCAGGAAGACAGGGAGTCTTCAACACATGTGGCTTGTAGAGAAGACCAAGTGTGCACATCAACCACCACTGCTGGCCTTAAATTCCACACTACGCTATGCACTGGGTGTCATACAAGGCAAACCCTTCCCGGTCAATTCTCAAGGCTGGTAAATGAATTCAGCTGCAAAGACCAGCCAGCAAACTTCCTTTCTGAAGGGTCTCCCTAGGAGTTCCGATTTGTCTGCAATTTCTATGATATGACATCTATTTTCTTTTAAATACACTCCCTAAGTGTGATTGTTAGTATCTCGAACCAGATACTTTCTGGGATGTGTTGTTAGAAGTTTGGAGGGTAAAGGTCGGGTCCAGTTCTAGTGCAGAGGGGTGGCAAGTGGCAAGGGGAGAGGATTTCCTGGCCAGGAGGCAGGACCCAGCACTGCAGGTCAGACACCACCACTTCAGTCCACTGCCTCTCCAAAGCCAGCTCATTATAAAGAATCCCGTGGAACGTTCCGTGCACCAAACCTTAACCATGGATCAGTGTTGGGGAAAAGCGGGCGAACCACACAGACACAGGGACAACCCCAGTGAGCTGCCTGGACTCAGGCAGCCCCTGTTCCAAGTGCCCTTTGGTATGTGTGTATGAGTGTTTATTACGAAAAAAATTCCAAAAATAGAGAAAAGTAAAATAGAAAGTAAGATAAGTAAGATAAACACCCATGTCTTCATCGGTTACATTAACGAAGGTCAATATTTTGTCATAACTGCTTCAAACTTTTTAAAGGAATCCGCATTACAGAAAAAGTTGAAATGCCTTTTTGTACTTTCTTCTCCGTCCCTCCCAGAGGTGATCACTATTTGGTGCTGCTGTGAATGCTCTGATTTTGCTTTTGCATTTTTATTACATATGCATGTATCCATAAACAATATATTTATTTATTTTTACTCATTTATTTAGAGACAGAGTTTCACTCTGCTGCCCAGGCTGGAGTGCAGTGGCACAATCTCAGCTCACTGCAACCTCTGCCCCCCAGGTTCAAGCAATTCTCCTGCCTCAGCCTCCCAGGTAGCTGGGATTACAGTCTCCTGCCACCACGCCCAACTAATTTTTTTTACTTTTAGTAGAGACAGGTGTTCGCCACGTTGGCCAAGCTGGTCTCAAACTCCTGACCTCAGGTGATCCACCCACCTCAGCCTCCCAAAGTGCTAGGATTACAGATGTGAGCCACTGTGCCCGGCCCATAAGCGATATATTTAATAGAGAGCATTATTTCCTATTTCAAATATTTGCACAAAACGCTCTGCATGTACATTTGAGCCTGAAACTTGGTTTATTCAAGCAGTGCTGGACGTGATCTAGCCAAATCACTGGCAAATGCATTGTGATTACTATAGTGTCTCTGCATGTCCATCCATGCCCCTGAACTGATAGACACTGTGTCCAAAGTTCTGTGATTACAAACACAGAGCACTGAAATTAAAACCTTGATCTGTATCTCCTGATGCACCTCAGCTGGAAATTAACTGGGATCCTTGTCTGTGTCAGTTTTTCGACTAGGGCACTATTGACAAGTGGGGCCAGATAATTCTTTATTCTGGGAGGGCTGTCCCCTGTACGATACAAACCCTGGCCTCTACCCATTAGATGTCAGGAGCATCTTCTACCCTCATTTATGACAACCCAAAATGCCTCCAGACATTGCCAAATGCACCCTGGGAAGCAAAATTGCCCCCAGGAGAGAACCAGTGCTCTAAGTGGACAAGCTGGGGGTAGAACATGAGCCAAAGTCCTCTCCAAAGCGGCTGTAACAACTTCAACTCCACCACTCATGGGTGAATGTTACAGTTTTTCTTCATTCTCACCAATTCCCAATACCTTTGCATTTTCACCAGTCGGATGCGTAAACACTGTTACTGTGTTTTCACTTCACATTCCCCTCATTGCCAGTAAGACTGGCTATCTTTCCATGTACCTATTGGCGGTCTGGATTTCCTCTTTGCTAAAGGATTTAATTATGTCTTTTGTCCATTTCCCATTGGCTTCTTTGTCTCTTCCTCATTGATCAGTATGAATTCTTTTTTGTTTTGCTTTTGTTTTTTTTTTCCGTCACCCAGGCTGTAGTGCCATGGCACGATCTCAGCTCACTGCAGCCTCCATCTCCCAGGTTCAAGCGATTCTCCCACCTCAGCTGACCAGGTAGCTGAAATTACAGGTGCCCGCCACCATGCCTGGCTAATTTTTGTATTTTTAGTAGAAATGGGGTTTCACCATGTCGGCCAGGCTGGTCTCAAACCCCTGCTCAAATTATCTGCCCGCCTCGGCCTCCCAAAGGGCTGGGATTACAGGCATGAGCTACTGCCCTTGGCTGATAATTTTAAATTTTCTAGTGGCCAAATTAATAAAAGCCAAATGAAATCCTAATAAATATATTGATTTAACTCAACATATCCAAAATATTACCATTTCAAAACGCAATCAATAGAAAAATTTTAATGAGCTATTTTACTTTTTGGAGATGAATCTAGTGCATATTTTACACTTACAGCACACCTCAGTTGCACTGTGTCCAACAGCCACCTGGAGCTACCAGCTACACTACTGGGCAACACAACTCTGGACACTAAAGCTGGCATCAGGATGGCACTGGTGCCCAAGGCTGACACTAAGATGTAGCAAAGGAGGCCCTGGGACACGAAATTTAAAGAGGCGATCCATCTCAGGCACCACAGAGAGTAGGTGCCTCTGTTAGTGCTGCCCCTGAAGCTCTGTCGAGGGTGTTGCAATTGTTTTCTCTACACCACTTGCTTTTTCATTTACCATCCCATTTCACATTTCTTTCTTTCTTTTTTTTTTTTTTTTTTTTTTTTTTTTTTGAGACAGAGTCTCGCTCTGTCGCCCAAGCTGGAATGCAGTGGTGCTATCTCGGCTCACTGCAAGCTCCGCCTCCCAGGTTCACGCCTTTCTCCTGCCTCAGCCTCCTGAGTAGCTGGGACCACAGGTGCCCGCTGCCACGCCCGGCTAATTTTTTGTATTTTTGGTAGAGATGGGGTTTCACTGTGTCAGCCAGGATGGTCTCGATCTCCTGACCTTGTGATCCGCCCACCTCGGCCTCCCAAAGTGCTGGGATTACAGGCCTGAGCCACCACGCTCGGCGCCCATTTTACATTTCAATGCAGTCATATTATTAATCTTTTCTTTCATGGGAATGCTTTTTGTCATGTGTTTAAGCAATGTCTCTTATTCAAAAACCCTAAAGATATTCCTCTGTATTTAATTTCAAAAGTTTCGAAGTTTATTTTTTTTCACAGTGAGGTCTTGAATCCACCATGGTTTTTATTATGGAAATTTAAATTTACTTTTTTCTGTTTTCCTAGCACAATATATGAACACATGCATTCTTTTCCCATTGGTAGTAACAGCATGCTCAAGCACATCCCACCTCCCCATAAGCACACGAATGCACTGAGAGTTGCTTCCGTTGGTCTAGCAATCTACCTTGGCCCCAAGGCAATCCTGATTCCACACTGTAGCCTTGTGTTTTGCAAGGAAGAAACCTTCCTTGCTCTTCCCCTTCAGAACTGCCATGGCTCTTTTTTTTTTTTTTTTTTTTTTTGAGACGGAGTCTTGCTCTGTTGCCCAGGCTGGAGTGCAGTGGCGCAATCTCGGCTTACTGCAATCCTCATGGGTTCACGCCATTCTCCTGCCTTAGCCTCCTGAGTAGCTAAGACTACAGTCATGCACTACCACGCCCAGCTTTTTTTTTTTTTTTTTTTGTATTTTTTGAGTAGAGACAGGGTTTCACCATGTTGATCAGGCTGGTCTCAAACTCCTGACCTCAAGTGATTCACCCGCCTCAGCCTCCCAAAGTCCTGAGATTACAGGCGTGAGCCCCCACACTCAGCCAGCTGTTACTATTCTTGATTACCAAGCTTCGTTTTAAAATCAAATTCAGTTCTCAATCCTCCTAGAAGACGTGGTGAAGAAGACTGTGCAAAACACCAGACCATAGGTCACCAGAGGACACCTAAGACGACATGCCCGGACTGCCAGGAATAGGCATTTGTCTCCTCCTAGAGAGGGCTAAAGGAAGCTGCTGCTGGGAGGCACTCAGTAACAAGGAGCTATAAATAAGAAGATGAACTCACAGACAGTCCAGCAGGAAAACAAGCAGCTGGAAGCTCATCATCCAGCGTGTTTCACCGCCCCAAGTAGACCTCAGTATTCCTCAAAAACGTCCCTGACAACACCCTCCATTCTCTTCCATTTATCCTATACAGTAGCACGCACAGGAGGAAGATTCATTCAAGTATGGGCGACGGTCTGTGAAGAAGCCGGTGAAAGTACACACATACAGTCTTTTTTAATTGTTTGAACCAGGACTATTCAGTTGCACTGGATTCAGCCGCAGTACGCACTGGCATTATTCCATTATCTATTTCTTCCTGCCTCTCGGTAAAATTGCATTTCCCCACCCTTTCTGAGTTCTGACTTGACCATCTGGTTTGCTTTGGGTAATGAAATGTAAGTGAAATAGCAGGTGTCGCTTCCAGGAGGGAAGTTTCGAGAGACGGTGGACGATGTGCCACCTTCCCTTTTCTCTGTCTTGACTGCCCATGAAGCTCGGAGATGGGACGGCTCTCAGCCTGGGCCTCTGGGGTGAGGGCAAAGAGAGCAGAGCCCTGCCCCCTCCAGCCAGTGCACAAGAGCATGAATGAGTGAGAGGCAAACCTTTGTTATTTTAAGCCACTGAGACTTGAGGTGGTTTGTTATCACAGCAACACAGTTGAGTGTGTGTGCGTGTGTGTAACAGCAGCGTACATCATCTATGCATGTGTCAGGTTGCCTACTTTTTGTTCCCCTTGGGAAGAACTGTCCTTTATTTTAAGATTATGTCTTTGCTACTTGATTGGGCACAAAACATACTTATAAAATGGGTTGGGCGTGGTGGCTTATGCCTGTAACCCCAACACTTTGGGAGGCTGAGGTGGGTGGATCACTTGTGATCAGGAGTTCAAGACCAGCCTGGCCAACATGGTGAAATCCTGTCTCTAAAAATACAAAAGAATGAGCCAAGTGTGGTAAGGCACACCTGTAATCGCAACTACTCAGGAGGCTGAGGCACAAGAATTGCTTGAACCCAGGAGGTGGAGGTTCCAGTAAGCCGAGATCGCACCACTGCACTCCAGGCTGGGTGACAGAGTGAGACCCTGTCTCAAAAATAAATAAATAAATAAATAAAATGATGATGACATGCGTTATGACTTTTAAATTTATTTCTTAGCTTGTAAAACAATAATTTGGCAATCACGTCATGCCACCTATTCCAAAACCATTTTACACCAGGTGAACCCAGCAGCCTGGGCGCCACGGTCCTGTGCTGCGCCACTGAGCGGCCGAGCATGCTGCAGCCATAGCTTCTGAACTCCCCCATGGCCACACCAAGCCCCTGGTGGTCTGTGTTCCCCCTGGTGCCGTGCCTCATGTTTTCAGGCCTCAAAGCCTTTGCAGGTGCAGTGGCCTCCGCCGGGAATGCCCATCCTCCCTGCCCCTGACCCTATCACCAAGTCGGCCTACACATTTCTGAGTCTCCTGCCAGTATGGCCCAAGCCCTTTGACGCCCATTTTCTGACGGTCTCACGGGGCTGCCGTTCACACACCAGCCCTCACTGAACAATAAGCTCCAAGTGGAGGAAGATCATATCTTTTTAATTTTGCTTCCCAAGTGCCTGACATCTACAAGACGCTCAATAAGCACTTGCTGAATGAAGGCACATACCCCTGAAATGGATCAGTGCCTCCTACCCGGAATAACACCCAGCTTACTCTAAACTGCGGGCCGACACGCAGTGCCATGAGCTTGAAGCTTTTTATGTTCCTTCTACAGTCAGGAAAGGAAATGAGTTCAGGTCCCCAGAGACCTCAAAGATGCAGCTCCCTTCCAGTGTGGTGTCACTCTCAGCAGGTGCCCCCAGATCTGGGGATGAACAATATAGATCTGAAAGCAAGAGCCAAACTCAAAAGAAAATGAAAGTGGACCCAAGAACTCCATTCTGAGGAATTCACTTCAGAGACAACAGTCCGTCAAGAGCTGGGCCCGGCGGCTCACACCTGTAATCCCAGCACTTTGGGAGGCCAAGGCGGGAGGAATGCTGGAGCCCAGTAGTACGAAAGCAGCCTGGACAACATAATGAGACCTTATCTCTAAAAAGAAATTTAAGAACTATCCAGGTGCAATGGCACACATGTGTACTCCCAGCAATTTGGGAGGCTAAGGCAGGAGGATCACTTGAGCCCAGGAATCAGCTACAGTGAGCTATGATCATGGCCCTGCACTCTAGCCAGGCCCTGTCTCCCTGTCTCACAAACAAAAAAGGAAGCCAAGAGATTTGTATCTGTATAAAGACCTGTAACTACACAGCCTGAAAAACACCCAAATATAAAACATACATCAAGAGATGACTGGCTAATAAAATACATGCTCTGGAACCCAGGCACAGTGGCTCTTGCCTGGAATCCCAACACTTTGGGAGGCCAAGGCAGGTGGATCATCTGAGGTCAGGAGTTCAAGACCAGCCTGGTCAACATGGTGAAATCCCGCCTCTATTAAAAATACAAAAAATGAGCTGGCTGCAGTGGTACACACCTGTAATCCCAGCTACTTGGGAGGCTGAGGCACAAGAGTCACCTGAACCTGGGAGGCAGAGGTTGCAGTGAGCCGAGGTCATGCCACTGCACTCCAGCCTGGGTGACGAGTAAGATTCTGTCTCAAAAACAACAAAAATAAATAAATATATGCTATGGGACACGATGTCACTCACCCAAAACAGGAATGAAATTATGATGCACGTGCTGATGTGGGAAGAGCTTCATAGGAGAGTCTTCAGTGAGAAGTAATAATAGTAACCACAGGTCAGAGGAGCTGATACCGTATTATTTCTTCTTGTGTGAACTTCTAAAATGTGTGCGTGCCTTTGGCATGGCTATGTTCGTAAAATGTCTTTCATTTTTCTGAAAGGGGATGTAGGAAATTTAAGTAGCCATCATCAAGGCACATAGTGAGAGGGAGCAGTCTTTTGGGATTTTATTATAGATTTTGGGTCTGTTTCAATGTCCTTTTGAGGTCACGTATTTTTAAATTACACAAATAAAGTTATGTTGGCAGCAGTGCTATAGGTGATATTTGTGTTTTTTTATTTTTTTATTTTTTTTTGAGACAGAGTCTCACTCTGTCACCCAGGCTGGAGTGCAGTGGTGCGATCTCGGGTCACTGTAACCTCCGCCTCCTAGATTCAAGCGATTCTCCTGCCTCAGCCTCCAGAGCAGCTGGGACTACAGGCGCCCGCCACCACGCCCAGCTAATTTTTGTATTTTTAGTAGAGACGGGGTTTCACCATACTGGCCAGGATGGTCTCGATCTCTTGACCTTGTGATCTGCCTGCCTCAGCCTCCCCAAAGTGCTGGGATTACAGACGTGAGCTACTGCGACAGGCCAATATTTGTATTTTTATCTATGCTTTTCTGCTTCAAATAGAGATGCCTAATAAACTGTTTTAAATAAAGAAATAAGACATTTTACTAATAAAATAAATAAATATGTAAAACACATCAAGATAATTCTTTCCAACATGGGGTCACCTTGTAGTCCTGTAATTAGGATTTGATAAATTCAAGGTTGTCAGTAATTCAAAACAATTTCTCTTTAGACTAAATTTTGCATAAAATGTAAATCTTATTATCACTGCAAACCTCTTTTGGGATTTATGATTTTAGATTAGTAATGTATGAAACTACTACTTTGTTCAACTCTAATCCCTCTACCAAGTTCATGTATATACCTAATCTATTTCTATCTCAGAGGCTCGCCTAATTTTCCCGACACCGGGAATGGTTTCCACGCAGTGATCGTACAAGCGTTCTGTGATGAAAGAAAACGAAGCCTGTTAACAGTTGACCTGAAGGCAGTGACTGTAACAATTACATGTTCTTCTGACCATTGATTCACTTAATCTTTTCGAAATTAAGCTTGGAATTTTTACAATGGATGTACAAAGCTTGACAGAGAACTTAAAGGAACTAGCAAGGCTAGAAGAGCAGAATATAGAAACTCACTCGGCCAGGCTTGGTGGCTCATGCCTATAATCCCAGCACTTTGGGAGGTTGAGGCAGGTGGATCACCAGAGGTCAGATGTTCAAGACCAGCCAGGCCAACATGGTGAAACCCCGTCTCTACTAATCATACAAACATTAGCTGGGTGTGGTGGCGAGTGCCTGCAATCCCAGCTACTTGGGAGGCTGAGGCAGGAGAATCGCTTGAACCTGGGAGGCAGAGGTTGCAGGGAGCTGAAATCTTGCCACTGCACTCCAGGCCTGGGCAATAAGAACAAAACTCCAGCTCATTGGAAAAAAAAAAAGAAGAAGAAGAAAAGGAAAGAAAGAAACTCACTCAATGAGAAAGAGCTCATGAGTATAATATTCTTATTCATTCCGCACCCTGTACTTCTAATATTCACAACCACAGTTATGGCGGCCAGTCTCCCGGATGGCCCCAGTGGTCTCTATTGCCTCCTGGTACTCACATCCTTGGTGATCACCCCTCATGCTGAATCAGGGCTGGCCCCTTATGGCAGGATTAATGGTGTATGCCTTCCACGGCCACATCCTAAAGGATCTTGCAGCTTTCACCCCAGTCTCCTGGATTGCAGGCTCTTGAGGAAGCCGGCCGCCATGCCCTGTGGACACTCAAGAGAGACCCACAGGGAGAGGAACTGAGGCCCCCGGCCAACTGCCAGCACCAATGTGCCAGCCACGAGACAGAGACACTTTGGAAGGGGACCCTCTGGCCTCAGTCAAGCCTTCAGACAACTATAGCCACAGCCAGCATCCCCACTGCAACTCACAAGAAACCCTCAGTCAGAACTGCCCAACCAGGTTCCCACATTCCCGAGCCATAGACACTGTGAGAGAAAAGAAATGATAATTATTATTTTAAACCACTATGTTTTGGGGTGATGCATGTAGCATTAGCTAATACAAACATCAACAAGTCATAAGGATAGAATGATGACAAAATCCAGTTACAATTTTCCAAAGCCTGTCATATTAACACACAATTCCATGTTTCTGTCTTGAGAACTGGATCATTCATTAAAGTTGAATATATGCTTATACAAGATAATATATAATTAAATAAAACACATTAGTATTTTATTAATAGCCATTGAGATCTACTAGATGTTAGGTGCAGCTAGATTAGATATAATTAATGCCACAAATCAGCTAAGAAAATTTCCTCTCTGGACTTCACTATATTCCCAGAAGACGTCAGGAAAGTGCTATATTTCTCTTTTTTTTTTTTTTTTTTTTTCAAATATGTTCTCCTTTTGGTAGGGCACAGTGACTCACACCTGTAATCCCAGCACTTTGGCAGGCTGAGGTGGGAAGATTGCTTGAGGTCAGGGGTTCGAGACCAGCCTGGTCAACATGGCAAAACCCCATCTCTACCAAAAAATACAAAAATTAGCCAGGTGTGGTGGTGCATGTCTGTAGTCCCCACTACTCAGGAGGCTAAGGCGGGAGAATCACTTGAACCCAGGAAGTGGAGGTTGCAGTGAGCCGAGATCACACCACTGTACTCCAGCCTGGGTGACAGAGAAAGACTCCGTCTGAGGGGGGAAAAAAAAAATTCCACGCACAGTGGCTCACACCTGTAATCCCAGCACTTTGGGAGGCTGAGGCGGGTAGATCACGAGGTCAGGAGTTTGAGACCAGCCTGGCCAACATGGTGAAACTCTGTCTCCACTAAAAATACAAAATTAGCCAGGTGTAGTGGCACACACCTGTAATCCCAGCTACTGGGGAGGCTGAGGCAGGATAATCACTTGAACTCAGGAGGCAGAGGTTACAGTGAGCCAAGATTGCACCATTGCACTCCAGCCTGGGCAACAAGAGTGAAACCCCATCTTAAAAAAAAAAAAAAAAAAGTCATCCTTTTGAAATTATTTTTAAAAGTTAAAAAAGAAAAACCCTTTTTCTATTGTATAATCTTACATGTTATCAAACAATAGTGAAATTGAGGTATATGAAGAATTTTAATCATGAGGAAACGCTTAAATTACCATAAAAAAATATACATTTAAAAAATTATATAAAATCATCTATTAACAATGCATGACAAAAAACAAGAAAGAAAATGCACTAAACCTTCAGTAGTAATTGATTCTGAATGAGGAGGTTATAAAACGTTGTAAAAAGTCTCATTTTCCCCTACGATGAACATCTATTTTTATTTAATAATCAGAAAATACAACACTTTTAAGGACGGGAGCTGGGCACAGTGGCTCACCCCTGTAATCCCAGCACTCTGGGAGGCCAACGCAGGTGGATCACCTGAGGTCAGGAGTTCAAGACCAGCCTGGGTAACATGGCAAAACCCCGTCTCTACTAAAAATACAAAACTTAACCTGGCATGGTGGTGCACACCTATAATCTCAGCTACTCAGGAGGCTGAGGCAGGAGAATCACTCGAACCTGGGAGGCAGAGGTTGCAATGAACTGAGATCACTCCACTGTACTCCAGCCTAGGCGAGGGAAAAAAAAAAAAAATTAAGGAGGAAAAAATTCTGATGAAGCTTCCTAGTCTCCTGCTTAACTATAGTTGTGTACAAATAGGTTCACAGGCTGTGAGAAAACTACAGAAGACAGAAAGCTGCTTCCCATCCTTTTCTAGAAAGAGAGAGGAGGATATAAATAGACAATCAGACTGGGCACGGTGGCTCACACCTATAAGCGCAGATCCTTGGGAGGCTGAGGAGGAAGGATGGCTTCAGTTCAGAAGTTCGAGACCAGCCTGGGCAACATGTCAAAACCCTGTGTCTACAAAAATATACAAAAATTGGCTGGGTGTGGTGGTGCACACCTGTAGTCCTAGCTACTCCAGAGGCTGAGGCAGAGGGATTGGTTGAGTTTGGAAGGTCAAGTCTGCAGTGAGCGAGCTGCGATCATGCCACTGTGCTCCAACCTGGGTGACAGACTAAAACACAGTCTCAAAAAAAAAAAAAAAAAATGACAAGCAAATTGGACCTTTCAGGATCTCTGGACTATGATCAGCTTCATAAGCTCCTTGCAAAACGCTGCATAAAATTTCAAGAAAGGAATCTACATTGTCCATTTGTTTCAGACTCAAAGACTTGAAACCCTTTTTGGATTTTTTACCTACTCTGCCAAGTGGTTCCCACTCCGGAGGCTCCCAGACAGCTGCTCTGAAGCAGGCTCTCAGATGACAGCATGTTCCACTCATGAGAAATAAAACTCTCCAACTATTTTCAAGGCAATGTTTTCACAAATGTCGGGCCTGTCATGCACAAATACTGGTCTACCTCACAAAAAGTGTGGCCTAATTTAGTACAACCCAACCTAATGGATGCAGAATTAACAACCTGGCTAATGATTTAGCCAAATGACCTATTTACTGTTTTCTGCCAGGCGCAGGTTTGACTTCCGCCACTCATAGTGCAGTCCCAGGACCAGCAGCATCAGCGTCCCCTGGGAGTGTGTGAGAAACGCAGACTCTCCGGCCTCAGCCTACGCTCCTGGCTGGGAGCCTGTAATGACTTTTGTCTACAGGACCTAAAGTGTGAGCATGCTATGCTGATGCCCTGGGTGAGGCTCCGGGATGGACAGTGGTGGTGTCACCTCTACACCCAGGAACGGAGGCTGCTCAGTCACCCCTTCAGGGACACAGGACACAGAGCTCAGCTTGTGTTCTTGTTCATTTTCACTTGATTGGCTTTCTTTCAGTGGGGAAATGCGCCCACCTTCTTGTCCCGCCCAGTCTCTGCTAGACACAAATCCAAATAAATTCTTGCCTAGTCCTGGCCTTGGTGCCTACAGCACTCCCTCACATGCCCCCTAACTGGTCTTGTTCTCATCTGCACCAGCTCCTGGGTGCTCTACCCGACTCATCCCTGGCCCCACAGGGGGAAATGGCAGCCCCTTGTCACAGGCTGGGGTGGAGTGGTCAAAGGAGAAGGGCAGATCTCGAGATATTGTGGTGTGTACTTTGTTTTACAGATTTAAGAATATATAGGTGTCGTCACACTTAAAATGTGTGTGACTAAACCAGCACATCCACAGAGAGCATGCCCCGCAGGGAGGAGGGCTGCACTGCTTTCAGCTGGCTGTTGTCATCACTCATGAGCATTTATTCACCATCAGCAGGCTCACTGGTCGCTGGCTGGGTGTTGAAAATACAATGATCGCTGAAATGAAAGTCCCTCCCTTCAGGACATTCAGTCTGGGGAACGAGGCAGAGAAGTAAACAATGACCACGCCAGGCTCAGCCCAGGGGACGGTGGGAGCACAGACGACTGGCAACTGGCCCAGGCTGGGAGGAGTTGGCACCCAGCCAGGTTGTGCCTCGTTAGCCAAGCAATGGAGGCGGGAGGTCTGCAGCACTAGAGAGGGTGAAGGGACCGTGTCCCAGGCGGGAGGCAAGCATGTGCAAAGGCGTGGAGCTGACGAGTGGGGAATTCTGTGCCAGGACGGGCTTCCACGGAGGGCTGAGGAGGCTGAAGTGCATCCAAAGCTAGTGGAGAATCTCGCAGGGTCTTAGAAAGCATCATGATCAGATTTTCCTGCTAAATATCTGGCTCTCAGGTGGGAGCTGGTGTGGGAGGAGAGAGCCTTGCCATTTTCTTCTATTTTCAAAATATTCTTTAAATATATGCCCCCCAACCCTATTCTTTTTAAACTGACTTGGCAACTCATTTGTGATTTAAGGTGTAACTGAAACTGACATCTGTCTGTCTGACTCATAGCTGTCAGGGCAGCGGCTTCCACATGATATTCTGGGCTTTGGGATGTCTGTTCTGCAGGTGTTTATTAACGTCTTCTAACTTGATTTCTTTTTAATGTACAAAATTTAAATTATAACCTTTTCCAAATGTGAAAGGGCTCGATATCATTAGTCACAGGGAAATGCAAATTAAACCCACAATGAGATACCACCATACACCCACCAGAATGGCTAAAATTAAAAAGACTGACAATACCAAATGTTGGCAAGGGTGCGGAACTCTCATGTTCCCAGCAGGTGGGAGTGTAAAATGGAAGAACCACATTGGGAAACTGGCAGTTTCTATTAAAGTTTAACACATGTCTACCTTATAAGCCAGCAATTCCATTCACGGATACACTCTCAAAATAAATTAAAGTCTATATCCACATGAAGATGTGTACAAGAATGTTCAGGACAGCTTTATCCATAACATCCAAAAATTGCAGACAACCCAAATATTCATCAAGAGACTAAATAAGCAAAGTCTGCTATAATCAAACTTGAGAATTCTACTGAACAACAAAAGAAGAACAAAATCCTGATACACACAGCAGTACCAGTGGATCTCATGCATATTACATTGAACAAAATACGCCAGACATCAAAAAGTGCATGCTGTTGGATTCTATTTAACGAAATCCAAGGACAGGCAAGACGAATACTGTATACAGTAATAAAAAATAGTGAAGGGGGTTATTAGAAAGTGGCACAAGAGAACTTTCTGGGGTAATGGAATCATATCTTAATCTGAGTGATATTTACATGTGCACATTCGTTTGTGAAAATTCATTGAACTATACACTTAAGAGTTGTGCATTTCACTGTATGTAAATTATCTCTCGATGAAGTAATGATAGCAGAAAAAGCAAATTTGCTTTTTATGCAGACATACAATGGTGAATAAGCCTATGAAAAAATGCTCAACATCATTAGTCATTGAGTCATGAGAAATGCTCATCTAAATCACAAAAAGAAATCACTTCACCCTTGTTAGGATGGCTACAATTTAAAACACACCTATATATAAAAATAACAAGTGTTTGGTAAGGATGTGAAGAAACAAACCCTTGTGCATTGCTGGTCAGAGTCTAACGTGGTGCAGCCACTGTGGAAAGTAGCTTGGTTTTACCTCAAAAAGCTCAACCTAGAATTGCCATATGATCCAGTAATTCCACTCCTAGGTATATGCCCAAATGAGTTTAAAGCAGAAGTTGAAACAGAGATTTGTACACTCATGTTCCTAACAGCATTATTCACAGTAGTGAAAACATGGAATACCCGAATGTCCATCAACAGATAAATGGATAAGCAAAATGTGGTATACACATGATGGAATATGTTCAATCTTTAAAAAAAAGGAAATTCTGATATATTTTATAACATAGATGAACACTGAGAACATCATGCTAAGTGATATAACCCATATGCAAAAAGACAAATATTGTATGATTCTATTTATGCAAATATCTAGAATACGCAAATTCATAAAGACAGAAAATAGGGGAGCGGTTACCAGGGGCTGAGGGGAAGAAGGAAGGAGGACGAAGGGACTGCGGGGAGAGGGATGATAAAAACATTTTGGAAATAGTGGTAATGTTTGCACCACATTGCAAATGCCACTGAATTGTACACTGGTTACAATGGTTAAAATGAACAATTTTATGTTGTACATATTTCACCACAATTTTTAAAATTAATAATGGAATATGCCCCAAACTATCAAGTTGTATACTTTAATGAATTGTCAAAAGAGCTGTTAAATATGGAAAGAAAAAAAAAGCAACCTAATGGTACACACAACATGGCTAAATCTCAAAACCATTATGTTGAGTGAAAGAATCCAGGCACCAGAGCACACACTGTGTGATTCCACTTAAGTTTCAATACTGGCTAAACTAATCCATGGTGACAGAAATCTGAACAGGTCTTTGCCTCTGATGGGATGGGGACTGAGTAGAAAGGGGCAAGAGGAAATTTACTATGGTGATGGAAAAGCTCTATATCTTGAGTAGGGGGATGACTGCACAGGTATATATATTTGTCAAAATCATACAGCTGTTCATTTAGAATTTGTGTTCTTCCTCATATATCAATTATACCTCAACAAAGTATTTTTTTTTCTTTTATTTTTTCTAAAGACAGAATTTCTCTGTGTTGCTCAGGCTAGTCTCAAACTTCTGGGCTTAAGCGATTCACCTGCCTCAGCCTCCCAAAGTGTTGGGATTATGGGCATGAGACACCACGCCTGGCTAACCAAGTGTTATTAACATAAAATATGACTGGCCAGGTATAGTAGCTAATGCCTGTAATCCCAGAACTTTGGGAGGCTGAAGTGGGGGGATTGCTAGAGCCTAGTAGTTCCAAGACCAGTCTGTGCAACATAGTAAGACTCTGTCTCTAAACATTTAAAAAAATTTTTTAATTAAAAAAATAACAACAACGAAAACACGGCCAGACACGGCAACTCGTACCTGTAATCCCAGCACTTTGGGAGGCCGAGGTGGGTGGATCACCTGAGGTCAGGTGTTCGAGACCAAGCTGGCTAATATGGTGAAACCCCATCTCTACTAAAAATACAAAAATTAGCCAGGCATGGTGGCACACACCTGTAATCCCAGCTACCTGGGAGGCTGAAGAAGGAGAACTGCTTGAACCCAGGAGGCAGAGGTTGCCGTGAGCCAAGATTGCGCCATTGCACTCTAGCCTGGGCAACAGAGCAAGACTCCAGCTAAAAAAAAAAAAAAAAATATATATATATATATATATATATATATATATATATATATATATATATATATATATATGGTTAAAACGCAACAAGGCATTGAGAGTGCTAGAAGGGGCAGGCTAGAAGTCAGAAAATACTCAAAAGGCTCCTAGGAGTCACTAGGTAGAGATGACACCACTGAATGGGGTGGTCGCTTCCAGGTGCTGAGAGGAGAAGGCAAACTTAGAAGAGATGGAGGCTGGATAACAGACACCTGGATGAGGGAGGAGTGAGGAAAAAGTAGTGGTAATTAGATTCTGACTCCAACCCCTCAGAAGGATCAAAGTCATATGCCAAGAAAAGGAACACAGCAAGAAAATCTAGTACTCCTGGTAAACATGTCAAGGTCCAGAAATCCAAAACTAAAAGGAAAATCACATGTATGTACAAGATATAATCAAGAATCAGAGGTTCATATTAGAAAGCATAATTAGTTTGTGCTGTGGTCTGAAAGACTGTATGTTATGATTTCAGTTATTTTGCATTTGCTGAGGAGAGTTTTACTTCTGATTATGTGATCAACTTTAGAGAAAGTGCCATGTGGTGATGAGAGCAATGTATATTCTGTTGTTTTTGGGTGGAGAGTTCTGTAGATATCTATCAGGTCTGTTTGATCCAGAGCTGAGTTCAGGTCCTGAATATTTGTTAATTTTCTGTCTTGATGATCTAATATTGTCAGTGGGGTGTTAAAGTCTCCCATTATTATTGTGTGAGAGTCTAAGTCTCTTTGTAGGTCTCTAAGAATTTGCCTTATGAATCTGGGTGCCCCTGTGTTGGGTGCCTATATATTGAGGATAGTTAGCTCTTCTTGTTGAATCGACTCCTTTACCATTATGCAATTCCCTTCTTTGTCTTTTTTTATCTTTGTTGGTTTAAAGCCTGTTTTGTCAGAAATTAGAATTGCAGCCCCTGCTTTTTTCTGTTTTCCATTTGCATGGTAAATTTTCCTCCATCCCTTCATTTTCGGCCTACATATGTCTTTGCATGTGAGATGAGTCTCTTGAAGAAAGCACACTGATAGGTCTTGACTCTTTATCCAGCATGCTATTCTGTGTCTTTTAATTGGGACATTTAGCCAATTTACACTTAAGGTTAATGTTGCTATGTGTGAGTCTGATCCTCTCATCATGATGCTAGCTGGTTATTTGCAGAGTTGTTTATGTTGTTGCCTCATAGTGTCACTTGTCTGTGTACTTCAGTGTGTTTCTGTAGTGGCTGGGAGTGCTTTTTCCTTTCCATATTTAGTGCTACCTTCAGGAGCTCTTGCAAGCCAGGCCTGATGGTGACAAATTCCCTCAGCATTTGCTTGTCTGAAAAGGATCTTATTTCCCCTTCACTTATGAATACTTAGATTGGCTGGATACGAAACTGAGTTGGAATTTTTCTTCTTTAGGAATGTTGAATATTGTCCCCCAGTCTCTTCTGGCTTGTGGGGTTTCTGCCGAGACGTCCACTGTTTTTAGTCTGATAGGCTTCCCTTTGTAGATAACCTGGCCTTTCTCTTTGGCTGCCCTTAATATTTTTTCTTTCATTTCAACCTTGGAGAATCTGATGATGATGTGTCTTGGGGTTGATTGTCTCATGGAGCATCTTACTTGGTTTCTCTGCATTTCCTGAATTTGAATGTTGGCCTGTCTTGCTAGGTTAGGGAAGTTCTCACAGATGATATCCTGAAGTATGTTTTCCAAATTGGTTTCATTCTCCCCATGTCTTTCAGGTACCCCAATCAGTTGTAGGTTCAATCTCTTTACATAATCTTATAAACCATGGAATACTATGTAGCCATAAAAAGGAACAAAATCATGTCCTTCACAGGAACATGGATGGTGCCTGAAGGCATTATCCTCAGCAAACTAATGCAGAAACAGAAAAACAAACACCGCATGTTCTCACTTATAAGTGGGAGCTGATCGATGAGAACACATGGACACACAGTGGGGAATCAATGCACACATGGGCTTATCAGGGGGTGGGAGGCGGGAGAGCATCAGGAAGAAAAGCTAAAGAATTCTGCGCTTTATACCTAGCTGATGGGTTGATCTGTGCAGCAAACCACAATGGGCATGGCACACTGCCTGTGTAACAAACCTGCACATCCTGCACACGTGCCTCAGAACTTAAACTGAAAGTTGAGGGAAAAAAAAGCAAGCAAGCATAATTAATTTTAAAGGGTGCTGGTACATAATTAAGTCATTCTGTTGTTTTGTTTGGCTTAGTTTTTTCTGACCTGGAACAATCTGCTCAGCTTATGCCAAAAACAAAGATCCCCCAGGCACAGGCGAAACATGATCTTTTCAAACTTTTCCATGAGTCAGCGAAGGCAGTTTCACTTTTGTCCTGGGACACGTAATTCCAGGAAGCGCCTCCCCTGCCCTGGTACGCTCAGCCTTCTCCCTCTCTGGTTTCAGGCCATCACACCTGCTCGTTCACAGAGGAGACAAAAATATGGATGACGGACAGAGATTTCCAGAGTCATAATCATCCAGATGGTGGCCACTAGAAAAGACTGGAGAAAATGTCCAGGGTTGGAGTGCAGAGATAAGCCCAGGAAAGATGACATCGCAAGCAATAGCTGAACCTCTGAAGAAGGAAAGATGACATCGCAAGCAATAGCTGAACCTCTGAAGATTCGTTTCTTCTCTTAAGGGGCTGTCCAGGTCTCTCCTCTGCACATCGGGCCCCACTGGAGGAATCTGAGCCCCTCTCCTTCAGTTACCCACTAACTGCCTGTAGTAGGTTGAAATGTATCTCCCAGAAAAGATAGGTCCACGTCCTGACCCCGGGCCCTGTGAAGGAGACTTTGTTGGGAAATCACATCTTTATAGACCATAATTAAGGATCCTAAGATGAGATCATCCTGGAGATTTGAGACACAGATGTGCAGAGAGGACAGATGAGGACAGAGAGAGATTGGAACGATGCTGCTACAGACCACAGAATCCCCGGCTCTGCCAGAGGGAGCGCAGCCCTGCCGTCCCCTGGACTTCAGACATCTGCCCCCAACAATTGTGTGAGAATCCATTTCTGATGTTTAAACCACCTACTTCGTGGTCATCTGTCATGGCAGCCTTAGGAAAAAAAATCCACTGCCCATCTAGCACCACCACAACCGCCCATGTCCCCCAAGCCGCTCCTCCACCTGGCCTCCTCCCTCCTCTCCTGCTCAGAACGTCACCCTCAGGTCTGGCCCCAACGGAGCACCTCCCTCTGGCCTGACTCCTCTCCACCCTCCACACTCACAGGGCACACTCTCTAGAGATATGATCCATATTTGGTGTTTCCTCCCTGCTTAAAAACATCTGCTCCTGCAACTCTCTTACTTGCCATAGGAAAAGTCCAGGACTGCCCCTGCTGGGTCCCACCGATCACCCGGGGAGTGAAATCCCATCTGCTCAGCCCAGCTCCTTCAACTCTATTTGCAGTTCACCCAGCCTCTACCAAGACAATCACCACTCCTGTTGCCTGCACCTGGAAGGCACTTTCCTACCACCCCCTCCATCGGCAGTCAAATCCTCCTTTCTCCTAAGGCCCCCCACACAAGGTTTCCCAATGCCGAATCCCACCCACATCGCAGGCAGCTCTGGGTTCCTGGCATGTATCCGTGAATTCCTTCCCTGTTACCTCATTTTCTGCCAAGAAGTCATTCTTCTTAGGTTCACATCTTACCCCACCTAATGAATCAAATAACCTCTGAGGGCTTCAGTTTTGAGGCCGTGAACCCCATGCGGCTCCCAGGGACCTTCCAGAACATGTGCCCTTGGCATGCATGGGGATGAGTGCACGCACGGGAATGAGTGCACGCACGGGGATGAGTGCACGCACGGGGATGAGTGCACGCACGGGAATGAGTGCACGCACGGGAATGAGTGCACGCACGAAGGGAATAAGAAGTAGAAATAAGGATGTGTTTTTTGGCCGGGTGCAGTGGCTCATGCCTGTAATCCCAGCACTTTGGGAGGCCGAGGTGGGCAGATCACCTAAGGTCAGGAGTTCAAGACCAGCCTGACCAACATGGAGAAACCCCGTCTCTGCTAAAAATACAAAAATTAGCCGGGCGTGGTGGCACATGCCTCTAATCCCAACTCCTCGGGAGGCTGAGGCAGGAGAATCACTTGAACCCGGAGCGGAGGCTGTGGTGAGCCGAGATCGTGTCATTGCACTCCAGCCTGGGCAACAAGAGCGAAACTCTGTCTTAAAAAAAAAAAAAAAAGAAGGATGTGTGTTTTCAAAATGCATATGTTCTGCAGCACTGGAGATCAACAAATAAATATATGATATCTTTAAACATCACTCCCTGAATAAGAAGTGAGGAAAAGCTTTAAGTAAGGAATAGATCTGTGACAATGAAGAGAATTCCTGGCCCTGGAGAGGAGAGAAAATCCCCATGAGCTGACAGCTCCCACATGTGGTTACTCCTCGCTGTTGAGTCTTTGGGCTTTGCTCACTGCAGAGACTCTGGGGCAGGTTCTGCCTTGCCACAGGACCAGAATTTGGCTCAGAGACAGCACAGGCCTTGGGTCTGAAAAAACTGTAGCTCAACAGCCAAGAGTAGTCTCACAGCAGAAAGCAGATAAACTATCCTTAAATAGGAGAGGGATCATGGGAGGTGAGGGTAAGTGAGTTGAGAGGGGTGGGGGTTGTGCTGGAATGGGGATCCAGGTGAGCCAGGTCAGGGGAGTTGAGCCAGGGTGAGGGGTTGAGGAGTGAATGGGGCATTGAGTCAGGGTCTGATGTGAGCCCTCCTGCCCGGGAGGTGGTGACTTGGAGAGGGGCTGGAGACGGGAAGACTCAGGGCTCTCGAGGTGAGCTAGGGTTGGAGGAGTTGAGCTGGAGTCATGGCGAGCGGGAGGTTGAGCCAGGGTGGGGTTGGGATGAGCAGGGTCGGGTGTGGACTAAGACAGGGGTGAGGTACAGTGCAAGGGAAGTTAAGGCACTAAAAAGTAAATGTCACACAACAAATGTGTAGATGGCCCCTTTGAGGAGCTCCCCACTCAAATATTCAGTGTCTAAAGGGGAGGAAAGTATTCTCTCATTGCAGATGGGGTAGCACATTCATTGATGGCACAGGTTTTTGCTTTATTTTGTTCTTTCTTAAAAGAGTCAATAGCTAACACTTAAAAAAAAAAGTAAACAGAGTAAAATATATTATCTGCTATAATAATTTAAAATATGTTACTGCACAGGAAAAAAAAGGTAGTCCTAGCATGCCAGTTGACCCAACTAATAATAGTTGTAGTATTATAACAATATAAGGGTTACTTGTTTTCTACCTTTGGAATCAAACTATAAAGTTGAAATAATAAGCATAATTAATCCAAGAAAATGTTATTAGTCTTGTAAGTGGAAAGTTAGTGAAGACAATATGAAGGGTAGATGCGGGGCGGTGGGAAAAGGTTAGGAAGGTCCTTACCTAACAGAGGAGAAGTCAGGAAATACCAACTAGAATTGACGGAGAAGGAACTGGGGTTGAAAAAAATACACACGAAAAATGACAGGTGGATGGGTCTGATCAGAGAGGTGAAAAGGGCAAGTCAGCAAAAAGCTCTACTGCCATTGCACACAATCATCTCCACTGCTTCAAATGGGCAAACCAAGAGGAGCTATGACGAGCAGGTTGCAATTGGCAGGGAGGGGACTGCCAGGTGAAATGAAAGCAGGAATGGTGGCAAGTGACAGCTCTGAGAAGCAGACGGGTGGCCCAGAAGCCTGGGATCTCTCACTGCAAGCTCATCTGCAGAATTCTATTTTCCTTTCTTTTTCTTTTTCTCTTTCTCTTTTTCTTCTTTTGAGACAGAGTCTCGCTCTGTCGCCCAGGCTGGAGTGCAATGGTGCAATCTCGGCTCAAGCAATTCTCATGCTCAGCCTCCCAAGTAACTGGGATTACAGGTGCCCACCACCACACCCAGCTAATTTTTTGTTGTTGTTTGTTTGTTTTTTAAGTAGAGATGGGGTTTCACCATGTTGGCCAGGCTGATCTTAAACTACTGACCTTAGGTGATCCACCCGCCTTGGCCTCCCAAAGTGCTGGGATTACAGGCATGAGCACCACCACGCCCGGCCAGGATTCTATTTTCTATCACATATATGCTCTGTTTAACAAAAATGAGAGACAAGAAAGGTAGAATACTAACAGAATAAAGTTTCCCCACCAATTAGTGAGAAGAAAATAAAGCAGATGGCCCAAAATAAGACCCTGTCTTTAAAGGGGAACATGTGTTGAAGGAGCAATCTGGGCAATGATGGATGACTCAACCAACATTGCTGGAAAAGTTGATTACCGAGCAGCAAACACACACACACACCATACAATCAAAAGATAATACAAAAGGACTAAAAAGTTAAGGGTATAATGTACATACATACATACATACATACATACATACATACTTATAATCCTAAAATAGTTTACTGATTGAGGTAAGAAAGAGATTCAAAAGCTAAAAATAAAGAAGATAACAATAAATATATAAATGTACTTTACTACATAAATATAATATTCCTTATATAAAAATCATAAGTAAAATTGAAAGAAAAATGAAAAAGAGCAATCAAGATTAGTGACATTCACAGTATGATTTAAATATCAACAGAAATATTATATTAAATATCAGCATAAACACACCAAGAGGACAATTTTTCAAGGGTAAAGGAATGAGTAGAAAAACCAAACAATAGCAAAAAGCCAGTAAATACATGTAAAATATATATAATCTCACTAGTAAGCAAAATAATGGAAATTAAAATATTAATGAGACGCCATATGTTTAACAATAAATATTGTATTTCAGATCCTCACAAAAGATGAATTAATTAATGGCTCTGGACAAAAGTCCTAGTCACATGGAAAAAAATAAGGTTGGATCTTCATCTCATATCTCAGGTTGAAATGAATCATTAAATATTCAACCATAAAAACACTAAAAAGTCTCGGTGCAGTGACTCATGCCTGTAATCCCAGCACTTTGGGAGGCCAGGCTGGCAGATCATAAGGTCAGGAGTTCGAGACTAGTCTGACCAATATGGTGAAATCCTGTCTCTACCAAAAGTACAAAAAAAATTAGCTGGGCATGGTGGCATGCACCTGTTGTCCCACCTACTCAGGAGGCTGAGGCAGGAGAACTGCTTGAAACCAGGAAGGGGAGGTTGCAGTGAGCCGAGATGGTGCCACTGGACTCCAGCCTAGGCAACAGAGCAAGACTCCATCTCAAAAAAAAACAAAAACAAAAACAAAAAAAAAAACACTAAAAAAAATTTAGATGACTATTTCTATAAACCTGGCTTAGAAACAGCATTTTGAAGCAATATAGCAAGGCCGGAAACCATAAAGAAATAGATACATCTGACTACACAAAAAATTTAAACCTTCTCAGCAAAACAACAGTGTAAACAAAGTAAAAAGGCAAATGACAGGGACTCTCACTTTCAGCTCTGAGAAACTGGCTTCAATCAGAGGCACTTTTCCCCTGAGAACAACTGAATACTTTTTTTCCCGAAATACTATTTGGAGGCATCCAGTTTCCAAGACAACCAGGACTTGCAGGCCTGACTGTATTCCAGAAAGAAGGCGGAAGTCCCGAGATGAGCTTCCACTCTCATAGCTTTCCCTAAGGGCATTTGCTGAGTCGTAAGGCTGGGTGCTGAGAAACCAAGCAGAGAGCAGTAGTGAAGGGTAGGAGGAGCTAAGCAGAGTCTGTCATACTCTCAAGGGTTTGCAGGGAGGGGTATCCAATCTTTTGGCTTCCCTGGGCCTCAATGGAAGAACTGTCTTGGGCCACACATAAAATATACTAACACTAACACTGGCTGAAAACAAACATACACACACACACACACACAAATCTCATAATATTTTTAAAAAGTCTACAAATTTGTGTTGGGCTGCATTCAAAGCCATCCTAGGCCTCGTGCGGCCTGCAGGCCACAGGTTGGATAAGCTTGGGTTAAGGAGACAAAAGTGGCATTCATGGTCTGCCCAGGCCATATTTCTATAGGAAGCCAAAAGGGCTATCCCCTACAAGACAGGCTAGAAAGAGGCCAGATCTTATAAAAACTACAACCTAGCCTAAATCTTCTGTCCCACTCTGTCTGCCACAGGCAAATTAAATACTCCCTGGACAAGATAACATAATCTAGTGCTACTTCAATTTTCATACACAATGTCTGGCATTCCAAAAATTACCAGATGTATCAGGAGACATTGCCAAGAGAAAAACGGAAAATAGAAAATATCCCCAGAAGATCCAGATATTAGAATTATCAGGCTTTAAAATAACTAATATGTAAAAGCAAACAACGACAAATGAAGGACTTTATCACAGAAATAGAATCAATAGTCAGAAATTTTAGAAATACAACATAATTGAAATTAAGAATGTAAAAAGCAATTAAATAGTAGATTAGGGTAAAGATATAATTAGTGAATCAAAAGATAAGTTTAATCAAAAATGCCCACAAAATTTTTTTTTAAAAGATTTAAAAGATAGGAAGAAAAGCATAACATACACAGGCAGCATGGTGTAAAAGGTCTGACGTGTGTGAATTTGGTGTCACAGGATAGGAAGAAAAAGGGATTGGAACAAAAACAATACTTGACAAGATAATGGCAGAGAATTTTCCAAAACTGACAAAAGATATCAAGCCACATATTCAGGAAATTCTATAAACCCCAAACAGGATTTTTTAAATGACAAATTAGAAAAAGAAGGTAGAATATAATAACTTTAGCATATGTAAAAGTAGCCTTAGACCTCAAGAAGACAAGACAGACTAATCAAAAAATTGACAAAAGAATTGGCAAAGTAGTTCAAAGAAAGAAATACAAAGGGCTAGTAAACGTGTGATATGAAATACGTCTCAGCCTCACTAATCAACAAAAATACACAAATAAAAGTGAGGTATCATTTTTTTGACAAGTGGGAAAAAAGTAAAAAGAGTCAAATTAATTGGTGTTGGCAAAAGTGTGGAAGGAAATGGACTCCCTTACCTTGCTAGTAAGCTTAAGTGTTGTGATGTTAAGTGAGGTAGTGAGGCTTGATGTAGTCAGGTGCAGCACAGTGTGGGACACTCAGACTGGAAAATGAATCAAGTTTACTACTCACAGGTCTGGAAAGAAGAGGACAGCACCCCTGGCAAGACCAAAGAGAAGAGGGGAGGAGCCATCCAGGACCTGCTCCTTCGACCAGCAGGTGGGAAACAAGAGAGAAATGGAGGGGCCTGTGGGTTGGATCCTTTATGGGGTTACCTAAGTGGGTTTCCCACAGCACAGTTGGATTAGTTCACTTGAAGGAAGCATGAGCCTCAGCACAGGAACTCAGGGGTTACCTTATCAGATCCCCCAGGCTTAAAGCAGAAGTAATGTGGTTAAGCAGCTCAGGGTATGGCATCTTATCCACCCAGAACATGAGAACAGGAGCTGCATGAAGACTGCCTCAAAATATGTTAGCCAAGGGTGACAAGCCAGGAACAGAACAAGCAGATGGATGCCCAGGCAGTATTCATATGCATGAGTGATAACAATAAGCAAGTTCACTCTTTCTAGGGGGCCCCTGGCTAATATGCATTCGGTGGGTCGGGGGGAGTTAGACTGTGCAGCAGAACAAGCAATCTCCACGTCCCAACAGCACAGGACAAACGTCTGCTTCCTGCTCATGCCACATGGTTGGTATGCAGCTTTTTTCCACATTGTTTTCCCTTCCAGGACTCAGGATGGTGCAGAAAACTCTACCTGGAAAATTGTGGGTTGCCTGGAAGGGGGAAAAAGGATATGGCAAATCATATGCTGGATTTTAAAACTTCTGGCCAAGAGTTACCCAAGTCACTTCTCACTGAATTGGCCAAGCAAGTGACATGGCCAAGTGTGATGTTATGGGGAGAGAAGTCTAATCCTACCCCAGGGAAAGGCAGATTTACTTTCAAAAATAAGAGAACCTACTACACAGATCCAAACAAAATCTAACAATTTCCTAAGACAGTCAGTAGGTTTTTGTACAAAGATGTGCAAATCTCTGTGTTGTTACTAAACTGCAAACTAGAAATAACCACTAGGAAGTCATAGGTTAAAGAAATAAACAGATCCAGAAAGATTACATTGTAGTCATTAAAAATGAGATGTATTTGCTGGCAAAGAAAGGTGCCCTCATGAAGTTGCTAAAGAAAAAAGATTATAAGTATCATGTTATATTAAATGTCACTAAAGTTATACCTCAGATACATAAATATGCCTAGATCATGAATTGGCAGTCACTTTTTTTTTCATCTTTGGCATTTTACCTTTTTATGTTACCTGACTACTTTATAATAAGCATGCATGACTTAATATTTTGAAAATCAGCAAAGCCATTTCAATATTTTTGATAGTTAACATTTGGTGTGATGAGGATACAGTGAAACAGGTAATTTCATACCCTGTTGGTGGGAGGAAAACTTGGTACAGTAATAACATACCAATAATATACCTTCTTGGAATTGATCTAAAGAGAAATGCTCAAAGAGCCAATAGACACATACTTAGACATTCATACATCAGAGCATTATTTATATAGCAAAAATTTCAGAAACAAAAAAACACCTAAAATTAGTGAATAAACTATGATATATGCAGAAGACGGATTTTTAAAATCAAGATTCTGAAGTATTTCTAGTATAGAAATGACCCCTACAAGTGAATAAAACAGGACTCAAAACTTTATCTATAGATAGATAACTTTACAGATAACTAATCAGACAGAGCACATATATTTCACAGCACACGTCAGAAAAGAACACCGAATGTTCACTATCATTAGCTCCAGGTACTGGGAATACAGGTGACTGGTTTTTGGTTTTTTTCTTTGTACTTCTCTTTTTTTTTCATTTTCCACACATACAAAAAAATTCTATCAGAATAATAATAAAATACCTAATAAATATTACTATTCAATGTTGTCCGAGTAAAAGAATAAGGATCATGTTGTGAATGTGATCATTCACAGTGAAAATAAAGTAACTCTACTCAGAAAGATCTTTAACATCACTAAAATCTGGCAGGGTGCGGTGGTTCACGTCTGTAATCCCAGCACTTTGGGAGGCTGAGGCAAGTGGATCACTTGAGGTCAGGAGTTCAAGACCAACCTGGCCAACATGGTGAAACGCCATCTCTACTAAAAATAAAAAAATTAGCCAGGCGTGGTGGCAGGTGTCCGTAATTCCAGCTACTTGGGAGGCTGAGGTGGGAGAATTCTTGAACCCAAGAGGCAGAGGCTGCAGTGACCCGAGATCGCACCACTGCACTCCAGCTTGGGCAACAGAATGAGACTCCATCTCAAAATAAATAAATAAATTAATTAATTAATTAATTAATTAAAATCACTAAAATTGGAAACACTCTCCCACAATGAAAACTTCACATACTCCCAAATTCATTGCTTTTTTAAATTCAGTAAGCAAAAAATTCTCCCAACTTCTTAGCTAAGCAAATACTGCTGTTGAGTTAAAAGCCAGGCAACACATGACAAATATCCTGGTCCATGTAAATGTATCGGAAAAGGCCCATATTTGCAGTGCTGTGAAGTTAAAAGCCAGGAAACAAATGAGTAATGTCCCGGGATATGTAAATTATTGGAAAAGGCCATGTTTGCACTGGAAAGATCCTTCACCAACTGATTCTGGCTGTGACTGCAAGATACCAAGAGCAATTTCCTAAATTGTGCATTAAGATGCCACACAGCAAAACTTATTCGGCACTAAAAGACTGAAGATGAGAACTGTTTGTTGGTCTAAATGTCCTCTTATAAACTGTATGGAAAATAAAGAGAAGAAAGCAGTACACACATATACACACACACACACACACACACACAAGTTACAAGAACCCAATGCACATCGTATTCTCACAGTGTATCAGGTCTAAACAAGAACTTCCAATCAAGTAAAGAGCCACTGGCTGTGGCACCAACACCAGACCTTTCTTTCTTCTTTATGTAGGGCTGCGTTACAGTTGAACCTTAAACAACTCTTGAACTCTCAGAATACACTTACAGGTAGATTTTTTTCAACCAAATAGTAGGAAGTGAAATCTACCTACAAAGGGCTGACTCTTTGTATACAGGGGCTCCACAAAGCGGACTGTGGGACTTGAGTATATGCAGATTTGGGTATAGGTGGGGGAGTCCTAGAACAAATTCCTCACATGTCCTGAACAATGACTGTATTTCTCGGTGTTACATAATGGATGAAAGAAATGCTATGCAATTGGCATTGAGCAGAGACAACAGAAAAACTCCCAAGACCCACAATAACATAGAATTCAGGTTCTTCACCATAGCCTGTGTTGCCGCCTGTTGGGTCCTTGAGGATAGAGCCCCATGGCTTGTACTTGTCTTGGCCTCCAGTCTCCTGTGGAAAGCCTGGCATGCAGAAGCCATCACCAAAACTCTGGGATGGGCAAAAGACTGATGGCTGCATCTGCTTAAGGTGAGGACAGAGAGGAGAGGCCCTGCGGTAAGTCCCATCTGTCAGACCCTAGGCCCACAGCTCTGCTTCACGCATGGCCCTCATGGCCCCATGCTTTACGCTGTTGGCACAGCGCCTTCACCCAGCATGGTAACCCATCAAACACCTGGGCCCAGGGCATCATCTTTCGTGAGGGTGCCCAGCAAGGCTACAACCCAGACATCTCCAGCACACCTGTTAGCCACACAGGCCTTGGGGCAGCCACGTCTCCAGGGCTAACAGAGGAAGCCACAAACGCCCAGGAAGTGCTAATTCTAGGTGTTTCTCAGTGCGTTTCTTTTCCCCAGAACAAGCAAAGCCACATGCTCCACAGACCCCATCTAACCACATACTTAAACTCCCTTTGTCAAATGGAAATGACTGCAGAGACTCGAAGTCAGACTTAAAACGCCTAAGCTGAGGACCGCAGGTCAGCATCCCAAATATGGATTTGTCCATCAAGGACAATGTTTAGGGGACCTCAGGTTCCAGCTCTATATGCATCCAGGAAAACACTTGTTGATTTAGACAAACACTGAAAAGGCATTGATCTAATCAAGCACAATATAAGAGACGAGCTCTCACCACAACCAGAACCTAAGAAGATCTGCCCTGGAAGACTTTGTCCACTTGAAAGAGGACCAAACTTCCACAAGACGCTAGCAAAGCTCTCACTAACGACTGGAGGTGGGTCTTCTTCCTTCCCCTCCAGCAATCTTTACCCAAGTCTGTCCTTCCCTTTGTGAGTTAAGCACTGGTCGCTTCTGACCTCATCTCCTGCCCTCTCCCCACGGTGCTCTGCTCTAGTCCCCCTAGCCTCCTGGCTCTTCTAGAACATTCCAGGCTCTACCACCTGCTCCACCAGCCTGGAAGGCTCTTTCCTAGACCTCCAAACAGCAAGACTTTCACTTCCTTCTAGGTCTTTACTCAAAGGTTCCTTCCTCAGTGAGGATGGAAATTTTCAGCTTCAGCCCAGTGCTACAAAACCCTTTCCCTGCCTGCCTTATCGCATCTCCTGAGCACTTGCTCCCTCCCCTGAGAAGGTGTGCATGTATTTAAGCTTGTTATTGTTTCTCTCCCCAACAATCACATAAGCTGCACTTCAGCAGCAATCTCCATTCCTGTCTGGCATTCTGTCCCCTAGAACAAAGCCTGGCACAGGTACTTCCGTCCAATAAATATTTGCTAAATAAATAAATACATTAAACTGAAAAAGAGGCAACTTCATGCTGAATCAAGAGGCTTATTTAAGGCAAACTGTTCTGTGACATTTTTTTATTTATTTTTTATGTTTTTGGAGACAGGGTCTTCTTGCTCTGTCTCCCAGGCTGGAATGCAGTGGCATGATCATGGCTCACTGCAGCTTCAACTTTCTGGCCCAAGTGATCCTCCTGCCTCAGCCTCCAAAGTAGCTGGGATTATAGGCATGTACCACCACATCTGACTAATTTTTGCATTTTTTGCAGAGACAGGGTCTCACTATGTTGCCTAGACTGGTCTCGAACTCCCAAGCTCAAGTGACCAGCCCACTTCAGCCTCCCAAAGTGCTGGGATTACACGCATAAGTCACCGCCCCCAGCTGACAGTTCTTTTTAAAGGGAGAATTCCAACAGAGAAAGTGCCTGCTTGAAGTGTTATTAGTTCATAAAAATCACTTTGAAAATCAAAGCCAAATGCATGGTTTCTTGGTAAAACACGTGTCATGCGGTTCTGTTAGGTGTAAAACAGTCGTCTCTGGCCCCTCATTAACTTCCTGTCAATTACGTTTTCACCGGGCAGGTGGCAGCTGCCGCCACTCGTCTTCTAGGCTGCTCATGCCAGGCACTGGATAAACATGGCAGGTGTCCTCAAAAGACCAACTGTGATCTTCAGAGGGATATTTCATGCCTCCTGGGGCTAATCTCCCCAGATTACACTTTTAAAAGCTCCTTTGTCCTATTACAAATCCAAGAGGAAAATACGGTCAAATGTTAAGATTCAAACAACAAACACTCCAAATAACAAACAAGAGAATCATTTACAGAGCCAGGAACTCTAATTGTAGGTATTTTCCATCTTACAGAATAGGACCACTTGTTGTTGGAGGGGCTGGTAAACACAATTTTCCTACCAAAGTACATAAATTCTTTAACTGTAAAAAGCACCTGACAAAACTCTTGGTGAGGAAGAGGCAGGAGAGAGCAGCGAGGAGTGCCAAATACCGCAGATCCTTCCAGGTAAGAAGGCGTCCAGGTTCACAACTCCAACAGTGTTACTCCCTTCAGTCTCTATTCCAGTGACTTCAACAGGGGAAACTGGCAATGTCTGGAGACTTTGGTTGTCACAAAGGGGAAGGCACAGGTGCTGGCATCCAGTGGGCAAGGGCCAGGGATGCTACTCAGCACCTTGCCATGCACAGGACAGGTTCCCACAGCAAAGGATTATTGGAACCGAAATGTCCACAGTGCTGAGACCTGCCTTATTTTTAAGAACTTTCAAAATAGTGTATGTAACTGGCAACAGGGCATGGTACTTGAATCATGTTCAAAAAGCAAGGACAGGCCGGGCGCGGTGGCTCGCGCCTGTAATCCCAGCACTTTGGGAGGCCCAGGGCAGGCGGATTACCTAAGGTCAGGAGTTCAAGACCAGTCTGGCCAACATGGGGAAACCCTGTCTCTACTAATAGTACAAAAAACTTACCCAGACGTGGTAGCATGCACTTGTAGTCCCAGCTACTCGGGAGGCTGAGGCAGGAGAATCACTTGAACCCTGGAGGCGGAGGTTGCAGTTAGCCAAGATCACCCCATTGCACTCCAGCCTGGGCGACAGAGCAAGACTCCATCCCCAAAAAAGAAAAAAGAAAAAAAAAGCAGGGACAATCATCCACCAACCATGTGCAACAAACTGCTGGACTGCACAGGGCAGAAACTGAATGAGGTTGAGCATCTCCCTCATGCAGCTGACCGAGCTTCAAGAGAAAATATCCACCAATCAGTACAAAACAATGTAGAATGAAAGGCATCTACGCCAAGTTGCAAACTGCAATGAGGGTCCAAAGTCGGGGAAGCCATGCAGCAAAGGGGGCCACGGGAAGTCCATGGGAGGGGACCTCTAAGTGGCCTGTAGTCAAAGGAGGGAGAGGTATGTGGTCCATGGAGAACAAGGATCCACTGTGGTGGATCAGGGAGCAGGAGGCACAGCGCACGGCTGGGGGGACAGCAAGTCACCTGGCTTCCGTGACACAGAGGGAAGCATCTGGAGAACTAATGGGAGGGGCCCTCCAGGGAGAGTTTCCAAAGACGAGTTGCTGTAAAAAAGAAAATAAAAAAGCCACATACATGAAGATAAATCTAGAAGCAGCAGCAGAACAGACTGGCGAGAGACTCCAGGGCGGGGAGTTATACCACTTGTTTAAGTGAGACCCCAGTGAAACGTGGGAGACCATCATGGTGGACATCCCCCTGCTTGGGAAGTGACTGGATACAGGAGACGAGGAAGGCTGGGCTGACTCTTGGATTGTAAACATGGGCAGTCAGAAATGCAGGGACAGCCAGGACCAGTTCTGTACTTCGCAGCCCCAGTACAAAATGAAAATGCATGCCCTGGTTCAAAACCACTAAGAATTTCAAAACAGTAACAGCAGAGCGTTATACCAGACACAGGGCCCTTTGAAGCACAGGCCTGTGGACTGCACAGGCTGTACACCCAGGAAGCTGGCCCCAGAGTCAACAGGAACACATTAAGAAGGAGAAGCTGGGAGAAGACTGGCAGGAGGAACTCTGCACATGAGGTTGAATGCACACGTGACTCTTAGGAAAGTGGTCCAGGGCTGAGAGCTGGCACCAGCTTCGTGAGTCTGCGGAGGCTCTGCCAGCAGACAGTGTTCCTACGGGAATGCATCAGTCAGGGCTCTCCAGAGCGACAGAACCAAGAGGAGACACAGACATAAAGAGATTTATTTTAAGAAATTGGCTCATGGGATTGTGGGGGCTGGCAAGTCCAAAATCTACAGGGCAGGCAGGAAGGCAGGCTGGAAACTCAGGCAGGAGTTTCTACTTTGAGGAAGAATTTTTCTCCTCCAAGAAACCTGTTTTTCTTCAATGGATTGAATGAGGTCCACCCAAATTATAGAGAGTAACCTCCTTGACTTAAAGTCAACTAATTGTAGATGTTAACTATAGCTACAAAATACCTGCACAGAACACCTAGACCAGTGTTTGACTGAATACCTGGGTTCTGTGGCCTAGCCCAGCTGACTCATAAAACTAACCATGACAGGGAGTAAATAGGCCAGCCTGTGAAAAGCACCTCGTGGAACAAAGGAAGGGAAACCAGACCGTCCAGGGGAGACCAAAAATGAGCAGTGTAAAGAAGCAAAAAGAGGCTCCCGGGTCCAGGGTGGAGGCTGTGGTGTCAGGATCCCAGACGCAGAGCAGTTCCCAGGAGCTACAGTGTTGGCGAGCCCAGAGCGCCGGGCCACTGTGCACCTCGAACAGGCTGCTCACACCTAGGACACCTGGTTGAGAGGCAAGGGGCCAAGGGAATCTGAGACTCTGCCCTGGCATCCCAGCCCCCAAAGCAGGTTTGTCACCATGTTCCAATTCTGACAATAGTGCCCAAAACGCTTGGGGAGGAGGAGGCAGCCCTGCCAAGGTCATGAGAAGTCTCAGTGGGTTGGATGGGGAAGAAATCAGGACTCAAGGGGTAGGCCCAGGCCCCAGGCACCGATGCTTTCATGACACCCACCAATAAAGCCAACATATGCTGTGGAGAAGCAGCCTGAGAAGGCAGAAGCCCTGGGCTGGCAAGGGCAGAACCAGTCCACCCCAAGGCTGGAGGCAGGATGAGGACTCAGGACCCACCAATTGGCAGCCCTTTGGCCTGGGGAAGCAGAAGATTTAGAGGACCTGCCGGAGCCCAACCCACTGCCAAATGAGTTTGGGGTTTGGGGTTGGTTCTGTTTTTATGACAGGAGGGATCTAAGTATGTTCATGAAAAGGAGGGAAAGAACCAGCAGAAAGGGAAGGATGAAGGAGGCAGTGGGAGGAAGCCACTGACAAGACCTGATCCAGGGGCAAGTCCGGACCCAAGCCACTGGCAGAAGCAGATGTCCACCAACATCTATCCACTCCCGAGTCCCTCCCAAGCCCCACCCCTGGACACCCCACCAAGGGCAAAGCCATATGGCCTACTCTCCACAGAGTTCTCCCACCCCAAACGGGAAGCAGGAGCAAGAAAAGAAAGAAAAGAGAGGAAGGGAACAGACAAGACCCAGAGAAACCAATCGCAACCTTCTCTTCAGAAAAGAAAGCAGGAGAGAAAACCTGAAGGGTGGTGGGGTAGGGGCGGCAGGGCCGGGGGTGGAGGGGGTAAGAAACATCAAAATAGACGATGTCCTGAAAGCAGTCCATCCATGGTGCTCAAAGGTGAGCAGGCAACAGAATCCGCTGGAGGGTTTGCTCAACAGTGATGCTGACCCTGCCCCAGCAAGGGGTCTAAGGTAAGGTCCCAAGTGAGGTTGGGTGGGGACCACACCCTGAGGACCTCTGCAGCGACAGGTCAGCAAACCAACTAGAGATGAATGAACGGACAGCATGGCCCAATGCTCAACACAGAATGAGTCAGACTTAGGGCTTTGCCTACTTGAAAAGACTCAGCCCCTCATCCTCCACTGTAATTGACAGGTAATTTATGGTGAGACACTGACAGGTAGAACCCGCATATGTCTTGCATGTGGCAGCCACTCCTGGGGGTAGAGTGAATGCCCTACTCTCTTACTGAGGAAAATATCAAGACAGGGTAACATAAAGTTATAAGGATCTGGTTCTTTCATAAAAATCCTCCCATAAGTCATGTAAATAGGCACACAAAGTAGACTAATGGTTGCTTAGGGCTGGAGAGGGTGGGGAATAGAGGGTAAAACCTAAAAGGTATGCGGTTCTTTCTGAATTGATGAAAACGTTCTGAAATTAACTGTGGGGACAATTGCACAATTCTGTGAACATGCTGAAAACCACTGATTGGTAGACATTAAACGGTTGAATTGTATGGTATGTGAATTCTGTATCAATACAGCTGTTATTTGAAAGGTTCCTCTTTCTTCACTTTGCCTTTCAAATTACTTCCTTTTATTATGCTTTTTGGGGATTTCCCATTACTTTGACCTTTTCCATTAGGTTTCTTTAAAAAAAAATTTCTGTTCCTAGTCATCCCGTGACGACTTTATTTTAATCATTTAATTCTAATCATTTAATTTTTTTAATCATAAGATAGAATCCCATCAATTTCTAGAGCTAGAGATAATCTATTTGAGCATCGATTAATTTTCCAGATAAAGACCCTGGCATTTTTTGAGTGAAAGTGACTTTTTCAAAGTCATGCACAAGTAGTTATATTCAGAAATTTTAAAAACTACATACCTCTTCTGCGAGTGGAAAGACACTCAAAATACAGAATTTCAAAATTATCCCTTCAACACGTGATATTGTGTTTTAATAAAGTTCAGGAAAATCTATTCTTTTCCAAAAAAAAACATTACTCACAGTCTTCTTGGATTTTACTGATAGGAAACATAGCCTTCCTGTCTATGTTAGAACTCACACACCCAAACCAATTCGTAAGAATGATACGAGTATTTAAGTATTTTCAAGGTCCCTCTGCCAGATTAAAACAAGGGAATTTTTAAAAAAGGAGAGTATCTTTTTTTTTTCTTTTTCTTTTTTGAGACACAGTATCACTTCCCTTGCCCAGACTACAGTGCAGTGGCGCGATCACCACTCACTGCAGCCTTGACTTCCTGGGCTCAGGTGACTCTCCAGCCTCAGCCTCCTGTGTGACTGGGATTACAGATGCATGCCACATGACCAGAAAACTTTTGTATTTTTTTGTAGAGATGGGGTTTTGCCATGTTGCCCAGCCTGGTATTGAACTCCTGGGCTCAGGCAATCCACCCACCTCAGCCCCTCAAAGCACTGGGGGATTAGAGGCATGAGCCACTGCGCCCAGCCAAGAGTATCTTAAATATTCTTAGACCCAATAAAATTATTAGTAGAGTCACTGTAAGTCACTGTCTCTAACAAATGAGATAGGTTTGGGGTTTTTCAAAATTAACTCAAAACACTTGTGCCTCATAAACCCAATGGTTCAAATTTGTTCACACTTGATAAAATTTAAAAATGATGATTTCTATTAAACAGAAATGGACCATAGATTCTCTAGCATCTCTTAAGTAACCGAATTTTTTCAAGAAATGTACTTAATCTACTTTTCCCCAGCTCCAATTCAGTCCCACCCTCCACCCCATGGGCCCTCTCTGATCAAGGGCTCTCCTATCTCCCAAAATCCTCCCAAGAAGATCTATCTCTTCTGTGTCCCCGTGTGGGCCCTGCCCCTGGCTGGGTGATGGCTTTCTTGTGTGATAAAAGAACGCAGTATAAGGGACTAAGTTTAGTCCAATGCTTCCTTCCATATAATGTAACTTCACACGCTGCTTTCCTCCGAAGTCAGAGGCCAGATAGTGCTAAAGGAGAAATTCTGTGGTTGGTGGGTGCTTCAGCTTCTCTTAGGCAGCACTCTGTGTGCAGCCTCAGCCTAAGGGTGGCCTTGCTCATAGGCAGGGTGACTATCCCAGTTCCCTGGGGACAGAGGGGTTTCCCAGGATGCAGGATTTTCAGTGCTAAAAACAAAAAACAGGAAAGTCCCAGGCAAACCAGAATGAGCTGCCTGCCTACAGGACCTGTACTTGCAGCTGGAAGTGGCCTTCCACCCATCACAGTGTGTGAAAGAGCCTCAGAGACAGCCTGGTGCAGTTCACTCTTCAACAGAGGACATGCAGGTGACAAGGCACTGCCCCTTCCCTCACTCCTGAGGGCCCATCCCAGGCCGTGCCAGCTTCCCAAAACATGACTCTTATGTGTCTAGGGCCTTTGCACTCGCAAGGAAACACGTCCCCCAAAGACCTGGACCCTCCAAAGCATGGAAGTCAGCAGGGAGATGACTGAAGGACCCCACGGTGCCACAAGGTGGGGTCAAGGTCTCCAGTGAGGTCAACTGAACCCGGCTCTACATGGAATTCATTTCCTAGAAACCTGCCCATTATCTAACACCAGAGACAAAAGCTGAATTCCCAGTGCCAGCAAAACTGACTGCGGAGCTATGTCACTGCTGCTATTTTTAGGAGATGACTATTGTCCCTCGAGTTTTAAAATGCAAAAGCTGTAAGGTCTAGAAGGAAAGGATGCAGACTGACCCTCCCGCTACACATGGAGAGGACCAGGCCCTTTGGATGGCTGCCTTGACAGCGTTCAACGGAAGCAGATGTGGGGAGAACCTGGGAATCCACCACAGTCACCTGTGCATAGCCCAACACCAGACAGAATCAGTCCCTGCAAGACCCAGGATGGACCCCGACTCCAGGGGTCTTTGCAGTAACTGGTACTCAAGGGAAATGCTGAAGAAAAGAGAAAGGCAGCCAGGCATGCTGGCTCACGCCTGTAATCCCAGCACTATGGAAGGCGGAGGTGGGTGGATCACTTGAGGTCAGGAGTTCAAGACATGCCAGGCCAACATGGTGAAACCCCGTTTCTACTAAAAATACAAAACTTAGCCGGGTGTGGTGGTGGGTGCCTGTAATCCCAGCTACTCGGGAGGCTGAGGCAGGAGAATTGCTTGAGCCCGGGAGGCAAAGGTTGCAGTGAGCCGAGATGGCACCATTGCACCACTCCAGCCTGGGCAAAAAGAGCGAAACTCCATCTCAAAAGAAAAAAAAAAAGAAAGAAAGAAAAGGGAAAGGCTTGTGACCATCCCCGGCACGAGCTTCTTCCCCCTCCTTGAAAAGCTCTCCTCATGCCACTTCCGAATCTCCTCCCACTCGCGATAGGCTTCTGTTCCATTTCCTGGGCCAGCGTCTCAGGCTCTACCCTCGCGTCATCAGAGGTGCCCACAAGATGCATCAGAAGCCCCAGCACCCTCCTCTGCTCCCTTCTGGGCTTCTCCCCATGGCACTGGCTGCCACTCTTAACAGTTACAAAAGAGGCCTCACCATGTGGATGTGCTATTTTCTTAACTACTCCTCTTTGGTTAAACATTCACTTTGCTTCCACTTTTCCCCTTGGCTAAAATGGAACTAGCAGTACTGGAAAACCGTCTGGAGATTCATTCGCCCCTAGAAACAACAGCTCTGTTTACTGGGTGTCTATTATGGCACAAGCACGTTCTCTATAACTTACTCGTTAATTCTGCCTAGAACCTCTAGGAGGTGTTATTACCTTCATAGTAAGCCTCCCAATTTCTAGATGGGGATCTAAAGGAACCTGAAGATCAAAAGATCACGGGACTTGTCCAGGATCATGTAACCAACAAACTGGATTTCTACTCTAAGAAAAGTTCTAGAGCTCCTGAAACTTAAATGTATGTGCAAATTGTCTCAGGACCTTAAAATGCAGATTCTCAGGGGCCTGAGATCCTGCATTTGGTAGACGCTCCCAGGCGATGCCAATGCTGCTGGCCCATGAGCCACAGTGAAGGTAGCCAGGTTCTGTCACCCAATATTTCCAGGGAGTTCTCTTCCCACCTATTAACAACTAGGTCTGACCCTGCTTTCATGTCCAAAATTTGATTGATTGATGGAAGCAAAGCTACAGAAAAAAGGTCATGTGTGCAGCCTTTCACGCTCATTCAACTTTTTATTTTGAAATAGTTACAGCCCCACAAGAACTTGTACCCTTCACCTGTCCTCCCCAAAGGTAGCATCTTGCACAATTACCATATAATAACAATGCCATGAACTTGACATTGCTGCAATCCAAGCAGCTTATTCAGATTGCACCTGTATGCACACAATCGTGCGTGCGTGTGCGTGCGTGTGTGTGTGTGTATACGTCCGTCTATGCACGTAGCTTCCTGTAACCACCACAATCAAGGCGCAGAACGGCTCCAGCGCTGAAAGGCCCCCTCCAGCTACCCCTTTGTGGTAACACTTTTCCCCTCCCCACCCTCGGCTCCAGCAGCCTCTGATCAGTTCTCCGTCTCCACAACAGCATTATTTCAAGACTGTGATGTCAATGGAAGCACACAGCATATAACCTTCTGAGACTGGCTCTTTCCACTCCCTGTAATTCCCTGTCCTTCCTTTATTTTTAAATCAGCAAGAGTAAGTCAGTGTCCCCGTGAAGGGAAGCAGAGTGGCCTGGAAGTGCTTGAATGTGCAGCAGAAGGTCTCTGGAGATGGTGTCAGCCATACTCTGGAAAGCTACAGGAAGCTCTCCAACTTAAATAGGGGACTCTGTCACATTTACCCTTAGCTTTAGCTCTAAAGGACAGAAAACTGGTTTCATTTGCCAGGCTCTGTTTACTTATTCATAAAGGTAAGGCCCAACAATGGCATGGAATTAGGACTACGGGGAAGGAGTAATAAATCCAGCAAGACCTTTTTTTTTTTTTTTTTTTTTTTTGAGACGGAGTCTCACTCTGTCACCAGGCTGGAGTGCAGTGGCGCGATCTCAGCTCACTGCAACCTCCACCTCACGGGTTCAAGCGATTCTCCTGCCCTGCCTCAGCTTCCTTAGTAGCTGGGATTATAAGCACGCACCACCACATCCAGCTAATTTTTGTATTTTTAGTAGAGATGGGGTTTCACCATGTTGGCCAGGATGGTCTTGATCTCTTGACCTCATGATCTGCCCACCTCGGCCTCCCAAAGTATTGGGATTACAGGTGTGAGCCACCGCGCCTGGCCCGCCAGCAAGACTCTTAAGTGAGAATTGTTTGTTTGTTTGTTTCTTGGAAACAGGGTTTCATCGTGTCATCCAGGCTGAGTGCAGTGGCACCATCCTAGCTCATCCTCAGCCTTGAATTCCTGGGCTCAAGTGATCCTCCCACCTCAGCCTTCCCAGTAGCTGAGACAACAGGCATGTGCCACCACACCTGACTAATTTTTAATTTTTTTTTTTTTTTTTGGTAGCGACAGAGTCTTGCTATGTTGCCCACGCTGGTCTTGAGCACCTGGCCTTAAGCAACTCTCCTGCTTCAGCCTCCCAAAGCGCTGGGATTACAGGCGTGAGCCACTGCACCTGGCCAGTTTTAAAATGTAATAGGATGACATTCTTATAGGATCTCTTTGTAATCTTTGTTATAACTGTGCTATAATCTGTTATCCTGTATTTTCAAATTTGTGCTATTTCTCTTTTTTATGACAACTATTGTCAAAAATATCTATTTTATTATTACTTTCAGAGAATCAGCTTTTGTCCTGGATCTATAATCTTCATCGTTTCATCAATTTCTGCTTTTCATTTGATTATTTCCTTCCCTTAGTTTTATTCTACCTATAATTTTCCTTCAAGATATCACTTTTGCTTTTCCCCACAAATTTTGATATGTAGTATTTTTATTACTTTTCAGCTCTAATTTATATTATGGTTTCCCTTTTTACCTAGGAGTTTACAATTGTGTTAGATTTAGAAAAAAAGAAATTAACCAAATTCAGAGAATATGGTGTTTATGACACCACTTTTTTGCATTTTCTTGAGCTTGGCTTTACAGACTACTGGGCTAATAATTCTAAATCATAACCATGTGAAATTTTTCTCCAAATTAAGTCAAGACAATTCCATATGTAAAAGAATACATAAATCCTTTTAATTAAAAGAAATAAGGGTGTAGAAAAGTTATTAAAATATGTGAACAAAGAAAATATGCTTCGTTCACAAAAGGTGGCACTCTTTTAGACAGCCGGTGGATGATATGTGTGTATGTGTGTGTATTCACATGCTCACTCATGTTTGTGCGTGTGTAAAGGAGCCCATGGGCAAGGAAGGAGTTGATGGCTGTCACACAGACCTGAAGAGCATGACTGAGAAGATGCCCCTTTTAGTCGTGACGGGGAATGGAGGGGTATGATGGTGTTACCTGTTTGTAGATCTGATGATGTCAGAGTTTAAGATAAAGCAGGGTGTCAGGAGTCCTTGATGTAATTAAGTATGTGATATGGTTTCCCTGTGTCCCCACGCAAATCCCATCTCAAATTGTAATCCCCACATGTCAGAGGAGGGGCCTGGTGGGAGGTCATTAGATCTTGGGGATGGATTTCCCCCTTGCTGTTCTCATGATAGTGAGTTCTCACAAGATCTGATGGTTTTAATGTGGCACTTCCCCCCTCGCTCTCTCTCTCTCTCTCTCTCTCATGACACCATGTAGTAAGACACGCCTTGCTTCCCCTTCGCCTTTTGCCATGATTGTAAGTTCCCTGGGGCCTCCCCAGCCATGCGGAACTGTGAGTCAATTAAACCTCTTATAATTATAAATAAAGAATATAATTATAAATAAAGAACTGCCCAGTTCCGGGCAGTTCTTTATTTCTTTATAGCAGTATGAAAATAGACTAATACAGTATGTATGTCCATAAAAGAATTGGAAGAGTTTTTTTGTTTGTTCATTTTGTTTTTGTTTGTTTGTTTGTTTGTTTTTTGAGATGTAGTCTCACTCTGTTGCCCAGGCTGGAGTGCAGTGGCGCGATCTCGGGTCACTGCAACCTCTGCCTCCCAGGTTCAAGTGATTCTCCTGCCTCAGCCTCCCAAGTAGTTGGGAATACAGGAGTTTGCCACCACACCCAGCTAATTTTTTGTATTTTTGATAAAGACGGGGTTTCACCATGTTAGTCAGGATGGTCTCAATCTCCTGACCTCATGATCTGCCCACCTCAGCCTCCCAGAGTGCTGGGATTACAGGGGTGAGCCACCGCGCCCAGCTGGAAGAGATTATTTTTAAATGATGTCCCTGAATTTAAAGGACAGCTGAAGGTGGATTTTTCTTATTTCTACTAACTCAGAGATACAGAAATTGAGGTAGAAGTGAAATCCCATGTCACAGCTGGCTCAGTGGCAACTGATTGGATTGGAGTGGTGGGATTTGAGAGCAATTTCAAAGAAACGGAGAAACAACAATGTATGCTTCCAGAGGCATATTTGTGTTGGGTCTGATGAAACTCAGATCAGAAGCAGGCCTCTGATCACACGGGAATGAAGAATGAAGCATTTCCCTCTGGCCTCTGTCTCTGGGATGCTTACCTGGCTCTTGAATTAGGACCCATACCTCTGGCAAGGGACATTCCAGCTGGGAGAGGCACAGACAGGGAGGCCCAGGAAGAAGCAGGCATAACCATGTCAGCCTGTGCTCAGCAGAGGTGCCCAGTGAACGGTGTTAAGCGCATTCACAGTGGCACACTTTTTCTGAGACAAGGAAAGATAGAAGTCGCATTCCAGTGTCCACTTGGGGAACAGGCCCAGACCGGGCTGCCTGTCACTAATGCTGTGGCATGGGCAGTAGGTGAAGCCATGTGTTGTGGGGATGCGAAGTTTCAGACTCAGATTGCACTGGAACTGCCTCCTGGTTCCACCACGGGAGCGCCTATGGTACCTCCCTGAACCTGTGACTTCATCCTTTCACCACAGACACCCACGTCCACATCTCAGCGCTCCGAGAGTGGAATGAGATGCTCTGTGCTAAGGCTTCTCAAAGGCTCCATTGCTCCCAAAGCCCCTGGCAGGTTTTGCTGAAAAGTAGGCCCTGACTCAGCAGGTCTTGGTGGGGAGGGCTGGGATTCTGTACGCCTAACAAGTTCCCCAGCAGGGAACCCCCTGCTCCGGGTCTGAGGACCCCACTTTGAGTTCAAGAGTCTGCACCAGTGGTTGTCAATGTTGGCTGCACACTGAACTGACTCTGGGAGCTTTAGAAAATACGGATGTCCTGGCCGGGCGTGGTGGCTCACTCCTGTAATCCCAGCACTTTGGGAGGCCGAGGTGGGTGGATCATCTGAGGTCAGGAGTTCGAGACCAGCCTGGCCAACATGGTAAAACCCCATCTCTACTAAAAATACAAAAATTGGTCAGATGTGGTGGCAGGTGCCTGTAATCCCAGCTACTTGAGAGGTTGAAGCAGGAAAATCACTTGAACCTGGGAAGCGGAGGTTGCAGTGAGCCAAGATTGTACCATTGCACTCCAGCCTGGGCAATAAGAACAAAACTCCGTCTCAAAAAAAAGAAAAAAGAAAAAAGAAAATACTGATGTCTTATCTCACCCTCAGATTCTCAGTTAATTCTGAGATGTGGCCTGGGCACTTGGACTTTTACAGACCTTTCCAGATGATTCTAATGTACAATCCAAGCTGGGAACCACCATCGCTGGGAGACTACCTGGTGCAAAACACCTCAGAAATCTGGACTCACATTTTTTTAAACTTTGTCATTGTTGTTCAAATTTATCCAAATTTTGTTTTTTAAATTTATTTCAGAAAACTATTAACTCCTTGAGGTGATGGATATTTCCTCAATCTAAAAAATCAGAGCTGGAGATCAGGACTAGGAAACGAAAAGCACGCTCTGGGGTCCAGGCGCAAGCCCCAGTGTGGACACCTGTTGGCTCAAATAAACACTCAAGAGGCCAGGTGCGGTGGCTCACGCCTGCAATCCCAGCACTTTGGGAGGCCGAGGTGGGTGAATCACCTGAGGTCAGGAGTTTGAGACCAGCCTGACCAACATGGTGAAACTCCATCTCTACTCAAAATTCAAAATTTAGCTGGGCGTCGTGGTGCACGCCTGTAATCCCAGCTACTCAGGAGGCTGAGGCAGGACAATCGCTTGAGCCTGGGAGGTGGAGGTTGCAGTGGGCCGAGATCGCACTACTGCACTCCAGCCTGGGCAACAGAGCGAGATCCATCTCAAAAAAATAAATAAATAAACAAATAAGATTTTAAAATAAGTACTCAAGAAACCCAAACGCAGCAGAGCCCCCTCTCCATTTCACACTGAAGATCAGGGGCAAAGTCACAGACTGTGGGGGAAATCAGCACTGTAAGTACAGACTTGAAATGGGTTATTCTACCTGTTCTGTTTGTTTTCATGGCAGCTGACCAATAATGATAATAATTACAATATTATAAACACAAACACACTTATATCAAGGAATTTTTTTTTAAAACTCAGTGCCTGTTTTCTCTTCTTTAACGAGTCCTAATTGACAAAAAAAAAAGATATTCGGGTCATGTTGTTAAAGAATCTCATTGAAAAGAATAAAGGAGGCCAGGCATGGTAGCTCATGCCTGTAATCCCAGCACCTTGGGAGGCCGAGGCAGGAGGACTGCTTGATGCCAGGAGTTTGAGACCAGCCTGGGCAACATAGCAAGATCCTGTCTCTACAAAAAATAAATAAAAATTAGCCTGGCATGGTGGTGTGCACCTGTAGTCCCAGCTACTCAGTAGGCTGAGGTGGGAGGTTCATTTGTGTCCAGGAGGTCAAGGCTCAGTGAGCTAGGATTATGCCATTGTACTCCAGCCTGGGCAACAGAGTGAGACTCTATCTCAATATAAAATAAAATGAAGAAGCAATACCTGACAAAGCAGCCACACTGCATCAGTCAGAAAACTCCTGCAAATCCTACTGACTCCTTCGGACCTCAAGCTCCCCTCCAGGGACTCCACGGCTCCCCAGCCCCAGCTCAAAAGCTAGAAGCACACTGCAGACCACATGTCCAGCCTGAGATGCCCCAGAGGGAGAGCTCATCAGAAAACCCCTATCAAAGTCTCATCCTTATTCTGGCAGACCAACTGCAAAAATGGCTAAAATTATTCCCCTCCCTTTATCCACACCTCTCTTGTTATGTGACTTTGCATTGAGAGGAGTCTATTTTCCTACCTCTTGAATCTGGGCTTGGCCTTGCGGCTTGCTTCAGCAGAAGTGATACTGAACCTCAGCCAAGCTGAAGTATCATGAGGCCATATTTGCTCAGCCTGCTCTCCTGGAACCCTACCCCTGCCATGGAAAACAAGCCGAGCCAGCCTGCTGGAGGATGAGAGACCAAAGGGAGCAACGATGAGTCCTCCCAGTTAAGACTGTTTTGGTCTTGCCATTCGCAGCTGACCACCAGTTGAATGCAGATGAATGAGCAAATCCAGCCTCCGTCAGCTAAGCCAGGCCACTCCCAGTAAAACATTTACAGTTGCAAACACCCGTGAGATGTTGTAGCTATTTGTTAGGCAACATGATTGTGGCCACAGATGACTGACACTCTTATATCAAAAACACATGGGGGCTGGGTGCAGTGGCTCATGCCTGTAATCCCAGCACTTTGGGAGGCCGAGGTGCGTGGATCACTTGAGCTCAGGAATTCAAGACTAGCCTGGCCAACATGGTGCAACCGCATCTCTACTCAAAACACAAAACTTAGTCGGACGTGGTGGTGCGTGCCTGTAATCCCAGCTACTCAGGAGGCTGAGGCAGGAGAATCGCTTGGATCTGGAAGGTGGAGGTTGCAGTGAGCTGAGATCACACTACTGCACTCTAGACTGGGTGACAGTGCGAGACTCCAACTCAAAAAACAAACAAACAAACAAAAAACACATGGGCATCTCTACTGCTGCTAGACCCAGAGCGCCCCCAATCGCCCACCTGCCACCAAACCCACTTCAGCTGAGTCCTCCTCTGACTCCAGCCCCTCGGACTCCCGGTCTAGCATTCTGCTCAATTCGCCCTCCTCATCCCCTTTCTCACAGTTCAAAATCTGGTGATGCAACTAAAACACTAGCATACATGCCTTTATTTATTTATTTTCAAACGCGGGTTTTGTTCTGTCGCCCAGGCTGGGGCGCACTGGTGCAATCTCAACTCACTGCAACCTCCGCCTCCTGGGCTCAAACGATTCTCCTGCCTCAGCCTCCCTGGTAGTTGAGACTACAGGCGTCCACCACCATGCCTGGCTAATTTTTGTATTTTTTTTAGAGACGGGCATTCACCACATTGCCCAGGCTGTTCTCAAACTCCTAGGCTCAAGTGATCTGACTGCCCCGGCCTCCCAAAGTGCTGGGATTACAGGAAGGAGCCACCACGCCCAGCCTAACATACATTCCTAAAAAGCAAAGCAAACCTCTCGCTTGTGCTTGCAGGCCCTTGGCAAGCATACAGAGGCCTGAGGTCAGAATTAACTTTCTGTGGTAACTAACAAGAACCAGAGAAGTCACTTTCTATGCTAATCAGCCCATTTCAGTGCACACACAGGCCATGAGCACGGAGGCCCGGTAAGGATGAAGGACTGTTCCAGTAACTGGAGTCTCATTTTAGGGGAAAAGTGATTCTGAAGCTTATAAATCTTTCTGAAGCATATAAAAAAATAAAATAAAATAAAAATAAAATTTTCTCACATACATTTCAAGATAAAGCCCTGATCATAGCTATAAATCTATGAAAATGAAGTTTTAATTTTAAGCACCTCAAGAGTAAAGGGAAACACCCACACTGGGTGTGATGTGGGCTTTGCTGACCTAACAAAACAAACCAATGGAGGGGCCTTTGGAAAACGTCACCAAGAGACCCTGGAAATTTAAATATACAGAAGCGGGCCAGGCACGGTGGCTCACACCTGTAATCCCAGAACCTGAGAGGCCACGCAAGAGGATCACTTGAGGTCAGGAGTTCGAGACCAGCCTGGCCATCATGGTGAAACCCCATCTCTACTAAAAATACAAAAATTAGCCGGGCGTGGTGGCGCACACCTGTAATCCCAGCTACTCGGGAGGCTGAGGCAGGAGATTCACTTGAACCCAGGAGGCGGAAGTTGCAGCGAACAGAGATTTTGCCACTGCACTCCAGCCTGGGTGATAGAGTAAGACTCAGCCTCAAAAACAAACAAGCACAAACATGCAGAAGCAGAATCCCATCAAGAGAGGAGTGCAATATTTTAAATTGAACACATATTTGGACCTAATTAAGTCCAAGAGCTGTCTGACATTTAAACTGCCCTTCTGCAACAATTAAAACAGCACACTTTGTTTGTTTTCACTGTCATCTCAAGAGCCACCAAGGCCATAAAGGTGAACTTCAGGTGATAATAAGTGGAAGAGAAGAATTAAGAAAAAGAATTATGGCAGCTTTCACTGCCTCAAGTCAGAAGGAACAAAACCACCATAAATCCGGACGAGATCAGGAGCACCCTTTGAATGTTTCTGGGCAATTATTTGACAAATATTTACATGTTGCATATTAAATCATGCAATGCTTTTAGAGCAATAAATATTTTAGAAGGAAAATGGTGTGCTGAGCCACATCCAACATTCTATCAATCTCAGGAGGCAGGAGAGAATGCACTTTCTTAAACAAAACGCATCTGACCCTTAGTTACCCAGACCAAATGGAATGCCTGTCAGCTCAGGCAAAGCTCCCTTCTTAAACGCCCAGAGATGAAGAGCTCAACAAGCACGTCCCAGAAAAGTTTTGACGCCTTTTGAGATCATTTCCTCCTAGAAAGGCAGCTGTGGGCTGTACCTGTGAGCTGTCGTTCTGTCATTAATGCAATTACCCCTCCACTGCACCAAAGCTCTCCCGGCCTTCTTTAAGGTTTTCAATATCACTAATCATGATAAGCTTGGAGACCAGGCTCCAACGAGGTTCCCACCCCAGAGTCTCTGCACACACTGTTTCCTCCGTCTAACTCCTCTTTCCCCTAGATACCATCTCTGCTCAAATGTCACCTGCTCTCTAAATGATCATCCTATTTATAATTTCAGCCCTCAATGTCTGAATGCCTACATCACCCTTGTTCAGCTTTCAGGTTCTGTAGGCTTGGAGAGGAAACAGAAAAGCATCCCAGGGAAGGTGCCCTTAAACCAGGAGCCTGCAGGCAGTGAGGGAGTGAGCCCTGCTGCCGTCGGGGAGACTGGACACCGTCATGCGAAAAGCAGTCCGTCTCCCAGTTTCCTAGGTCTTAGCTAGCTGCTCTTCCTCTGCAAGTTCTTTTCCTCACTAAAAGGCTAGGACTCTCAAAGGCAGGGACTGCTGGATTCAGCTTTGAGTCTGCTAAAGCACCTAGCGGGAGCACAGTAGGTTTGCAGTAAACTTTAGCAATGACTCACTGCATTTACCACAGAGCGGGCCATCAGGGCTTTGCCACACTTGATTCTTTCAGCTGTTTTTCAGGAAGATGTCTGATCAGCAGCCTTGAGGCTCCTGCCTCACTCCCCCCACTGACCCCCCAAAGCACAGAACACAGGTCCTGCTCCCTCTGATCCAAAGATGAAGGAGTCCAGGGGTCTCTAAGTCAGCAGGCTATGTACGGGCCTACATCATTATTTTACGTGATACAGAGACACAAAGTCTTCACTTCTGCTGTCATCAAGGGGGAAGAAAAGCAGAGAGAGAAAAAGCCTTGCCTGGCAGAAGACAAAAAACAAAACAAAATAAAACTGGAAGGTGCTCTCTTCCAAGCCAAGAGAAGGCAGGTGAATGAGAAACAAGATGGTGAATACAGGCCTGGGGCCGGGACGGTACTAAGCCATTTTATGCTCACATCCTAGGAGGAGAGGCTGCCGTTATCCCTATTTTACAGATGAGGAAACTGAGGCAGAGAGCTGCTGGGAGGCTGGAGCTAGCCTCCCATACCACAGCCCTCCCCTGCCTCTCTGCTGTGTGGCCTGGAGACTCAGTCTGTTAGGCTCAAGCCCCTGGGGATGGTTTACATTGCTGTCAGTTTTCTCCAATGCAGCTGTTTTCAAACATTTACATTTTGCCCCTAAAGGAAACATTATATAAAGCTGAGCCCAGTGGTGCCCTAGAGTGGGGACTGGGCGAGCCAGGCCCCTCCTGTGCCCATTCCAGCCCACTGGAGGCAACCAGGCTGCCCAGGAAGCAGGAGAGACCCACCCCTCCTGTTCCTTTATGAGCTTGGTGGGGCTTCCTTTAAAGCTGGTCCCCATACTGGCTTCCAGAAAGCAAGGTTTCTGATACACACATTTGTGCCTGAAAACTCACAGTTAAACCAAATGTAGAGCTTGAGAAACAGGCCCTAGGACTTCGGGAGGGGCTCCAAGCCCTAATCACATGCCAGCCAGGGCATCTGTCGCCCGGGCTGGGGGAGGGGGCACTGCAAGGGGAACAGCAGCAGGAATTACAGGACTCCAGGTGATGCTACCCACGGGGACCCCACATCTGATCTCACTGCCTAACACATGACAAGGGCAGACCCTTCCTCCAAGTTCAAATGCTGTGGGATATGGTTTGGCTGTGTCCCCACCCAAATCTCATCTTGAATTCCCACGTGCTGTGGGAGGGACCAGGTGGAGGTAATCGAATCACGGGGGCAATGTAGTACAAGCAGAAAGCGACATTCAAGGGCTTCCCATCCACCTAAGCCCAGCCCAAACCACAGTCAGGGCAAACCACCTGCCCCACCCACTGCAGGATAAACCAAAGGCACAAGGTCACCCCGGTCCCCAAGTCAAAGCACATGTTTTCTATCAGCTGCAGGCTCCTGAGCAAAAGCATTTGCATTTGTGCTAGGCTGCATCTGCAGATACAAGGTACCTCGGGGAATATAAAAATCAGGTGAGAACGCTGCCATTTGCCCACTGAGCACAGACTAATGGGCACTTGGCCATCGTGGTCTCTCTGCAGTTTTCCCTTGAAGTGCTTTGCTTGGTGGAAGGTGTTCCATCAGCCAGTCCTTCTCAGGTCTTCTTAAGCCAACTTTTTCTTTTCTTTTCTAAACATCTCTTGCTTTCTCTGAGTCTGATCATAACGAATGGATAGCCTGTGCCTGCCTCCACGCCGCCTGCCCTCCCGGAGTGCCCTACCCCCGCGGCTCTGGGGCTCTCCCCAGGCCCTGCCTCTGGGGAGCCCCGGCTGTCTCTGGCTCGCGGAGGTGACCGTGCGGACAGACCAGTCAGAGATCACGTTGGCTGGTCGCGGCGCGGGCCACAAGGCTCAGCGGAGGTGGGGTAGGGGACCAAGCTGTCCCGGCGAGGGAATAAACTGTTGCTTCCTAATCACTGCGACTGGAGGAGCCGATCTGAGCCCCAGCGTGTTAGAACAAGGGCGGCGCGAGGGGCCCAGGGGACAAATGGGGCGCTGGGCAGGAGGGGCTGTCTCCTGCAGGCGAGAAGGAATGGTCCCCTGCCAGGGGCCTGGGGAAAGGTAACGGTCAGGAGGGGCCCGGGTTGAAGAAACCCCGCAAAAAGCCAATCCTGGATTGCAGCACTGGCCGCCAGCGCGAAATCAGTCAGGAGGTCCTTGGGGGCCGGTAAACGAGAAGGAGATGGGGTGAGGACGCCGGACTGGCGTTTCCTGCCGCGCTGCCACCGCGGGCAGAGCAAACTGCTCCTCCCCGCACCGCGTCCCCCAGCCTGGGACGGGGAGGCCACCTAGGGCACCCCACACACCGCGCTCCCAAACAGCGGCGAAAAGGAGCTCTGGGCGGCGGCTGAGTGACCAAGGGACCCGTCCGGAGCCAGGACCTGGGAGGCGCGGGGATGTGGTTGGGAGGAGGGGAGCGGAGCAGTAGGGTGCTCAAATCCTGCGGGGACGCCCGCTTACCCGGCCGTTGCGGTCAGTCTCCTGCGCCTCCTCGACGCTCACCCCCCGCCGCAGCAGCGTCCGCAGCAGCCCCACGTTGTTGGCGCAGGCGGCGCGCAGGAGGGTGGCCGCCTCCGGGACGCCCTCCGGGACGCTCTCCGCGCTCTCGACGCCTTGCTCCTCCTCGTCCTCGAAAGGGTAGAAAGAGTCGTCCGAGGCGATGCTGCGGGTGTCGGGCAGACTCGAGAAGTCCTCAAACTCTTCGTAGTCAGTGGGGTCCTCCTCGACCTGCGCTCCCCGGGGTGGGGACGGCGGTGGCGGGGTCATGCAGCGCGCCCCGCCGCCCTCCGGCCCGGTCCCGGCCAGCAGCACCATGCCTGCGGCCGGGGCGCGGGCCGGGGGCCGGGGCGCGGGCAAGGAGAGCGGGACGCGGGGCGCGCGCCGAGGTCCCCGCTTCTCGCTTCTGCGTCCCCAGGGAAGCCGTGGCCCGCGCGCTCCAGCTCGGCGGAAACCGGCGCCAGGCGGCTGCGCTCAACGAAAAAAGTCTGTGGAGGCTGAGCGAGTCCCTGGGGTGGGCGGGACCGCGGGGGCTTTCCGAGGCGGGGCGGGGCGGGGCGCAGGGACACGCCTTCACCCGGGGCCTTCCCCGGGGCCAGTTCCTGGCCAGAGTTCAGAGCCAGGCACGCGCTCTCCCGAGCGCCGGGACGGGGCACCTGGCAGCGTTGCCCCAGAGCTGGGGACAGCTCAAGCAGGAGAAACAGAAGCAATCACTAAAGAAGCCGAACCCGAGTCTCGGGCGGCGAGCCGCCCCGCCCCCCCTCCGCCGGCCCGCGGGATGGGGGCGGAGGTGGCGGTGGGGGGACGCCGGGGTGGAGCCGGCCTCCAGCTTCGGGAACTTGGGACCCCTGGAGCCGACCCCCGCCAAGGGCGTCGGGCCCCCGCGCCAGGGTGGGGCCAGTTTCTCCCGCGGCTTCGGAGGTGCCGAGCGAGTTTTCTCCCTTCGGGGGATCCCGGGCTTTGGGGCGGACTCCACCCGGCAGCGGCTGCTTTGAGGCCGGGGAATCCCCGGGGCGCTTGGCGGGCGGAGGAGGCGGGAGCCGGAGCGGAGCCGTCCACCTGGGACCTGGGCCCGGGGAGCGCTGCGGGGGGGCTGCCACTCTGAACTGGGGGCCGTCGGCTGCCGTAGGGGAGTCCCAGCCGGGAGGGGAGGATGATCCTGAGTCCCCCGGTCTCGCAGAACCCGGGCCTGCCGTGGCTTGTGGGTTGGTCACACCCTGGGATTGGGAGCATGGTGTTCCGGAACCTCAGGGAGCATCGGGGTGGGAACGGACGACGAGGAGTTCCCCGACCCCACGCCTGGCCTGTGTCACGTGCTGGGATCTGCGGATTCACCCCCGGAGGCTGCCCAAAAGAGCAAGGACCGCGGGCGACAGCCGCAGTCCAGGCCCAGAGCCCCTCTGGCCGGGCCTTGCCCTCTCCCCGTCAGTCCTGGCGCCGGGGATGGGCGGGGAGAAGGAGGGCCTGTGAGGATTTGCCACGGGGAGCCCCTGACTTCGGGGTCGGAGGCGTCTTGAGCCAATCTTGGGGGACAGTCTGTGTGCAAAGGCACGGTGGTGCCCTCGCGCCCGTCGCAGGTCAAAGAGTGCGGAGGCCACCAGCCCTGCGTCCCCCTAGCCTCCTTCCTTCCTTCTTTTCCCCCGATCTTGACAGCGTGTCCATCAGCTGCCAGCCGGTGGGAGGCCCTCGCAGCCCCAAGGTGAACACAGCTAGGCGGGCGCAGCCGCTAGGGACAAGGCTTGAGGCCCACGTGCCGCTGGGCAAGCTGAGGGGGCACGAGGGCACCGAATCCAAAACAGCCGTGGGAGGTGTAGGCTGCGGACAGGTTTAAACTGCGAAGCCGCTCGAGCCCCCGTGTCACACCGCACTGGCCCGACCCGCTGCCCTGGTCGCCTGGTCTTCCAGTGTCTCCAGCAGGAGCCGAAGGGCCTGGTGCCGGCCCAGGACCCGGCATCTGCGGGGCGCCGGAGGCTGGGGCGCGCGGGAGCAGCGATTTCTGGTGAAGACGCCCCCGCACCTGGGCGGCTCTGAGCGAGCGGCGAACTGAGCCTCGCTGGCCGCCTTCTCTACTCGGGGGATTCTTTCTGCAACAAAAATACCCCCCAGATTACGGTATATTCTCTACCTTTTTGTGTAACTGACCACAGTTTGCGTCAATTCCCACTGGGAATTTCCCCTTTCAAGGTTGAGGGTTGTTTCCAAAGGCCTGGGGTATTTACAATTTCAAGTGCCCCCTGAGGGCTGAGCTGGGTTTGCTGGACCCACCGTCCTCCCAGGGAGAGCACTGCGTCACTTTACAGCAAGAGTCCTGGCTGCGCGTCACCAGGGCCCGGGTGGACAGGACCAGGCCCTGAAAGGGGGGCACCACGCAGCCTCTTCTGGCCTCCCGCAGGCGACTGGTGCTCACTGACCCCGTCACTCGGCAAGGAAATTGAGGCTCTATCTTCAGAGTTTACCACTTCCTTTTCTTCCTTAGAAATTTGAGTCCAAATAGCATTTGAATGTGTTTCCCCTTAAATATAAACTAAAATGTCATCGTCTGCTCCAAAGAAGAACTATCGTTTATAAGTGGTCCGATTCAGGATGCAAGCTGATCATTTTCCTGTCTTTTAAAAATAAACTGCTAGGAAGAAACAATAAACAAAAAATAAAATATGCTCCTTTTACAGCAAAGACAGTAGAGTCTGGACATTTCTGGAAGATGGGCTAAAAGAAACAGAAAATCAGCCGGGCGCGGTGGCTCATGCCTGTAATCCCAGCACTTTGGGAGGCCGAGGTGGGCGGATCACGAGGTCAGGAGATCCAGACCATTCTGGCTAACACAGTGAAACTCCGTCTCTACTAAAAATACACAAACAAAATTAGCCAGGCGTGGTGGTGGGCGCCTGTAACCCCATCTACTGGGGAGGCTGAGGCCAGAGAATGGCGTGAACCTGGGAGGCGGAGCTTGCCACTGCACTCCAGCCTGGGTGACAGAGGGAGACCCAGTCTCAAAAAAAAAAAAAAAAAACCGAAGCAAAAAGACACAAAATCAGGCATGGACATTTTTAGTAAAGCCAACATTTATTATGTGTACAAAATCTGCATAGGTAGGAGAAAGTAGCTTATCAAAACTGCCGACTCAGGATAATTTTTAAGTTAATAACATTCTGAGGCCAGGTGTGGTGGCTCATGCCTGTAATTTCAATATTTTGGGAGGTTGAGTCTAGCGGATCCCTTGAGCCCCAGGAGTTCAAGACCAGCCTGGGCAACATGGCGAAACCCTATCTCTGCAAAACATACAAAACATAGCCTAGTGTGGTGGCGCGTGCCTGCGGTCCCAGCTACTTGGGAGGCTGAGGTGGGAGGATCACCTGAGCCTGGGAGGTTGAGGCTGCACTGGACCCTGATGGTGCCGCTCCACTCCAGCCTGGGCAACAGAGTGAGACCGTGTCTCAAAACAAAAAGAGAAGTTCTGAGAAATTATACTTCATCCAACTGTCAAGTTTCAATGAATTATTTTGTTATGATTTTGGGATATACATAGCAATTACATAATTTGTTCACTTAGTTGAATAATTTGTCTTTGGACCATTTTTTAAAAATTCAGCACTAGCTCAGTTATCTGTCTGTAACATGCCTTTCAAAATTACAAGCAGTGTGTTTATCTTGAAGAGAGAGAAAACTGCACGCACCTATAGGGCCCACCCCACCTTGGTTTGGAAGGAGGGAGGTGGGGGGAACCTAATGGTGGAGGAGCACACAACTGTACCACAGTGTTACAAATAACCAGTGTCATAAAATAACCAGCTCCGGCACTTTGGGAGGCCAAGGTGAGTGGATCACTTGAGGTCAGGAGTTCGAGACCAGCCTGGCCAAGATGGTGAAACCCCATCTCTACTAAAAATATAAAAATTAGCCAAATGTGGTGCTGCACGCCTATAGTCCCCACTACACAGGACGCTAAGGCGGGAAAATTGCTTGAACCTGGGAGGCGGAGGTTACGGTGAGCCAAGATTGTGCCACTGTACTCCAGCATGGGTGACAGAGTAAGGCTCCATCCCCCTCAAAAAAGAAAAGAAAATAACCAGCTCCCACCTCCCAAGGCTAAATGAAGAACTGAACGAAAGAGTGATTTAAAACCTTCCCACACTGTCTGGAGTTTGGCAACAGCAAGTGTTAACTTTCATTAGTATGAAAATTAAAGTATCCATTCGCCTTGATATAAATTGTTCTGTAGGAGCTGCTTCTCCAGATTCATTGCCTTATTTGCCGAGAGAACCAGCCAGGTGAAGTGAATGAGAAATGCATATAGAAGGCAGTGCAGCTTGGGGTAAAGACCTGATAGTGATATCAGACAGCCTGGCTTCCAATTATGGCTTTACGACTGCTAAGTTACAATGATAATAGTTCTGGATTTTGAACGTCTATTACTGTGGGGGTACCAATCTCCTATTCTTAATGTTTAAGGTATTTCCAGCATTTTCCTTAGAGGACACAAATGCACTCTTGTCCAGGTATTTCCTCAGAAAAACATCCCACCTCAAGTGGCTTGAGTTTTTTAAACCCCAGCATTATGTGTAAAAATTGTTCTCAGTGAGAGAGACTTGGAGAGCCATACCTCGAGCTCAGATGGGAAGACTCAGGGCTCTAAAGATCCTATTTGTCTTCGTACTGTTCTAGAAATGACATGACCAAATTCCTGTGTGAATTCTTGGAGGGGAACATGACAACACTAATCTAAAGTAGATCTCATGAAATAACAACCATCTGATCATTTCTTTTGCTGCTGTTGTTTTCATTGTCATTGACTAAAGCTTTCTATAGTTTCTGTTACTAGCAACTAAAACTCAGTTCAGCAAAACAGCATATTAAGAAAAAAAAACTCGGCCGGGTACGGTGGCTCACGCCTGTAATCCCAGCACAAAAAGAAAGAAAGAAAGAAAAAAAGCTAAATGGGGAAAAAAATCATTAATTTCAGAAAAAATCATTAATTGTGCTGCTTGTGACAAGTGGTTAGGATGATAGCCAAAATGTAGAGAGAATTCACAAACCAAGAAGGAAAAGCTGAGCATAGTTATTAATTGGTTTAGCCCCTGTTGTTCCATAGTGAGGGAAATACCGCTCATTACAATGAAAAAGACTCATTCGCTTGCCTTAGGTGGCCGAGGGGAAACTGTGCCAGGGAGGCGTGGGCTCTGCTTTCTTCAGAAACTGGGCTGAGTGGTAGCCATAGTTAAAGGGAAACAGGCCAATCCTTGAAGTTGGATGCCAGAGAAGAAAACGAGGGTCTGGGGTCAGTCCAGGCTGCAGAGGTGACCTTAAGGTTCAGCTTCACGAAGGCTGGATGCTTTGTTTTCTCAGTACCACCTTCCTGTAAGTCATCTTCTCAAAAGACAGAGCTGGGAGATGCTCATGAGCTGAGGTTTGTAACAGGCTCCTCCAGCTTTCCCACTGCCTACGAGAGAAGAAGTGAGTGGGGAATGGGACATTTCTTAGTCACTCATTTTTTAAAAAGCAGTTTTAAAACACTCATGTTTTTAAAAACCAAAATGATTTGTTTTGGAGTTTTTGCAAATTTCTCCGAGTTGATTCCCACACTCGTGGGAGCAACCTAGAGTGTCCTGAAATCAACCTGCAGAATCGCTGGGCCAGATTACCTTTCTCATCAGCTTAGGAATGTAAAGAAAGCTCTCTGTGTATTTCTGGATCTCCCTATTAAAGAGATTAGTTGCTGTTTGGGCCTCACTCCATTCAACTGACAGCAACTAGATCCCTCCTGTTATAATCTCAATTCATGTCACCATTTCGGAACTTCAGCCTCTTTTAAGGAAGTTTTTTGCCTTTGTGGTTAAATATCTAGAAGTAAATGCACATGTGCACTTAACTGCCAGTTCTGCCACCTTTTTCCTGCTCTGCATGGGATTAGCAATAGTGGGGTATCACTAGAAAATCCATGCCTACTCTAAGAACAAAAGGCCTTGGGTCTGTTGTCAACGGACCCCTTTATTCAACAGAATAAATGTGGTTGGATTCACAAGGCCAGTTGAGGGAGTCCTATGAGGTGACAGCCTGTTAAAAGACTTACTCGTCGACCAGGCGTGGTGGCTCTCGCCTGTAATCCCAGCACTTTGGGAAGTTGAGGTGGACAGATCATGAGGTCAGGAGTTTGAGATCGGCCTGGTTAACATAGTGAAACCCCACCTCTACTAAAAATACAAAAATTAGCCAGACGTGGTGGCACGTGCCTATAATCCCAGCTACTTGGGAGGCTGAGGCAGGAGAATTGCTTGAACCCAGGAGGTGGAGGTTGTAGTGACCCAAGATCATGCCACTGTAGCCCAGCCTGGGCAACAGAGCAAGACTCCATCTCAAAAAAAAAAAAATACTAATCAAGGGTTTCCCCATGACCCACCCTGATTCCCCGAAGTGCAGGAGAAACTCCACCCTTTTCCCTATCACTTCCCCTATTACATGCCTCTATAATCACTCTTTTTTTTTTTTTTTTTTTGAGACGGACTCTTGCTCTGTCGCCCAGGCTGGAGTGCAGTGGCACGATCTCAGCTCCCTGCAAGCTCCGCCTCCTGGGTTTACGCCATTCTCCTGCCTCAGCCTCCCGAGTAGCTGGGACTACAGGCGCCCGCCACCACGCCCGGCTAATTTTTTATATTTCAGTAGAGACGGAGTTTCACCGTGTTAGCCAGGATGTTCTCAATCTCCTGACCTCATGATCCTCCCGCCTCAGCCTCCCAAAGTGCTGGGATTACAGGTGTGAACCACTGCCCAGCCTATAATCACTCTTATTGCTCTGCTTTCCCGTATGTTTTTGTAAAACTACCTTCCTTTGTAAGCTGACAGTTTGCCAAAAGCAGGAACCAGGTCTCATTAATTTCTTTTTGAATCCCCAGCATCTAAAGGATGCCTCACCACCTTGGCTGATGTTCAACAGATGCGTTAAACAAAAGAGAAGGCGATGCCTGCTAGACCCGGCTCTGCTGCATCTTGGAGCCTTCTGAATGTACACAAGGTCAGCACAGAGCAGCCGATCACCAGGAACCTGAGCTTTCTTTAGCCACTTACACTTCAAAGTCTTTGTATCTTCAGGACTTTTTTTAAAAACTTCCTGCCATAGGTAGGTAAATGTGGGACCCAGGAGGACACTCAGATTCTGTGTCAGCTTCTGAGGATCAACAGCCCTCTGTAAAGCTGGATTCATGCCTTAGCACGAGTAAAACTGCCAGACTGAGACTTCGGGGGCACCAAGCAAGGGGACTGGAGCTGATAGAGGCAGCACCTTGTGAACCAGGAGGGATGGGGGCATCGTGCCTGGCTCTCAGCTGGGACCAGTGTGCTTAATGCCAGGCCTACAAGTTGCCACCCCATCCTCTCCCTAACTGAGCATACATTCAGTCAGCAAAGCAAAGCCTAAATCAGGATTTTAAACTACTGTGGTGAATCACACAGTTTGGCTTCCCTTGTCACTTAGCTTATTCTCTCTTGGTCAAAATGTGCCCATGGGGACAAAGCTGAAGGCAGGGAGAATGCAGGCTGGGCAGCGACCGCATGTCAGGAGGCTCAGCCATCAGCATCCCTGACTTTGTCATTCTGATCTCTGGGAACGGAGAAGAGGACCGTCCCCTGCAGCCAAACCCTGAGCCCTCCTTCCCTGGGACTCTGGATCCCCCCAACCCTTCCTGAGGTCCTCCCGTCATGGTTTGGCATCTGCTTCTGCATCCACAGCCCACCAGATCCCCACAACACAACAGACTTTACGCCCCCACACGCTCCTGCGCTACCCCCACCAGCTTAGCTCACAGCTGAACCTTCTGCAAGACAGATCTGCACAAGCTGCAGTTTTTCATCTTCCATTTCTTCATTTGACATATGTATGTACATATAATCGAAAATTACAAAAGTAGTGCACGCTTCTTGGGAAAACCCACAAACATTATGCTCTACACAGTAAGAAGGCGGTGTCAGCCAGGCATGTGGCTGTGCAGAGCTCTCATCCCAGCTACTTGGGAGGCTGAGGCAGGAGGATTGCTGGAACCTGAGAAGTTGAGGCTATAGTGAGCTGTGGTCACACCACTGCACTTCAACCTCAGTAACAGAGCAAGACCCTGTCTCAAAAAGTAAAATAAAATAAAATAAAAATTTAAAGAAGGTAACGCCTTTACTTTCATTTCCTCCTGTTGCTCTTTGAATTGCTGCCATCTGCTCCTGCCCCACCCACCCTCACCATCCCTGGCTTCCCCAAGGATCCCACAAGGGTTTCTTTCCTGTGAAATTCAGTGGACATTTCCAGCCCTGAGCCAAATTTGATGACGACATGCGTCCCATACTTTTCCTGAACAGTGATCATCTCCAGGAAATACAGACACGGTCCCCTGGGTTCCCTTCAACTGTCCATACTATGGTCATCCAAGCACTGCAAACAGAGCTGGAAGGTGGGGATCCCCATACTCCACGCCCCTGGCAGTCCTGAGACCACAGGAAGGGAGAGGAGCCTGGAGTTCTGCTCACAGCCTTGCAGAGGGGCAGGGCTGCGGACTGTGAATTCTCCAGAACAGAGACTGTTCCCTGTTGTATCCTAAAGCAGCAGGTGGCCCTAAGTGCCTGGGAAACATTTCTGATGACTAAGTGAAGGAGGGATGGCTGAGCCAGCCCAGCTCTCCTGTGGCCCTAAACCTAAAGCAACCTATTCTATCTACCTAACCCGGAAGCGACATGCTTAGCAGTGCCAAAGCTCAGCTCAACGCTGGCACAAAGTGTGTGGGAACTAAATCCATGCTTCTAAGACGTGGACTGCAGTGGAGCTGATGGTTACTAATTTTCTTCCTTTTCTTTTCTTTCTTTCTTTCTTTTATCTTTTCTTTTTCTTTTTTTTTTTTTCTGAGACAGGGTCTTGCTCTATCACCCAGACTGGGATGCAGTGGCAAGTCATAACTCACCTCAGCCTCCAACTCCTGGGCTCAAGCAATCCTCCCACCTCAGCCTCCCAAGTAGCTGGGACCACAGGCGTGTATCACCATGCCCGGCTAACTTTTCATTTTTTGTAGAGATATGGTCTCGCTATGCTATATTGTCCAGGCTGGTTTCAAACTCCTTGACTCAAGCCATCCTCCTGCTATGTCCTCCCAAAGTGCTGGGATTACAGGTGCAGGCCACTGCACCTGGCCAGTTACTACTTTCCATTAGCACACTTTTATTTTTTGCACTTGAGTACGATTGCCTCTGTTTCCATGGCTGTATATGTATATAGGGTATAGATTTTCTCAAACAATTCACCAGAACATTTTGGTATTTTATTTTTAGAACCAAAAATACCCCAAGTTTATAATGATAAAAATTCCCAAATTCTATTCTCTCTCCTAATCTGGAGTTATTCAGTCAACTGGCTCACTGAGCGCGGCAGATGCACGCTCCACTTCTCAATATGCACATTTTGTCATGGTTTTCCTCCTCAGAGGCCCCCACTGGTGACTCATGCCCACATTCCCTGTGTCAGCAGCCGGCTCCCAGGCCCCACAGCAGACCTGCCAGGATGCCTCGGGGCTTGTGGCTTCTGGTCTCTTTGTTGGCATAGACTTCCTCTCCCATCCCTTGCAAACGTTTTCCTCAATAATATTTACTCAGTATTGATGTATCAGTTACATATGTAGTCCAGACATCCACTGCAGGCATTGAGAGGGAGAGAACAGGATCCCGGTGTCATCCTGCTTGCAATTATTCATAATGATGAGATTCCTGTGTGTGCAACCTGTTCACCGGATGTGCAGCTACAGAGCACTCAAACGGGAAGGGCGGGAAGGTGTTGCTGAAGAGGTGGGATGTCACCAAAAAGCACAGGATCTCAGTAAAGCTCTGGAGTTTAGGTGGTGGAGCAGAAAGTATGGTCTGTTGAGGGGAAAGGACCAGACACACACACACACACACACACACACACACACACACACACACACACACATATGCCTCAGAGGACAGAGCAGCACAGCTGGTTTTGACTTCATATAAGAATTCTTTCTCTCTCTCTGTCTTTTTTTGGGCAGGTTTGTTGTTGTTGTTGTTGTTGTTGTTGTTGTTGTTGTTGTTTTTGAGACAGAATTTTGTTCTTATTGACCAGGCTGATGTCAGTGGTACGATCTCAACTCACTGCAACCTCCGCCTTCCAAGTTCAGGCAATTCTCCTGTCTCAGCCTCCCGAGGATTACAGGCGCCTGCCACCACGCCCGGCTAATTTTCGTACTTTTAGTAGAGATGGGTTTCACCATGTTGGACAGGCTGGTCTCGAACTCCTGACCTCAAGGGATCCGCCTGCCTCAGCCTCCAAAAGTGCTGAGATTACAAGCATGAGCCACGGCACCCAGCCTCTTTCTCTGTCTTGCATATAGTTTTTCACTGCACCTCAACTCATCCTCTACTCTCTCTCTTTGAGTTCCGGATTCTGGGGCCCGAATTGTGTTTCCCCAGGTTGTCAGAAGAATGGAACCAAATCTCACCTCTCCCTTAGTTTCAGATCATCCACCCCTTGAAGAAGGTATCTGAACCCTATCAGTGTATTTTTTAAGTCTTTTTTTCCTAAGCCCTAATGATATCTTCAACTGAAAGCCCTTCCTTTTCCCCACCCTAGCACTCTAGGGACCCTTGCTTTGGGCCCTCTATTGGGGCCGCTTCCTCCACTTCCCTCACACTGCCTCCAACACCTGGCAGCTCCTTTCCACTGCTTCTTCCTCTTGCACCTTCCCACCGTCCCCAGCCTCTCATCCTATCCAGTCCACTCCACACTGACGTGGTTCTCACACTTCCCAGATATCACTGCACAATCAGAGGGCCACGGGGGAGCCACCATCCATTACACATATGTTTAATCCCACCCCGTGAACTGGGATCACTCTCACCAGCGGAAAATCTACCTTTATTGGCACAACATGAAATCACAAGTGCCCTCCACCCTCCACCCAGCACACCTGCATGCACACACACACACACACACACACGTACACACACATACACATACACACACACACACATGTACACACACATACACATACACAAGCTCTCCAGTGAAGCACGAGTGTGTCTCTCAGTAAGGATCTCCAGTCATAGGTACAGTGCTTACTGCTCATTTATTCCCATGGTCATCTAGGAACATTTGCCACTAAACAGTAAAAGGCACTGAAAGTAACGGTAAATGTTGGCGTAAAAGACACTGAAAATGGAGATGGCAGAATTCCTCAGAGCCAGCATTTTTCTGTGCATTGGGAAAAGGCTGCCTGTTTTATTCTAGCTGTGGCTATTTCAGGTGGCTTAGGGAGCTTTCCACCTGGCCTCTCTCCTGACCTCCGCGCCTCCTTTGACCTTGCCCTAGGCCTTGCCCCTAAATCTCTCAACCCTTTTCACCACCCAGATTGCCCCAAAAGGTTTGAGGCTGTGCTCCTAAACCCTGCAGCTGCTGAGAGGCTGGACAACTGCCCTGGGCTCGGGCGGTGGCCCCAAGGCGACTCACCAATGCTTCACTTTCTGGCACCCTTTAGGGGTAATAGCTCAACCCTTTTCACCACCCAGCACCACAACCCTGCTCTTCTGGTTTGTTTCCTTTCCTGCCTCGGGTCACTAGCTGGTCTCACATGAACGCCTCTCTTATCAAATTGTCTCCTTGCCCTGCCTTAAGCATCTGTAAGCCCCACACCATCCTCGCTGCTGAGGACCGCCCCGCAAAAGTCACACTGCTGAAAAAGAAAGCTACTTAAAAACGCAGGTGTCGGCCGGACATGGTGGCTCACGCCTGTCATCCCAGCACTTTGGGAGGCCGAGGCGGGTGGATCACTTGAGGTCAGGAGTTTGAGACCAGCCTGGCCAACATGGCGAAAACCTGCCTCTACTAAAAATACAAAAATTGGCCAGGCATGGTGGTGCATACCTGCATGCCTAATATCCGAGCTACTTGGGAGACTGAGGCAGGATAATTGCTTGAACCCAGGATCTGAGCCAAGATCGTGCTACTGCACTCCAGCCTGGGCAATGGAGCAAGATTCTAAAAAAAAAAAAAAAATGTGGGTGTGGTCTGCACACAGGAAGTTCCCAGTCACTCAGCAGTTCTTGCACTTGGCCTTGCTTTGTAAACAGTCACCACTTTCTCTCAGTCCCACCCCACTTCGTCTGAGCAGTCAACATCACTCTCCAGTGGTGGGGGTGGAGGGCCCAAGGCGCAAGGCTTGTCTCTGTGCCCTCCCTCCCTAGGCACCTAATCTTCAGCCCTGGCTGGCCCCCTCACACCTAGGGTTCCCATCAAGCTTAAAGAGGCATAGCCAGACGGCACCCTGGATAGTACTTCCTGGGGTCACACAGGCACCTGGAGACTCCCCAAGCCTGACTAACATGACACTACCATCTGCCCAGGAGGCCTCCCTCTGTAGCTCCTGCTTCTCATCCCTCCCTCTGCATTCCCACTGCCACCTCAGGTGTCTTCTCTGTAGGCCTCCACATCCACATGGTGATCTATGCCATGGCACCACTCTTGAGTCTAGAGTAGGCACATCTAAGCTCAAAACCCCACTTAGCACCAACCCTGTGACTCAGTCATTCCACTCCTGGGCACGTACCCAGCAGAAATGTGTACATATGGCCAACCAAAGCCATGAACGGGAATGTTCATAGAAACTTTATTCACCGTGGCAAGAAAGAAAGAGAGGAAACAAATGTTCCCCGACAATAGATTGGATAGAGTAGTTGCGGCACATTCATCATTGCAGCACCGTACAACAGTGAGAACAGGTGAGCTGCACGCGACGACAGAAAGGAATGCCGCCCACTTAGGGTTGACCAAAAGAAAGCAAACACAGAAGAGCACATGCGGTATGATTCCATCGATAGAAGCTTAGAAATCGGGCTAAACTAATCGCTAGTGCTGGAAATCACGATAGTGTCTACCTTTTGGCAGGAAGATGGGGTAGTGATTGGGAAGGGGACAAGGGAGGTTTTGGGGGCACTAGAAATGGCCTATCTGTTGTCCCGATGGGTTCACTTTAACATGATTTCATCAATGTATATACTTCAGATTTTTCTGAATGTTTGCAACCCTTCAATAAGTTTGTTTGTTTTTTGTAGAGAGTCCTCCTGCCTGGACCTCCCAAAGTGCTGGGATTATAGGCAGGAGCCACCATGCCCGGCCCTTTTAAAAAAACTCAGCTCTTTTTAGCTTGGGTAAGTTAAGTATCCCTCTCCAGGAATACCAACACCTGCCTCATGAAGTGGTAATGGAAGACAGAGGAAAGCAATGCATGAGAGGCATCTAGTGTGGAGCCTGAAACTGAGCAAGCGCTCAATTAATATGAGCTGTGATTATTAATTAACACTTAGCAAATGCAGAAGGAAGCTAAACCCACTGCCCCAGCTCTCTCCCTATCCCAGAAATTCTCCTGATTCCCGTAACCCCTCTCCTGTAAGAGGCGCCCTGGGAACCACCTCAGTGCTAGAGCCCACGCCCTGTGGCCTCCCACTGAGAATGGAATTCCTAGCCCCGCTCCCTCCAGTGGTGGAAGGAAGGCTCCCTCCCAGTTCCGGGCCTCCTCCGGGTGGGGATTCCAAGCAGCCCATTGGATTTCAGGATCCTTTGTAGTGCTACTCACAGTTTAGGCATTTCTTGTTGGCTCTTGAGCTTAATGATTCATATCATTGTTTACCCCAAACTCCCCAGGGCCAGATCACTGGTTGGGAATGCCCACCCCGGGTGTCCTCAGACTTTGGCTGCACGTTTAACCCAGAGAGTGCCACTGATGATGAAGAATGTGCTCATTAGCTCCCAGCCCACAACAAGACTGACAATAAACACGTGTCTTCTGGCCGGGCGCTAGAGCTCCCGCCTGTAATCCCAGCACTTTGGGAGGCCGAAGCAGGCAGATCACCTGAGGTAAGGAGTTTGAGACCAGCTTTGCCCAAAGGGTAAAACCCCATCTCTACTAAAAATACAAAAACTAGCCAGGTGTGGTGGCAAGCACCTGTAATCCCAGCTACTTGGGAAGTTGTGGCAGGATAATCACTTGAACCCAGGTTGCAGTGAGCCAAGATCATACCACTGCACTCCAGCTTTGGGCGATAAGAGTGAAACTCTGTCTCAAACAAACAAACGAAAACACTGGCCTTCAGATGGGCTTTTTCTGGGGGGCATTATAACACCCTAGGCTCAGGAAATGTATCAGCTTCTCTTGACAAGTAGAACAGTCTTTCAGCTACTGTCTAACCTCTTTGTGCTTCTATTTTCCTATCTATAAAGATGGGAGTGAGAATAGAGCATTTCTCTTAGTTTTTTGGTGAGGATTAAATGAGCTAATTTATTTAAAATTCCTAAAACAGCACGTGGCACATAAGAAGCATTGCATAAGCGTTAGGATTGGCATTCCTGCTATTGCTGGTAGAACACAGAGCATTGCTTCTCTAATTGAACTGTCCTGGGGCTGTGCAGTGGTCCTACCTACTCCAAGCAGCCTCCGGTCATACTAGAGTCCGGAAGACAAATTGGAGAAACCAAGGGCAGCTTGGCAAGGGTACTAGTCACTTGAGGCCTGGGTGCAATTCTGGAAGATTAAAAACGGCAGCAGAGAAAAACATGAAGGGCTTAGGCAGAGAGGTCATCAATGTCGTGTCCACACCTCCAATGCCTCAGGTGCCAAAAAGTAAGGTACTGGAGAATCACCTTGGGGCCACTGCCCCAAGCCCAGGGCAGCGGTCCAGCCTCTCAGCACCTGCAGGATCCTTTTCCTCCAGCATGTTCCTCCTTCCCGAAGCCACACCTGAGCCCTTCTCTAGTTGTGTAGTTAGACACAGTCACCTCCACTCTGACTGCCTTCTTTCCTTGTGGCCCAGGACAGGAGCACAAAAATAACAAACATGGAAGCGTTTCCAGAACCTTACGATTTCTACAACCACAGGCGTGGTCTGGAGTTGCCAGCTCCTTCCACTATAACAACTGGAAAACCCACTGATTTCTCCCCTGCCACTCTCTCCTATGGGCAGGCATAATCTTTCCCACCAGAGTGTCTGCTTCCCAGCCCTGAAGTTAGAAAAACCACTCGAAGCAAGGCGGGGTGCAGTGGCTGACACCTGTAATCCCAGCACTTCTGGAGGCCAAGGCAGGTGGATCACCTGAGGTCAGGAGTTCAAGACCAGCCTGACCAACATGGTGAAACTCCACCTCTAGTAAAAATACAAAATTAGGCAGGCGTGGTGACAGGTGCCTGTAATCCCAGCTACTTTGGGAGGCTGAGGCAGGAGAATTGCTTGAACCCGGGAGGTGGAGGTTGCAATGAGCCGAGATTGTGGCACTGCACTCCAGACTGGGCAACAAGAGTGAAATTCCATCTGAAGAAGAAGAAGGAGGAGGAGGAGGAGGAGGAGGGAGGAGGAGGAGGAGGAGGAGGGGGACACACACAGAGAGAAGGCCATGTGAACGTGTGCAGATAGAGGCAGAGGTTGAGGTGATACTGCTCGAAGTTAATGAATGCCAAGGATTGCTGAGAACCACCAGAGTCTGGAAGAGGCAGGAAGGAGTCTCCCCTACATTGTCCTGCAGATGCCTTGATTTCAAGCTTCCAGCTTTTAGGACCATGAGACCATTCACTTCTGTTGTAAGATACCTGGTTTCTGGGACTCGGTTATGGCAGCTCTAGCAAACCAACACACCTGCTAACACATGCCAACACACATGCTTACAACACAAATCTGCAGCCTTCTTCATGGCCGTGTAGCACTGAACGGCATTGCCATGCCATCATGCATTCAAATGATCCAATGGTGATGAGCCCCTGGCTTATTTCCAGTGGTCACTACTGTAAACAAAGGTGCAATGCACAGCCTTGTGTATCTATCTTGGCTCAACTGTCTTTTATATGCTTATAATTATTTCTACAAGTGGAATTATTTATATATTTTTTCAAGCTTTATTGATGCATAATAGGCATATGAAAAAACTGTACCTAATTAACATATACAATTTGGTGAGTGTGGCCATATAAATATCCTCATGTTACCACAACTGAGGTAATAAACATGCTCATCACAGAAGTTTTCTTGTATACCTTGGTTGTTCCTGTTTGTGTGTTTGTTTTAGAGACTGGGTCTCATTATGTTGCCCAGGCTGGCCTCGAACTCCTGGGCTCAAGCAATCCTCTTGCCTTGGCTTCCTGAATAGCCAGGACTGCAGGTGTAAGCCACCATACCTGGCTCCATATACCTTTGAAAGGCTTTTGAAAACTTAGGCCAAATCACCTACTAAAGAGGCAAATGAGAAAAAAAATAAAGAATAAAAAATACAAATAATGATTTATCTGAAAAGTTTCTCAATTTACAGAGCTAACTTTCTAGCTATCTGTATGTTGCTATGCCGGAGGAAGCAATTGTTTAAGAAAAAAAAAAGGTTTCCATATGACGTGAGTTCAGAGGCAGCACAGGATGAAACTGGGGAAAGCAGGCGCAGAGTCTAATTATTATTCATTACTAGAAATCACACTGAGCAGCGGTGAAATTGGGTCAGCAGCAGCATGGTGGGGGAGTTTGGTGGAAAAAAGGGGTCAAATATCTCCCAACTGTGGCTCGCACAGGAGCCACTGGGGATGATGAGTATTTGGATGGGGGAAGGTGGGCTAGATTCAGGAGAAAGCCTTTGACTCGGGCCTCAAGTGAGGACCCCTCACCACTTGAGGTGAAGTACAGAGAACCCAAGAAGATGAACTGGGAGGCTGGAGCAGGTTTGTTCGTTTTGTTTTGTTTTGTGTTTTTGGCCCAAGCTGAAGTACAGTGGCACAATCATAGCTCACTGCAGCCTCCACTTTCTGGACTCAAGGGATCCTCCCACCTCAGCCTCTCAAGTAGCTGGGACTACAGGTGCACCACCACACCCGGTTAATTTTTTATTTGTTTTAGAGGCAAAGTCTCACTGTGTTGCCTAGGCTGGTCTGGAACTCCTGGCTTCATGGGATCCTCCTGCCTCAACCTCCCAAAGAGCCGAGATGACACCACACCCAGCCTGGAGCAGGTATTGAGTAGGAGGTCAAGGATGCTCAGGAGAGCCTTGCCCTTCTGCGGCACTTTGCTTAGGACTGGACCTGGCCCATGAGGAGGGAAGGGAATTCCCTTGTGCTTCCTGTTTTCTCCCCTTTTCACTGTTAAAAGATAATTTTAAAAAAAGAAAAAGAAGAAAATCATGACTCGCTTACAGATATAAAAATGAATGTTTATTAAAGATGTTCTTTCATAAATGAAAGAACCAGGCAGGTGTTCCATCCAGTTTAAAGAGAATCCGAAGAGCAGATGTGTTTCTAGATCAGGACTATGGAAATGATTGTGCAAATTAGGGCAAAACTGGTTTTCCAAGGTGGCTGGGCAAGAAGTCAATTGAACCTCTTCTGAATAGGACAGAATTTGCATATCTATAAATAAGAGTGATTTCTCATTGCAATCAGTTACTGTACTAGGTTGAATAGTGTCCACCAATAACTCATGTCCACCCAGAACCTGTGAATGTGACCTTATTTGGAAATAGGGTCGTTGCAGATGTAATAATGTGAAGTGAGGTCATACTGGAGAAGAGTAGACGCTAAGTCTAACGTGGCTGATATCTTTATAAGAAGAGGGCAACTCGGACACAGAGACCCAGACACGCAATGGAGAAGGCAATGTGTAGATGGAGGCAGAAATCAGAATGATGCATCTACAAGCCAAGAAGCACTAAGCATTGACAGCGACTGCCAGGAGCTGGGAGGAGGGTGGGAGGGAACCTCTCCTAGAGCCTTTAGAAAGGGCATGGCCTTGTTGAGACGTCGGTTGCAGTCTCAGTAATCTCTGAACTGGAACCTTCGGTTCTGTGCTAAGTTACCAAATTTGTGGTGCTGTGTTACAATAGCCCTAAGTAACTAACACAGTTATCTACAACTTCCTGAAGTATGAAATAGCTCAAAGACAACGAAAGGCTAAAATCAGTTACCCTGGAGTTCTAGCTACTAAGAAAATGCACAGTTTTCCATGGAAGCAAATATACTTCCTGTATCATATTAGAGTTTCCTGCTCCTAGTAACCAAATTTGAAGATGGGCTGGTTTTTCTCTGTACAAGTCTATACAATATTGTCATTCTACAAGTATGGAACCAAGTGTTTTTGCCAAAATCTTTCGCTTTTACAGAGCTTTGTGTGGGGAGGGTTGAAGATGTCATCAAAATTTTTGACAATGTTTACTGTCATGTATGGATTCATGCAAAAGAATGGAGCATTTCTTTCAGTATGCTACATTTCCAAAAATGTTGTGTGATTATGCCAGAAATTCTTGATTTAAATAATATTTTAGTCAAAATATTTTAAGAAGAACTTTTGTATGTTTATACGTTTGTTTTTCCATCAAAGGAGCATTTTCAGCAGCACAGAAGATTGGACAGAACAAGACCACACTCTTGGGAATGGACAAGGTGCTGTAGATTCTGTATGAATTAGCTTTTCCCATCCTCAAGATTAAAACAACACTAACAACAACAAAAGCCAACCTTTCATGGCAGTGGAAGTCGTCTGACAATTTGCATTCTGACAGCTGCCAAAGTTTTGTTTGGAGAGGAATCTGATGGAATGCTTCAGATTGCTGTTTAAGCCAGTCCCATTTTTCAATTGAACAATGATTAGCTGAATTAACTTAGGACGTGAAACTTCAAGTTTTGCAAAAGATTGATATAACACCTCTCTTGTCCCTGTTACTTATGATAACAAAGGAAATTGAGCATGGTCATTCGTCTAGGTACAATGGCTCGAGATTCTGTTGGAAAAGAATTGTGGTTTCTGGGACCTTGGAGTTCATCATAAAACCATTTTATATATGTGTGTATATATATATATAAATTTAGATATATAAAGCATATATATATATATATATATATAGAGAGAGAGAGAGAGAGAGAGAGAGAGAGAGAGAGAGAGTCTGTCTCTGTCACCCAGGCTGCAGTGCAGTGGCCTGATCTCAGATCCCTGCAACCTTCACCTCCCAGGTTCAAGCAATTCTCATGCCTCAATCTCCCAAGTAGCTGGGACTACAGGCACGCGCCACCACTCCCAGCTGGTTTTTTTGTTTTGTTTTGTTTTGGTTTGTATTTTAATAGACACGGGGTTTCACTATGTTGCCCAGACTGATCTCAAACCCCTGAGCTCAGACAATCCACCTGCCTCAGCCTCCCCAAGTGCTAGGATTACAGGCCTAAGCCACTGCACCCAGTCCTTTATGATATTTTTAACACTGCATGAAAATTCTTCTAAGCAAGTTTGCTAAATAGCAAAAAAAAGAAAAAAGAAAAAAAAAATTAATGGGGTTTTGCCATGCTAGTGCTCCAGATGTGCTGAGGTTTGCTGATACTGAGTGAAAATCAAAGGAAAACACTCATTTCTGGTGTGTGCTCTGTCATGCACCATCAGTGGTACCTTTCAAAACTCTGTCCAGAAATTGATAAGAGAACTTCAACTAAAGATGATTAATGAAATGAAAAGCTGTGCGTCAACCCCCAGAGGTTTTGCTTTGCTCTGGATGAAGATCTGAATCCCAATCAGAAAGGGCTGCTCTACTGGGCACTGGAGTTTGTTGGTTGTGAAAGGAAAATAAGCATTTTTACCTGCTGGTTGAGGCAGGTATCCTATGTTTGGAATACTAGAGAAAAGAAGCTCCTTAAAAGATCTTCCAGCAAAGCTTATCATATTAGACAACTATGTTCGAAAGTTTGAATATGAACTTTCCCTTGTTAAAACATTTAGAGCTCAAATCAAGTCACAGATGTCAGGAATCATCACTAAAATTGTATATTTATTTGTTTCAACATAAAACTTTCAAACATAATGTTCTTAAAAGAATTTCATGGAAAAATAAACTTTTACCTAGTGCATGCTTAGGCTGAATTGGGGGACTCTTTTCTAGATACCATGGCTGAAAAATCCTATTTCAGAGCTTATCAAGAAATCCTCTTTCCTCCTAATATTCTATCTGTACCAGGAAACACCCTCAATAATTTCTTTCTTTTTTTTTTTTTTTTTACCAAGTCTCATTCTGTCACCCAGGCTAGAGTGCAGTGGCACAGTCTTGGCTCACTGCATCCTCCACCTCCAGGGTTCAAGTGATTCTCCTGACTCAGCCTCCCGAGTAGCTGGGATTATAGGCATGCATCACCACGCCTAGCTATTTTTGTATTTTTAGTAGAGACAGGATTTCACCATGTTGGCCAGGCTGGTCTCGAACTCCTGACCTCAAGGTATCCACCCGCCTTGGCCTCCTAAAGTGCTAAGATTTCAGGCGTGAGCCACTGTACTCGGCTTGGCTTTGACATTTACAAGTCTATAAAGGGAATGGGTCTCTAGATAAAACTCTCTACAAAAGGAATAGAAAAAGGACAGACGGGCTTCCTAGATTACATAACTGAGTCATTGCATCAACCTGCCCGGAAATCTGCCCACCTCTGGACTTCTATAATGGGAACCAATGAGTCTCCTTTGTCATCTAAGACAGTTTAAGTTGGGTTTCTAATTACTTGCCACATAAAGAATCTTTGCTAAATCTGAATTTGGTGCCAGGAGGTAAGTGTTGCAAATCATAAACACTAACAAGCTAAATTGCCCAGAGAATAGTGAGGATACCTCTAGCCCAGTTTTGAAACGAGCAGTTCTTATTACATGTTTGCAAAATGGTTAATTAAATTGTCTTCAATTATATCTTAGGAAATAGGTCATTTATCTATTATGATAGTTTTAGGGGATGTGTTAGGAAATTTTCTAGAATGTGTTGGCTAATTCTTGTGATCTTCTGTAAGGTTTTAGAAGAAAAGATAAACAGCTTGAGTCAAAGGCAGCCCAAGTAGAATGTGAGCTGATAATTCCTGTTAATCACAACAAAGTCTTAACTGATACAAGCACTTGGGAGAATTGCTGGGTAAAATATCCCTCCTTAAAACAAGAGACAAAGGATTCTTATGGTTTTTCTATTTTTACCCATCTATATTTGATTTTTCCTTCCTATGGACTTTGAAAACAAAACAGTGCATTAGGCTAGATGTTGAAAGGGTCATGGTGAGCTCTGTTCTCCCTCTTCTTCAGAAGATGCCAATGCAAGACTCCAAGCTTACTCATATATAAACTGACAATATTTTTAAATGTATCTTTAAAAATGCCCGAGTGTGGTGGCTTCACGCCTGTACATTCCAGCACTTTGGGAGGCCGAGGCAGGAGAATTGCTTGAGCCCAGGAGTTTGAGACCAGTCTAGACAACCTAGGGAGATGCCCTCTCTACAAAAAACAAAAATAAATAAAACATTAGCCAATTATGGTGGTGCATGCCTGTAGTCCCAGCTACTTGGGAGGCTGTGGCCGTGATCATGCCACTGTCCTCCAGCCTGGGAAACAGAGCAAGACCCTGTCTCAAAAAATAAATAGATAAGTAAATAAATAAAATAAAAAATTTGAAAGATAAAAATAACATTTTCTTCTATTCCTATCATGGTATTGGTTTAGTTTTGGTCACCATGTTGTTTTGAAATTTCAAGTAACATTAAAAGAAAGCATATACTTTGTATATTTTCTCAAAATTGAGACAGATTTGAAGTTTGAGAATATTCTGCCAGAGAATCTGGAAGCAGAGAAACGAAAGCTGCTTCAATACATTGTCAAAGGGAGTCCAACCAAAAATAATTGAAAGATCATAGAACAGTAATGTTTGACAGAGGAAATGAAGAGGAATTTGATTTACAAAAAAAAAAATTACTTTAACTTTTATAGAACTTGTCTATTTTGAAAGGCATGAGTAATTGAACTGATTTCCACTTATACCCGCCTTCCTGCCAAAGTTTTCAAAGCTCGTTTTTTCTAATGATGATAATGCATGTTCCTTGCCTCTTAGCAGCTCCAGGGAGCTCAAAGCATTTTGCAGATATTATCTCATTAGTCCTGACTCTATCCCCAGGTACTTTGCAGACATTATCCTGCCTTTTAAAAATGATCACAGCTCAAAATGGAAAATGACACCAAATCTCCTGCACCTCTCTCTTTTTAAAACACTGTATGTAAATAACTATATGCAGGTATGAGTCTAGATCCTCGGTTGCAGACAACAGAGCTCTCACTGCAGCTAGGCTAAGCAAGAAAGAGATTTAAACGATGCTGAATAGCTCACCGAATTTCCTGGAGAGAGGGAGATTCTGGTTCACAGGCTGTCCATCCCAAAGCTCATTGCTGCAGGGTTTAAAAAAAAAAAAAAGATGCTCCTCAAAAAAAAAGTTTTAGATTTACAGATATATTGAGCATATAGTTCAGAGTTCCCATATGCCATGCCCCTATTATTAATATCTAACATTAGTATAGTAATTTTGCTATAATTAGCGAACCAATACCAATGTATTATTAGGAACTGAAGTCCCTAGATTATTCAGATTTCCTTCATTTTTACCTAATATCCATTTTCTTTTCCAGAATCTCATCCAGGGTCTCACATGACATCTAGTCCTCATGTGTCTTTAGACCCCTCTTGGCTGTGACAGTTTCTAACTCAGGATTTTGGACGATCTTGGTGGTTTTCAGGAAGACTGATCAGGGATATTGTAGGATGCTCCTCTATCAGAATTTGCCTGATTTTTTCTCATGGTGAGATGAAAGCTGTGAGTTTTAGGTGGGAAGACCACAGAGGCAAAGCTCCACACACATCACATCTCAGCAAGGGCACACGTCGCCAACCCGACTAACGCTTGACCTTGACCATGTGACAGGCGGCAATGGTCAGGTCTTCCCATGGCAATGTTGCTCTTTGCCCTCCCCATTCCTATGCTGTGCTCTTTGGAGGGAAGTCACTATTCACCGCAGGGGCTCACTTCGTCTACTTCCAGAGTCTCCGGTTGGAGACTCTACTTTCAGAGTCTCCGGAGGAATGTAAAAGATAATTGCCTTAATCCTTAGCAGGGCCTTCAGGGTCCTCCTGGCAACCCTCTTCCCTGCTGGCTTCCTAGCTAAATTCTTTCTGTGCTTCTCCTGACGGAAGGCTGGCATCGTGTCTCCCTCATTCACGCATCCTCCAGGGGACCCCACATGGTACCCTGCACACAGTAGGCCCTTAACAAATCTCTAAAAACTTTGATAGAACTTGATTTCATCTAATAGTTAATACGAATCATTCATAGGCTGCTGGTAGGTGAGTGAGGGTGAGGGCCACTGGGGCAGAGGGAGACGTAGCTGGTTGAACACTCCAACTAGAGCAGTGGACAGGCTCTAGAGTTCTCATCTGGACGCTCTACCATCTGCATTTTAAACACCTACTTGGGGCCAGGTGTGGTGGCTCACATTTGTAATTCTAGCACTTTGGGAGGCAGAGGTGGCAGGATCACTTGAGGTCAGGCCTTTGAGACTAGCCTGGGCAACATAGCAAAACCCCATCTTTATTATTTAAAGAAGAAAAAAAGAAAAAGAAAACAAAAACTTACTTGGCAGAAGACTGACTTACTTAACTGAGTTTTTCTTTTTTTTTTTTTTTTTTTTTTTTTTTTTGAGATGGAGTCTTGCTCTGTTGCCCAGGGTAGAGTGCAGTGGCACAATCTCAGCTCACTGCAACCTCTGCCTCCTGGGTTCAAGCGATTTGCCTGCCTCAGCCTCTTGAGTAACCAGGATTATAGGCGCATGCCACAATGCCCGGCTATTTTTTTTTTTTTTTGTACTTTTTTAGTAGAGATGGGTTTCACCATGTTGTCCAGGCTGGTCTTGAACTCCTGACCTCAAGTGATCCACCCACCTCAGCCTCCCAAAGTGCTGGGATAATAGGTGTGCGCCACCGCCACCCGGCCTGGATTTTTCCCTTCCCCCCGACTCCCCAAGGGACAGAGACTCTCCCAAGACTCCTTCAAGTTACAGGGTGGAGTTTCCTGTCACAGGAGTAATAAATTAGGAGGTGACAGAGCTTCCTAATGCCCAAGACCCTGATATGTGGTTCGGACAGGCCTTGGCGACACTGGAACTGGGTATCCCGTGGGTACAAAGCATCGTGGAATGAACTAGAGGAGGTCTGTGCCATAGGTCAGGTCTTCCCCGTCTGCTGGTATGGACTGAATGTTCGTCTCTCCACCAATTCTTGTGCTGAAGCCCTAACCCCCAGTGTGATGGTATCAGGAGATGGGGCTTTGGGGAGGTGATTAGCTTTAAATGAGGCCATGACAAAATGAGTGCGCTGGTAAGAAGAGACTCCAGGGCGCTCTCTCTCTCTCTCTCTCTCTCCATCATATGAGGACAGGGCAAGAGGGCAGTCACCTACAAGCCAGGACGACATCCCTCATCAGGAACCAAATCAGCCAGAACCTCAATCCCGGACTTCCAGAAACAAATTCCTGTTGTGTAAGCCACCCAGTCTGTGGTATTTTGCCATAACAGCCCAGCTGACCAAGACAGCAGTTTTCTCTCTGGTCCTCCACTGCACTGGCTTAGTGCTTTCTCTAGCTCACTGAATCTTCCCACTCACACAACTCTGACGAGCCTTGGATCTCTCATGGCTCCTGTCTGACCTGCTGACCATGTTGCAGCTTTAACTTTTGCTCCACCCAATCAGTTATCACAACCAGAAAGGCAACCAGCCCAGTCCTTCCCTTCCTGTTCAACCCTCTGTGTGTCAGTGTGTTTCTCAGGCAGCCGCATGAGTTTCTCTGGGGTTGGGAGCCCATCCACTCTTGACCAACTCAGCTGAAGCCAACAAGGGGCCAGCAGGGCCTGGGAGCGGGGCATGTTCTTTGAGGTAGGGCTGTGGGCATTCCTAGCAGCCAGGTTTCCAGGTCAACCCAAAGACATGGGACTAGGCTTGCCTGTATTGCCGCTGAAACATGCCCAGCAAGGTTTCAAAATCACGTGGGGAAGTGGGGCTGGGGGACTCAGCCGGCACAGTGGACCATGATCCAGCCTCACCTGCAAATGCCTCTACTCCAGCCGTGTCTCCACTAGATTTTCCCTGCGGAAAGGGCAAACACAGTTGGACCTGTTTCACAAGAATACACATCTATAAAACCAGCCTAAGCTAAGTGTTGGATGTATCCTACTCCATTCTGGATGTTATCAGTCTAACTTTCAAATGACTTATTTTACATGTTTGGATGTGTTACAGGGGGACAGGGGAACGGAGTAATCCTACAATGAATGTTTACAGTGACTCCTTGGAGGTAGCACAACATAAGAAATCATGAGGAAGAACATTAATCAGCCTGCCGTGCCATGGAGGTGTGGGTCGGGTTGCTCCCTGCATCTGCGCTTCTGCCTCAGCGATCAGTCATCCCTTTCCCTGCCAGAGCCCCACGCATGTGGGAGGCGTGGGGAGGTTCTATTTGTTCCTTTTCCACCTTGCACAGCATGTTCTTCTAACAAGGCATTTATTCCCAGCTTAGAATCAGCATTTCATAGTGGGCGTGGCATGGAGTCAGGGCGCCCACCGCCCACTCTCGCTCCATGCTGCTCCCCCTAGGTGGCTGCCTACAGAGAGCACACCAAGCCAAGTCTCAAAGGCTGCAAAGAGGACACGAAGCCCAGGCTCGAAGGCTGCAGAGAGGATTCCAAGCCCAGTCTCAGAGGCTGCAGAGAGGACGCCAAGCCCAGGCTGGGAGGCTGCAGAGAGGACGCCATCCCCATGCTCAGAAGCCCAGAAAAGTGTCAGAAAGAAGGCTGGTTCTTCCAGATGGAGGTGGGGACTGCCAGAGATCCTGACCCCTGACGAAGGCACCAGGAGCCCCTAGAACACTCACAAACCATTCAGAAGTGTAGGTTCATGCCCACTGTGTGTTCACACGCCCATACTGACTCACACACTCTCACACCCACACACCCTCACAGTCACTCATGCACGCACTCAGCCTCGCTCATGCATGCACACACTGGCACACTCACATCCAGTCCCTCTGACACTCTCTCTCCTACATGCACAACACAACCAGGCACGGAGAGCGTCCCCAAGAGCCTCTCTCCAGGGCTTTTCTGTGCAGGACTGCAGGTGGTCACCAAGTCCAGTTCTCTCCTGCATTCTTATGGCCACCATCTGGACTTCTAGGGTCTGGGCTTTTGCCCCGAAACTCTTCCACCTCCTGGAAGCATCGCGCAGGTCACTGGATGATGGAGAGTAACGGGAAAGGCCAGGACTGGGGTGGCCCACACCCCAGCTTTCCTGAGTCACAGCACCTCACCTCACCGCGAGTTTCCCTCCCACCTCTGGGTTTGTGTGGTGGGCAGAGAGAGACCAAGGGGGTGCCCAGGATGTGGGCATCCTCATCGTGAGGTAGCATCACGGAGCTGCAGAAGGGGTGACTTCCTCCCCACCGACTCCAGCAGTCCTCTCTCTGCCCACCGGCTTCAGGACCCCTGGCACTGCACAGGCTCCCCTGGGACAGTCTGGGCTGTGCCCTCTTTAAAGGGATGGACCTGGATTCCCTCTGTAACCGGCTCCTCTCCCCAGTGCCTTTGAGGGTGGTAGGAATGGTGGCCTGGGATGCCTCGTGGGGCATGGAAGAGCCAAGGAGGGACTTTCATTAGCCTAAACGGAGAACTTCCCTGCTGGATCTGTTGTCCAAGAGCCACAGCAAATGGTGAATGCCAGTGTCCTTCTGTCGGAGCCCTTTGGGGAGCCATCCGCACAGAGGGGCCCAGAGCAACGCCTGGCTCTGAGGGCCTCACCAGGATTTCATGAGTTAATGTGGGAAAGGCTTATCAGGACCTGTCACAGAGTGAGCGTGGGATTACATAAGCATTTGCTTAAAAAGGAAAGGAGAGAAGCCACAGCAGAGGGACATGCAGGCCTTGGGGTTCCGGTGGAGCATAACACTGGAACTCTTCGGTGAGCAGCAGTGGGAGAGACCACAGCCCCTCAGGACATGCTGGTGCCATGCATGTGGCTGACAGGCTCTTCTGGAAGGCAGGGGAGCCTTCTCAGTGACAAGAACAGTTGCCAGGTTGAGGAGGAGAAGCCATGAGAGGCTTCTTGAATTTTGCTGAGTGCAATCTTATCTAAATTTGGAAATGGACTTCCTCTGTGGGTTCTGTTTTTTATTTTAACAATACCAGTCCCTGGGAGGTTCTATGAAACACATTTCAGGAAGTTGAAATGAATGCAAAATTATTTAAGATCGTCACCTAGGTATGACAGATCGTCAAACATGGCAATTCTCCCAGTTGAAAACGAGATAAGCTAAGAAGTATATTTTCAAATGTTATGGCTGGGTTTGCTTCCATTAAAGTCTGGAAAGTAAAATTATAATAAAGTCTGGTTTGAGAACAAATAACATATTTAAACCTAAAAACAAAAACAAAACACAGGAGGAGAGAGGATCACTGAAAAGGCCACACCTTCCAACTCCAGCGACCCGGTACTGCGATGACGGGAGCCAATTTCCATGGTCTTGTGTCTATCAAAGGAGCCAGGCAGAAGGACGTTACAGAGAACAGACCTGTGACTGTCAGGGACTGGGTCAGAGGCGGGGGACCCTGCAAAGAACATCATTTGGAAGGGATTTTTGGAGGTGATGGATCTGTTCTCTATCTTGAATGTAACAATGATCACATGATTGTATGTATTAGTCAAAAATCATAGACTAGTATATCATGTAAATCACACAATATTATATACCATATTATACAACATAGATTATACTATCTCATTTTATAAAATAAATAATACTATATATATACACACCAGTAAATTACACTATATAATTTTGTTCCAAATTATATCATAGAATTATGTGATACTATCAATTATATTATGCTACAAAAAGACATACAAATAAAAATTATATTTCAATAAACTGACTTTAAAAGAAGACATTAGGCTGGGTGGCTCATGCCTGTGATCACTTTCGGAGGCCGAGGCAGACGTATCACTTGAGGTCAGGAGTTCGAAATCAGCCTGGCCAATTTGGTGAAACCCCGTCTCTACTAAAATACTAAAAGTACAAAAAATTAGGCCAGGTATGGTGGCAGGAGCCTGTAATCTCAGCTACCTGGGGGGCTGAGGCAGGAAAATGGCTTGAACCCAGGAGGCAGAGGTTGCTGTGAGCCAAGATAGCGACAGAGCAAGACTCCATCTCAATTAAAAAACAAGAAAAGGCATTAGGGATGGGTGAGGTGGCTCGTGCCTGTAATTCTAGCACTTAAGAAAGCCAAGGTAGAAGGATCGCTTGAGCCCAGGAGTTTGAGACTAGCCTTGGCAACATAGGGAGACCTTGTGTCTACAAAAAATAAAAAATTAGCCAGGTGTGGTGGCGCACGCCTGTAGTCCCAGCTACTCGGGAGGCTGAAGTGGGAGAATTGCTTGATCCCGAGAGGTTGACGACGCAGTGAGTTATGATTGTACCACTGCACTCCAGCCTGGGTGACAGAGCAAGACCATGTCTCAAAAAAAAAAAAAAAGACAGTTGGGGGGTGGGTTTTCTCAGGCGGCACTTTCCTGGGAGCCAGACATCTTGCCCTGCTCCCTGCTACCCTTCCACCCACCCACAAGGGCTGGATTAGGGTTGGATTTGCCCCTAGACAGCCTGACACCATTTGTTTCCTGAGAAGGGACATCAAGGGACAAGGATGCCCCATAAACATCTCCCTGTGCCATGCCCAGGCTGGGGCATCCCTGATTCTGATTCTGTCACTTCCTGCCCTCCCACCCAGGTCTGTGTCCTGAGAGGCCAGGGGCAGCCTCAAGTCTCCAGAGGACAAGGTGCAGGGCCATCTCTAGGCTGACGCTCCTACCACACCTTGGTCCTCCTGCCTGGGTTCCCTGCACCTAGTTATGTGAGGACACATAGTGATATGAATGGCAGGAGCTACAGGCTGCCCTGTGGCTCTGCTGTCACCGCTCTGCCTTGGGTGCCTCCTGCCCTGAGGGCTTTGCATCCTTCCTTTTCATAGCTACACAGCAGATGTTATGTCCCCAAACAAACATCCTGGAATTCCTCTCCGAGAACACGAAGGCCTCGTCACAGGGAACGAGCTTTTGAGGGAGGAGCATTTGGCTTATGAATGAAATGGCTTATGATGGGCAGAAAAAATACTTCAAGTGAATTTCAAAAAAACAAAAACAAAAGCAAAAGCCACTTTACGTATTTTCCACCAGCAGAGAGGAACTGGAGTGGGTTCACTCAAGGCTTCAGGATTCTACGTAACCTGCTCACTACGGAGCTGAGACAACCAGCAACTTTCTCTTATGGGTGTGTGTGGGCACGTGCGTGCACATATGTGCCTGTGTGTGCACGTGTGGGCCCACACAGCTGCTTTCCAAAGTCACTGAGCTTGCTCCCTGGCTCCCTGATGAGAAAGATGGGAAAATGAGTAAAATGACATTTCACAGCGATCTTCAACATTCTGGCTTTTTCAGCACCGAAAGCCTCCTCTGTAGCAGGGAAACTGCTCTTCCCACCCAGGCCTCGCTAACCCTGGCTTCAAGAGGCGCAGATGTCTGTGTGTGTCCCTGGCAGGTACTATGGTGACTTCCACAGCGTCTCTGGACGGCCCCCACCCAAAATGTTTTCCCCCTGGGACTCAATGATTCCAACAGGACTCATTCCTTGGGGTTCTTCTCCTAGAAAGCTTTTCTTTCTCTCTCTCTTTTATTTATTTATTTATTTATTTATTTATTTATTTATTTTTTAGACAGAGTCTCACTCTGTCGCTAGGCTGAAGTGCAATGGCACGGTCTCAGCTCACTGCAACCTCTGCCTCCCAGGTTCAAGCAATTCTCCTGCCTCAGCCTCCCGAGTAGCTGGGATTACAGGCTCCCGCCACCACACCTAGCTAATTTTTGTATTTTTTGTAGAGACGGGGTTTCACCATGTTGGCCAGGATGGTCTCGATCTCTTGACCTCGTCATCTGCCCGCCTCGCCCTCCCAAAGTGCTGGGATTAGGGTGAGCCACCACACCCAGCCTCTTTCTTTTCTTTTTAGACAGGATCTCGCTCCGTCACCCAGGCTGGAGTGAAGTGGTGCGATCTTAGCTCACTGCAGCCTCGAACTCCTGGCCTCAAGTGATCCTCCAACCTCGGCCTCCCAAAGCACTGGGACCACAGGCACCACAATCTCACAGGCTAGGATGTTTTTCTGAAATACACAGGCTGCTGGCGGGGCCGTGGTGGGCACACGGGCTCTGGGGCCACTCACCCACCTCCACGCTCCCTCCACCTCGGCCCTGGTGCAAGAGGCTCCAGGACCCTCCCACCGTTGCCACCCAGAACGGTAGGAGGGTCCTCTCCTCCCAGCCCTTCCTCCAGGACAGGACACTCCTCTCGCTGCTGCAGGCCCCCTCCTCTCGGAGGGTCGGGGGAGGCAGGTGGGGAGGGGAAGAGACCGATCCTGGGGGGGGAAGGGCGAGGCAGAGACAGATCCCCCCGACCTCTCCATTTTGTGTGTAGGACGAGTTTCTAAAATGGCTTAAAAACCAAACAGATCCCAAAGCCTCCCTGCTTTTTATAGAACATCAGTCCCTGCTTCCAAATTAGCAACCCTTAATCTCCTGCCGCTCCAGTTCTGAGGGGCCCTAAGCTGCTGGGTGAGGACTCAGCCCTGCATCAGGGTGGAGACGCAGGCGGAGGCAGGGAGGGGACTAAGGGCAGCAGTTCGGGGGAGAGGACCAAGGGTGCTGGGGGTGGCGTCCAGTGGAGGTAGCTTCAAGGGGGATCCCAGGATAGGGAGGGCAGGGAAGGGACCGAAGGTAAAGAGTGGGGGGGATGGGAGGGGGAACCTAGGGGGCTTCCTGGCCTGGGCCCAGTGTGTTCATGTCCTAGGGCCCCCATAACGGAACATTACAGATTGGGTAGCTTAAAAACAGAAATGTGTTTTTTTCACCGTTCTGGGGGCCAGAAATCCAAACCCCGGGTATCAGCAACACTGTTGCCTTCTAGAGGCTCTGAGGGAGGACCTCTTCCAGCCTCTCTGCCCACTGCTGGTGGCCAGGCCAGCCTTGGCGCTCCTGGCTGTAGCCGCACAGCTCCTGTGTCTGCCTCCACTGCCACAGGTCCTTCTCCCCTGCGCCTGTCTTCAAAGTGCCCCTTCTCATAAGGACGCCAGTCGCAGGGATGAAGACCCCCTGCTCCAGAATAGTCTCATTTTAACTAACCCCATCTGCAAAGACCCTATTTCCAAATAAGGCCACATTCTGAGGTGTGAGTGGACATGAGTTTTGGGGGGACATTATTCAATCCAGTGTCAGGACCACCCACAGGCCCAGACAGAAAACCCGGCTGATTCCCTCTCACTGTATCCAAGAGGCAGGTTGTGCCAAGAAAGTCTCCCCTTTGGATGGGAAGGAGTGAAGGTGTCACGAAAGCTGAGCCACCTAATGGGTGGTGATGGGGACAGGCCTTTCAGCCGCCTCCCTCCAGCCCTGACTCTCGGTGAGGACCACGACTTTCCCCAAGGCCCTGGGAGCTTCATTTCCTTGGCCCTACCAAGAGTTAGAGCGCCCACCTTCAGAACTCCTCGCTCCTTTAAATGACATTAAATGATTGTATCACATGTGCTCCTTGTGCAAAACTAGGACAAATTGCCAACTTACACATATGGTCTATGATCCCACCACTCTCAGCATTTTCGTGAACCTCTTTTTAGCCATATATATATTTTTTTGAGATGGAGTCTCACTCTGCTGCCCAGGCTGGAGTGCAGTGGCAAGATCACAGCTCACTGCAACCTCCACCTCCCAGGTTCAATCAATTCTCCGGCCTCAACCTCCTGAGCAGCTGGGATTACAGGCGTGGGCCGCAACATCCAGCTAATTTTTGTATTTTTAGTAGAGATGAGGTTTCACCATGTTGCCCAGATTGGTCTCAAACTCCTGACCTCTGGAGATTCACCCCCTTCAGCCTCCCAAAGTGCTGGGATTACAGGCATGAGCCACCGCGCCCAACCAGCCACATACATATTTTAAGTTATCCTTTGAACCTCAGATGGACAGAATTGCAGTCACCACCCTCAGTCTACCACATACCATGGTTTGCACACACATTGCTCTTTTTATTTTACTTATTTTTCTGGTAATGTGTGTCCAAATAGGATGCAGCAGATGTGATAGCTCCTGTTCATCTTTTGTGTTATACATTGCTCAAAGCATGTATTTATTTAATCCCCAAAGCCCCTAGCTGTTGCTGTGCTAGAGTCAGCCCAGGCTGGCTTGTGAGGGTGACTTAAGTTTTCAGAAATTCTGTGAATAGGTTGTTAAGTCACTGGGAGTGTGATGTTGGCCATTATGGGAGTATTTGCCACGGAAGCCAGCAGATGCAACAAATCAGGGTTTTTTCATCAAGAGCCCCTTAAATGCCACCCTTCGGCCTGTGGGGCTGGTACTCTTGTCGTTCCCACTTAACCGATGAAGAAACCAGGGTAGGGAGGTTGGTAACGCCCTAGGACTCACACCCAGCCAGTGGCAAGTCCAAATTCAAACCCAGGAATTTTGTACAGCGCTGGAGTCTAATGACTCTGTCGCTATGTTGAACTCTGCCATTTTGAACTCTGATATTTTCTATCCATCACAAGCAGCTTCCCAGGCACTAAAAATTAGTCAAATTTCACTTTTGATGACTGCATAATTTTCTGTTATGTGGACATACAGTATCTTGTTAAATTAGCCCCAGCCGTAAAACAATAGGGTTCTATGCAGTGTTTTCTCCTTGTAACAATGTTTCAACCCACCTTTCCCCTCTTCATCGGTGTTGGCCCTGTGGATCCAGTCCCAGGGGCTTCCCTGGTGACCAGGGCATCAAGCTAAGCCTCCCAGCAGCTGGCCCTGAGGATCGGGCTGTGGGGGTCAGGACACACGCAGCTCCTCCTGAGGGTGAGGTGCCCCCTCGCAGACCCAAACCTTCCCCAGGTACAGCAAGACCCGCCCTGCCTATGTGTAGCCAAGAGACCCTGCAGAGGGTTTCTCTTTCTCCAGCCTCTACTTCCAGAGTGACGAGGGGCCAAAGCCCCTGACAGACTTCCTGTGAGAGCTCAGTCACACTCACACACGCTCATACTCCTACACAGCCACACACTCATATGCACGCAAATACACATACACACGCAGATTCACACCCAACACTCTCATACACACACACACACACACACACACACACACACACACACAGGTGGACATACAAATGCTCGTAAAATCACCCAGCACTCAACACGGAGACAGTCTTAAGGACACACCAAGGTATGAGGTACATTCTGTCCCCATGAATGAGAACTGTTGGAAGGCAGGGAAGGTGTGATCAGTTTTCCAAAAGTTCAGCAAGTTGCCCTACGTGTACCAAGGGCTCCGTTCCATAAAAGGAAAAACATGGACAGACATGAGCAAACACATCTCCACCTTGGAAAACTGCAAGCTCTTAGTTGTCAAGCTCAGCTTCCTTGTGGGGTGTATTGGTTGCCTATGGCTGCTGCAACCCAGCACCGTGCAGTGAGGGTTCCCACCACAGGAACGCATTGTCTCACAGTTCTGCAAACTGGAAGTCCGAGACCAAGGTGTTGATAGGGTTGCTTCCTTCTGAGGCTGTGTGGGAGAACTTGTTCCAGGCCTGTCTCCTCACTCCTGGGCTTTGCTGGAGATCTTTGGCGTCCTTGGCTTGTACACACATCATCCCGATCTCTGCCTGTGCCTTCACATGGCATTCTTCCGGCATATGTGTCTGTCACATGCAGAGAAAAAAGCAATTGAAACAGAAGCAAAATTTGACAAATGGAATCTAATTAAACTAAAGAGCTCCTGCGCAGCAACAGAAACTATCATCCGAGTGAACAGGCAGTCTACAGAACGGGAGAAAATTTTTGCAATCTATCCATCTGACAAAAGTCTAATATCCAGAATCTACAAGGAACTTAAACAAATTTATAAGAAAAAAAAAAACTCCATTAAAAAGTGGTCGAAGGAGATGAACAGACACTTCTCAAAAGAAGACATATATGTGGCCAATAAACATGAAAAAAGCTCAACATCACTGGTCATTAGAGAAATGCAAATCAAAACAACAATGAGATACCATCTCATGCCAGCCAGAATGGCAATTATTAAAGTCAAGAAACAGGCCGGGCGCAGTGGCTGACGCCTGTAATCCCAGCACTTTGGGAGGCCGAGGCGGGCGGATCACCTGTTGGGAGTTTGAGACCAGCTGACCAACATGCGAAACCCCGTCTCTATTAAAAATACACAAAATTAGCTGGGTGTGGTGGTGCATGCCTGTAAACCCAGCTATTTGGAAGGCTGAGGCAGAAGAATTGCTTGAACCCAGGAGGTGGAGGTTGTGGTGAGCCGAGATCATGCCATTGCACTTCAGCCTTGGCGACAAGAGCGAGACTCAGTCTCAAAAAAAAAAAAAAAAAAAAAAAAAAAATTCAAAAAACAACAGAGGCTGGCGAGGCTGTGGAGGAGAAATAGGAATGCTTTTTACACTGTTGGTGGGAATATAAATTAGTTCAACCATTGTGGAAGACAGTGTGGTGATTCCTCAAAGACGTACAATCAGAAATACCATTTGACCCAGAAATCTCATAACTGGATATATACTCAAAGGAATAGAAATGATTCTACTGGGCCAGGTGCGGTGGCTCAAGCCTGTAATCCCAGCACTTTGGGAGGCTGAGACGGGCGGATCACGAGATCAGGAGATCGAGACCATCCTGGCTAACACGGTGAAACCCCGTCTCTACTAATAAATACAAAAAACTCGCCGGGCGCGGTGGCTCAAGCCTGTAATCCCAGTACTTTGGGAGGCCGAGGCGGGCGGATCACAAGGTCAGGAGATCGAGACCACAGTGAAACCCCGTCTCTACTAAAAATACAAAAAATTAGCCGGGCGCGGTGACGGACGCCTGTAGTCCCAGCTACTCAGGAGGCTGAGGCAGGAGAATGGCGGGAACCCGGGAGGCGGAGCTTGCAGTGAGCCGAGATCGCGCCACTGCACTCCAGCCTGGGCAACAGCGTGAGACTCCGTCTCAAAAAAAAAAAAAAAAAAAAAAAAACTAGCCGGGCGAGGTGGCGGGCGCCTGTAGTCCCAGCTACTCGGGAGGCTGAGGCAGGAGAATGGCGTAAACCCGGGAGGCGGAGCTTGCAGTGAGCTGAGATCCGGCCACTGCACTCCAGCCTGGGCGACAGAGCAAGACTCCATCTCAAAAAAAAAAAAAAAAAAAGATTCTACTGTAAAGATACATGCACACATATGTTCATTGCAGCTCTAGTCACAATAGCAAAGACATGGAATCAACCCAAATACCCATCAATGACAGACTAGATAAAGAAAATGTGGTACATATACACCATGGAATACTATGCAGCCATGGAAAGGAATGAGATCATGTCCTTTGCAGGGACATAGATGGAGCTGGAAGCCATCATCCTCAGCAAACTAATACAAGAACAGAAAACCACACACTGCATGTTCTCACTTAGAAGTAGGAGCTGAACAATAAGAACACACGGACACAGGGAAGGACACAACACACTGTGGCCTGTTGCAGAGGGTGCAGGGGGAGGGCAGGCATCAGGATAAATAGCTAACGCAGCTGAGCTTAATACCTAGGTGATGGATTAATGTGTGCAGCAAACCACCATGGCACACATTTACATACGTAACAAACCTGCACGTCCTGCACATGTATCCCAGAGCTTAAAACAGAATTAAATTAAATTGAATTAAAAATTTTAAAAACCCAGTCATACACATGAAAAAATGCTCATCATCGCTGGCCATCAGAGAAACACAAATCAAAACCACAATGAGATACCATCTCTCACCAGTTAGAATGGCAATCATTAAAAAGTCAGGAAACAACAGGTGCTGCAGAGGATGTGGAGAAGTAGGAACACTTTTACACTGTTGGTGGGACAGTAAACTAGTTCAACCATTGTGGAAGACAGTGTGGCGATTCCTCAAGGATCTAGAACTAGAAATACCGTTTGACCCAGCCATCCCATTACTGGGTATATACCCAAAGGATTATAAATCATGCTGCTATAAAGACACATGCACATGTATGTTTATTGTGGCACTATTCACAATAGCAAAGACTTGGAATCAACCCAAATGTCCATCAGTGACAGACTGGATTAAGAAAATGTGGCACATATAGACCATGGAATACTATGCAGCCATAAAAAAGGATGAGTTCGTGTCCTTTGTAGGGACATGGATGCAGCTGGAAGCCATCATTCTCAACAAACTATCACAAGAACAGAAAACCAAACACTGCATGTTCTCACTCACAGGTGGGAATTGAACAATGAGATCACTTGGACACAGGAAGGGGAACATCACACACTGGGGCCTATTGTGGGGAGGGAGTAGGGGGAAGGGATAGCATTAGGAGATATACCTAATGTAAATGACGAGTTAATAGGTGCAGCACACCAACATGGCACATGTATACATACGTAACAAACCTGCACATTGTGCACATGTACCCTAGAACTTAAAGTATAATAATAATAATAAAAGAGAACAGAATAGAGACTTCAAATGAAAAATTTTAAAAACCCCAGTCATATTGGATTATGGCGTCCACCTTATTCCAACATGACTTCATCTTAACAAATTACATCTGCAACAATCTTATTTCCAAATAAAGTCACATACTGAGGTACTGGGACTTAGGACTTCAGCAGATGAATTTGGGGGGGTACACAATTCAGCCCATAGCAGGGGGCAATCCGGTCCTCTCTCCTGCTCCTGCTACTTCCTCAGGGTGCCATGTGAGACGATGGCATGAGAAGAGGCAGGTTTGGACTTGCCCAGCCCTGTCATTCTCCAGCCCTCACACAGACACCCTACATGCATTCATTCACTTGGCCGCAGTACAGCATTCTGGATTTTTTTTTCTTTTTTTTTGGTAGAAATAAAGCTAATTAAAAAGTTGTTTAGGTTGCAAGGTATTTCTTTACAATACCTGAAACTTCGTCCTCACACTCTCTTTCCACACATTTGACATGAGAAAGGCTATCATGTTAACTGTCCTCAGAGTTATTTAACCATCATTCTGCTATATCCTCTTAAGAAGAGAAAGGAATGAAACAGATGGGCCCTTCATCTGTTTCTTATTAACACAGCATTAGTTTCATCATGACAAAAATTTCATATCTATTAATGTCTCTTCCAACAGTTCCTAACTCACATCGTCTCTAAATGGTGCAGAGAGCAACACGGCAGTTTCCTTCAGTATATGCACCGACAGAGACATTTCCCTAAGTTAATGCTCTGTTTTCTGAGTCACAACCTCAAATGCAAAGTTTTCTTTTCCTTTTGGTGAGGACAGGAGGGAGGGAGTCTTTACAGTGACAAATTTTGGCTCCCACTCTCCTATCCCCACCAAAAAAAAAGAAAACCTGAGCCTCTAAGGTTGTGACTGAGAAAATAGAGCATTACCAGTCACTCGTGGGTTCTTCACTGACAGATTTCCATCAAGAAGATGGAGGGTGTGGTGCCTCACGCCTGGAGGCTGAGGAAGGAGGGTTGTTTGAGCCCAGGAGTTCGAGACCAGCCTGGGCAAAAAGGTGAGACCCTGTCTCTATGAAAAATATATATATATTGTAAATTAGCTAGACATGGTGGTACATGCCTGTGGTTCCAGCTACATAGCAGGTGGGAGGATGGCTTGAGCCCAGGAAGTCAAGACTATGGTGAGCCGTGTTAACAAGCCTGCACTCCAGCCTGAGTGACAGAGGGAGACCCTGTTTCAAAAAAAAAAAGAAGAAAAGTAAAGAAAAGTAATTATGACTGAAGTCTCATTATGTGCAAGGCTGGGTTGCTGCTATGGGAGAGATCAATGTTGGGGAGTCAGATCTGCTCAACGAGCTGTGTGACTTTGGGCAAATTACTCAACCTCTCTGAGACTTGGGTTGGGAAAACATAAAAGAAAGAGAATAAAGTTTCCCTGTCAAAGTGGATGTGAGAGTTAAATGAGGTGATGTAGGTGAAGTCTCTTGGACACAGCAGGCACAGACTAAAAACCAGCTTCCTTTTGTCCCTCCCCAGAACAGAAATCTAAACAAGCACCCAATCCCCTCTCCTACTGCCTATGAGAAGATTAGGGCCTCCTCAGCATGAGTCATTTGTCAATTCAAAATTTTATTTATTATTATTATTTTGAGGCAGAGTCTCACTCTGTTGCCCAAGCTGGAGTGCAGTGACACGATCTTGGCTCACTGCAACCTCCGCCTCCTAGGTTTAAGCAATTCTTTCACCTGAGCCGGGCAAGTAGCTAGGATTAGAGGCACCTGCCACCACACCCAGCTAAATTTTTTGTACTTTTAGTAGAGATAAGGTTTCACCATGTTGGCCAGGCTGGTCTCGAACTCCTGGCCTCAAGTGATCTCACCGCCTCGGCCTCCCAAAGTGCTGGGATTACAGGCATGTGCCACCATGCCTGACCCAAATTGTTTTTGTTGCTGTGCTTTTTTTTGAGACGGAGTCTCTCTATGTCGCCCAGGCTGGAGTGCAGTGGTGCGATCTTGGCTCACTGCAAACTCTGCCTCCCAGGTTCAAGTAATTCTCCGGCCTCAGCCTCCCAAATAGCTGGGATTACAGGTCCCCGCCACCATGTCTGGCTAATTTTTGTGTTTTTAGAAGAGAGGGTTTCACCATGTTGGCCAGGCTGGTCACAAACTCCTGACCTCAGGTGATCCACCCATCTTGGCCTCCCAAAGTCCTGGGATTACAGGCGTGAGCCATCACGCCCCACTGCCTTAGTGCATTTTAAGTCAGAAACTAAACATGTTAGAACTACTGATACCAGAATTCTCTCAAGATGAGAATTATCGGCCTTTAAGTTCGTAGTTCTTCCCACCCTTTCTGTAAACGAATAGACTCAGCTGAGGTTTGGAAGTGCGTTTGGTACCCAGGTACACTGCCACACAGCACTTACCATGTTAAACAAAGGAACAACTGTGTGTGAGGCTGATCTATGTCTGCTGCTAGGAGTAGGGAGTCCAGCCACCAGAGCAGAGGGTCTCGTGTGTCCCATATGCTGAGAAGCCCAGAAGTCACAAGTTGCTGGCCTTGCTTCAATTGCTGGACAATGCCATCAGGTATGCAGGCTTTTCCTTGTCTTTGTCAGGTTGGCTCTTCATCCTCAGGCTGGTTTCCTCTTGGTTTCAAATGGGCTGCTGTAGCTCCAGACATCACGTCTATCTTCGAGAAAGTAAGAAGTGGGAGAAGAGGAAGCTGTGACCATGTCTGTCTTTTATCAGGAAACCTAAGATTTTGCAGAAGTCAGTTGACTTCTGCCTCCATTCAGTGAGCCCCTGGCTGCCAGTAGGATGAGTTTTGTAGGGTTGAATGAAGGTTCTCTTGGTAAGGCAGAGAGGAGTCACGGATGCTGGATGGACTGACCATGGGTCTGCCGTAGAAACTCAGAATGGCATAGATGCAATTGATCAGGAGGGAGGTAGTGAATGCGTCCTGGCACAATGGCTTTGCCAGGTGAGAAGAACAAGGGCCAATCCTGTACCTGTACCTCTGTCATTCAGGGGCCTCTGCTACTTGCATGAAGACAGAAAAGAAAGTGGGAAATGGTCAACAGATGCCAACAAATTGATTCCTTTCTAAAGCAAGGACATCTTTACAGGACAGTCTAACATCTTTTGGGGGAACATTACCTTGATCATTCTGGTATACAGTACTTGTATACTTGTATAAATGAATATGATTGCTTGAAAGAAAAAAGAAAAGAACACAAATTTTCTTTCTCGAAGTGGCAGAAGAAAAAAAAGTTCTTAGTTTTCCCATCTGAATGAATGTCTTCGTGGGCTATCTTGGGGAATAATACTTCTAGAACAATACCGCTCCCTTTGCCCAAGACGTCTGTATCATACTCACCAAATTCAGGCTAAGAGTCACTTATGAAAATCAATTGGATTGCTTTAAAGTCATTCCTCATTTTTCACCTAAAAATACCTTATCCAAATTGTCTCACCCACCTTGTGCCCCAGACTCAGCTGTAAGTGACTCGGCTGTTTCTAGAATTCAAATCAACCCTCCAAGAATGAAGTGTATTTTGTTTTGTTGATTTGTTAATGGGAATACATGCAAAACAATTTGCCACAGGTTTGAAAGCAGTCAAGCATTAGGGACACGGAAGTTTGCGTCTCAGCTCTCAAGGTGACTCCTTTCTGGGACCTTTGCATTCTGAAGGTCGAGAAGAATCCGGTGCCTGCCGTGTTCTCCTGGTCTGCAGGGGGAGGCTCCAGCCATTTGCACAAGGTGAGCCACACATTCAGGCCCCCATGCCCATGGGAGAAAAATGTACAGGATGAATCAGTGCCTGAAGCAGCCTCATAGAATTCCCAAAAGAAAACAAAAAGAAGTGAGCGTCTTCCTGGGCAGGCTGGATCCTCAAAGACGCTGAGGTAGGAAGTGAGCTAAACTGCTTAACCACCAGCAATGAGGCTCCACGCCAGGCCCATCTGGTGTCCAGAGCTGCCGGCGAATGGGGCCAATGACAGTGAGGTCAGTGACGGTACTGTCTTCTGGAAAGGCCACGTGGGGAGGCTTGGCAATGGCCAGCCCCCTGGGTGCAGATGGTGAGGAGGGCCGGGTGGCAGATGCCGGGCCAGGCAGGTGGGATTATGGAGGGGCAGCAGTCATTACTTGTTGCTCGAGTCTCTTCCCTCCGGTTTGTAGACTCAGGGTCCTAAGCAGACATACGCTTTGCATGGCTGGTGTTCACCATCACAGCCGCTGCAGGCTGGGAGATCTCAATTAGAAAGGTTTTAATGAGCTCCTCCTAACTGCCAGTGCCTTCCATCTAGTGATTCATTCATTCTCATCCCACAAACGTTTATTAAGTACCTGCTATGGGCCAACGAAGGCGCAAGGACGCTTAACCACTTGGGAACCAAAAGTGATGATAATATAAATCTTTTTTTTTTTTTTTTTTTTTTTTTTGGCCAAACCAGAGAGCAGTGGTGATTCGGATTCTTTCTGGGAAAACCCTCACATCCCCATCCCCGTCTTTAATAACAGCAGATGGCACACAACGGATCTGCAGCACAATAGGTGCTTATCAGCAGAAGCATTTGCATCAAAGTATTTTCAAGGTCATTAAAACTGCTAAACAGCCCCCTGGGGCTCAGCCGTTTCAGGCGTCTGGATAACGTGTGTTTGATGTCTAAGGCAGTTGGCCGTCAGCAGAAGCTGAAGCAAACCTGGCGATGTGAAAATTGTCATTATTTGGTCACCAGAAAAAGTGAAGCTGAGGGCTGGAGGGCAAGGGAAAGGTTAAACCAGGAGTGAGATCGCACTTCCATGTCCACTCACTGTCCACTCACACAGGGAGAATGAGATTCCACCTCCCTCTTGATGCACCAGCCCAGACCTGCAGGTGAGTGCGAGGTGGTGCAGGAGGGACCCCCTGGCACGGGCAGAACACCTGGAAGAAGACTTGACTCTGCTTCCTTTTGTGCCCTTCCCATGTCTCCCCCCTTGCTGCCCGCTGCCCTGGCTAACATGGGCTTGGATCATGAAATGGTTTGGCTCCGTGTCTCCACCCAAATCTGAATTATCACTCCCATAATCCCACTGGGGGGCAACTGAATCATGGGGACGGGTCTTTCCCCTGCTGTTCTTGCGATAGTGAATAAGTCTCAGGAGATCTGATGGTTTTATAAAGGGTAGTTCGCTGCACAAATTCTCTTGCCTGCCACCATGTAAGACATGCCTTTGCTCCTCCTTCACCTTCCACCATGATTAGGAGGCCTCCCCTACCATGTGGAACTATGCGTCCATTAAACTCTTTTTCTTTATAAATTACCCAGTCTTGGGTATTTCTTCATAACAGTGTGGAAATGGACTAATACAGATCATGATCCCTGCCACAGCCTTGCTTGAGTGTGGCCTACTGGGCCCTTCATTGTCTAAATCTGACAATGGGCTCACATCTGAGTTTTGACTGAGCATCTCTCACCCTTTCCAGGGGCCACCTCTCTCTATTCACACACGCATACAGACACACACACACAGGCACAAAAGTGCACACACACACACATGCATGCACCCCACTACAGCAACACCAACCAGGCCCAGCCGTCTCACTCCCCAATGCCCTCCCCTCCCCTTCTCAGGCCTGATGTCAGCCTCAATTCCACCAGCAGGCTTTCTTCAGGAACGTGCAACTCCTTCCAGTCAAAATACAGCATTTTGCTTTATGCCCCATGTTCTCAACGCACAGATGATGAGAGACAGACAGAAAACTGTCTTCTCCCAGTTCAGTTAGTGAGACAAAGAAATACAATTGCCTGCCAAGTCTAAGCACCCTCTAGACCTGCACAGTCTTCCAGACGTCCAGTCGAGGCCTAGGCCTGTGCCCGTCGGAAGTGACACCAAATAAGCGTTTCCAGTGAGCCTGGTGCTCTTTGGGCACTGATGACACTCGGTCCTCAAACAGCCTGCCCAGGTGGGTACTGTTATCACCTCCACTACACAGAGGAAGACGTGCAAGGCACAGAGAGGTTAAGTCGCTTTCCCACTGTCACAGAGCTGGTAAGTGGCGGAGACTGGATTTGAACCTAGACAGCTCTAGAGCTCACTCTCTTGACCAGAATCTGAAGGGCCTCACCTCACCAAGGGTCCCCATTCCCAGACCTCCATCACCCAGTGGTGCCTGTGACACTGGGTTTACCATAGTTATCTATCTATGTAACAATCATCCCACATTTGATGGCATCAAACAAGAACCATTTTCCCACGCCCAGGGATTCTGCAGGTCAGGAGTTTGGAGAGGATGAAGCCTCAGCCAGGAAGCTGTGCATGGCCATGGCTGGCACCTCCCGGGGGCTTCTTTCCTCTTAACCCCTGGTCCGGGAAGCCAGATTCAGCCAAGGCTGTGTATGAGCCCCGGTACCTGGCTGCTTCCTGTACCTTGGGCTTCTTGCAGCACAGAGGCGGAGTTCTGAGCAGGAGCTTCCTGAAGGGAACCTTCCAAGGGAACCAGGCCTCAGCATCAGGCCTGTTCTGCCGTGGCCTCAGATTGCACCACTACACTCCAGCCTCAGAAGTCATCGGCATCGATTCTACCCCATCCTCTCAGTCACGAGGGAGCCACAGGCCAGCCCGGGTTCCCGGGGATGGAGAAAGAGACTCTGCTTCCGCATGGGGGAATGACGGGGTCACACTGCAGAAGAACAAGAGTAGGAGGCGGTGTCATGGCCATTTTCGGTAAACACAACCTGCCGCCCACCTGACTTGCCCAAGCCTACCTCTTCCAGAAACTTCTGTGTCCCAATTATGGTTCACCTTGAGGTCCTAAAGGTATTGACTGCTTACTTCAATGGTCACATCGTCCCTGTGAAAGGAAAATCACGACTTAGGGCTACTGTATGAGCATTCCATGTGCAGCAGGACGAGCCGCAGGCAAAACTCCTCAGACACCGGATTAAAGAAGGAAGAGGTTTGTTATTTGGCTGGGGGCGTTGTCAGACTCGCATCTTAAGAGCCGAGCTCCCCGAAAAAGAAATACTTGGCCTTTTTAAAGGTTTACAACCTTAAGGGGTCCACGTGAAAGGGTAGTGATAAATCAAGCAAGCATGGGAAACGTGACTGGGGGCTACATGCATCAGCTAACAGAACAAAAAGTTTTACAGTGCTTTTTTCATACAGTGTCTGGAATTTACAGATAACACAAGTAGTTTAGGTCAGGGGTTGATGTTATTATTATTACTTTTTTTAAACTCCTACGGCCGGGTGGTGGTGCTAAGGTTGTCTGGCTATTTATATTACTTTTGTTTCTTTCTAACTTTTTGCTTTCTCTTTCCTCCTGTCTTGTGAACTAGGCAAGGTAGAGGGAGGAGGGCAGCAGGCGTAGTAGCGGTCTCCTTCCTTACATGGTGGCCAGAGTGGCCTGACCCCCTAGTGGTGCCAGTGGGGACGACGCTGGAACCGACAGTGGCCTCCTTCTTGTGTTGTTGTGGCATCTTTCCTGGCAGTTGGGTGATCAGAAGACAACTGCGTTTCTGACCCAAAGCTCTTACAACTTCCAATTGCTCAGCCAGTGGAGGGTAGACCACCTGAGGTCAGAAGTTCGAGACCAGCCTGACCAACGTGGAGAAACCCCATCTCTTCTAAAAATACAAAATTAGCCGGGCGTGGTGGCGCATGCCTGCAATCCCAGCTACTCAGGAGGCTGAGGTAGGAGAATCACTTGAACCTGGGAGGCGGAAGTTGTGGTGCACTGAGATCACGCCATTGCACTCCAGCCTGGGCAACAAGAGCTAAACTCCATCTCAAAAAAAAAAAAAAAAAAAAAAAGGAACTTGAGCATTCAGGTTGTCATTTGACCATTGATCAAAAACAAGAAGCATGTCTGCTGTGGGTGGGTGGGAGGGGCGGAAATGGCACAGAATCTTCTATTTGTTCAGCTGCCTTATTTCTTTTTGGTGGCGCCTGGATGAAGACTGGAGATGCGGGCTTGCTTTGTGACTAGAATTGATTTAATACTCAAAAAAAGGGGACCACGAGTCAAAAGCGTTTTCTCAAAGTACTCACTACTTTTAAATGACTCTCTAGAGGGAGATGAAAGGAGGTTTCCTCCAACTCTGCTTTCCCTGGCCTTTGAGTGGTGTGGAAAGAGCCATACGTCCTCACAAATGGTATTCAAAATATGTTTGGCAGCAACTTTTTTATGAAAACGTACAAGAGCTTGAGCCAGTACACTGAAATATTAAATACACTTCAATATTTTAGATACTCCTGAAACGCCAACTGACCAAACCAGTCTTTTTTCCCAATTGGATGTGAAACTCACAATGGTCAAGTTTAAGCAATGTATTCATAACGGAGCCTTGACCCCAGGAGATGCCCACTGCCCCAGTCGGGAGGGAGCCACGACTTCTGTGCCAGGGCGCAGCCATGACTGTGTTTTCTTGGAGCCCGCTTCCCAGAGGCATCCTGACTTCTGTTCCAAGAGGACAGGGCAGGCCGGGCACAGTGGCTCACGCCTGTAATCCCAGCACTTTGGGAGGCCGAGGTGGGCGAATCACCTGAGGTCAGTTCAAGACCAGTTCGGCCAACATGGAGAAACCGTCTCTATTAAAAATGCAAAAATTAGCCGGCTTGGTGACGCATGCCTGTAATCCCAGCTACTCAGGAGGCTGAGGTAGGAGAGTCGCTTGAACCTGGAGATAGAGGTTGCAGTAAGCAGAGATAGCACCACTACTTCAGCCTGAATGACAAGAGCGAGACTCTGTCTCAAAAACAAACAAACAAAACAACCAACCAACCAAACAACAAAAAAACCAAGAGGACAGGACCAAAGAGTGGGGTGTGCGTTGTTGTGCTGGGCATGCCACCTCTGTGTTGACCAGGAGCCTCAGGTCTTGGTGACTTTGGGTGCATTACCTCACTTCTCATCTGTAAAACAGGAGGTAATAGTGATACTTACCCCATGGCGCTGCTGGGCAGGAGGGTGTTGAATGGCTTAACGTAAGTGAAATGTTTTGAATATTCCTTGGCACAAAAGGGCTTCTTGCACCTGTCCTACCGTCAACGCTCACCTGTCGCAGCTAGCAATGGCATTTTGACAAGATCGTCATTCTCACCTGGCTCCTCAGGGAAATGAGGTTCAACAAACGTGCAAACACACACACAAGCCACCACTGGGGCCTCCTAGTCCACACAGGCTCCTGCACACAATAGGCGCTCAATCACTGCAGTTGGCCCTGTGGTTAGCTGGTCTGCAGACTGGAAGGGTCACGGCTGGCCACTAACACTAAGGACCCACGTGGAGCCTCTAGGCTCTTGGATTCTTCCAGAGCTCACTTAATCCCAGAAGTGGTTTTCTTCTACTTCTCTTCTGCCAGGAAACAATGCTCTTCTCTCCAGGTCAAGCTCCAGGCCGCAGGGACTCCAGCCGGTGTCTGAGCCAAGTGAGCGTCTGTGCTGTTTGCCGACCACCTGGCCGATGTGATGGCTTCTGGGGGCTGCACTACCCTGAAAGGAGCTGACTTTTGTCTCTACAGTTTTTATGGCAGAGATTTGGGGGAGTTTTTAACTTTTATTATATTTTATTTTTATTATAAAAACTTTACCGATTTTTATTTTTAACATAAAATAACTATTTTTTTCCTTTTTTTGAGATGGGGTCTCACTCCGTCACCCAGGCTGGAGTGCAGCAGTGGCTCGATCTCGGCTCACTGCTCTATCTCCGCCTTCGGGGTTCAAGCGATTCTCGTGCCTCAACCTCCTGAGTAGCTGGGATTACAGGCACCCACCACCACGTCCAGCTATTTTCTATATTATTAGTAGAGACGGGGTTTCGCCATGTTGGCCAAGCTGGTCTTGAACTCCCGACCTCGTGATCCACCTAACTTAGCCTCCTAAGGTGCTGGGATTACAGGCATGAGACACTGTGCCTGCCCAGTAACTTTTATGTGGAATAATGGCTAACTTACAGAATAATTGCAAGAAACATAAAAATTTCCCTTGTACCCTTCACCCAGATATACTAATTGTTTTTGTTTGTTGGTTTGTTTTTGAGATGGAGTCTTGCTTTTGTCACCCAGGCTGGAGTGCAGTGGCCCAATTTTGGCTCACTGCAACCTCTGCCTCCTGAGTTCAAGTAATTCTCCTGCCTCGGCCTTCTGGGTAGCTGGGATTACAAGCACATACCACAAAGCCTAGTTAATTTTGTATTTTTAGTAGAGATGGGTTTTCACCATGTTGGCCAGGCTGGTCTCAAACTCCTGAACTCAGGTTATCCACCTGCCTCAGCCTCCCAAAGTGCTGGGATTACAGATGCAAGCCACCGTGAGCCACCGCGAGCCACCACGCCTAGCCTGGATATACTAACTGCTAACATTTTGCCGCATTTGGCCACATCATCTCTGTTTCTCTATATAAATACACATCTCTTTTTCTCTCTGATCCATTTAGGAGCAGATTACAGACATCATACCTTTTATCCCTAAATATTTCCACATAGATCTCCTACCAATAAGAGTGTTCTCTCACATAACCACAGGGCAGTTATCTGAGCCAGGAAATTTCTCATTGCTGGAATGTGGTTACCTGGTTACCAAGTGATCCAATGATGTCTTCCTAGCATTTTTCTTCCAGTCCAAGATCCAAACCAGGATCGTACATCATGTTTAGTAGCCAGTTCTCTTTGGTGTCCCTTCATCTGACACCATCTTTTAGCTGTGTTTGTCTTGCACGACACTGATATTTTTGCAGGAGCCACAGAAGTTGTTACTGAAGAGAATCGCATGGAAGATCTGGGATGCCCTTCCCCAGATTCTCTGCCCCGTGAGGCCATCTGAGGTCTTCTCATCACTAGATTTGGGTTTGCTTTGAATAAACATTGAAGTCTGCATTCCTTGTGCGTCCCATCACAGGTACATGATGTCGGTTTGGTCCCCCCACTTTTTTTTTTTTTGAGACGAAGTCTTGCTCTTATTACCCATGCTGGAGTATAATGGCGTGATCTCAGTTCACTGCAACCTCCAACTCCTGGGTTGGAGTAAAAGGTAGAAAGTAAATTAGCCAGGGGTGGTGGCAGTCACCTGTAGTTCCAGCTACTTGGGAGGCTTAGGAGGGAGGATTGCTTGAACCCTGGGGTTCGAGGCTGTAGTGAGGCATGATCATGTCATTGCACTCCAGCCTGGGCAACTGGCCCCATCTCTGAAAAATAAAAAATAAAGTGAACAATTTAATGGCTTTAAATATAGCCCCATGGGTGGATCACCTGAGGTCAGGAGCTCAAGACAAGCCTGACCAATATGGTGAAACCCCGTCTCTACTAAAAATACAAAAATTAGCCAGGTTTGGTGGTGGGCTCCTGTAGTCCTGGCTACTCAGGAGACTGAGACAGGAGAATTGCTTGAACCTGGGAACCGGAGGTTGCAGTGAGCCGAGATCACGCCACTGCACTCCAGCCTGCACAACAGAGTGACACTCCATCTCAATAAAATAAAATCAATATAGCCATGGATATGTGCAGCCATCACCACAGCCAGTTTTAGAACATTTTCATCACCACAAAGAGAAACCCCATACCCTTTAGCTATTTCACCTCATCCTCCCATCTCCCCAGCCCTGAGCAACCGTGAATCTACTTTCTGTCTCTAGAGATTTGCTCACTGTAGACATTTCATAAAATGAAATTATATAATATATGGTCTTCTGTGACTATCTGCTTTCAGATAGCATAAGATTTTTAAGGTTCATCCATACTGTGGCATGTATCAGTACTTTATTCCTTCTTAAGGCAAAATCACATTCCGTTGGATGGAGATAGTACATTCTGCGTAGCCGCTCATCCACTGATGGACATTTGGGTGGTTTCCACCTTTTGGCTATTGTGAATAATGCTGCTATGAACATTTATGTAAAAATTTTTGCCTGAACACCTGTTTTCAACTTAGTGGGTATACACACACCTAAAGTAGAATTCCTGGGCCATACGGCCATCCAATGTTACAAGACATCCGATTTCTCCACATCTTTGCTAACACTTGTTTTCTGTTGGGTTTTGTTTATTGTTTTATAGCTATCCTAGTGTGAAGTGGTATTTCATTGTTGTTTTTATTTGCATTTTCCTAGTGGTCAGTAATATTAAACATTTTCTCATATGCTTCTTGGTCATTTCTATATCATCTTTGGGAAAATATCCACACAAGTCCTTTGCCCTTTTTTACTTTTTTTTTTTTTTTTTTTTTTTTTTGAGACAAAATCTCACTCTATCACCCAGGCTGGAGTGCAGTGGCGTGAACTCAGCGCTTTAGCCTCTGCCTCCTGAGTTTGAGCAATTCTCCTGCCTCAGCCTTCTGAGTAGCTGGGACTACAGGCATGCACCACCACACCCAGGTAATTTTTTTTTTCTTTTTTGAGATGGAGTTTTGCTCTTATCGCCCAGGCTGGAGTGCAATGGCTCGATTTCGGCTCACTGCAACCTCTGCCTTCCAGGTTCAAGCAATTCTCCTGCCTCAGCCTCCTGAGTAGCTGGGATTACAGGCATGTGCCGCCATACCCAGCTAATTTTTTGAATGATGAGTAGAGACGAGGTTTCACCATGTTGGCCAGGCTAGTCTCGAACCCCTGACCTCAGGTGATCCACCTACCTCGGCCTCCCAAAGTGCTGGGATTATAGGTGTGAGCCACCATGCATGGCCAATTTTTGTATTTTTAGTATCAATGAGGTTTCACCATGTTGGCCAGGGTGGTCTCGAACTCCTGACCTCAAGTTATCCACCTACCTTGACCTCCCAAAGTGCTGGGATTACAGGTGTGAACCACTGCACCCAGCCCCTTTGCCCATTTTTGAATTGGATTATTGGTCTTATTGTTGTTGAGTTGTAAGAGTTCTTTACATATTCTGGATATAGGCCCTCATCAGATACATGGTTTCCAAATATTTTCTCTCATTCTGTGGGTTGTCTTTTCATTTTCTTGATGGCATCATTTGATGGAAAAAAGATTTTAATTGTAGTAAAGTCCAATCTACCTATTTTTTTCTTTTGTTTCTTGTTTTCTTTTGTTTCTTGATGCCTTATCTCAGAAGCCATCACCAAATCCAATGTCATGGTTTGCCTCTATATTTTCTTCTAAGTGTTTTAGAGGTTTAGCTCTTACAATTAAATCTTTGGTCCTTAAGTTAATTTTTGTATAGGTGTAAATTATGGGTCAAAAATGCATTCTTTTGCGTGTGGCTTTCCAGTTGTCTCAGCACCATTTGTTAAAAAAAATTCTTTCCTCGCTGAATGGTCTTGGCATTCTTGTTGAAATTCAGTTGACCGTAGACACGTGGACTTATTTCTGGACTCTCAGTTCTGTTCCATTGGTCTATATGTCTATTCTATGCCAGTGCCACACTGCCTTGATTACCATTGCTTTGCAGCGTGTTTTGTGATCAGGAGGTGTGAGTATTCTTACTTTGTTCTTCTTTATCAAAATTGTTTTGGCTATTCTGGATAAGCTATCTATTTTTTTAAAATTTATTTTTGTAAAGACAGGGTCTTGCTATGTTGCCCAGGGTGGTCTCAAGCTCCAGGCCTCAAGCAATCCTCCTGCCTCAGCCTCCCAAACTGGTGGGATTACAGGTGTGAGCCTGGCCTATAAGTTATTTATTTTTTGTGCAAAATAAATGCCAGGGCTTTATCTGAATAGCAAGTGTGTATGTAATTGTTTGGGTGACTTGCTTTTTATCAGTTTGGTGCAAAATTAATTGCGGTTTTCGCCTCTGGACTGCAAAACAGAAATTTGCACACATGTGGATGTCAGGGACTTGCAGGACTAGAGGATACTTCAACCCAAAGTGTTTGCTTGGTTGAGCCAGTAATAAGTAACCGATCCAGGGAAGACCTTGTGGCTCCAGTTACCGAAATTAACCAGAGTTCACAAATCCCAGAGATTCCAAAAGTCAGTCAACCCTGAAATCTGCTACCCAGGCATCTGCACCCTCCTGCCCCCTCTTGCCTTAGGCCTCATGCTTTCCTGCCACATTTTCCAGCTGGGTGTACACTGGGGCTGTGAGCTGAAGAGGAAACCCACCTCCACGGGGGTTAGAAATCCAGCTCTGGTTTTGCTGGTAACCATTCTAAACCTTGTTTCCCACAGCCCCCATTCAAACCTGGGTGGAGTCAGGGTGGAAGCAGGAAGGGCAGCAACTGGCAGGATAAGCAGGGGCGGAGCATCCCTGTTTTCTTCTGTGTGTCAAGGTGCTAAGTTTGGTGATTCTCCATAAAGACTGACAAGATTCAGTAGCAAGTTATATGCATGGCTAGCATTTATTCCAGCAAAGGATGCAGAGAAAAAGTCACAGGAAAAGATGTGCATTGGTTGCACTCCAGGACAGTCCAGTTCAGGCTCCTTCATGCCTCCTCATCTGAGACCACTCAGAATGTAGTTTTTGTCTCGCAGAGAACTCCAAGGACATGTGTGGAAGACCCGGGGAAACCCATGCCAGTCTCGGGGCCCAAGGTTTTTCGGGTGGTTGATCACATAGACACATTCTGCTTAGTTATCAGCTATGCCAAGTGAAACTCAGGACCCCAGCTGTGAAGTCACGTACACATCATCAATCTTGCTGTTTGTGCAAACTACCCTGACAAGCTGGTTGCATGTGACCTGTTCCTCCAGGGGTATAGAACAAAATCATTAATCACAGATATTAGAACCTTCCTGGGGACCGCACTCCCCAGGGCTGGCCAAGGGTTGTTGTTCTAGGCTTCCCTGGAGACATGCAAGACCTGCCAGGCTGGCTCTTTCCTCACATCTCAACTATCTAAGTGGCCACTGCTTAGTTACAGATTCATCTAGATGACTTGGAGCTTGGACTCAAGCTCAGGAAACTCCTGACCACTGGGCTTCATTGCTGTGGCTGTGGTAAAGTGAAATGGGAGAACAGTGCAGTAAAAAAGCACACAGATGGCCTGGTTGCAAATCACTACTTTATGTGCGTCCTTAAGAAAAGCACATCAGGCCAGGCATGGTGACTCACGTCTGTAATGCCAGCACTTTGGGAGGCTGAGGTGGGCAGATCACCTGAGGTTAGGAGTTCAAGACCAGTCTGACTAACATGGTGAAACCCCATCTCTACTAAAAATACCAAAAATTAGCTGGGCGTAGTGGCGGGTGCCTATAATCCCAGCTACTCAGGAGGCTGAGACAGGAGAATCACTTGAACCTGGGAGGTGGAAGTTGCAGTTAGCAGAGATCATGTCAGTGCACTCCAGTCTGGGCAACAAGAGCGAAACTCTGTCTCAAAAGAAAGAGAGAGCGAGACAGAGAGAAAAGGGAAGGAAGGAAGGAAGGAAAGAAGGAAGGAAGAAAAAGAAGGAAGGAAGGAAGGAAGGGAGGGAGGGAAGGAGGGAAGGAGAGAGAGAGAGAGAAAGAGAGAAAGAGAAGAAAGAAAGAAATAAGGAAAGAAAGAGAGAAAGAAAGAAAAGAAAGAAAGAAAGAAAGAAAGAAAGAAAGAAAGAAAGAAAGAAAGAAAGAAAGAAAGAAAGAAAGAAAGAAAGAAAGAAAGAGAAAGAAAGAAAGAAAAGAAGGAAAGGAAAGAAAGGAGAAAGAAAGGAAAGAAAGAGGAAAGGCAAGGCAAGTCAAAGCACATCAGGCTGGGCACAGCAGCTCACGCCTGTAATCCCAACACTTTGGGAGGCTGAGGCAGGCAGATCACTGGAGGCCAGGAGTTTGAGACCAACCTGGCCAATGTGGTGAAACCCCCAACTCTACTAAAAGTACCAAAGTTAGCCGGGCATGGTGGCGCATACTTGTAATTCCAGCTACTTGGGAGGCTGAAGCAAGAGACTAGCTTGAACCTGGGAGGTGGAGGTTGTAGTGAGCAGAGATTGCGCCACTGCACTCCAGCTTGGGTTACAGAATGAAACTCATTTTCAAAAAAACAGAGAAGCACATCATCCCTCCACGTCTACAGTCTAATGTATCCCACCCAAGGGAACGTCTGTGAAACTGCTGTGTTGGGATGTGCAATGCAAGCTCCAGTTCCCACTGCTACGGCTGTCTGGCAGTTGTCGCTCCTGCTTTGGTCCCTCCTGTCTGAGAGGATCTGGAAATCCATAATCTCCACTTAAAGACGGATTCAGGAAATCAGACCCAACCCCTCGAGGCCATTTGCTGATCTTTTGTTAGAGGATTGAACGCTGCTAAACTTACCCTACTTGGCATTTTCTACTTGGACAAAAATCTCTTTGCTTCTTGGAAGAGTCTGTAAATCCAGTTGGTCTCATTTCTTGGTAATATATTAAAATGCTGAAAACAATTATTTATTTACTGGCAGGGGGCATTCGTTCGGCAAATATTTACTGAGCATTTTGGATAATCATTATTATGATTGTTCTTCAGCAAATATTTATTGGATGCGTGATCTGTGCAAGGTAACGTTGACGAACAGGAACACAGGAGATAGAGTGGATTAGACAGACACCGTGGCTCTGCGCGTGAGATTCCCATCTGTCTGCTAAGGAGGGTGACCAGCTGTCCTGGTTTACTTGGAATTGAGGGGGTTTCTAGGATGCAGTACTTTCAGTGCTGAAACAAATCTGGCCTAGCACAAACTAGACAAGTTGGTGGCTCCACTTAGCAGACAGCTGGTCACCCTATTGCTGAGACAGACACTAAAGAACTAACCTCATGGTTATTTACTCCTTGGAATTGTTATCAGTATTATGAAGGGAGTGCAGAGTGCTGTGAGGGCTTCTAAAAGATCGGGAACACAGCCCCACCAAAGCCACTGCCTCTAGTGGCCCCCTGGAACCACTCCCTAGGACCTAGACTGCTTCTGGGGGCTCACAGCGTGGGCCCCTGAGACCTGTTGCCTCTGGAGCCAAGGCCAGAGCTTCCTGTGGTATTCTAGAACAGCAGTGCCCCAAATCTCCCGGCAGAGGCCACTGCCACTGTGGATCTGCCTTGCTTTCCCCAGAGCCTGGTAGGGTCTCAGCAGAGCACCCCCCACCACCTGGAGGAGCCCTTCTCCATGATGGGGCCATGCTGCCCTCCGCTCCACAGTGCCAGGGAGGTTTGTGTGGGTAAGAGAGGCTGCACTGGACTGAAATTGTGTCCCAAGAATTCATGTCTTTCCTGGAACTTCAGACTGTGAACTTATTTGAAAAGAAGATCATGGTGTATATAATGAGTTAAATTATCATTATTATTATTGAGACAGAGTCTTGCTCTGTCGGCCAGGCTGGAGTGCAGTGGCACCGTCTTTGCTCACTGAAAACTCCACCTCTTGGGTTCAAGTGATTCTCCTGCCTCAGCTTCTCAAGTAGCTGGGATTACAGGCACACGCCACCACGCCTGGCTAATTTTTGTATTTTTAGTAGAGATGGGGTTTCACCATGTTGGTCAGGCATGTCTCAAACTCTTGACCTCAAATGACCTGCCCGCCTCAGCTTCCCATACTGCTGGGATTGCAGGCATGACCCACCACCCCCGGCCGCCTTTCTCTTTTCTTCAGCATTTCCCTTGAGTGCCAGTTACTGCAAAGACCTCAGGAGTCCGGACTTTGAGACCCCAGGCTGGTCTCAAACTCCTGACCTCAAGTGATCTGCCCTCCTTGGCCTGCCAAAGTGCTGGGATTACAGGTGTGAGTCACCGCACTCAGCTGTAACTAGTTAAGTCAGGTCAGGGTCATAGTTGTGTAGGATGAACCCTTAATCCAATATGACTATCCAAGATACCCAGAGAGAGTCACACAGGGAAGAACACCACATGGAAACAGAAGCAGAGATTCGAGAGATTTCGAGAAACAGAAGATTCGAGAGATGCAGCTGCACGCCAAGGAATGCTAATGCTTGCTGGCAACCACTAGAAGCTAGGAGGAAACCAGGAGAAATCTTTTCTGGATGCTTCAGAGAACATAGCCCTGCCAGCTTCTTGATTTTGGACTTCTGTCCTCCAGAACTGTGAAAGAACAAATTTTTGTCATGTTAAGCCACCCAGTTTGGGGTACTATTTTAAGGACAGTTTTAGGAAACTAACACAGCCTAAGGAAACTAACATTGCTGTTCCAAAAGCTGATAGATTATTGAGATCCAAGCTCTCTTCCCCAGTGCATCCCCTTCCCAAGAGCCCCCTCAGCAGGTTCCAGAAGCACCCCAACCCTGCCTGTCACCCAGACACAGCCCTCACCAGGGTGGGCGTGAGCAGAGAATGAACACACCCTCTCCTTCCACTCAGTGACACCTGCCCCACACACTTTATATTTTCCCTTGTTGTGAAAGTTATTCATAAAAAAATTTGTTTTATAATCAGAAGGAAAAAGTTTAAATGAGCAAACAGATTCTCTTTTGGCAAAACATACACAGGTTTCCTATTTCTGCCCCTTGCATAGCCATAGCCATAGAGTGGACAAACATTATCATTTTCTAACCAATTTGTTTTTTCTTGAATTATTTATCTATTATAAAATGGGCTATTCGGGAAGTAAAATCTAGACTTTCTTTGTTTTCTTTCTTTCTCTCTTTCTATCTTTTTCTTTCTCTCTCTTTCTCTTTCTCTCTTTTTCTCTCTTTCTTTCTCTCTTTGTGTCTGTCTCTGTCTTTCTGTCCTTCTTTCTCTCTTGCTTTCTTTCTTTCCTTTCTTTTCCTTTGGCATCTGGGGTTGTGTCCTAACTGACTCCTCTTGACTGGGGTGGGGCTGAGCTGTACAATCTGTTCAACGCACCTCTCCACGGCTGTGCTAACCCAGGTGACCTGCTTACACTGGCTTTTCCTCTTTAATCCCTGAGTTGAGGATGGAAAACACTGGCTATTCTGATTTCATTAGGCGGGCAGATGGTATTTGCTAATCACGTAGACAGTCTCTTGAAGATGCCTGTTAAAATGAATGCTGTTCGACATGTTTGGTTCTGATTTACCACATCCCATATATGGAAACATAAAGGCAGAGACGACCCTGAGAAAAACGCTGACATTGATGAAGTATCACCCGGCCCTTTTCATTTCATTCACTGGCTGATCATGAGATGTAGGGAATGTCCAGCCTTTTCCACGTGTCGTGTATGCAGATGGGATGGAATGTGGTCCATGTATTAGTGAGGCTCCCATCATCGAGGAAGTGTGCAGGGTATACCTGGGCCTCCCAACGCACCTGGGACAAAGCCAGGCTTCTCTCCAGTGCTCGTCTCCGCCTCTGTCTGAATTCAATTCAACCCCTCCTGCTCTAGCCTGGCTCTTCCACAAGCAAGGACCCTCCAAGAGGAAGAATGTGCTGCTTCCTCCCAAGCCCAGAAATCCCAGGGAAGAGCTCTGATTGGCCCCAATAGGCTCAGGTGCCCAGCTCTGAGCAATCAGTGGTGGCCATGCGGGCAAAGTCTGTTAGATCATGGCAGCTCTCTTTCGAGCCATGTGGTTGTGGTGGAAGAAGGAGCATTTCCCAGAAGAAGGTTGACTATTACCCTCAGCAGACAAAAGAGTCAATGTCCGCCACATCCCTGCCTCAGCGATCTCCAGCTACCTGGGGTGAGAGTCAGTTAAGGAATGTGAGGAGTGCTGTGACCACCAGATGCACAAAGGCCTCTGTTAACAGGGAAAGCGGAGTTCTTCTCTATAACACTGGCCGCCACTGGCTCTCTTTCACCCAAGATTTCACAATCAAACTGAATAGTGAAAGTAGAGGTGGAGAGCCAATGTTGCAAGAGAGGCTTAGTGCGGCGGGGAATTCCAGCTGATAGGGAAAAAGTGTGTGTGTGTATGTGTGTGTGTGTGTGTGTGTGTGTGTGTGTGTACACAGGGGTATTGAAGAGCTTATTCTCCTTAAAATTCCCAGTTATCTGATATAAAGCATTTTCCCCAAATTACATGAACTCAATGAATCATAAGCAAACAGACAAACTGAAATTGAGGATCATTCTACAAAATGACCAGTAGTCATCAAAAGTGTTAAGGTCATGAAAGACAAAGACACTGAGGAACTGTCACAGATTGGAGGAGACAAAGGAGACCAACAATAAGGGACCCTGGATTGTATCCTGGAATAGAAAAAGGATATTAGGGCCGGGCATGGTTGCTCACGCCTGTAATCCCAACACTTTGGGAGGCCAAGGTGGGTGCATCACCTGAGGTCCAGAGTTTGAGACCAGCCTGGCCAACATGTCGAAACCCCGTCTCTACTAAAAATACAAAAATTAGCTGGACACGGTGGTGCAGGCCTGTAATCCCAGCTACTCAGGAGGCTGAGGCAGGAGAATCGTTTGAACCTGGGAGGTAGAGGTTGCCGTGAGCCAAGATTGTACCACTGCACTCCAGTGTGGGCGACAGAGAGAGACTCTTTCTCAAAAAAAAAAAAAAAAAAGGCATTAGGTAGCATGCCAAGGGTCCCCACGACCACCCTCAGGTTCAGTGAATCACTAGAAGGACTCACAGAACTTTAAAAAGCTGTCACACTCACGGTTACGGTTTATTACAGTGAAAGCATATATATTAGTTAGCATGGAACAGGGCACGGAGGGCAGACTCCAGGAGAGACAAACACCAGTTTCTGGTTGTCTTCGCCCAGAGAAACTGTACAGACGCACTTAATTCTCCCAGCAGTGACGTGTGACAACACGCAGGAAGTACTGCCAACCAAGAAAGCTCACTCAAAGCCTGGGGCCCAGGTTTTTTATTATGGGGATCAGTGATAGAGGCATGGAGCACCTCCATGGCTGACCTTAGCTACTCGGTCTGCAGCCCCTCAAGAGGTCAAACGGATACAGCAAGACCCAAGGCTCTCCACCATAAGTCACACTGTTAATACAGACTATCTGACAGGGCCCAAGGGCCCAAGTAAACAAAGACTCTCATCAGGCAGGATATTTCAAGGGCTTAGGAGTTTTTCTCCCAGAAGGTAGTCAAGGACCAGTCCTTTCTCTGGGAGATGCAGGGTTTGAACACCCCAAGCCTGCTGAGTTAATCCTTTACTTCACAGGGAGAAAACTAGGGTAATTCAAATAAGTCTGTAGCTTAGTTAACAGTTTTGTATCAAAGTTTTTCCCCTGGGTTTGAGCATTGTACCATAGTTACATATATTTATAACATTGTAGGTAGCTAGATAATGGATATACATGAACTCTCTATACTATTTTTGTAAATTTCTCTAAGTCTGAAATTATTTCAAAATAAAATGTTAAAAATATCCATGCGAGGCCGGGCATGGTGGCTCATGCCTATAATCTCAGCACTTTGGGAGGCCAAGGCAGGCAGATCACCTGAGGTCAGGAGTTCGAGACCAGCGTGGCCAATATGGTGAAACCCCGTCTCTACTTAAAATACAAAAATTAGCTAGGTGTGGTGGTAGGTGCCTGTAATTCCAGCTACTCGGGAGGCTGAGGCAGGAGAATCACTTGAATCTGGGAGGTGGAGTTTGCAGTGAGCCAAGGTCATGCCACTACACTCCAGCCTGGGTGACAGAGAGAGAGACTCTGTAAAAATAATAATAATCATCATCATCATCATCATCCATGGGAACATGGACAAGCAATGAAAGAAATAAGAAAATATATTATCTGTGTGTATCTGGCCCCTTCACCTCATTTTCTCATGGAGCGGAGCCCAGTCAATGACTAATTCCAACTCAGGTGTTCACAGCAAAATTTATCACTTACTGCGCATCTGTTGTATGGATGAGGACTCTGACGGCTTCCTTGAGGAACTGCTAAATAAGCATTATTTTTGCCGAAATCAAATAACCAGATAATCTTTCTGATCCTCAGTTTCTCCTTTCTCACAAATGGGAATGAAAATTCTGATGAACTAATCAAGTATGCTACCAATGGGAGATTGCTGTTAAGAATGTCTTTAGACTTGAGTGTCATCCTGTCTGTCATTCTGCCGGTGCGTTTCTCTTCTACAACTCTCTTTTTGGGGATGTCGTCAATAATGTATATTTGAACAAGATGAATACAGCTGTGAAAAGCATTGGATTCTGCCCAGGACTTCGAGGCAACATACCTTCCCTTTACTTCTGGAGAAGGTATTCTGTACCTCTTTAGGTTTGTGTTATCGTTGTCTTTCCCCCACTGAAATGTAAGCTGAAAAGAAACAGAGGGCCTTGTCTGTTCCAGGCTTTGCTGTAGGTCCTGCATCTAGAACAGTGCCTGGCACTCAATAGATCCTTGTTAAAGGAATGACTGAGTTTCTCCTGGCCATTAAACCGTTAGTATTGGTATGGCTTCTAATAGCTCTAATAGCTCTGTCAGAATGTATGCGCTCCTGGATTGTTCCAGGAATTGGAGGAATGCTCTGTGCAGATGTTTAAAACTAGTATCTCTTAATATTCAAACCCTATATCAGTGTAGTGGCTATGAAAGAAAAAAGTTACTTTTTTTTTTTTTTTTTGAGACAGAGACTTGCTTTGTCACCCAGGCTGGAGCGCAGTGGCGCAATCTCACCTCACTGTAACCTCCACCTCCCAGGCTCAGATGATTCTCATTGCCTCAGTCTCCCAAATAGCTGGGAATACAGGCATGCACCACCACACCAGGCTCATTTTTTGTTTGCTTGTTTGTTTGTTTTTGCATTTTTAGTAGAGACGGGGTTTCACCATGTTGGCCAGGCTGGTCTCAAATTCCTGGGGTGATCTGCCAGCCTCAGCCTCCCAAAGTGTTGGAATTACAGGCGTGAGCCACTGCACCTGGCCGGTTCTCTTTTTTTTAAATCAAACTTAACCAACTGTTGCAGGAACAGCCCAAGTCCGAACAAGGGTATAAAAATGAGAAGCGCAAGTATTTTCAGACAGGCCTCCCATTATAGACTGCACGACTGGGAAAGATTGATCATACTAACAGCGGGAGGCTAGCTGACTTTTCCCTCCAATATCCTTCCATAATTGCTTATCTTGGGTGGTTATACACCAATGCTTTGTCAAACAGTATGTGACCTCAGCAGAACTGACCAAGACATTACTGGAGCAGAATAATGTCTTGAAATAAACCCATGGATAAAGGGTGGATTATCCAATAAGTGACATTACCACAATTAGGTAAGCATTTGGGAAAACAAATGAAGTTTTATTACACCATATATGTTATGGATTGAATTGTGTCCTCCTAAAAGATAAGTTGAAGTTCTAGCCCCTGGTACCAGTGAATGTGGTGTTTTGGAAATAGGGTCTCTACAGTTGTAATCAAGTTAAGATGAGGTCATTAAGAGGTCCCTGATCCAATATGACTGACATCTTCATAAGAAGAGGAAAAGAGACACAAACACACAAAGAGAATGCCATGTGAAGACAGAGGGGCCAAGGCTCAAGTGATTCATCTATAAGCCAAAGATTGCTGGTGACGTCAAAGCGAAGAGAAAGTCATGGAACAGATAGATGCTCCCCTGGAGCCGTCCAAGAAAGCACAGCCCTACTGCCTCCTTGCAAACAGAACCGTGAAAGAATAAATTTCTGATGTTTTAAGTCATTCGGTTTGTGGTAATTTGTTATAACAGCCCTAGGAAATATATAATATAATATAATATAATATAATATAATATAATATAACATAATAAATATAATATATTATAATAAAATATTCCAAAAGGTCAAATATTCATGTGTTTAAAACTAAAGCATGAGAAGATATATTGGAGAGCGTATAGTTTGGGGAGCAGAAAACCTTTGTTATACTAACACTGAGATCGGAAATCATGAAAGAAAAGTTTGACCAGCTGACTACATTAAAAATATGCATTTCTGTATTGCTCACAAAAAAGAATAAAGTTAAAAGTAATAGTAGAAGTATATTTGCCACATATGACAAAGAGTTTATATGCACAGTTCATAAGGGCTCCTATAAATTATAAACATGTAAATAACTCAATATATGTATGAACGAATGACTAGACAAAGTACACAAGAAATTCAAATGGCAATCAAACATGTAGAGAGTTGTTCTGCTTCACTGATAATGAAATAAATGAAAATTGGGATAAAATCTATCATTTCTCCCAAATCATACTGTCAAACATGAATCAAATTGAAAGCCTCTGACACTGACAGTAGCAGCTCCCACGTGTTCCAGCCAAAGGGACTTAGGGATGTCAGCTGTGATGTCAAGGGTGACTCAGCAAATCTGAGTTGACCAAACCCTGCACACAGCCTTGATCAGCTCCTAAGAGATGACCACTGAGTCCTTGGAGTATCCCTCCTGATAAGGGTGGCTTCATGTGTCTGAGGCCTTGGGCCACATCCTTAGTTTATGCCAACAGTGTGATTTATGATGAAAGCCTGTTCACAGGTGCCCGAGGCTCTGGGCCATGCTCTATTAATTTCACCTCTGTTGGGCTGGGGTCCGAGTAGCCGAGGTCAGTCACATGGGCACTGCATGCCTATGTGACTGACTCCAATGAAAACCCTGAACACCAACGCATAGGTAAGCTTTCATGGTGGCTAACACCTCAAGTGTGCGGTGACACATCGTTGCTGGGGAAAATAAGCACTATCCGTTCAGCCCCGCAGGGCAAGGACACCAGAAGCTTGTGCTAGTTTCTCCTGGACTCTGCTTCATGTTCCTTTTTCCTTTACTAATTTAAATCTGTATTTTCAAAGTGTAAGCACAAGTCTAATAGCCTTTCTTAGTGCTGTGAGTCCTACTAGCGAGTCGCCAAATCCAAAGGTAGTCTTAGGACTCCCCTCACAAGGGTCTGTTTGCATGATGCTGGAAGCTGAGTTTGCACAGCACTGTGTATAGCGCCTAGAGAACCTGCATTACTCAAATGAAAGAACGGAGGGGGCCAGGCTGAGAGGGGGTCTTGGTGGCAGCCAGGGGTTGCAGCCCTCCTGGGTACTCACGTTGCTGTGTACCTGGGTGGAATATGGGATGGATGGCCCGTGCCCTGGGCATGGCAGTGAGCCCGCGGCCCTCAGGCCTGGCCCCTGCAGGCATGAGCTCTAGCCCCAGTCCAGCGTGAGGCAGAGGCAGAGCCCAAGGGAAGTGTTCTTGGTCACTGGGGGCTGGAACTGGTGACAGGTGTGCTCTTCCCACACATCCTAAAGAAAACAGCTGCGACAATACTTCGTGCATGGTGCTGGGCATGTAAGGCAACACACACTGCTCGGAAGTGCTTGGAAGTGTGACTGTGAAAGTGATTTTCCTCTTGCTGTGCACTGAATGGTGTCCCCCCAAATTCATTGCTGGAGCCCTAACCCCCAGTGTGATGGTATTTGGAGACAGGACCTTTAAGGAGGGAATGGGGGTTAAACGAGGCTATTCGGGTGGGCCCTAATCCACAAGGACTGGGGTCTTTATATGGAGAGGAAGAGACCGCAGGCATGCTGGTGCACAGAGGAAAGGCCGCGGGTGGGCGCAGCAGGAAGATGGCCGCCTGCAGCCAGGGAGAGGGGCCTCCAGAGAAACCAGCCTGACGCACCTTGGACGTCCAGTCTCCAGGACGGTGAGAAAGTCACATGTGTGCTATAAGCGTCCCAGTATGTGGCACTTTCTTAGGCAGCCTTAGCAAACGAATAGAACTTGGAGATGGACACAGACTGCTCCCAGGTGTTCACCTGGCCGTGTAGCCCTCATCTTTGCTCCCACTCTCATTTCCAAGGAGCCTGTGGAGCTGGCTGTGCAGTCGTGTAGGCAGTAGCGCTTTGCAGGCTACAACATCTCCCCCGTGGGCCTTCTGGGTGCACACAGAGGCGGAGCCTCTTGGAGCAGAGTCACGGGTAGAGCTCTCCCGACTCCACCTTGGCCTCCCATCAGGGGTGAATAAGGCGGAAGCTGAGGGGACAGTCACAGCCAGGACAGGAATGTCACCCCTAGCTGGCAGACAGCGCTCTGAGCAGTCTGGCCTGGGATCCTCTGCCCTGCCCACTACTTCAGGAGGCCAGTGTGCTCACTGCCATCCCACAGCCTGGGGACCCTGGACTCCAAACCTGCGAGTGCTGGAGCGGGCGGCTGGAGACCACCTGGACACTTTAAAACACAGGTGCCTTATAGCGTATGTAACAAACCTGCACCTTGTGCACATACACCCTAGAACTTAAAGTATAATAAAAACAAACAAACGAACAAACAAAAACACAGGTGCTCGGCGGGAAAAAATCTCTGCTGGGGTGGGTGGGGAGAGGGATGGGGGATCCTGGGTCCCAGGCCCTCTGCGATTTTCTGATGGACTTCCTTCCTTGGGAGCACTGGCTCAGGGAGCTCCTGGCCTCTCCTCCTCTACCGCGTCCTCCGCCAACCGCCTCCACCTGCTCCTGGCCTGATGTCCGCAAGGCCATGGGTGCAGTAGTCCAGGTCCAGGCTCACTGCGGAGGCAGCCCTCTTCAGACAGGAGGCAGAAGAGATGGTCCCAGCAGGTTAGCTTTTACTTTAAAATTATTATGTAATTATGTATATTATTATTGTCATCAACATCTTTTTATCCTGCAAATACTAATTTCATGTCCAGTATGGGCAGGCTCTGTGCAAGGTAAATTACTAAGTTTTGTTAATGAAGTCAAACCAAGTCATGGATTCTATAAAAAGACAACTATTTTAAAATATGGCATCAATGACATTATATAGTTAAGATAGTATAAAGACACGACTTGGAACGAGCAAACGTGGGAACAAGGCAAGGAGAACATTTAGCTTCCTTTCAGAGTGCTCACACTAATTGCTGATGAAACATTTCTGCACTCAGCCGAGAATCAGTCCATAGCCCCCCTCTGATTTAAATGTGGCCCAGCTTGGACTCTGAGAGCAAATGTCCCAGCGCCCCGGGAAGAAGTGATGCAATTCGCTCTTTGTGCTCTGTTTATCATTTCTGAGAAGCAATGACGCACCTGCCTCTTGCAGTTTGGTCTAATTACTTGTCTGATCTCCCCCAGGAAGATGCAGCTGTGTTCTCCCTTGGCCTCCAGAGAGTGGGGGCCACAGACTCTCCTGGAGGAGTGGGGCTGGCCATCGTGGGCAGGGGAGGTGGAGACCCTTCAAAGCTGATCTGTATTGCAGGATGTGGAGTAGGTCTGGGGGTTCCTGTGCCTCTCATCTTTAAAAACCAGCAATAAGGTAGTTTACTGTGAGCCAGACCCATCACTCTCTTTCCTCCCTGGAGCCATCGACGACTCTTCCCCTAAGGGCTGGAAGGGAGGGTCCCCTTTCTTTGACTCCCCTTGCAGTTCCTCTGATGCTGAAGAGTAGGGCTTGCAGGGACTCTGCCTCCTGCAGGGAGCAGCCACTGTTTCCAGGGACCCTCCCAGAAGAGGAGCTAATTTCACACTTTGGGACTCCGTAGAAGCCGGCTTCCTGGCAGTTTGAAGCGTGCTTCTCACACATCTTCCACCAGCTTGTTCGTCTGCCTATATCTGAGGATCCTTTAAAGTGATTGAAACAAAATTAAGGGTAAGAAACTTAAAATTCGCTCTGTGCTTGCTATGTGCCAGACACAGTATTTGGCATGATACAGATTTTCACTGACATCAACTCACTTGGGCAGGCGACTTCACCTCTACGTGCCTTAGTGTCCTTACCTGTACTGATAAATCTAATGGTACTCGCACTTAACCAGAGGGGTATTGTGAAGAAAGACTGATGTAATACACATAAAAGACTCAGAACAAATCCTAGAATAGGCAGCATTCAATAAATGTGAGGAGATATTTCATCCTCCTCCTCCCCATCAAGGTAGATATTTAGCCCATTTTACAGATGAAAAAGTGGAGGCCCAGGCAACGGAGTCGTCCTCACAATGACCTCCTGAGGAAAGTGGTACAACCCCAATTCAACCCAGCCCAGAGTCCTCCTGGACCTCACACCACCACAGCATCTCTCCTCTCGGGACCCACAAGAACGTCTGAAACCTGGAAAATAATTACTACCTCCCTGTGTTATCATTGACTTCCAAATTCTTCCACATAGGACAGTGGCTTTCAAATTTGTTTGGTTTGGTTTGTTTTTTTTGAGACAGGATCTCTTTCACTCTGTTGCCCAGGCTGGGGTGCAGTAGCATGATCATAGCTCACTGCAGCCTCAACCTCCTGGGCTCAAGTGATCCTCCCACCTCAGCCTCCCAAGTAGCTGGGACTATAGGTGCATGCCACCACACTTGGCTAATTTTTGCAATCACAGCACCATCATTGTGTGTTTTGAATCTACCATTGAAAGGCAGAGATACGTGGTTCTGTTAGAACTATGAGTGAATAAATGTGTGTTGTCTTAAGCCACCCAGTTTGTGGCACTCAGTTACAGCAGTCCCAGGAGACCAACACACTCTGAAATCAAAGCTTAGTGTAATTTTTAAAAATTGTACTATTTTTAGCCCAGTTCTGGGCCACGTGCTCTTAGGAAGCAATAGTCCTGATTCGATGTTTCCAGCTGGAGGAGACCCTTCCTCCCCTCACCCATCCAAAGAGATCACCTTGGGGCCGGGCTGCCGGGCGACATCCAGAACAGAGAAACTCTCTGCCCAGGAAGAAGAGGGCTCTTTATTTCTGAGATAGAGTCTGCCGAGTGGCTGGAACCACAGGCATGCACCACCATGCCTGGCTAATTTTTGTATTTTTAGTAGAGATGGGATTTCACCATGTTGGCCAGGCTGGTCTCGAACTCCTGACCTCAGGTGATCCACCCGCTTCGGCCTCCCAAAGTGCTGGGATTACAGGCATGTGCCACTGCACCTGGCCAAATAGGGTTTGTCCGGCTGCCAGCAGGGGTCCAGCTGCCCTTGAAAGATGGCGTGGCCCGCCCTCTGCCGTGGTCCCCGCCTGAGCCATGACGGGGAGAGGGAGGCCTGGAAGATAAAGACCATGGAGGCAGATGCAGTAATCTCAATTCCTGAGGCTGCTCCTGGGACCCAACCTAAGTGGGTGGATGCCTGTTTGTCAGCCCAGCCACACATGTAGACCAGAATCAGCCAGCTTCCATCAACCTTCACTTCAAGCATTCAGACATACAACAATTCGTGCATCTGATGGCTTCTGGAATCACATTTGAAAAGGGAAAGCTGTTGTAAACACATCAGCTGCTAATCAGACCACCTCAAGGAACACTAGGATGAGTGGTTTTTGTTTGTTTGTTTATCTGTTTGTTTTTTTGAGACAGAGTCTTGCTCTGTCCCCCAGGCCGGAGTGCAGTGGTGCGATCTCGGCTCACTGCAACCTCGCCCCCTGGGTTCAAGCAATTCTCATGCCTCAGCCTCCCGAGTAGCTGGGATTACAGGTGCCTGCCACTACGCCCTGCTAATTTTTTAATTTTATTTTTAGTAGAGATGGGGTTTCACCATGTTGGCCAGGCTGGTCTCAAATTCCTGACCTCAGGTGATCTGCCTGTCTCAGCCTCCCAAAGTGCTAGGATTACAGGCATGAGCCACCATGCCCAGCCAGATGAGCGTTCTTTACAGAGCAAAGGTATTTTTAAACACGAAGCATCACTCTGTGGAGGAGTATGCTGGGGCTGCAGTAACAAAGTGTCACGAGCAGAGGGGCTTAAACCACAGAAGTGCCTCGCCTCAGAGCTCTGCAGGCTGGAAGTGCAAGAGCAAGGTGTCCACAGGGTTAATTCCTACTGAGACTGTGAGAGCAAATCTGCCAGGCCTCTCCTCTAACTTCTGGTGTTGGAAGGCAAAACTTGGGGTTCCTTGGTTTGTAGAGGCATCACCCTGATCTTTGCCTTCATCTTCACATGGCCTGTTTGTTTGTTTGTTTGTTTTGAGATGGAGTCTCGCTCTGCCACCCAGGCTAGAGTGCAGCGGCATGATCCCTGCTCACTGCAACCTCCTCCTCCCGGGTTCAAGTGATTCTCCTTCCTTGGCCTCCTGAGTGGCTGGGATTAGAGGCATGCACCACCATACCTGGCTAATTTTTTTTTGTATTTTTGTTAGAGATGGGGTTTCACCATGTTGGCCAGGCTGGTCTTGAACACCTGGCCTCAAGTGATCTGCCCACCTCGGCCTCCCAAAGTGCTGGGATTACAGGGATGAGCCACCATGCCAGGCCAGTTTGGAAGTTTTTGAAAAGCTAAACACACACACACACACACACTATTGTGATGCCCGCAATTCACCCCAAGACATACACTAAACAGAAATGTGTGCATGTCCACCAAAAAACACGCAAGAATTTAGAGAGCAGCACTGCTGGTGATTGCTAAAAACTGAAAACATTTCTAACCTCCATCCTCCAAGGGGAAAATGGGTGAATAAATAGAGGTGTGTTCAAATGGCGGGATTCTACTCAGCACTAGAAAAGAGCAAACTGCAGCCTCACGTGGCAATGTGGATGGGCTTAATGGGCCTCATGCTGAGAGAAAATCAGGCACCAAAAAGAAGAGACAATTTTGTTCCATTGACAGGCAGTTCAAAAACAGGCAAAAGGTGTCAGGAGTCAGAACAGGGCTTACCTTTGGGAGTGGGTAGCAACTTGGGGGGCTGTGGGATTGAGGGGGCAGTTTCTCTGCTGCTTCTAACATTCTGTTCGTCAATCTGGGTGCTAGTTAGAAAAGCGTGTTCTGTTTGTGAGAATTCACTGAGCTGAGGTTATGATACATAACACGATATGATGCATAATATGATATAGAATAGAACACGATATAACATCTTTCAGCTCTGGCTTCCTTTTGCTTGTAAAATGAAATAATAAGAATACTCACCCTAGCCGGGCATGGTGGCTCACACCTGTAATCTCAGCACTTCGAGAGGCTGAGGCAGGTGGATCACCTGAGATCAGGAGTTTGAGACCAGCCTAGTCAACGTGGTAAAACCCTGTCTCTACTAAAAATTAAAAAAAAAAATACAAAAACTTAGCCAGGCATGATGGCACACTCCTGTAGTCCCAGCTACTTTGGAGGCTGCAGCAGGAGAATGACTTGAACCCAGGAGGCGGAGGTTGCAGTGAGCCGAGATCACGCCACTGCACTCTAGCCTGGATGACAGAGTGAAGAGTGAGATTTCATCTCAAAAAAAAAAAAAAAAAAAATTCACCGGGTGTGCTGTCATGTGCCTGTAATCCCAGCTACTGGGGAGGCTGAGGCAGGACAATCACTTGAACCCAGGAGACAGAAGTTGCAGTGAGCCAAGATCATGCCAGTGTACTCCAGCCTGGGTGACAAGAGCAAAACTACATCTCAAAAAAAAGGAGTACTCACCCTGATAGAGTCAATGTGAGAAATAATAAAAGTTCCTGGGACATACTAACTGCTCAATAAATGACAGCATTTTTTTTTTCTAGGCGGAATGAATCTTTGGTGATGAAAGTGAGAATCTGGGAGGTAATGGTGGCGGCCTGTGGTGGGAGCCTCTGGGGCGCTGCTGAGAGATGGCGCTGAGTGGCGTTATGGGCGCAGGCTCACTTTCTAATAATTCTTCCAGCTGGGTACCTGATTCGTGGGCTTTTCTGTGGGCATGTCATACTTCAACACAAAAATAACTTACCAAAAATGCAAATAAAAGTATCCATTTCACAGATTATGAGGATTAAAGAGATAAGAAACCTAAAGCACTTAGCATTGTGCCTCCCACGGTTTAAGAGCTCGGTGCCTGTCTGCTGTTGTAGCTGCACAATCCCTTATCCAGAAAGCTGTGGGTTTTTGGCATTTGAGTTTGGGGAGCTGTAGGCTGGTAATACAGGGCATATCCTGAATATCACTTACCACCTGCTGCTGGGTCCGACCCGCAGATCCTGCCCGAATGACAGATGAACACATGCACTCAGACACAGGTATCCAGTGAAAGAGTGGGCTAGGGGACTGGACCACTCGCAGACACCGAGGAGGGTGCTGTAAAGAGTCAGCATCTGTGGCCCTGACAAGCTGGTGCTTCGGGCATTTATTTAGTACAGATTTAATGACAAAGGCCTCGAGTCAACACACTTGTGGGTAATTATCATGGTTGCTCCCCTAGAGAGAGCAGTCCTGCGCACAGATGATTAAAGGCCAGGTTCCAAGGCCTAAGTAAATTAACTTATCTAGATTAGTTTCTTTATATCCCCTTGTTATCTAACCTAAGCTTTCAGGTACCAGAAAAGAGAATCTGGCTGCCTTCAGCTTCCTTTTCTGAAGCTTTTGTAAAACCTCCTGGCTTTCCAGGAAGGTTTGCATCTTTCTACAATTTTTCCCACCACCTGACCAATCTCCTACAACCCCCCACATGTCTGGGCAGTGCCCCCCAGAAAACACAGTATCACTATTCTCACCAATGGATACAGAAAATCTATAAATAGTCCCAAGTCCATTCAAATCAATTTTATCCCTAAATGGGTTTTGTCTCCAAATTTACACACAAAAAATGTTCCCAGAGCGTTTTGGATTTCAGAATTGTGGATAAGGGATTGGGCACCCATATTTTCATCATCATGATGTGTATGATGTCATGTGTTTTCTGCAACTGGAAATTGGATCATTTGTGTATGGTCCAATTTTGTATGACATTTCCCATTCTACAGAGATGTGAAAACTGGAAGAGAAACGGGCAGTACCTCTAAGATTCGCCTAAACAGATGCTGTGGTTTCCATCAAACCACAGGCCACCCCAGCATCTCAGGTTGTCCTGAGAGAGCCACAAGGCCAGGGCCCTTGAGGGATTCCCAGACACCAGCTGCTCCTCCAGGCACCAATTCCACCCTCCACCTTTCTGTGCCGGTCCCAGACCCAGGCAGCCCAGGTGAGAAGCTATGGGTAGGAGGTTTCCCAGTGGGTAGGGGTGCCAGACTAAGCAGCTAGAAATATAGAATGCTGGATTAAATGCAAATTTCAGATCAATGATAAATAATTTTTTGTGTAAGTGTATCCCATGCAGCATTTGAAATACAATTTAATCAAATTTAACTAGATGACCTGCATGTTGTACGAAACTCCCTAGGGGGTGTGTCTCCAGGATAGAGCACCAGTGGAGAATGGCAGCCCACACTGTTATGGGATGAAGTGTGTCCCCCAAAATCAACATGTTGCCGCCCTAACCCCCAGAACCCCGGAATAAAACTATATTTGGAGTTAAGGTCTTTAAAGAGGTAATTACATTCTAATGAGGTATTTAGGGCAGACCCTAATCCAATAGGACTGGTATCCTTCTAAGAAAAGGATGGGGCATCAGAGGAGAGGCCATGTGAGGATACCATGGGAAGGTGGCCACCTGGAAGCCAAGGAGAGGGGCCTCAGGAGAAACCACCCCTGCTGACACCCTGAGCTCCTTGTACTTCCAGCCTCCTAGACTGTGAGAAAATATACTTGTGTTATTTAAGCCCCTCAGTCTGTGGTTCTTTGCTGTGTCAGCCCTAAGAATCTAATACACATGCCAACCTGTCCAGGCACAGATAGGCCATCTTCAGGGAGAGGGTATAGGGGGATCTGCAGGCCTGCCAGGGATGAACCATGAGGTGGGGCCCTCAGCAGTGGAGGCAGCTTCCCCCAACCCCAAGCCCCCAGACCCTCCCCCTGTGATATGTATGCTCTGAGTTCAGTCTGTTTCCAAGCCCCTTCCTATGCCTGTGGAGTCAATGTCACCCCCAGTCTCGGGGTATCCTTGCACTGATACACTACACTACACCCTCATACCCACCCCACGGCTTCCTGAACTGCACCCCCAAGTGCACCGCTCTGCATCTGGCTTCTCCATCAACCACGTGCCCTGGAGTTTCTCCGAGCTGTCCAGGTGGGCAGCCTCCTTTTGAAGCCTGGAGTGGGTGAGTATTGAGCAGAGGCGATGGCAGGGTCTAGAGCTCATTCATTCCTGAGTAGGGGAAGCTTTAAGATTCCTTCTGTACCATAAGTGAGTGCCGCCCTGCCTGGGGATGTGCACACCCTGCCCTGAGACTACTGCCTCAGACCATGGGTAGCTGGTCAACCTAGGCATTGCCCACGCCTCCCACGTGAGCGGTGGGCAGCCCCACTGCCCCTCTGTTCATTGACCTGTGGAGTCTCAGAGATGTCTTGTTTTTTTTTTTTTTTTTTGAGACAGTTTTGCTCTGTTACCCTGGAGTACAGCGGTGCAATCTCTGCTCACTGCAACCTCTTCCTCCCAGATTCAAGCGATTCTCATGCCCCAGCCTTCCAATTAACTGGTATCACAAGCGTGCACCACCATGCCCAGCTAATTTTTGTATTTGTAATAGAGATGGGGTTTCGTCATGTTGGCCAGGGTGGTCTCAAACTCCTAACCTCAAGTGATCCGCCTGCCTCGGCCTCCCAAAGTGCTGGGATTACAGGTGTGAGCCACCGCACCCAACCTGTCTTGATTTAATAGTCATTCAAGGTGCTCATTTATTGACTGAATGACTACAAGAGCAGATATAAATGAACACATCCAATCAGTCTTGCCCTGGGTCTGAAGTGGGATTCTCAGCACCAGCGATCTGTTGCACTGGATCATTCTCTGTAGTGGTGCCAGCCTCTGCCCGGCAGGATGTTTAGCAGCGTCCCTGGACCTCACCCACTAGATGCCAGCAACAGCTCCCTGCCCCGGTTGTGACAAGTAAAAATGTCCTCGGACATTACTTCAAGCACGGAGGTTGGGAACCGCTGTTCTCAATGTTTCCAAATGCATCTCATACCATAGGTCTATGCACAGAATAAATGAATGATTCACTGTTGACCAATGAAGGTTTTGTTTGGAGACAGGTGTTATAACAGCAGGAAGAAAACTCCCCAAAGAAAAAGTGTGCTATCAGCTGAAGCATCTCCCAAGTCCAGCCCTGCACCCCCACGTGCATCCCCACACGCATGTGCTGTCAGGAATCAACCGAACCCTTGTTTCTGTCGCAGAAAATTGGTGGAAGCAACCCTTGCTTGCGTGCCGGGATGCCTGTCCAGGTGAAGCCAGCGGGAGTCTCTCCAGATTCTAAGGCAGTGATGGGAAAGTGAAGGAAGCAGAAACGACCAAGGGCCGTCCTCTGTCAGTAATTCACTCTGTCAGCCCTCCCTAAGCCGGGTGGTGGGTGTTGTGCATCAGGACGCCGGGCTCTTGTGGGGTAATGAGAGGGACTCACACATGGCCAAACTGTGACTCAAACCTGGCAGGACTCCAGAGCCCACTGGCTTCACTCTGCCCTCTTAAATTCTACAATTAGAGCTCCCTGGGGGAGGGCAACCCATTGACTTAAATGTTCACTCACCTGTAAACAGGCGACATGAGATTTTCTCCCATTCATGGGTTTCCTGATGTTAGGCTGGAGCACAGAGCAGGGGCCATAGGACACCTATGGGCTGAAGAGAACCCTGGGTAGAAGACAGTGTGTGTGTGTTTCACGATGGTGCCAGGAGCTGGCCCTTTGATATAAACCAGGTCCTATTTTGAGCGTGCTGGGAAGTTCAGTAGTAGCGTTCCATAGACACTTCTGAGATGCACAGGCACTTTTCCTGCCTAATGTGGCCAGGAAAAATTGCCCTGATAAAACCAATGACATCATGGATTAGAACCTGAGGACTGCGCAGTCTAGTGGTTCCCGATCTTGCTGCCTTTCACGGCTCCCCAGGCGATGTTAATAGGCAGCAAAATCAAGAACCACTGGCCCTCAGGGCCCTTGCTGCCAGTAAACAGGCAGCAGTCGATGTCCAGGCCCTCCCCACCAACTAAATCGGGGTCTCCAGGATGGGCTCGTGCCTCCGCGGTTCCTGGCTCCCCCGGTGCAGCTGGGACCTCCTTCAGTGATCCAGTGCAGGATTCTCACACCGTAACGCGCATCTAAACGAATCGGGGCGCTTGTGAAAATCTGAATTCTGGCTCAAGAGGCTTGGATGAGCCTGAGATTCTACTAGGAGCTAGGAAAAGTGTGATCCAGAGCTAGGAAAAGTGTGATCCTTGGATGCTTGTCATCTGGGAGCTTGTTAGAGGTGCAGGATCTCAGGTCCCACCCAGAACCTAAGGATCAGAATCTACATTTGAAAAAGGTGCAGGCTTGTTGAATATAAGTCCCTAGTTTGAGACAACCTACTACAGCCTGAAGCCTCTATTTGCTCATGAGGAAGTGAGGTTCAGAGAAATGGGGCCCTGGACCCCACAGCTACTCAATGCAAAAAGCTTTAGGAACTGTGCTTGCCTGCAACCCAAGCGTCTTCTTCCCACCCTTGCTTGTCTCACTAAAGATTGCATTTGTTTCTCTGACAATGATAATTTCAGGCAAGGTATAAAACTTGTTCCTCCTGTTACATTTAATTCAGGCATGAAACCAAACAAACCCAAAAATGTAGAAAGGAAAGAGAAGAAATGGGGCTAAAAAAGATCTAAAAATGGGACAGAAGCAAGGTGCCTTTTTCATCTTCTCTTTGATTAAAAAAGGTCTGTGAGCTCGAAGCCCACAGGTATGTGACTCAGTGCAGGCGAGGGGAAACTCCGTGGGAAGTTTTGGATCCTTCCTATTAGAAGAAACAGGAATTTAGCCCAGCTCAGGGAAAACATATGAGCTTCCTTTGACTCTCCCAGGATGAGCTAGTTTCAGCATCGTGGTGAAAAAATAAAATAATACAAAAGTGTTCACCAAAAGGAAGTTCTGTTTCCTCTATTTCTGAACCCACAGAGAGCTAAAATGACTCTGATGAGTCAGAAGCCAGCGCCCCTGAGGGAGCCACCAAAGGAAGATACTGAGCTTTTAATGTTTCCTTAAAGGGCAGCCCTAACCCCTCCCAGGGCGGAGCTGATTTTTGGAAATAGCCAAAAGTGGTTTCAAGTCACATCACGTGATTGAGGTGGGTGACCAAACTCAGCACGATGTTAGAAACCAATCCAAATGTGACAATAAGTGACATTCCTGGTTTGTTTATTTATTTATTTTGAGATGGTGGTCTCTATCCGTCACCCAGGCTGGAGTGCAGTGGCATGATCACGGCTCACTGCAGCCTCTACCTCCCAGGGTCAAGCCATCCTCCCACCTCAGTTTCCCAAGTAACTGGGACTAGAGGCATATGCCACCATGCCCAGCTAATTTTTTTATTATTTATTTTTTGTGGAGACGAGGTCTCGCTATGCTGCCCAGGCTGGTCTCAAACTCCTAGATTCAAGTGATCCTCCCACCTTGGCCTCCCAAAGTGCTGGGATTACAGGCATGAGCCACTGCACCGGGCCTGGTTTCTTCATGCAGGCTGTCACCTGGCTCTAGAAGGCAGTTTCTTATAAAAGTCCCAGCTGCGGCTTGAGCAGGAACAGCTGCATGGACAACAGCATGGAGCTTCTCAAGGTGCCTCCTTCGAAGGGCAAAAGTGGGTCTGATGAATTGTTCAAAGCGGGTACCCAAGGGTCACATTCCCTGCATCCAACTCCCACTCCCACTTCACTCCTTCCTTCCTTCCTTTCTTTCTTTCATTTTTTAAACAAGCTTGGGCAAATTTTATTAAAGGAAAATTTTGCATGGTTTACTTTTCACCAATCTGTTCTGGCGTGCTTCTAATGATGTCAGAATCACCTGGATCAATGATAGCCATTGTGCACACTCTGTAGTATTTTCCACATGCTGTGCCCAGTTCAATATTATTGCCACCGTAGTGATGGACACCAATTTTGGCCAACATTTCATAGCTGGGCAGTTATGAGAATGACCAATTTCACTTTGCCTTGTCTGATCATCTTCAGAGTCTGCTTGTACCCCAGCTCGTATTTTCCACCTTTCATAACGAGTCGGAGCCTACAGTTGACTGACTCCAGGAACTTTTTCTTGTTCTTTGTGGCCACCAACTTCCTGCCTTAGGTGCAGGATGACCTCCAACCGAGAGCAGCCACTAAGATGGCCGGGGAGCCTCATTTCTTTCATAAAGGTGATTGCCCATTTTCAGACACAGGATAGGGGTTTATTGAGGGTGCCACCAAGGAGAAGGGGGTCACTACCTGAGAAGGGGCCATGGGGGGCTGCCATGGCAGGTGGCAGAGGGCAGAGCAAAGAAGGGGCAGACATCGCCCCTATCAGTTTGCTTGTGCTGCACTAATGAAGTACCACAGATCAGGGCTTAAACAATGCAAACTTACTGTCTCACAGTTCTGGAGGCCAGAAGTTCAAGATCAAGGTGTGAATAGGGCCTGTCCCCTCTGAAACCTGTAGGGCAAATTCTTCCTTGCCTCATCCTCGCCTCTGTGGGTTGCTGGCAATCCTCGTCATCCCTGGGCTTCCAGCTGCATCCCCCTAATCTCTGTTTCTGTTGCTGTTATATGGCATTCTTCCTGTGTCACTATCGTCATCTGGCTGTCTTCCTGTAAGGACAGCAGTCATCACGGATTAGGGGCCCACTGTCCTCTGGTAGGACCTCATCTTAACTATTTACAGCTGCAACACCCTGTTTCCAAATAAGGCCACTGCCTGAGATACTGGGGGTTGGGACCTCAATGGATTTTTCTGGGGAAACACAAAATTCAATCTGTAATGCCACCTTTGTCAAAATTGTTTCTAGAATATTAATTAGGCTCATTCACCCCACCTGAGGGTTTTTTTTGGTTGTTGTTGGTTTTTTTGTTTTGTTTTGTTTGTTTGTTTTTTGAGACAGAGTCTCACTCTGCTGCCCAGGCTGCAGTGCAATGGTGTGATCTCGGTTCACTGTAACCTCTGCTTCCCGGGTTCAAGCTATTATCCTGCCTCAGCCTCCCAAGTAGCTGGGACTACAAGTGCCCGCCACCACACCCAGCTAATTTTTGTATTTTTAGTAGAGATGGGGTTTCACCATGTTGGCCAGGCTGGTCTTGAACTCCTGACCTCTGGTGATCCACCCACTTTGCCCTCCCAAAGTGCTGAGATTACAGGCTTGAGCCACCACACCCCGCCCTGAAGAACTATTTTTATCTGCACAATGCTTCATTCAAACAAACCCTTTCTTGGAAATCTAATCTGTTGTATCCCAGAAGATCTTGAAATATAATTATTGTGCTTTTTTGTTGTGGTTTTTTATTGTTGTTGTTGTTTGCTGCTTTGTTTTTTGCTTTTTTGAGATAGAGTCTTGCTTTTGTTGCCCAGGCTGGAGTGCAGTGGCACCATCTCAGCTCACTACAAACTCCACCTCCCTGGTTAAATGATTCTCCTGCCTCAGCCTCCTGAGTAGCTGGGATTACAAGCGCCCGCCACCACACCCAGCTAATTTTTGTATTTTTAGTAGAGACAAGGTTTCACCATGTTGGCCGGGCTGGTCTCGAACTCCCAACCTCAAGCGATCCGCCTGCCTCAGCCTCTCAAAGTGCTGGGATTACAGGCATGAGCCACCTCGCCAGGCCTATTGTGCTTTTTTCCCTTCCCCTAGTCTCTCCTAAGTGCTCAATGAGCAGGCTCCTGGCGGTAGGATGCAGAAGGCCTGAGTTAACAGGGCCTTTCATTCACTCTGCAGGCTCTGGAGAGGCCCAAGGAGCAGGCTGGTGTCCCAGGGAAGACCCTGGAGGGGAGGGAGGCCCCTGGCTCTGCCCACAGCTGACTATGCGGGAATCACCGGGGCAGCAGTGGGCCGGGGCAGCAGTGGGCCGGGCTGCAGCCACGGAGGAGGTCAGGTCCTGGGCCAGGGCCTGCGGGTGGTTAGAGAGTAGTGAGTGGGGACAGCCTGCTGCGGCTTGACGGATCCTTGGGCACAGACCTCCCTGCTCCTCCTTGGCCCTCCCTCCGGGAGGCACAGCCTCAGCCTCCTGCGTTCTTTCCTCTGCAGCTGCCTGGGCTGCCTGCGCTCAGCCCTGAACACCCTCCAGGCCTTGAGGCTCTGCTACCCCACGCGGAGCCCCCATTTCAACAGATGCAGACATCCCAAAGCCCCTTCCCCACAGGCCGAAGAGAAGTCCTGGCTCTACAGAGAGAGCAGAGAAGCGGAGCCCCCCGGGATGCCCCCCGAGACCTCCCTCTCCCCAGCACCCAGGATGGGAGCACGCACTTCCCGTGGCTGGGGGAAGAAACTGCCACACACAGGGAGGCTGAACACAACAGGAGTCTATTCCGCACAATCCTAGAGGCCAGAGGCGGTGAGGTCAAGGCGCTGGACGGCCGCCCTCCCATCGGAGGCTCGGGAAGAATCCGTTCCTTCCTCTTCCAGCTTCCCTGGCTCAGTGCAGCACCCCTGCAACCTCTGCCTCCATGGTGACATCGCTTCCCCTCTTCTGTGCCAAATGTCCCCCTGCCTCCCTCTCCACCAGAATAATCCCCTCATCTCAAGCCCCTTCATTTAATCACACCTGCAAAGCGTTTGCCGCATAAGGTAACAATTACAGGTTCCAAGGATTAAAACCTGATATGTTCGGAGGCCATTATTCTGCCTACACAGAGGGGTTGGCTTAGGACACCCGTCCTTGTTGCCGGGTAAAGCTGCCCAGGGAGCCTGGAGGAAGCCTTCTCTGTCTCTTTCAGCCCCCACAGGTACCCCAAGGGAGCCGCCACTGAGGTCCTCGGGCTCTGATCGAAGTATGACGTGACAGCAAGTCCACTCCTCTCCCCGCTGACTCTGGCACAAGTTTTCCGCGTGGCCAGGGATGGGTGTGAGCAGCCCAGAGTAGGGGCCGGCCCAGGCTCGGCCAAGGTCCACACGTCTGCCTGGCCGTCATGCCCAGCTCCATGTGAGATGGGACCACCAGCGCTGGCCACCTGGGGGGCTTCCCTGAGGGCCAGCTTGCAGCTCTTCGCCAATATCTCATCCCAATCTGCAGATGCTAGACCGTAAGTCTTCACTACTCAAAGCGGGGTGCCAGGGCCAGCAGCAGCCCCCCTCACCTGGGAGCTTGTTAGAAAAGAAGACCCTCAGGCCCAGCCTCAGCCCTTCTGCATCAGAACCTGCATGTTTACCACCCGCCGGGGAGTCCTGGGCCCACGACAGTGAGAAACACGTGTAGAATCAACTCCAGCGCCTTTTCCCCTCCCACCAGTGCAACTGCTCATTCCATTCCAGAGCTGGTCTTTTCTCTCCTGGCAGGAGTGTGGGCTGCCTGCCTCCCCAGGGGATGGGCGTGTGGTTTGGAAGCCAAGCAGTGCTCATTTGGTTTATTTATCTTCCTGAGACTTAATCTAGTTTGAATTTCAGATAACATTCTAAAAAGGCTTCGCTTGTTTTTCTTATCTGGAGTGCACTCGTGTTGAACAAAGTTGAGAAACATTTCTGCGGCTGATCGCGGAGCTTCAGACCCACCCTATGGGGGGCTGCCTTCCCAGTGATCTCTAAAACCCATCTGATTTGGACCCTTCCTGTGGTGAACATCTGTTGTTTGTCCACATGGCTCTCTTCACTTCCCTTTAGAAAAGGTCTCCTCCCATGGGAAGGAGGCTGCCAATCACAGCAGGCCCACCCTCTCCTCCACCCGTCACATGATGCAGGTCATGTGGTGGCCACATGACACAGGCCAGCCTCTGTAAAGCGTCTGTGCCCCTGGCCACAGTTGATTGGTCTGCTGTTGACACGTGACTGAAACTAGACCAATCAGAATTCTTCCCTGAGGCGTTTAAAATCAAAGCTGAGAAATTGTGTATCTGTTTTTCAGGGATCTCTAACCTGCAACGATGTCAGAGAAGTACTGCTACCTGGAGGTGCTGGCTCATGGCAGCCTGCCCTATGGAGGTACCTGCCTCCTGGTACTCTGCCCTGTAGAATTTTTCTGCCACACAGAGGTTCCCTGCCACATGGAGAATGCCCACCTGCAGGGGGAGGAATGACACCAGGCACAGAGAAACCTAGGTCAAAGTCGGAGCCACAGGGCGTCTCGGCTCCATTCCAGAGCCACGTTATACTTCCTGATGTCCCTGTACTCACTACAGTTCTTAGAGCTCCCCGAAGTCCTAACATATTCCCTTTTCTGTCTAGTTTGAATTTGATTTCTGTCTTTTGCAACAGAAAAAGTCCTAACACATTTCCATTTTGGAAATCTTCGGATAGCGGCCATGTTGGAGTACAGGATATCATCCTCCTTATTGCCATTCGGAGACTTTTCCAATCTCACTCCATGTCCCTCACCTCTTCCCATGGAAATTTAGCTCCTGCACTTGACTCTTCCAAGGTCCAGATATAGCCAGGGTTCTTTCACGCACCTGCTGGACTATTCCAGACACCTGTGAAGCTCTCCTGGGTGCCTGTTGAGCAATCCCAAGTACCTGCAGGATTCTTCCAGTTCTTTGGCGGTGGTTCTTTTTTGAGACAGGGTCCCACTCTGTCACCCAGACTGGAGTGCAGTGATGCAATCACGGCTCTCTGCAGCCTTGATCTCCCAGGCTCAGGCGATCCTCCCACCTCAGCCTCCCGAGAGGCTGGGACTACAGGCATGCGCAACCACGCCTGGCTAATTTTTTGTATTTTTTGTAGAGACAAGGTTTCGCCGTGTTGCCCAGGCTGGTCTTAAGCTCCTGGGCTCAAGCAGTCTGCTCACCTCGGCTTCCCAAGTAGCTGGGACTACAGGCATGCACCACCACGCTCAGCTAATTTTTTAATTTTTGTAGAGAGCAGGGGTCTCACTAATGTTGCCCAAGCTGTTCTAGAACGCCTGGGCTCAAACGATTTCCAGTCCTTTTGTTTCCCCCCAACACTTGAGTGTCGGCACTTGGATGACAACATTATCCCCATCTCATTGTTATAATTAGCATCTCTCTTTCCCCTCGCTAGGCTGTAGGCATTCCAGAGAGACACTGGGTCTGTTAGCGCAGGGTCCTAGTGGATTTCGGATCATAGAACATGCCCAACACGTGTTATTGATGGGCCACCCAGACCCTCAGTGTGGATTTTGAACTCCGTGTTGGTGAACATACTGTGTTTCGGTGAATATTTGTGAATACTCTCAGAAAGGCCATAACCCACCTCCCTGCCTCAGCCTCCACCTCTGGAAAATGCAGGAAATAAAAGCTCTCCCTCATGGGCTTGTCAGGAGGACTCAGTGCCCACGAAACACTCAGGACAGTGTCTGGCATCCAGTAAGCATCTCAGAGCATTTTGTGTGTCATTTACATTTTCTTCCCCCCCCTACACACACACCTCCTCTGTTTCGCTCACCCTTTCCTTCTCATCTTCTCCTGCTATTTCTTCACCCCTTCCCTGTCTGTCAGCCGAGGGAATCATTGGATAGCATGGGCACCCACCTCTGCAACAGGGAAATGCTTGGGGCGGGCTGTGTGGCAGCTGAGAAGATCTGCTGAGATGCGCCTAAATAGAAGAAGGCTCCCTCCAACTCCATGTATCTATCCCATCTGCTTCTTTCCAACCTCACCCCCACTGCCCCAGTTTAGAGCCTCTGTCTAGACAGGTGCTGACCTCTGACCGTCTAGATGTAATCCCTGGTTTATCTTGCTGGGAGCACCAGGTGGAGACCCCTGCAGAGGACATGCGGCAGCTGCGCTGGCCCAGGGAATTAGCGCAGGCTCCAGCATTCTCTCAGCCCCCAATCTTCCCTTACAAGGTGAAAATGCTCATTTTCTTTTGCACACGTGCTTTTGGCTCTGATGACTCAATTCCCACCCGTCAGAGTCTCTTAATAAACATGAGCGTGTGAGTAGTCAGTGCCAACTGTCTGGTTGTATTCTCTGAGCAGCCAGGTGAGCTTGGGCATGTCCTTCTGTCATCCAAGTGTGGACCCCATCCAAGCCCTGGACCCCAGAGTCAGGGCACTGGGCAGGGAGGGGCCCTCTTGGTGAAGCCCCTAGGTCAGCAGCTGGCAGCACACCTGGAAGCTGCTTCCTCACAGCTGGATCGTGCCACTAAGTTCCACCACGCTGAGCTTTCAGAGTGACTCAGTGTTGTCATCCTTCTCTTCGTATAAGGACAAGAGTCATTGGATTCAGGGCCCACCTTAAATCCAGGACGATTTTATCCCATGATTCTTCATTGATTACAACTGCAAAGACAGTACTTTCGAGTAAGGTCACGTTCACAGATTCTGAGTTTACCTGAAATTTGAGGGGAAACATTCTACCTACTACCGTGTCCATCCCTCCCCTTACCGCCAGGACCCCAGTTCCAAGAGCCCCTTCTCTGCCCTCATGCCAGGGCCCTGGCACCCAAGTTTATTGGGCCATTACATAAGAGCATTACATAAGAGTTCCCCACTCCCCTAAAATCTGATCTCTCCCAACATTTCAGAGCCCCACATGCCACTTAAAAATTCCCCAGAATTTATGGGAAAGAAAGGTACATGACATTGATGTTATCAAAATGTCCATGAAGTGACATCCACTTTTTGTTCTTCTGATCCATTTTGTGTTTTCTGGAGCAGGTCTTTAACACACTGGAAAGGCCTTCCTAAGAGGAACTGTTTATGATACAGAAAAGAACAGCGGCATTCAGAAAGGTTTATCTTTTAAGGTTTTTGTTTTGATTTTTAATTGCAGTAAAATATGATAAGAAAGTTTAGCATTTTAACCATTTTTGTTTTGGTTTGGTTTGGGGTTTTTTTGTTTTGTTTTTGACAGAGTCTCGCTCTGTCACCAGGCTGGAGTGCAGTGGCATGATCTCGGCTCACTGCAATCTCCACCTCCCGGGTTCAAGTGATTCTCCTGCCTCAGCCTCCCGAGTAGCTGGGATTACAGGTGTACCCACCACACCTGGCTGATTTTTGTATTTTTAATAGAGACAGGGTTCCCCCATGTTGGCCAGGCTGGTCTCCAACTCCTAACCTCCAGTGATTCACCTACCTTGGCCTCCCAAAGTGCTGGAATTATAGGCATGAACCACCATGGCTGGCCTGACTGTCCTCTTGTTCCAGATTGTCTTTTCAGATACAGCAAACAGCCTTGGAGAAGGAAAGAGGTGGTGTCTCCCTACAGCGCAGAGAGCAGGTTTGGTTATTACCTAATATTTTAAAGATAATGTCTCCCTCTGGGGCAAAGGTTAGGTGTGTTTTCTTACCGCCCGTTATAAAGCATCTGCATCCCCTGAGCTCAGGGTTTTCCCTCGGTGATGCAAATTCACTGCACAGCAGCATCCACCTGGGCTCTCCACGTCACCCCCATGGGGTTTTGGGGACATAGGAAACCAGTGCAAACATTAAGCTTGTATTAACCATGTCTTCCATTCTCTGTATTCTGATGCTTTGCTATCTGGGACCTTGCTGACCCTGGAGGGACTGCCCCACCCAGTACTAGCCAATCCCCAGAGATAGTAAACCAGGCTCCTGCAAACATGCTTTTCAAATGCAAACCAACCAATCTTAAGCCCATGCCCCAGACACCTCCTCTATTGGGTTTTCACACTCCAGGCCACTATCCACCTGCCTAACCACCCTGGGAGCAAGTACCAGACAACTAGGGACACAAACAAGGCTTTTGCCCACATGTCCGCTGTCTCCTAAGCCTGCTGACAACGCCTGTGGCCCCTCCTCCTGGGAGCTGTGAGTAACAAACTGTCCTTTCAATGACAATCATTTCCTGATCTGTTGGCCTTACTATAACTCAAATATTGCATTAATACACCACATTTTATAGCAAAACTTATGCTGCTTGCTGTGCTGTGAGTAACAAAGTCCTTTGTCTCTGCCCTGGGAGTCTTGCATCATTAGGCAGTATTTGTCAAACTGGCAGGCTAACTGCTAGCCTAGGAGTAGGTAAAATTGCAGACCCTTCATAGCTCTTGACAAGACCCAGGTCTGCTGCTGCTGTGCGTTTCATAGGAACTGTGGTGTTCGATGGAAGAAACAGACGATCTGGAAACAGAGAAGATGCCTTTCCCGTCTCCCCCTGCTCAAACCGGGTGTGAGAGGAAGTTGGATCCACTGGAAAGAGCTGTGGGTGGGCAGGGAGCTGGGTTCTCTGGGTTTTTAGAAGGAGGAGGGAAGTTTGAGGTCAGAGGAGGATTTGTCAGTCCCAGCTGTGGAGTTCTCAAGCAGATCCTCTCAGACTTCAATGCGAACACGAATCGCCTGGGAATCTGATTCTGACTCTGGGTCCAGGCTGGGTCCCAAGATTCTGCATTTCCAAGGCTCTCCCAGGGGATGCCGATGCTGCAGGTCCTTGGACCACACTCGGAGGAGCCACTCACACTAGAAGATACACTCAACGTAAGGCCACACTCGCTGGCATGCCTGGAGGAGGGGGAGGGGAGGGCTTCCATACGGCTCCCACCCGGACCCCACTTCCTCCCCCTCACCGACGCACCCCAAGCATACGCAGCCTCGATTCCAATGTGTGCATCCGTTCAGCAACCAAAATAGGATTCTCAAGGCTGTGCCTCCCAGGGGACCCTAGGAATTTCCTGGAACAGAGATGGGGTTGTCAGGATGGCCCTGGTCTCCAGTCCCCTCCTGACAATCCTACACCAGAAGGTTTATCTGGATCCCCCTCCAGCCTCCTGGAAGTCTGGCTGTGCATCAGTTGCCTGGCACACAGATGACAGCCATTAAATGCTTTTCGAATTAATGAAAAAAATCTATCAATCTATATTTGTGTATTTTGTTGCTCCAGGGGACAATCAAAAGAAAATAAATCCCCCAGCCGAAATAACTACACTGGTTTATGACCTCTGTATTCGTTGATCTGCTCTTGTGGAAGCTGAGAAGATCCTATTTTTGCGCCCCCCATGCTCAGACCTGGGTTATTTTTTGTCTCCAAGCTCTCCTAAAGAGTTGACGTGTTGGCTGCGCGCAGTGACTCGCACCTGTAATCCCAGCACTTTGGGAGGCCGAGGCAGGTGGATCAGCTGAGGTCGGGGGTTCAAGACCATCCTGACCAACATGGAGAAACCCTGTCTCTATTAAAGATACAAGACTAGCCGGGCGTGGTGGCGCATGCCTGTAATCCCAGCTCCTCGGGAGGCAGAGGCAGGAAAATCGCTTGAATCCAGGAGGCGGAGGTTGCGTGAGCCAAGATTGCACCATTGTACTCCAGCCTGGACAACAAGAGCAAAACTCCATCTCAAAAAAAAAAAAAAAGTTGACATGTCTCAGCCTATTACCACAAAGCCATGCCATGCATTTAGTGAGAGGAGACAGTAGGGACAGGAGCTCAAGCAAGAGGCCTCCTCTCCTACAATGCCCAGGAAATAGTCACAAGGTGAGACGGCAAACAAGGGTGGGCCTAAAGGGTCGGCGGGGCTGCTCCTGAAGCAGCCACCAGCCGAGTCCTGTGCTCTCCTGGCATCCTGTGCTCTCCCCCCGGGTTTCCAGGGAAGCAAGTGTGGCAGCCCCACCTCTGCCCACCCTGTTGTCGCTCCACTTCCAGAGAGGAGGGTGCGGGCTTGAACTCTGCAGCCCGTGTTTGCAGCTCTTTCAAGTGGGGGTGACCAAGTGGCAATTTAAAAGCCACTCACCTAAAGCTATGGGTCTGAGCCAAGCCTGAGCCCCCATTCTAACCCTGTAGAAATATTTGAAAGAGAATAGTCATCACATCTGGGGGGGTTGGGCTCAAGATTTTTCTAGCACTGACTCACTCACAGAACTTGGGCAAGTCTTGCAATTCTCTGGGTCTCAATTTCTGCACGGATGCATGGGGACAGTCATTGTAGACCAGCGTCACCTTCCCTTATATGCTGGGGACTTGAAAGAACTATTACACACTCCAAAGTGACTAATTTCTAGCTTAATCATTTGTAACATCTTTCTAACATACTCACACAAGTTACCATAATTATAGCAGCCACCTCAAAAACAAGGACACTAGGATAATCATAATAAGAGTAAAAACAGAGTGCCAAAATATAGCTGATTTCGAAGGCGTTAATCTTCCTAATTCTTCTGTGTGGACAAGAGGCTGCAAGTATCGGTGAAAACATCATCCTCCTTATCATCACATATCTTTACAACACACTACATATTCTTTCCAAAACTGGCCATGCCATTTTGCCATCTTTCCCTGCTCCTGAGATAAGTAGAAAACTATCCTTATTTTCTCCAATTAGCACTTCTTTTAGGCATGGGAAACCTAGCAAGATTTGGGGAGGAAGGTGTACTGGGTTGAAGAGTGTCCCCCATCCCAAAATTAATGTCCAGCCAGAACCTCAGAATATGACCCTATTTGGAAACAGGCCTGTTGCAGATGTAAGTAAGATGAGGTAATACCAGAGTAGGGTGAGCTCTAAATCCAACAACTGCTGCCCTTTACAAGAGGAGAGGATACACAGTCGTACATACAGAGAAGACCATGTGAGGAGGGAGGCAGGGATTGAAGTGATGCACCCACACGCCAAGGAATGCCAGGGGTTGTCAGCTGGAAGAGGCAGGAGGGACCTCCACCCCACCCCAGAGCCTTAGGAGGAAGTGTGGCCCTGCCAATCAGGTCCGGGAGGCTAGAAGTCCAAATCAAAGAGGACTGTGAGAGAATAAATCTCTGTTGCGGAAGCCCCTGAGTTTGTGATACTTTGTCAGGGCAGCCCCAGGAAGCTAATACAGAGGGGGTACTGGGAAATGGGGAGCCAGAGCCTCAGAAGGGAGATCACAGAGGCTGCGGGAACTCAGCTGCCGCTCAGGTATCTGGAGAAGGCTCAAGGTTTCTCTGGTTGCACCTGATCCTTCCCAGGAGAGACACAGTGCAGTCACGAAGCCGGTAGGATCCCAGACCTCTCTGTCCACTCCCATCTAACCAGCCAGAACCCGCCATCTCTGGCTCCACCCATGGAAGGAGGGCACCACCCGACCAAAGCAGAGAAGGCGGGATGAGAAGGGGCAATGACAAGTGTGCCCGATGTGCTCGCTGCTGACCAAAGCTTCCTTCAACAGAGTTTTATCCCAGAGGATTTCGAGGGTTTGTTTTGTTTTTTTGTTTTTTGTTTTTTGACAAAGTCTCACTCTGTCGCCAAGACTGGAGTGCAGTGGTGCGATCTTGGCTCACTGCAACCTCCGCCTCCTGGGCTCAAGCAATTCTCCTGTCTCAGCCTCCCAAGTAGCTGGGATTCTAGATGCCCGCCACCATGTCTGGCTAATTTCTGTATAGTAGAGACAAGATCTCACCATGTTGCCCAGGCTGGTCTCGAACTCCTGATCTCAAGTGATCTGATTGCCTTGGCCTCCCAAAGTGCTGGAATTACAGGCATGAGCCACCGTGCCCAGCCTCATCCCAGAGGATTTTCCAGAATATTAAGCATTCATGTCCTCATCCTGCCATCCTCACGGAGCATCTGTCCTCCTGCCATCTTGTGCCTAAGTTTCCCACCCTTTTCCTCAGGTCCTGAGAGAGTCTTAATGGCCAACCCAAATCCTTCCTTCCTGTCCATCAGCAGATGTCAGCCCAGTTCCTGGCTGGCTGTATGTCCTTGTTCCACCTGTGGTAGGACCGCTTTGCTTTCTTCATCTATAAAGTGTGAATAACGGTAGCAGGAGCTACCTCTAGATACAGGCAGCAAGTTGGTGGACTAGGACACGGAGCACCCCGCACAGTGCCCGGAGCAACGGCACTCAGTAAATGTGGGTTAACCTCTTTAACATGTTGAAAAAGGTCAAGGTGAACTGCATAGACCCAAGGGCAGTAAACAATGGCCCACAAGGTAAAAATGGTTTTTACATTTGTAAGTAGTTGAAAAAATTCAAAAAGAAAAATATTTTGTGATGTGAAATTCTCTGAACTTCAATTTTATGTTCATTAATAAAGTTTTATTGGAACACAGCCACACTCACTCATTTTCACATTGTCTATGGCTGCTCTCATGCTACACAGCAGAGCTGAGCAGTTGCAGCAGAGACTGCGTGCCTGCAAAGGCCAAAACATTTACTATCTGATGCATTACAGAAAAGGGTTGCTCATCTCTGACAGACTCAAGCCAAATGATCTAACTTCAACTCCTAGATGCAAGCCTTTTTAGCTGTTTGACTTTACACAAATTATCTTCCTCCATTTCATCTCTTTAAAATGGACATGATAGTCCTTATTTTAACATATTTTTGTGAGAATTAGATACATTATGATTTTAAGGTCTTAGTGCCGGCATATAAAAATACAATTGATGGGTTAAATTATTTTCATGTCTTTGTTTTAATGCTCATTCTTTCTCTTTAAATATCGCCATCCTTCTACACCAGAGTAAAATGTAAAAAAATTCTCAAGCCTTCTTTCCACTTGAAACACAAGAAAAGTTCTTTAAAACTGACTTATCATTTTCTTCTTTTCATCATTGTTCCACATGCAAACAGATCCAGGAAACCTTAGCTCAGACTTCTCAAATCCCAGATGGATTCTAATTTGTTATGTTGGAGAAAAAAAAAATCTGTATTCCCTAGCAGATGCACAAGGACTGTTTTGTTAGTCACATCTGCCACCTTCCTACTTTTCAGCACTAAAAGAACTTTTTGCAAGCTCTTCAGATCTTGATTCTGAAATGCAAAAGCAGAATGATGAGACATGTATTTCCCACCTTGCCAGAGATGTTTTCCTTCCTTACCTAAATGGAGTCTGGAGTTTACATTCAGTCATGCTCCGTAACACATAGAGGGGTCTGGCAGATCTGGAACAGGGGCCGGGGACATTGAAAGTTGCCCCCTAACACACTCTCACTTCTTCCATGTGATCAAGGTGTGGCTGGACACGTGGCTACTCAGCTAGAGACTCCATTTCCCAACCTGCTGCGCAATTCAATGTGGTCACGTGGCTAAGTGCACCCCCTGCCGGCATGTCAGTGGAGGTGATAGACACCACTCCTAAGTCTGGGCCTTAAGACACTGACCTCCTCCCTGTTCTTCACCTTCCAATGAACTGCACCCATGCAGATGAGAGTGAAAGTCCATATGATGGCAAAGCAACAAGATGGACAGAACCTGGATGCCTGAATAATCATGTGGAGCAGAGCAGCTCCATCACCAAGGATCCTTCATCTGAGGACTGGTATTTGAGAGAAAATAAACTTCTATATGCTTTAAACCACGGTGTAATTGGTTACTTTGTTACTGCAGCTTGGCTTTACTGTAACCAACAGAAAGCCTCTGAGTCCATTACCTTCTGTAGTTTACAGACAAGGAAACAGAGTGATTGGACAATCCTCCCCAAATCCCATACTTAGTTGCAGAATCAGGTCTGGAATCCAGTCTCTTACCCTGTAGCCCCATGCTCTGTCTGCTTAACTTGGGCATTATTTTTTTATTTATATACATATTTTATTTTATACTTCTCCCTTCTCTTCTCAAAGTGTTGAATTGGGCATTGTGTTTACTCTTTGGAGACAGGCCTGTGTCATTTCAGCTCTCTGAAATTATCACCTGGTGCTTGGCACATAGTGCTACTTGCTGCTCGGAACGTGCATCAGTCTGGGTCCAATCAAGAGAGAGAAACCACTGAGTGATTTGAACAGGGAAAGTTTTATATAAATAATCAGTAACTACAACAGGCTCGGGGTACGACGAATTGGCTGGCAAGAAGTAAAGAGAATTTTACAGAATATATGAATAGCAGATATGAATAACAGCCATTACCCCAAGGACTCGAATGGTACACCCAGAGAAACCCCCTTGCCCTGGGCTGAGATCCAGGTCTTGTTGAAGAGGGTGTGACTGTGGCTCGTAGAATTACAGAGAAGTGACTGTAGTACCATGCTAGCGGAACTTGCTAGAAGTCTGCCCTCTAGATGGCACCAGGGAAAGGTGTCCGTGGGAAGATGTCTCTGGAGGTTTTCTGCTACAAATTCACCTGAGGGGCTTCTGAGGGGAGCTGCTGGCCACACCGATGGAAATAAGCAAGCATTTTCCATTCTCATCTGGAACACATTTATGTTTAACCAGTGATCAGCTTTTGTCATCTGTTCTCTATTTTCTTCAGAGCCTTTTAAACTTTTTTTTTAACTTTGTGATTTGTCTCAAAATATGACTTTAAAATATACGCCCATTTTTAATACTTGGTCATAAAAAAACCACCAAATCAGCAAAAAAGCACAAAGTCAAGGCTCAAGCTCAGCTGCTCCTATTCAGTTACAATTTGGGAGGAACTTTGCTCAGAAACTGCATTCCTTTTCTATTGTTGTATAACAAAGTATCATAAACTTAGCAACATGATCCACATTCATCATCCGACCTTCTCCATGGGTGGAGAGTCCAAGCTCAGCTTGGCTGAGTCCTCTGCTCACTTGGCAAGAAACCTCGTCAGGGCGTTGGCTGAGGCTGCAATCTCAGCAGAGGCTCCAGGTTCACTTCCAGCTCATCCAGGTCATTGGCAGAATTCAGCTCCTGGCAGTGTAGAGCTGAGGTCCCATTTTTTGGCTGGTAGTTGGCTGAAGGTCATTCTCAAATCCCAGAGGCCATCATCAGGTCCTCAGCGCCTGGCGCCCTCGCAGTGACAGCTTATGTCTTCAAAGCCAGTGTGAGAACCCCTCTCTAGTCTCCTACTGCTGAGTCATGTCACAGACCACAAGTGAGGGGGTAGTTGTCCCACCGTGTACTGTCCCGCTGTGTACCTGACTACACAGGCCTACCCACACTCATGGAAGGAGATTCAATGGGGCGTGTCCGCCGGTGGACTGAGTCTTGAAAGCCACCTTAGGACTTAGGATTCTGTATGTGGCAGAAACTCATTGAAAGCCTGTGGAAATTAGAAAATTTTCCTTTTTTTTTTTTTGAGACGGAGTCTCGCTCTGTCACCCAGGCTAGAGTACAGTGGCCGGATCTCAGCTCACTGCAAGCTCCGTCTCCCGGGTTCACGCCATTCTCCTGCCTCAGCCTCCCGAGTAGCTGGGACTACAGGCGCCCGCCCCCTCGCCCGGCTAGTTTTCTGTATTTTTTAGTAGAGACGGGGTTTCACCGTGTTAGCCAGGATGGTCTCGAACTCCTGACCTCGTGATCCGCCCGTCTTGGCCTCCCAAAGTGCTGGGATTACAGGCTTGAGCCACCGCGCCCGGCCTACCCAGCTAATTTTTTGCATTTTAGTAGAGATGGGGTTTTGTCATGTTGCCCAGGTTGGTCTCGAACTCCTGAGCTCAGGAGATCCGCCTGCCTTGGCCTCCCAAAGTGTTGGGGTTACAGGCATGAACCATTGCGCCCGGTCAGAAAATTTTTGTAGTGCAGGTCTATCTTCTCTCCATTCTAGAACTCTCTCTCATCCTCCAGATGAGCCAAGATTCTTTCACTGTTCTTCAACTTTCTTCAGCCTCAACCTCTTCCCCACCTCTTGATTCCTTAAAGGGCTTTTATTTTCAGAATCAAAAGAAAACCAAACCCAGGTCTTGCTTCAGGGCTCTGTCCCATTTCTGGTGCCCTCTTTGGACTCAGTTTACATGAAAAGAGGTAACAAGTGTGCTCATTTCCTATGGTTGCTGAAACAAATTACCACAAACTTGGTGGCTTCAAACAACAACAATTTCTTGTCTCACAGTTCTGGGGACTGTAAGTCCAAAATCAAGGTGTCAGCAGGACCGCGCTCCCTCTGAAGCTTTTAGGAGGGAATCCTTCCTTCCTTGCTTCCTCCAACTTCTGGTGGCTCCAAGCACTCCTTCGTGATGGCAGCCTCACTCCAATCTCTGTCTCTGTCTTCACATGGCCTTCTCCCCTGCACTGGTGTCTCAAACTCTCCTCTGCCTTTCTCTTTTCAGGGCACCAGTTATTGGATTTAGGGTCTGCCCTAAATCCAGGATGCTCACATCTTGTGATCCTTAAATTAATGACATCTACAAAGACCCCTTTTCCAAACAAGGCCACATTTAGAAGTTCCAGAGTTAAGACATGGACATATCTTTCTGGGAGTCACACTATTCAACTGACTACAACCAGGGAAATGGCTGAACTGTGCCTCTATAACACAGGGGTCATGACAGCAGCCTTCCTTGCCGCTGGGATGAGAACTTAATTAGCTGCAAAACCCACACGTGGCAGGGGGTCCAGCCCTTAGTAGGCGCTGGGTAAATGCATTTTCACCTAAGCCCGAATATTATCCCAACCCAAATGTCCTTCCAGCCCCAAGGCCCCACGGCCAGGGCACTTCATGGACGCTGTGTGGCTCTCCTGATCACACCCTGCTAATACTTTCCGTAAGATTCGAGAATGGGACTGGGGTTTGAGGTGGGACATGTGCCCGGAAAGCCATTCTCTATCCCAGGCCAACTGGCTCCAACTCAGCATAGGAAAGCGTGGGACCCCTGCTCCAACCTTGGGGAAGGCGTGAAGGTTCCAGGAAACAGTGCACATCAACCCAGCCCCGCCCATCCAGTTCCTTTCACCTGTGGGGGCTCCTGACCTCACCAAAAGCCAGAATCTGTGGGGGAAATGGGGCAGATACGGGGAATGCTGTTGGATGGAAGAGTTGAGAGGGATGGAGTGTGAGGCCAGGTGGGTGGTCCTGGACCCTGGGCAGAAGGAGGACCTGGCTGCCCCTAGCATCTTAGTTCTAGGCCAGTCCCCTCTAAAGGGGGGTTAATCCTACTTCTGTGCACTTCACAGAGTCCTGGTGGGGAATCCCCTTCAATAACCAGGAAACAAAGACTGAAGGTATATATTTCAATGGGACAGACTGTTCTTTAAGTTGTAAGATAAAACCACCATCCACTGATTTGCATCTTGTACCTTTTTCAATTCTGCTTCCCACCACCCCCCTCCCCACACTGCAATGAAGGAAAAGCAGATATTTTTCAAAGTCACACCATATGAATGCCAGGGACTTTTTATTTTTTCTTTTTTAGAGATGGGATCTCACTCTATCGCCCAGGCTGGAGTGCAGTGGTGCAATCATAGCTCACTGGGGCCTCAACTTCCTGGGCTCAAGCTATCCACCCACCTTGGCCTCCCAGGAACCTGGGACCACAGGCATATGCCACCACTTCCAGCTAATTTTTTTTTTTATTTTTTGTAGAGAAGAGGTCTCACTCCATTGCCAAGGCTGGTCTCAAACTCCTGGGCTCAAACAATCCTCCCACCTTGGCCTCCAAAAGTGCTGGGATTAAGGCATGAGCCATGGTGCCAGCAAAGGCTCCATCATCTTCAGAGTTTATTTTTAAAGTGACTTCAACTGGAAAAATCGTCTTTGTCTCTCTTTGTCTGTCATCCAGATGTGGCTTCCTCTTCATGTGCTAGCAAATCCCCCCTTCTCATACCGGAGCCCCACCAACCCCGTTAGGGTCCTCAGGCACCCCTCCCATCCTCATTGCAGCAAAGGAGTTTCTGCTGTTCTCCTTCCACAGCCACTTTCTTCAAACACACCAGCCACCTGAATAGTTTATTTTATTCAACATCTTGATCAGTTAATGATATCTGCAACAAAGCTCGCAGTTATTAAATAAACCATTTGAGTTACCCCCTAAAGACAAGTAACAATCTGGCTGAAAGCCCAACTACCTCTGGCTATTTTAACAAGAAATAACTGCAGGCTATGAAGGGGAACATAGATGATTCAGCTTTGTAACAAGAAGAGTCAAAATCAACAGCAGAACAGGGAACGTGTTTTCCTTGATGAGAGGAAGCCCTCTGCCTGAGTATTCCGAGATTAGGAATCCGGTTTATGAGGCACAAACAATCCACTTTTTGCTCACAGAAGCATGGCACCTTAATCAGGTGTTAGAGCAAGATATTTAAAGTTCCCCGACTAAATGGCGTGGAGAGTGATCCATTATGCTTTGTTAATTACGAAATTAGCTCATCTTCCACCCTTGATCGAGCTCGGCCTCTGGGCACTTGGAGCCCCTGTGGTGAGGCGGGGACAACCTCTGGGGGCTGGAACTGAGCTGAGAGTGACCAGGAACCAGACGAAGATCCCCAACTGTGTTGGGGGGAGGGACAGGGACAGAGCGTTAAGCAGGAGAATCCTATGTGTGGGTGATCTAAGGGCTGTGCGTCTGAGTCTTGTGCTGAGTTGGCCAGGGGCCCAGCACTCAGGGGACAGGACCTGGGTGGGCGCCCACCCCCACTCTGCTCCAGACCCAGAGTCCACTCTAAGGAGCATTCTGAAACCTTGGGTCTGGCTGGGCAGATGAGTGCTTATCCTCCGAATGAGGCCTTGGCATTTTGGTCACCACTGTGTGACACAGGTGTTCAGACGGTGTCATGAAGGGAAAATAAAAACTTGGGACCCCAGTTCACTCTGCCAGAAGGAAAACAAATGAAGCTGAAAGCTGAGTCATGCAGGAAGCTGCCTTTCCTTTTGCTCCTCAGCAGAGAGCTACAGGGAAAAGGTTAAAACCTCCTCAGGTAGCAGCGCTGCGTTCACCTTATCTTGGGTGAGCACAAGACCATACGATGCGTAACTGATGATTCCTGTCTGCTCCTTTTCCCTCGCAGCCTGTGGATTCCGTAAGATCACACCCTCCCCGTCCCCTCCAGCCCGCTTCTCCCCTTTCAACAGTGAAGCCCTTGAAATCGCCCTTGAAGAAAGGCACAGACCACAGACTGCCTCTGTGATCCTATGGTTTTGTTCTTTCAGGCATGTCCTCAACTTTGGCAAAATAAACTTCCAAGTTGATTGAGATCTGTCTCACACACTTTTTGGTTTACAGTGTCAACTAGACAAGGCCGGTTCACGGTTTTGTTTTGTTTTTTTTCCTATTTAGGTTTATTTTTATACCTGTAGCACCAGTACATGTTTCTATGTGAAAATCTTTCTGTTTGAACTTCAGAGCTCTCACTTGCTAAGTCACACTAAAACCATTCTAGGGGCTGGGAGAAGCAATGTGGTATAGAGGAACTTGTGTTCCCACCAACAGAATTCACAAGCTGAAGTCCGAACCCCCAGTAACTCAGACTGTGGTTGTATTTGGAGACAGGATCTTTAAAAGGTAATGAAGTTAACATGAGGTCATTAGCACGGGCCCTAAAACAGTATAACCAGTGTTCTACTAAGAGGAGGAAAAGAGGACTCGGAGAGGCTCGAGGGAAGACCAAGTGAGGACCCAGGAGGAGGACAGCATCCACCAGCCACGGAGAGAGGCCTCCGGAGAAACCAGCCCTGCCGACACCTTCACCTTGGACTTCTGCTTCCAAAACAGTGAGGAAGTGTTTCTGTTACGTAGGCACTGGGTCTGCGGTACTTCGTTCTGGCAGCCCTCGCCGATTCATACAGAATGCTATTTCTCCTTCTATGACCAAGTCATTCCCAATAAAAACTCGCTTTTTGAGACAAAAGCCTTTTCAAGGGACAAAGTCCAGGGCCTGTTCACCAGCAGGGGTGGGCCTAATCACACCCACACTGCCCCAAGTCTCCACACTTCATGCTTTTTATTACTGAAACACCACATGCCTTTTTGATTGAGTGAGAAGCTGTTTCTGATTTACACTTTATAAATTCAGATTTTCACATTGGAGTTTGTTTACAGTGATACTCACCTATGCTCAGGCTTACAAAACTCCTCTCCAAATGTCTTTTCTTGGGTCCAGTGATGCTGTGTTGCATGCTGAGCTGGTCAGCAGTTGGATGAGGTTCTCTTGGTCAACGTGGGCAGCCTCCAGGGTTAGAGGAAGCAGGGACTCTATTCACCCTCCCCCATCACCTCCCTACAAGATAGTCACGGTGAAAGCATGTCTCATCCTAAATGCTGCCAAATGGACACTTAGCAAGCTGTCCCCAAAGTCGTCATGTAATCTGTCCCTCTAAGTTTTAGAGGGGCCCACGCTCGCTCCTTGGACCTCCAGACAGGCATTGGCGTGAGTTCTCTCCATGGCCTGAGCCCTGGCCTGGAAGCTAACCTGAAATGTATTCATTGGTATTGGTCTTTTCGAAGACTTTATAAAAGGAAAGCAAATAAAGGATCTTGGATGCTTATTTCCATTCAAGTGGATCACGCTGCTGTCCAGTACACTTTCCCCAGCCACGGACGCTGGGCCAGACAGCAGGGTCCCTGGGGTCCACCTTTCATAGGAAAGATCCAGCCTCAGTTGCCAATGCCCTTCCCAGGGAGTCTTAGGAGGGTGGGCAGGGAGCAAAGGGCGAGCCCCTCCACCAGCTTAGAGTCAAGGAGAAGAAAAGCCACTTGTTTTTTATTTTGAGATGGAGTCTCGCTCTAGTGCAGTGGTGCGATCTCGGCTTACTGCAAACTCCGCCTCCCAGATCCAAGTGATTCTCCTGCCTCAGCCTCCTGAGTAGCTGGGATTACAGGTGCCCACCACCACGCCTGGCTAATTTTTGTATTATTTTTAGTAGAGATGGGGTTTCACCATGTTGGCCAGGCTGCTCTTGAACTACTGACCTCAAGTCATCCTCCTACCTCAGCCTCCCAAAGGGCTGGGATTACAGGCCTGAGCCACTGTACCCAGCCAAAAAGCCACTTTTAAAACTGCCCAGCCCCACTTCCAACTCTGCAGTCACCAAATAGATTATTTTACTAAAAGAGATTATTTCACTGTTAACAATTTCTTATACTTCAGGTCCTTAAACGGCACAGTGAAGAGCAGTCATGAAACAGACCCCATGAAGCACGGTCACACTAAATTCCCATGAAGAGAAACACACTACACATGTATGTGATTCAGGATAAGTTGTATTTGGTGCCAGAATTTTAAAGAGCACGATTTTGACACTAAAATGTATTCTTCTCTGTATTAATGGCCTACATCTTCAGAATTTTCACGGTTTTCTAAAAGATTCCTCTTTGGAAAGAAGAAATCTGAAAGTCCTATCATGCCGTTCCTCCTGGTGTCTCTAAATGGGAAACAGATAAAGATGCTTATTGGTAATTTCTCATCGTATACTTAGTAACATTTTTATAAAACGCAATATAATTTAAAAGGTCTACTTTGGCCGGGCGCAGTGGCTCATGCCTGTAATCCCAACACTTTGGGAGGCCGAGGTGGGCAGATCATGAGGTCAGCAGATTGAGAACATCCTGTCTAACACGGTGAAACTCTGTCTCTACTAAAAATACAAAAAATTAGCCGGGTGTGGTGACAGGCGCCTGTAGTCCCAGCTACTTGGGAGGCTAAAGCAGGAGAATGGCGTGAACCCAGGAGGTGGAGCTTGCAGTGAGCCGAGATCGCGCCACTGCACTCCAGCCTGGGTGACAGAGCGAGACTCCGTCTCAAAAAAAAAAAAAAAAGAAAAAAAAAAGTCTACTTTAAAAAACTATTTATGGTTGCTCATCAGTAATTCTTATCTCCAAAAATAAAGCATTCTATTTTCTTGTGTAAAATGTACCAAAACGTATAATAAATGTACCTTTATTTCTAGGTGAAAAGATGGGTACTATACGCATAGGTTTTTCTTTTTTCATGACTGGCGGTCTCAGGAAAGTGGTGGGAGAAGGGGCTGCTGCACAGGGTCCCAGTTCTTTGGAGGCTGGGGACATGGATTTGGAATGAGATGGGACCACCTGTGTCCCAGGCGCCTCCATCAGGTGGAGTAGCTGGGTCAGAGAGCACAAGAGAAGAGGTGAGCAGATAGAGCAGGAAAAGGGGCCCGGCATGATCCGGATGGCGGTGCAGAAGCAGAGGCTGTGGGCATCAGGAGGAGAGCTGGGGATAAAGTACTGGGTCATCCGTGTGACTGCAGACACCAGCCAGGACGGTGTCAAGAATAAGGTGGAGAGAAGGGACAGTTTGGGAGCTGCCATGTTCCATGAGGACAGGAGGGTTGGAGTGACAGTGGATGACAGAGGAAAAAGGGGGACCATGGAGGCCAGAGGCTCAGCCTATGGTGGGCATCCCAGAGGGGATGCGAGTTTGAAGAAAGGAGAGGGAACGGTGTGGAAGGGACAAGGAGATGAGGAGGGCTGGGACAGGTGGGGCAGGGTGCAGGATGCAGGTTCCACTGGGGCAGGAAGGGAGGCGAAGGCTGGCGGATCATAGAGTACCAGCTCCTGGTGCCGCAGCCAGCATCCTAGGTGGCACCGTGGCCGGTTAGAAAGGGTGGGAGGAGAGGACAAGAGTCTGGGTGTGATGACAGGCCAGGAGGCTTTTCAGGAGGCCGAGGCGAGCAGGGGTATGTGCTGAGCCAGAGGCGGCCCTGGGACCAGCCCCCATCAGTCCCTGTCCCTGGCTTACTGTCCTCCCAGCACTCAGCATGACCTGCTGTCTTGAAATCTGCTTGTCTGATGTCTGTCTGCTTCACAGGGCAAAACTCCAGGGGTCAGGCATGACCTGTTCACTGCCATCATCCCCGGCACCCGCGCCAGTGCCCGGCACAGAGCAGGTGCTCAGCAAACTGTACTGTGGGCAGTTCGAGATGAGAGGTGTGGGGCTCAGGGGCAAACCACAACCAGCACTTGGGGGCAGTGGTCCCAAGGGGAAGTGCTGGGAAGACCTCAGGGGCCCCATCTCCCTTGGGGCTGGAGTCTGGAGGAGCTGGGCCCTTTCCTGCCCTTGCACCTTGAAGGCCCTTTCTTCTGTTAACCAGGCTTACTCTGCAGCACCACAGCTCCCCAGGCCCTGCCCTTCAGTTGTCACCACCGCCTCTGCACACCCCACCGGCCCCGGGCTACTTTCTCTGCCTCCCCATAGGTAGTGCAGGGTGCAGAGTCAGCATCTGATGGTAGTTTAAGGAATGAACAAATGAGAACTTCCGCAGGACCCAAGAGTTTTGTTCCATTTTGCTCTGCATCTTGTCTTTAAAGGGAGGATTCATTCATCTTGTTAAAAAATGTGGCAGGTGATCAGAACACTGGACAATATATTCGAATGTCAGCTCCAAGTCATGCTGCAGAGCAGAACCACCCTTACCTCACATGCAGCCTGGTGCAAATACAATACACCATGCAATGTGTCAGGGTCATATAGCAAGTTCATCGGAGTGAGAATTGCGTGACTGATGTCAGTGACATCCTCAAGTTTCTGCAAATGATCCTGCCTCCGTGGCACTACCGTCAGGCGGTCCACCAGCAGTAATCCATGTCTACGTTTCATTGTGGAGAAAGGAATTCTATCTCACTTTTTAAATTATTATTATTATTATTATTTGAGATGGAGTTTCAATCTTGTTGCCCAGGCTGAAGAGCAATGGCACAATCTCGGTTCACTGCAACCTCTGCCCCCCGGGCTCAAGAGATTCTCTTGCCTCAGCCTCCTGAGTAGCTGGGATTACAGGCACCCACCACCACACCTGGCTAATTTTTTGTATTTTTTTTTTTAGAGGAGATGGAGTTTTGCCATGATGGCCAGGCTGGTCTCAAACTCCTGATCTCAAGTGATCCACCCACCTCAGCCTCCCAAAATGCTGGGATTACAGGCGTGAGCCACCGTGCCCAACCTCTATCTCACTTTTTAACATGCTACAATTTAATATCACCTGACATGTTGTACATAGGAATCAGGATAGATTTGGGATAAACGAGTCTTAATGAAAGGATACATTCTCTCCCTCTAAAGTCTAAAGAAACCTAACCCTCAGCGCACATGGGTGGGAGCCACAGGAGAGGTCGGCTCCCTTCTGAGGTGCTGCCTGCTTTTGCTGATGGTCTTTGATCTGCAGCTCCACTTACGCACACCCTGAATACCATTAGGTGTGCCTAAACCTTCCGCCAAACACGGGATTTGTTGGGACAAAGTTATTGCAGACAAGGGACGTGATATTGTGAAATATATATTTGGTCTTCAACCCCGCCTCCTGGCATACAACTCCTAAAATCTGTGGAATCTCCAAAGTGAGTTCTTTCTTTATGCGCATGATTGGCTGATGGCTCACATAGCTTCAGGATGGGGTTGGTCACTGGAAAGCCCAAGGCAGGATTAGAGGGGTGGGACCTTCAGCCCAGCCCAACCTTGGAGGTGGGGAGAGGGGCTGATGGCTTAGGTAATCACTAATGGCCTTCATGATTTAATCAATCATGAAGCTTCCAGAAAAAAAAAAAAAAAAACTAAAAGGACAGGGCTTAGAAAGTTTCCCGGTAGCTAAACACATCGAGACCAACAGGAATGCCAACAGGAGCTCATTCGCAGGCAGGGAGGGGACGTACCCCAACTCCGTGGGGGCATAAGCCCCCATGCTCCAGACCCTTCCATACCTCTGTATCTGTCTTCCTCTGACTGTTGGTAGCCTTTAAAATATCCTTTGTAATAAACTAGTAAACATGAGTGTTTCCCTGAGTTCTGTGAGCCATTCTAGCAAATTAACTGACCCGAGGAGGGGTTGTGGGAACCCTGATTTATAGCCAGTCAGTCAGAAGCACAGGCAAGATAACCTGGGGCTTGCACCTAGCATCAGAAATGCGGCAGGGTGGGGGCAGTCTCGGGGACGGAGCCCTCCACCTGTGGGATCTCACACTATCTCCAGGTAGACAGGGTAGCGATGGAATGAGAACGCAGAGCTGGTGTCTGCTGCAGGACTGCTTGCTCGCTTTTTGGTGAGGAAAAACCTCCACACATTTGGTCATAGCAGTCTTCTGTGTTGATTCTTGTTGTGGTGGAAGAGCAAAGGAAAAACTGGGTTTTTCCCTACAAGGGGGAAGTGAAACAGGAAATTCTCCCATGGTCAACATACCTGAATCCTAGAGAGTGTGCATACTTACATATTTTCCTTTAGAGAGGCAAGGTAGGATTCCGTCTCCGAGGAAGACACGTCTGAGTCTAATTTGGCCAAGTAGCGGTAGACGTAGGAAAACGTCTTGAAGGGGATGCGAGCGGGCCCGCCCTCCGGATCGTCCGTGAGGATCTCACACAGGTGCTTCAGCGCAGTGTTCAAGGACTAGGAGCACCACAGCCAGGTGGGGAGAAAAACAGTTACTCCTGGCATCACTCACATTGAAAATAGGCACCAGCAGAATCAACACTCTAGCATATCTGACAGAAATTCTCCAAAAAGTACGCTCTCCATCTGAACTGAGAACTAGGGGAATGTACAATTGCCATAATGAAAAATCAAAAGAAAAGGTTTGAATGGAGTGCAATTGACCAGGAAAAAATTCTAATTCACAGATCTTATTTTCTATTCAAATAGAAATGACTGTTACAGACAAAAGGAAGTATCAATGTCTTTAAAACCAACTTCCTAAGCTAATGCAGAACTGTGCAGCCCCAACTGGCCCAGAGACACACCCGGGGATGTGCCCAGGGGCTGAATGAACTCTGCCACCAGCCAGAGGTGCTGCCTGCAGAGGGCAGGGCTGGCAGCCAATGGCCTGCATGCCTACAAGGAGGCCCTGGGTGTCAGCCGATGCCCACCAGGCAGAAGGGAGGGCTCTGTCCTGGCTCCATCCCTGTTCACACAGAAGGCTCTGGGCTCTGTCTTAGCTCCGGGACAACACCTGGACTTCCTCCCTGCAAACCATTCATCTCCCTCACACTCTTCCAAACTGCTGGGCTCACCTCAGACAGCGGCCCACCCTCCGCTTTCAGAGGGAAAGCCTGTCCTCTGAGCAACCTTCCTGCCTCCACACGGCAGACGCTTTCAGCACCTGCCCTCCCAGCCAAGGCCCTGGTTGGGGCAGCTAACAGGCCAAGGTCATCTTCATGAGACCAGAGGCTTCGTGGTGCTGGAACTGCAGGGCTTGGGCACCAGGGCCCCCCGGGGCCAGCCCGTGGCCTCCCACCTCCAACTTGCTCAATTCATCCTTGTTGAAAAAACATGAGCTGTTTGTGTGTGTGTTTGTTTGAAGGAGGTGGGGGAAACCTTGTAACACAAGATTACTATCTTTTCAAAAGAAAATGCATAGCCCAGGTCTCCTTTTCTCCTTCTGCACCAAGACATCACGGTGACCTGCAGCCTTCAACACCCTGGCCAGGGTAAGCTGGGGGGGCAGGTGTCCTAATTCCGCAGCTGGCCTATGGGACCCTCCCCTTGGTCCCCACCTCGAGTCCCTTCTGTGAAGCCCGTCCTTGCCAGAGTGGCTCTCTCGTACCTGCCTGGATGGTCACACTGCCTACTGATGAAGGTGAGCTCACACGGGTGGCTGCTGAAATGTACCCCCCCTTGCCAACACACACACATGGCAACAGCCCTTCATTCCCTCCACATTTGCCAAGTGCCTGTTACACACCAGGATGTAGCAGTGAACAGACGACTAAGCCCTGCTCAGGTGGAGATCCCAGTCGAGTGGGAAAGCCACAACACCTGGATTCTAGGGTGCTCTGGAAGGGGGCATGCCTGGAGCAGCAGGCAGGCAGTGCCGGGATGGAGGGTGACATTTTCAACTGGGTGGTCAGGGAAGGTCAGAGCAGGTAGCATGTAAGCACAGACCCAGGGGGAACGAGCCGGTCATGTGGGATGCTGGGAGAATTCCAGGGGTACTTCTGTGTGTTCCAGAAACCGCCAGGAACTCCGGGTAGCTAGAGCAGGCCATGGAGAGGCAGGAACGTGGGAAATGAGGTCAGCGGGATGGGGTGGGGGGCAGATCACGGGGGTCTTTACAGACCCAGGTTGGACTTGGGCTTTGGCTGGGTTCTATGGGAAGGTGTCAAAGGGTTTTAAACAAAGACAGAGCACTGTGGAGTGTTTCTAAGGAGTCCTTCTGCCGATGTGTGAACAGGAGGAGGCCCCAGTGATGAGGGTGGAAGGCAGGAACCCAGTGATGAGGGCGGAAGGCGGGAAGCCAGTGATGAGGGCGGAAGGCGGGAAGCCAGTGATGAGGGCGGAAGGCGGGAAGCCAGTGATGAGGGCGGAAGGCGGGAAGCCAGTGATGAGGGCGGAAGGCGGGAAGCCAGTGATGAGGGCGGAAGGCGGGAAGCCAGTGATGAGGGCGGAAGGCGGGAACACAGTGATGAGGGTGGAAGGCAGGAACCTGGCGAGGAGGCTGCTGGAATAATACAGCCAGGGGCCTGGGTGGCGGCAGCCACTGGGAAGGGCCAGACTCAGCCTGTCCTGAAGGTGGAGTTACCAGAACTCGCTGTTGGCTGCATGTGGGCAGGGACAGAACCATGAAAAATGGCTCCACTGTTTGGATCCTGAACAGCTGCAAGGGTAGATTTGCTATCAACTGGGAAGTTCCAGAGAGAAGCTGAGTTTGGGGTGGCTTCCACTGACATGTCTGTCAGGCACCCGGTGGAACTGGTGACTCAGGTCGCTACTTAGTAGGCCTAGCACTCACAGAGGAGACTCGGGAGCATGGGCGAGAGGGTGTATACAGGCAGGGTGGTGTACACAGGTGGGATGGGGTACATGGGGGGGATGGGGTACATGGGGGGATGGTGTACACGGGAGGAGGATGGTATACATGGGCAGGATGGTATACACGGACGGGATGGGGTACACAGGAGGATGGTGTATATCAGGGGATGGTGTATACTGGGGGATGGTGTACACGAGGGGATAGTGTACACGGTGGGGGATGATGTATATGGGGGATGGTGTACATGGGGGGATGGTGTATATGGTGGGGGATAGTGTACATGGTGAGGGATGGTATACATGGGGGATGGTGTACATGGGGGGATGGTGTATATGGGGGATGGTGTACATGAGGGGGATGGTGTACATAGGGGGATGGTGTACATGGGGGGATGGTGTACATGGGTGGGGTGGTGTACACGGGCAGGGTGGTGTACACGGGGATAGTGTACACAGGGGGATGGTGTATACAAGGGAGATGGTGTACATGGGGGGATGGTGTACACGAAGGGGAAGGTGTACACGGGCAGGGTGGTGTACACGGGGGATGGTGTACATGAGGAGGATGGTGTACATGAGGGGATAGTGCACACGGTGGGGGATGGTGTACATGGGGGATGGTGTACATGGGGGGATGGTGTATATGGGGGGATAGTGTACATGGTGGGGGATGGTATACATGGGGGATGGTGTACATAGGGGGATGGTGTACATGGGGGGGATGGTGTACATGGGTGGGGTGGTGTACATGGGCAGGGTGGTGTACACGGGGATAGTGTACACAGGGGGATGGTGTATACAAGGGAGATGGTGTATACATGGGGGATGGTGTACATAGGGGGATGGTGTACATGGGGGGGATGGTGTACATGGGTGGGGTGGTGTACATGGGCAGGGTGGTGTACACGGGGATAGTGTACACAGGGGGATGGTGTATACAAGGGAGATGGTGTATACAAGGGGGATGGTGTACATGGGGGGATGGTGTACATGAAGGGGAAGGTGTACACGGGCAGGGTGGTGTACACGGTGGATGGTGTACACAGTGGGATGGTGTACACGGCAGGGGATGGTGTACATGGGGGATGGTGTACACAGGGATGATGGGTGTACATGGGCAGGGTGGTGTACATGGGGGAAGGTGTACACAAGGGGGATGGTGTACATGAGCAGGATGGTGTACACAAGCAGGATGGTATACACGGGGGGCATGGTATACACGGGGGGATGGCATACACGGGGGGGGATGGTGTGTACGAACAGGATGGTATATACAGCTGAGCCCCATGAGGTTGCTGAGGTGGGAGGACAGTGCATGGACACACCATACCACCAAGAGCTGGGGAGTGAGGGACCAGCAAGGGGACCTGGAAGGCACGGCCAGGAGGGAGGCTGCTGGTGAGTGAAGAAAAGCGTTTCCTGGTGGAGAGAGCAATCTCCTGTGTCAAAGCACATGGGACAGGCCAGGAAGGACAAGGACTGGTGGGTGGCACAGGATTTCCTCGGAGCCCAGTGCTGTGCTGGAGCCGGCTCATGAGCCAACTGCGAAGTTTCCAGCAGTTGTGTGAGCTGGAGGACTTCACCTTGGCAGCCTGAACTTAGCTGCAGTGGGAGTATTTACACCACATCACTTGGCAAACATGGCTGAGAACCAGGACCTTCCCGAGCAGGCTGGTACCCCGCAGGCTGCTGGGGTGGGGTGTGAGGGCAGACTGAGAGCTCCAGCTTGCAGCAGCCACGGAGGCAGCTGGCATCCCTGGGGAATCGCCTGCAGGGATGAATCCGGGGCTGTGCTTCTGAGGGAAGCGCAAGAAACAAACACAGTAGGGCCAGCGCCGAGCACCGTCCCCACAGGAATGCTGCAGACGCAGGGAAAGGGCCGCCGCGAGCCAGGCCAGGCCTGTCTGGCTCCACAGCGGCTGTGTCAGGAATAAACCCCACATCCTCAGGGACAGGAAAGGGCTCTGAGCCCGCTCCAGGCTATGGGACAAAATGAGCCCCCCTACAGAACACTGTGGTCAGAGCAAGGCTGATAACACAGCCCGCTGTCCTCCTCTGGCAGTGAGAATAATGACAGTCACCTCATGTGGTTACTGTGAGGAGCAGAGAGACACCCTGGCCAGGCCCAGAGGGTCTCAGCAATCACCCAAGTCACCCAGCCAGGACTGGAGCGCAGCTGGTGGGCCTCTGAGCTCATCCCAGTGACTACTCCGTTTTTTTATGTCTAGCAGCTGCCAGGTGGGCTACAGGAACAAGACCCGGGGCAGAGACGTCGCCTACTTGGGGACCCAGACATTTGGCTGCAGGAGATGGAGCCCTGAACAGAACTGAGCTCCCTGTCCCCAGCGGCCTGATGGAGCAGTTCCTCCCATTTCCACCCGCTTCCCATGCCAGCAGTGCCGGTGGGCTGGCGGCTGCACCTGGTGCTGCTGAGGTGGACGGCATGGTTAGCGGGTGAGTGCAGCCCCCAGGGCAATGTGATGCTCTCTCTAGGAAAAGTGCAGAACCCGTTCTGTGGAGCTGCGGGCACCGCTCCAGGACCGCTGCACATGTGGCTCCCCTAAAAGACTGTCCCCAAGAGAGGACTTGCTCAAAGTAGAGTCGTGTATTTCACAATCCATGTTGCTTGCTTGAAACTTTCAAAGACATGTTATGACGGGATTTGCTTTTACACCCGACACAAATGGAAGTCCGTCACCACCGTGTGCAGGATTGCGGGGCCTCAGGAAGGATGAGTCGGGAAGGAAGGAGTTGGCGTGGATGGAGCAGGCAGATGAGATCTGTGTAACGCGCTGTTCCAAGGCTTCAGAGGAAGTGGTATTTAAGGAAAAAGACATCAAAACACTAGAGCATCACTGCCTCTGCAAAGGCGTGATGACACTACCCACGTCAACGCTTCTGACAATAAGATCTGCAGCAATCTTTATATCCAGAAGGATTCATAAGGCAACTGGCTTGATCTTGTGCAGAGTTACATTTCTTCAAATTTATTTCTCAATTCCAAAGGCCTGGGGGTGGCACAGTCACTTGTACACCAGCCAAAAGACCCTCTCCTCGGCACGGCTGCCCCATGCTGCCCTCCGCCGTGCTGCTGATTTATTCTCCCGTGTGCGATACGTGCTGGGCAGAGGTGATTGGCAAGCTGCACTTAGTTGCTTTTTTTTTTTTGAGATGGAGTTTTACTCTTTTCACCCAGGCTAGGGTGCTATGGTGCGATCTCAGCTCACTGCAACCTCCGCCTCCTGGGTTCAAGCAATTCTCCTGCCTCAGCCTCCTGAGTAGGTGGGATTACAGGTGCCCACCACCACGCCCAGCTAATTTTCGTATTTTTAGTAGAGACGGGGGTTTCACCATGTTGGTCAGGCTGGTCCTGAACTCCTGACTTCAGGTGATTCGCCCGCCTCGGCCTCCCAAAGTGCCAGGATTACAGGCATGAGCTGTTGTGCCCGGCCAAGCACTTAGTTTTTTTAGTGATCCATAATCTGAAATTCAAACGGAGATGTGTGAAGAACACAGGCACGGGGGCACCCACTATTTTCTGGGCATTTTCGGCGTGCCAACTTTGTGGGATTTTTCAGTTTCCAAATTATAGCTGCTCTCATGATGACACGGGGCCCCTCAACAGTCACCTCACACCTCCCCAAGGGCACCTCTCAGCTGGCATGGAAACGAAAATAGGCCCGTTTTACACAGAATCAGAACAAAGGAAGTCCCCCTCCGAGGCATGGCTGTGCTGGGGGTAGAGACTGGACTTCCAGTGAAGCCGCGCCTCTAACCCAGCACTGCATTCTCAAAAGCTTAAGGGCCTTTTCATCAAATTCTGTTATTCTCTAGAGTTTTCTAATTTAAAACCATTTCTGGGGCTGACAGCAGGTAAGGGTAGGAGGCCCTGAATGGGAAGCAGCAGTTCACCCTGTGGCTAGGGTGTGATACCCTGTCCAGGACAGGGAAGGGGAGGCCACAGCGGCCCACATCAGCGGCCCATGGGAACCTCCAGCGGAAGGGGCAAGGCTGGTCAGTGGAGCGTGGGCCCTGCCTCTTTCCCACAGAGGGAGGGACATGAGCAATCAGGGAAACTGGAGCTGGGGCCAGGGGAGTCAAGAGCCCGAGCACATCCTTTGTCTTCAGGGACAGCTTCCTAAACATGCCTATGGCCTCAGGCTCCCACTGAGCGGTGGGGGCATGGCTGTGTCTTCCCACCAGCTGCAGGGGCTACAAGGAATTCTGTTGGCCTTTCTTGGACATGTCCAAGTGGGCTTTCGAGCCCTAGCTGGGGAAACCTGGAAGGAAATGGCAGCAAGGAGTAAGCCAGGATGCAGCCTCTGTCACTGGCGCAGGTGGCCGTCACATCGGGTCAGCAGGGTACCGTGATAGGTCAGTCACTGAATCTGACATGCTGGAGCACAGCTGGATGGGGTGATGTTCTGAGATCTCCAGAGTGTATGTTGTCAGAAGGTCGAGGTTGAATGCCTTCCAGGGGATGAATCACTTCAGGACACAAAATGATTTTGATGATTGTCCCGAGGAGTTGTTCTTCTCTGAGACAGGAAATCTCAGGCGTAAACTTGAATAAGGTGGTCCTAACCTGTGGGCTGCACACTCCTTGTGCTATGGAGCCATTAGGAGGAATCCTCTCCTCTCCCCACTTCCAAGCCACCTGTTGTGACTCAGCTTCTCTCTGCCTTGGGGCACCAGCCTGCAAACATGACGGTGCCTTCCTCAAAGGGCTGTCGGGAGGATTCCAGAGAATACACATGCAGGGCTCTGCGCACTCCCGCACACGGTCAAACCCTAGAAATCATGGCCACTGCGTGCACCGTGTTCAGATGGAAAGCTGCGCTAGACACGTGTGCATCTGTGGTTGTAAACGAAGAGAGATGCTTCTGTGATTAAGAAAGTTCAAATGTGTTTAAAAGCCTGACTATCCAGGCGCAGTGTCTCACACCTGTAATCCCAGCACTTTGGGAGGCTGAGGCGGTGGATCACGAGGTCAGGAAATCAAGACTATCCTGGCTAACACAGTGAAACCCCATCTCTACCAAAAATACAAAAAATTAGCCGGGCGTAGTGGTGGGCACCTGTAGTCCCAGCTACTCGGGAAGCTGAGGCAGGAGAATGGCGTGAACCCGGAGGCGGAGGTTGCAGTGAGCCGAAATTGCGCCACTGCACTCCAGCATGGGTGATAGAGTGAGACTCTGTCTCCAAAAAAAAAAAAAAAGCCTCACTGAAGTCTATGTTATTTGTTTTGATCATAACGGACTGACTCTGTCAGTGTGAGTATGGGGATGAAAGACTTGGTTCACAATTTTCTTATCTTAAAAAAAGATCTCCATGCTTAAAAGACAAAAGAAAACATTTTGATCCACAGCTTTAATGCTCAGGATCATTCATGGCATTGTAGAAATGGAAAAATAAAAGTCAGCCAGGCTCTGTGGCTTGCACCTATAAATCCCAGAACTTTGGGAGGCCAAGACGAGAGGATTGCTTGAGCTCAGGAACTGACACCAGCCTGGTCAACATGGCAAGATACTTGTCTCTACAAAAAATAAACAATTAGCTGGGTGTGGTGCCGCAGGCCTGTAATCCCAGTGACTTGGGAGGCTGAGGTGGGAAGATCGCTTGAGTACAGCTGCAGTGAGCTATGATCATGCCACTGCACTCCAGCCTGGGTGGCAGAACGAGACCCTGTCTCTTACAGAAAAAAGAAAAAAAATTTTAAATAAAAGCCACAACATAGAAATATAGTCATTTCACCATGCAAGCACATCAAAACATTGAGAAGGAGGACAGGAATCTCTTAACACCCAGATGGCAATTTAATGTCCTTGATCACCTGCCTGGGGCAGCTCACAGTGCCCCTTAACCTGAATTGATGGCTTTTGATGTAATAACTAGAGCAGTGTTCAGGGATTCAAGGATGTAACAGGACATCAGCTCCAATAACCTGGTGATGTTTGACCATTTTGTTCACTCCAGAACCTTCAGCGCTTAGAACGGGGTCTGGCACAAAATAATGCACAGTAAACATTTGTGGAATGAATGATACGTATGACTCAGAAATTAAAACAGAAGTTTCCAGTCTTTTTGGAGATCTTCAACTCAACGAATTTGACGAGAGTGATTTCTAAGAGAAATAAATGTAACAGCACAGAGAGTACACCTGCCACAAGCCATGCCCCGCCATAGACGCAGGGAGCAGGAATGACATCTATCCCACTCACGCAGGCAGCGGCTAGCCACCAATGACACAGCACCCTATGTGAATAAACATCCGCAGGCGGTAATCCACTACAAATTCTTCTCATCGCACTTCACTTCTTTATTTCCTCCTTTTTGAAGGTATTTTTTAAAGCATAAAAATGAACGCTTATGATGCCAAGCAACATGATGAAACCCCTCCTTGAATTCACAGCTTTGTGTTCTTAGCACACCTCCAAGCCACCCAGGGCCAACAAGGTCAACAACACAAGTGTCCACACCAAGGCCTGGCGGGTCCGAGCCCCTCCTGTCTATCCGGCACACCCCGAAACAGGTGTTTGAGCTCAGCGCTCTGCGGGCCGCAGGAGCCAGGGCAGAGCAGGCATCCCTGGCAGCAGACAAGGACCCCAGATGAGCACACACTCCTCTGAGGGAGGAGAGGTCAGCTCTCACACCTGACCCTGACCCTGAGTCTACAGCCGCACTGGACCAGAGCAGAGGGTGACTGTGGCTTTCTACGCCCAGGAGGGGCCTCCAGCACCTATGGAAGGAGTCAAGGGCAAATCTGGAGTCCTGCTGGCCAAGGTGGCTCCAGTTAGGAGACAGGCAGGAACCCACAGTGACACACAGCATGCTTCCTGGTGTCAGTTTATTCTCTGTGGGTCAAGCAACATATGATAGGAAGGACACAAAAGAATTTGTGCCGTTTGTGATGTCTCTTCCCCAGGAATCAGTTTAGATGGCCAAGCTCTATCCTTAACACAATGTCTCCATCTAGTGTCACACTAGATTGCAGATTTGGCCTTATTTGCCAAATCACATTCAATTGTGTTTTAAATCTATTGCTCAATTTTCACAATTAGGAAGGCGAAAACTATAAAGATGGATCCAAAAACATGAATTATTCTAGTTTCTCATCATTGTTGAAATCAAAATTTTACAACTAAGCTTAGAGGCAGAAACCACCAACATTAATTCAAATATTGCACACAATTTTATATTGTTAACATATCGATTTCAGGGCTGGGAGAGGTGGCTCACACCTGTAATCCCAGTACTTTGGGAGGCCGAGGCGGGCAGATCACTTGAGGTCAGGAGTTCAAGACCAGCCAGGCCAACATGGCGAAACTCCGTCTCTACTAAAAATACAAAAAAATTAGCCAGGCATGGTGGTGCGCACCTGTAATCCCAGCTACTTGGGAGACTGAGGCATGAGAATCACTTGAACCCGGGAGGCGGAGGTTGTAGTGAGCCCGGATCGCACCACTGCACTACAGCCTAGGCGACACAGCAAGACTCTGAATCAAAAAAAAAATATATATATATATTATATGTGTGTGTGTGTGTGTGTGTGTGTGTGTGTGTGTGTGTATGTGTATATATTTATTTATTTATTTATTTATTTAGGCGGGGCACGGTGGCTCACACCTGTAATCTGTAATCCCAGAACTCGAGGCTGGTAGATCACCTGAGGTCAAGAGTTCAAAACCAGCCAGGCCAACACAGTGAAACCCCATCTCTACTAAAAATACAACAATTAGCTGAACATGGTGGTGCATGCCTGTAATCCCAGCTACTCAGGAGGCTGAGTCAGGAGAACTGCTTGAACCTGGGAGGTTGCAGTGAGCCAAGATCGCACCATTGCACTCCAGCCTGGGTGACACAGTGAGACTCCATCTCAAAAAATATATAGCTAGATACAGATATAGATAGATAGATCAGATAGATAGATAGATAGATAGATAGATAGATAGATAGATAGATAAAGACAGACAGATAGATAGATAGATAGATAGATAGATAGATAGATAGATAGACAGATTTCACAGAGTTCCAGATTAACAAAGTGACATAAAAATGTCTCCAATAATTAAATGTATTTGCCTTTGTCTATCTTGATAATACCCCTGAGACACTCCCCTGGTGCCATCTGCACCTGTCCTTGCTACTGGAGGGTACCGGGCCTGCCAACATCCAGGCCTTGGCACAAGTAGCCCAGGGCTGACAGGAAGCACCTCCATTGCCTTTGAGCAGTTACACAACAATACTCTTGCTCATTCTACAGCCGCACCACACCCGCCTCCCTGAGCGCACGGAGCTTCCCACTGGGGCCATCCGCCGAGCTGGTGAGCTGTGCTGCACTCAGATGTGACATGGCAGAGGAAGGGAAAGAACAACACGGTCTGTGATATACAGATGAATACATCTAGTCATATAATTTAGAATGAAAATTTCAGAAAATTACTAACAACACAATTGTCTTTTCATCAAGTCAAAACCAACTACAATTCCGCAATGTACCTCTTGGGGGACACACAGAAGTGTGCGTTTCACAGGCCAGGGAGCGAGAAGCAGGAGCTTCAGAAACGTCATTGCTTCAGGCCACCAGGCAGGGGGACAGGATGCGGGAGGAGGACACGGGTGGTTGGAAGTGGGTGTGTTAGCAACCACGTTGGGTAGGTTTGCCGGTGTTTACCACCACCCATTTCAAGGAATTGGTTTTAATGAAAATGGAATGAAAGAGCTCTGGGCATGGACCAAAGCTGAGTGAGGGCTGTGAAGCAAGCACATGGGCGTCCAGTTATACACGCTGCGCCACAGACTGAAGGGAGTGGGTAAAATCAAATTGTTAATCTATGTAGTCAAAGGAGCTAGTTCTCCTTGCTCTGCCTCCTTTCTTCGTAAGCTTCACATGGCTGATGCCCGGTTACTCTTCCTTCACCCAACCAACATGTCTCACAGCAAGACTTTAGCTGAGAAGACTGACTCTGGGTTTGCAAAGGAAGTCCTGCCAACATCATCCCAGCTCCCTTCTCGCCCCGACCTCCCAGGCTCACCTCGTCACCTGGAGGATATGTCTTACTCCTAAGTCGCTTGGCTTATACTCGAACATCAGCAAAGTTGCACTGTATCTATTAGTTATTAATAATAGACTTCTAAGGCCGCCGTGGTGGCTCACACCTGTAATCCTAACACTTTGGGAGGCCAAGGTGGGCAGATCACCTGAGGTCGGGAGTTCGAGACCAGCCTGACCAACATGGAGAAACCCCGTCTCTACTGAAAATACAAAATTAGCCAGGCATGGTGGCATGCGTCTGTACTCCCAGCTATTCGGGAGGCTGAGGCAGGGGAATTGCTTGAACCTGGGAGGCGGAGGTTGTGGTAAGCTGAGATTGCGCCATTGCACTCCAGCCTGGGCAACAAGAGCAAAACTCCACCTCGAAATAATAATAATAATAATAATAGATTTCTACTAAAGTAGAAAATAATTATATGCCTCTTTCCACAGATGAGGAAAACAGTTATCAGTTTACAAAATGATTTGTAGTTTTAAAAAGTCATTGATGCATTTTCTTCTAAAACCTAAATATAGTTTAATAGTATCCATATCTTTCATCTACTGTTAACCTTTAAATTGAGGCATTCATAAGTAATTTCTGTAAATTAAAATAACTATAAGCCCAAAAATATTAATATAATAGGCCTGGAGCAGGGTGAAATGCTTTTCTAAGACAAAGTTACTAAAGTGTTTCCTTTAGTTACGGAAACCGAAAGGATTTTTAAGCTGGGACCATGCTGACACAGAATGACTGACATGCGTTTATAGGTACATACCCCACCAAGCATGCTGCACCCAAGTGCTAAAAAGTTTATCCACTTGATTCTGTTTTCACAAGGATCCAGTTGTAAGAGCGCTTTGAATTTTTCCTTCGGCAGGCACAAGTTCTTCCACTTCTGCTCCAGATCTGTTAATTCCACATACTGCTTGTGGTGACACTGTTTAGAAAACACAGTATGACAATTTACGTACGTTTTAAAACCTGGAAAACACTAGAATGCTGTGAAAATTCAACATACACCGAGTAACCCGCCCCACGCAGGGGACAGATGAACTCCAAATGCATGACAGTGGGTTCTGTCAGCCCTGGGGAGGGGAGGCAGGGAAGCCAGTAAGTGGCAACCTTTTATTTCTTAAATGAAAAAAGGACGGTGAAGCGAATACAGCATCATGTTCTGACTTAATGAAACAGGCATACTGATATTGAGTACTGTCTGAAATGCTTCACAATAAAAAATAAACCTCAGTAAAAAACATTTTAAAAATCCAGCCCCTAAACACATTAACAGTTAGGAGAAATCTTAAAACTGAAAATAAATGTATTCCTTCCACTATATATTTATTTATTTATTTATTTTTGAGATAGTCTCATTCTGTTGCCCAGGCTGGAGTGCAGTGGCATGATCTTGGCTCACTGCGACCTCCACCTCCTAGGGTTAAATAATTCTCCCGCCTCAGCCTCCCAAGTAGCTGGGATTACAGGTGCACAGCACCACACTCTGTTAAGTTTTGTATTTTTATTGGAGACAAAGTTTCACCTTGTTGGCCAGGCTGTTCTTAAACTCCTGACCTCAAGTGACCTGCCTGCCTCAGCCTCCCAAAGTACTGGGATTAAAGGCATGAGCCACCATGCCCGGCCTTCCTTCTACTATTTTAAACAATCTATCAAAACTGGTAACTTCTGCAATCTGCTAGCAGTATCTTGGATGAAAAGGCTTTGGGCAATTTCAGCATGTCTTTTCCCAAGCTACACCATTCAAGAGTTCTTCATTTCCCTTAAGGTAGCCATGGAAAAGTCCTAGTTTCAGAATTCACCGTATCCTACGCAGAAGTACAGCACTTCACAATGTAGAACGGGGTAAGTCAGTTTGAAAATCAAGGTTATGCCACTGGTGTCTCTTTTAGCAAAAGAACCGAGTCATGAGGAATGCCTAGCCTTGCTCCATTACCCACTTTCTAGTAACTCATGTCTCTAAAAACAGGATGGCATGTGGGGCGAAGAAGTGCAAGGCAGGAAGGGGGCCCAGGCTCTCCACAGAACTGGACACCAGAGGCTGCTGCCCACCTTGGGCGCCAAAGTCCAGCCCCGCCTTCAGACAGAGAAGGCAGAGGCTTACTCAGGCCCGCGCACAGCTTTCACAAATGCACACCTGGAGAACAGACTGGAAACCCCCCAGGTTCTGGAATTTTGTATTTTTCGCCCAGCAGAATCTAGTGTCATGTACATTTTGTATTTAAAAGAAATCATATTTCACTTTTGTAAAATCTACCCCTGGATAGTTACTTGGGGCTGTTGAAGCTAGAAAAAGACCTCCCAAACACAACATATTTCTTCCTTGAATCAACCTTGACGATGCGTGGCAGGAAAAGCAGGACTTCAGGGACCTTGGGAGGTTTGAAATACATCGCCGGGGTGGGCCTCGCTCTGTCATCAATGCACAGTGAATGGTAAGGAAAGCACAGGCCAGTTGCCTGAGGCCACAGAACCCCCCATACCTGCTTGTGCAAAATTTTCAGGAGTCCTGGAGTCAGGCCTGTGTCTGTTTTCTGGGTTGCCGTGGGCATTTCCATTCTGTCCTTTACAGGAAGTGGATCTCCTCTTGACAAAGCTGAAAAATATCTAATAAATAACAGACATCTCTGAAAGCTCATCAATACACAAAAAGCAGCTATGCGATGCAATTTCTTAAATAACCCCCCAAAACAATGGTGATTAGGAAGGACAGCTCTGAAGACCAACATCCCGGGCTTATGTCCTGGTTCCTCCACTTAGTTCTCTGACTTAACCTTCTCTGCATGCCTTAGTTTCTCTGTCGGCAGAGGGGATAATGAGAGTCCCTGTGGAGGGTCGGGGAGCACTGAGTGAGAAGGGCTTGGCGCAGTGGCTGGCACTCGCAAAAGCTCCTTCAACGTGTGTTATTCTTCCCCTCCTCCCTGCCACTTCACAATCAGCTGGAGCTCCATGTATTTTTTTTTTTTTCTAAATGTTTTGAGACAGGGTCTCACTCTGTCACCCAGGCTGGAGTGCAGTGGCATAATCATGGCTCACCGTAGCCTCGACCTCTCAAGCTCAAGGGATCCTCCCGCCTCAGCCTGCTAAGTAGCTGGGACTACAGGCACACACCACCACACCTGGCTAATCTTTTTAATGATTTCTTGTAGAGATGTGGTCTTGCTCCATTGCCCATGCTGGTCTGGAACTCCTGGCCTCAAGTGATCCTCCCAGCTTGGCCTCCCAAAGTGCTGGGATTATAGCTGTGAGCCACTGTGCCAGGCCACCTTCCCACTTTTGACAGGTGGGTTTGGTCTCGCTGCTTTTTGAGGTGATTGACTCTAAGCATCTGCATATTCAACCCTGAGGCAGCCCAGGAACACACAGGTCACCTGCCACCACACTGGGAATGGCAGGTGCTGGCCTGGCTCCCACCCGCCACCCCCCGCCCCCACTTTTCCTGCCTGGTATTTTTCCCCTTAATTGTTCCTTTCTGGGACACTGATATTGCTGCTTATGTTGGGGGCAAGAGTGGGAAACTGTTGGGGCAATAAGTCAAGAGGGAACCCACATCCAGCCTCTGGCTCGTGGTGGGAGGGGTGCCAGGTAAGACCCTCTGAGAAACTCATGCCCCTTGGTATCTTTGCCAGAGGTGGCGATGCTGAAGCCACATCATTTGGGGCCCTAAACTTCAGCATGATGAAAAGAGATAGCATATCCAGGAAAATGAACATTAAAGCATCCACCAGGGCCACAGATTAACAATTTTAAAGCCATGAGTAGTTAGAAACATTGCTACAGATAAATACGGATAAGTCGATATCTGATAGACTCAAATAAACTTCATATCTCATCCCTTCTCTCTCTTTACACCCCTCAAATTTGACTTTGTTTTCTTGCTGTGTAAGACAACTTCAGCTCCATTTTGTGGCTTTGTGAATGATTTGAAGAAAAGTTAAAATGAAGGCAGCAATGAGTTAGACAAATGTGAACCTTAAGACCTAAAGGGTGCAGGTGAAGAATGGGTGCCTCGTTTTGCCACATTCCTACTAATCAAGGTTTTCACCTATTTCGTGGGGGTAATTCCTCATAACTCAGGCAAGGAATCCTGAGCTAGATACGGCGTCTGGAAGCAGAGTTCTCAGTGGGGGATAATGTTCCTCCTCCTTACCCCCAGCCAAAAGGCATTTGGCAATTTCTGGAGACTCTTGTTGTTGTTGTTGTTTTTGTGGTTGTTTTTGTTTTTGTTTTTTGAGGCAGAGTCTCTCTCTGTGGCCCAGGCTGGAGTGCAGTAGCGCCATCTCAGCTCATTGCAACCTCCACCTTCCCGGTTCAAGCAATTCTCCAGCCTCAGCCTCCTGAGTAGCTGGGATTACACATGTGCACCACCAAGCCCAGCTAATTTTTTATACTGTAGTAGAGACGGGGTTTCACCATGTTGCTCCCAGGGTAGTCTCAAACTCCTGAGCTCAGTCAACCCGCCTCGGCCTCCCAAAGTGCTAGGATTACAGGTGTGAGCCACCGCGCCTGGCCTGGAGATATTTTTTATTGTCACAGCAGAGGGTGGATGGTACTCCAGGCATCCGGTGGGTGCAGGCCAGGAGGCTGCTAAGTCCCATCACGCACAGGACGCCCCTTCCTCCTGTGCCTTCCCCAACTGTCAGTAGGGCCGAGGCTGGGAGAGCCTGCTTTTGAGGCGAGACCAAGTAATGTTAGCCTCTGCCAGTTCCCTTGAGGCCCACGCCAGCCAAAGCAGCCTCTGTTACTTGACTGACTCTTACGTTCATTGTCCTGTGTGAGGCACAACTGCACGATGGTATCATAAGGAACAGCCGACTCCCTCATGGTGGAGTCCACAGGCTTGGGGGAGGCTGGCTCAGCTTTGCTATCCGCCCACCTGAGAAGCTCCTTTGAAAAGAACCCTAACCTGAGGAAAGAGGAATAGCTACTTGCTTCATCTTTTTTGTTTGTTTTTTCTTTTTTAGACAGGCTCTTGCTTTGTCACCCAGGTTGGAGTAGAGTGTTGTGAACATGGCTCACCGAAGCCTCCAGCTCCTGGGCTCAAACAATCCTCCTGCCTCAGTGTCCTGAATAGCTGGGACTATAGGCATGCACCACCATGGCTGGCTAATTTTATTTTTAGTACAGACAAGGTCTTCTCACATTGTGCAGGCTGGTCTTGAGCTTCTGAGCTCAAGTAATCTGCCCGTCTCATCCTCCCAAAATGCAGGGATTACAGGTGTGAGCCACCATGCTCAGCCTGCTTGCTTGTTCTACAGCAGTTATGTCCATGGGTATAGTGGTTTCCTGTTTTGGTTTTGATGGGTTTTCTTCTTCCTGTTTCTGCCCCCTTCTTCCTGTGCTGCTTCCTCTTCCTGGAATCCTCTCCTCCCCACCCAAGCCCCAATCTCCCTGCCTAAAAAATCTCTCAAGGACCAAGCCACTTTTTGCTTAACTTTCATGACCCTTCATTTTTGCACTTACCAAGTCCCGCCTTACTTGAGTTACTTTTGAATAGCTCTCCCTAACAGATTATGTCCTGTGACAGCTGAAACACATTTGAGCCTACAATTACATATATACTGCTGAATGAATAATGCCTGGGTTTTCTTCTAAACTCAAAAATTGTTCTTGGTCAGGTGCGGCGGCTCAAGCCTGTAATCCCACCACTATGGGAGGCCAGGAGGTCAGATCACTTGAGGTCAGGGGTTCGAGACCAGCCTGGCCAACATGGTGAAACCCCATCTCTACTAAAAATACAAAAATTAGCTGGGCGTGGTGGCACCCACCTGTAATCCCAGCTACTTGGAAGGCTAAGGCAGGAGAATTGCTTGAACCAGGAGGCAGAGGTTGCAGTGAGCTGAGATGGCAGCAATGCACTCCAGCCTGGGCCACAGAACAAGACTGTATCTCAAAAATAAATAAATAAATAAATGGCTCTTGAGAGAAATTAGTAGCATGGTACATTCGGAAAGTTCCTGATTCAGTCTTTATTTATTTATTTATTTATTTATATATTTATATATTTATTTTTATGATGGAGTCTTGCTCTATCACCCAGGCTGGAGTGCAGTGGCACGATCTTGGCTCACTGCAACCTCTGCTTCCCAGGTTCAAACAATTCTCCTGCCTCAGCCTCCCATGTAGCTGGGATTACAGGTGCGTGCCAAAAGCCAAGCTAATTTTTGTATTTTCAGTAGAGACGGGGTTTCACCATGTTGGTCAGGCTGGTCTTGAACTCCTGACCTCAGGTGATTCATCAGCCTCAGCCTCAGCCTCAGCCTCCCAAACTACTGGGATTATAGGTGTGAGCCACTGTACCCAGCCTGATTAAACCTTTTAAAGTGAAGTTTAGGCCGGGTGTAGTGGCTTACACCTGTAATCCCAGCACTTTGGGAGGCCCAAGTGGGTAGATCACCCGAGGTCAGGAGTTCAAGACCAGCCTGGCCAACATGGTGAAACCCCATCTCTACTAAAAATACAAAAATTAGCTGGGTGTGGTGGCGGGTGCCTGTAATCCCAGTTACTTGGGAGGCTGAGGCAGGAGAATCGCTTGAACCCGGGAGGCAGAGGTTGCTGTGAGCCAAGATCTCACCATTGCACTCCAGCCTGGGCAACAAGAGTGAAACTCCATCTCAAAAATAAATAAACAAAGTGAAGCTTAAAATAACTACCTCTAAGGTATTACTAAATATAATTTAATGTTCCAAGAAAATGTTGCTAAATCTTGGAACTTTTCGTAGGGCACAAACTCTTATAAATCCTTTTATTTAAGTTTGAATAACGGTTAAAACCAGAGGCTAAGGCCGGGCGCGGTGGCTCAAGCCTGTAATCCCAGCACTTTGGGAGGCCGAGACGGGTGGATCACAAGGTCAGGAGATCGAGACCATCCTGGCTAACACGGCGAAACCCCGTCTCTACTAAAAAAAACAAAAAATTAGCCGGGCGAGGTGGCGGCGCCTGTGGTCCCAGCTACTCCGGAGGCTGAGGCAGGAGAATGGCGTGAACCCGGGAGGCGGAGCTTGCAGTGAGCTGAGATCTGGCCACTGCACTACAGCCTGGGCGACAGAGCGAGACTCCGTCTCAAAAAAAAAAAAAAAAAAACCAGAGGCTATATTTCTTTAGCAAGAACTTTGAAAGAGTCTTTCAGAAACCATTGATAAAAGCGTTTCTCAGAGGGCAAGCACTGGATGGACAAGTAGCTCAGTTGGTGGGTAAAATAACAGCCCCAAAGATATCCAGGTCCAAGTCGCAGGAACCTGGGAATGTTACTTTACATGGTAACAGGGATTTTGTAGACTGATTAAGGATCTCGGGTGGGAAAATCGCCCTGGACTATCTGGATGGCCACTGAATGCAATCACCAGGGTCCTTGGAAGAGAGAGGCAGAGGGAGATTTGAAGATGCTGGCCTTGAAAATGGAGGAAGGGGACATGAGCCAAGGAGTCTAAGGAATGCAGCTCTAGAAGCTGGAAAAGGAAAGGAAACGAGCTGGGTTTTCCTGAGAGCCACTGGAAAGAGCAAAAAGCCCTGCCAACACCTTGATTTTAGCCTAGTGGAACTGATTTTGGACTTCTGGCCTCCAGAACTGCAAGAATGTATGTCTGTGTTTTAAGCTGTCAAGTTTTGTGGTGATTTGTTACAGCAGCCAAAGGAAACTAATTCACCTTGGTTATAGAATTTAGAGAAAGCCAGCAAAATTTGGCTTTTTTTTTTCTTTTTAAACTATTTTTCTTATAAAAAAAAAATACAGATGGGGTCTTGCTATGTTACCCAGGCTGGTCTCAAATTCTATTGCTCAAGTGATCCTCCCAGCTTGGCCTCCCAAAGTGCTGGGATTACAGGCGTGACCCACCAAGCCCAGTCAAAATTTGACATGTTGATGACTAAAATATTTAAATTAAATTTACACCTATGCTGACTCTTGTCATCATAAAAGTGAGTTTTTGTTTTACATCTGTTTATTGAAAAGGGGCAAAGAGTTCTCCTGTAAAACCAAGAGGATTTCTTTTAATGCCTCTAAGATCTGTTGACTTGTAACTTTGAGATTATGAATGTCTGTTCCTGGAAAGTGTTGTAATGTTTGTGGCAAAAAAAAAAAAAAAAAAAACTGTGAAGGTTCATTTTCTGGACAGTTTACCGGGAGCACTCTAGGGATGATGACCTCAGTATGACCACGGTCGTCCCGGTTCTAATAAATTTAACCAGCTCTGGGTATACATAGCTTTGAGAGGATTCTCTGCAGATGAGGAACTTAGCTAAAATATTCCTTTTTGTAAAAAATCATTTCACAAGTAAAGTGACCGCAACCATGTAAATTTTTTTTAACATAATGTAGACACTTTTCTGCCCAATGCAATTGCTTTAAATTTTAGTCTATCTTCATCATAAACACTTTTAAACAACTGAGTTGCCATTACTTTGTAGGTAAGTGAGCATTTTGCAATAATTTCGGGTCTCATGGTCGATAAATCGAAATGGTTCCTAGATAGACACTCAAGTATAGATGTCACCAATGCTAAGGGGAAAGTTTTGCCTGATACTCTTACGGACGCTGAGCGCCGCGTCGGGCCCCTGGTCCGGGAGGAGGGCCCTCTGGGCTCGTCTGGCTTGGGCACGTAGACCGGACCGCTCCCCGGGCCGAGGGTGCTTACCCCGCGGACCACTGCAGCACGTCGGCCGGCTGGGTGCGGATGGCAGCCTTGGTGAACTGCTTCAGGATGTCCGGCAGCTCCGGGGGAATGTGGATCTGCTGAGCGCAGAACATGGTGTCGGGAAGCGGCATCGCTCTCCGCAGAAGGGACCAGGCTGGGGAATCGCGGCGCGCTGCGAGGAAGAAGGGCGGCTGTCGGCTAGGGCGCGGTGGAGCCGCTAGCAGCGCGGGGCTAGCGGCCAGAGTCGCCTCCCATCCCTTTCCCAAGGTTGGGGCCGGCTTCGCGGGGCTCTTACCCGCTCCTCCGCGGGCTTCGGGAGAAATGAGGACCAACCGCCCCTCCAATAACACCCCAGACCCTGCAGTTCGCCAGCGCCAGCGGCCACTACGGACGCTCTCGGTATCCAGGCAACCGAGACGCGAGCAGGCCCCGCCCCTGGCACCGCGCACGCGCAGGCGGCCCTGAGCCGCCCCGGGGCGGGACGAGGTGCTGGCGCAGTCCGGCTCGCAGCCGCCGCTGCTCCCCAGTGGTTCAGAGCCGCGCGAGCTGAGCGTTTCACCTACAAAAGGGTCTTCGGATCGGCTTCCCACCGCCGAAAGTGAGCGGCGAACTCACGAAGGACTCCCTCTTCCCCTTGCTCTGGCTGCGTGAGGCTGAGGCGAGGGGACTCGGGCCTGCTAGGAGGGAAGCGAGTTAACTGAAGAGGCTGATCGCCTGGGCGGCACGGGCCCCACTGCGGGACGCGCCTGCGCCTGGGGCCGCTTCTCCAAACGTCTCAGGCCTCGAACTTCGCACATGCCCTTGCGTAAGCCGTGCCTTAGTGAACCTGAGTTCTTCATTTAAAAAGCCACTTAGACAGAGGGCAGTGTCCAGCTAAAACAATATTGTATTTGTTTTCTTAAGATAGGGTGGTTGAGCCAATGTGATTGGCTCTCGGAGGAAATAAATCACATCTGTCAAAAGAGCCTTGAGTCGAAGGATAGGAGAATCCTCGAATTTGGTGGGTGCTGACCAAGGCACCATGCAAGGTGTTAACTTTGCTTTAGGTGGTGACCTGGCTGGCTGCTGCAGTTGCCGTTAACAAGCCACCGTATGGATGAGACCCAGATCCATCTCCTCCTGCGCTCCTCAAAACAGGAAGATGGAGAACTACAGCGAGCTACTTCCAGGAGGCGCCAATGGCAAGCCCTCCCTTCAAGGAAACTGGGAAAGTTGCCCGATTTTGATCGTTTCCGTCCAAACACCAGACAATATACACATACACATTTCTAAATTAACAGCATTGGCAAAAACTGAAAATACTTGTATTTAAAGTTGATGACAGTATGAAAACACGGAATCGGCCCAGGAGCGGTGGCTCATGCCTGTAACCCCAGCACAAGATCAGGAGTTCGAGACTAGCCTGGCTAACATGGTGAAACCCCCATCTCTACAAAAATTAGCTGGGCGTGGCGGCACATGCCTGTAATCCCAGCTACTTGGGAGGCTGAGGCAGAATAGCTTGGGCCTGGGAGGCAGAGGTTGTCGTGAGCAAAGATGGCACCACTGCACTCCAGCCTGGGCAAGAGTGAGACTCTGTCCCCAATCCCCCCCCGCCCAAAAAAAAGAAAACAAAGAATCTTATATGCTATTGAGAGGGATGTTAATTAGTACCTTTAGGGGCCAATAATTTAACACTAAAATTTTTCGATGATTGTGCAATATTTCTTCTGGGAACTTACCCTACAGAAATACTACAAAAATATAGACAAAAATCTTTACCATATAAATTGGGTAACTGTCTTTTGGAAAACAAATCATGGCCTAGCTACACAATGGTATGAAAAGATGCCCGTGTAAAGTGAAAAAAAGCATCTTGTCGAACAGTCTGCATAGTATGACACGTTTATTGAGATAAATGATTCTGTGAAGGTATGTCTGGAAGCATGTAACTAAAACTATTAACAGCAGTTACGTCTGGGAAATGAGACAGGGATTTCAGGTTTTATTTTGGCCATAGATACATTATTTTGATTCTAAATTCATCATTTATTTACTAACTTAGCATTACTATTGAGTACCAAATATTTGCCAGGGAATTATTCTGGGAATACAGTAATAATTCAGTTTAAAAAAATAAAATCTTTGGAGCTTACATTCAAGTGGGAAAAACACAAATATAAACAAGAAAGGTAAACGATATAGTATGTTTAAAAGTACAAAAGAGAGCAGGGAGTACAAAATACAGCAGGGAGATGAGACAGGAATGCCCCAGTAGCTGCAGCTTTAGATAAGCCTCAGTGAGAATGACACTTCAGGAAAGAAATGAGGAGGCTGAAGAGCCTGAATGAAGAACATTTGGGTAGGGCAAATAGTAAGTGCAAAAGCCCTAAGGCCTGACCTGTTTTGGAGGCAGGCAGGACGGCAGGAGCGGGGTGAACACGAAGGAAAGGGATGCTCCATGTTTTGCCCAGCGCTGAAGGCTATTGTGGAATTTTGAGTGCCATGGTAATCTATTGGAGAGTTCTGAGGGTTGGTGTGATCTGACTTGGATCTCAAGGACATTTGGGATTCAATGTTGAAAACAAATGGAAAAAGGAAGAAAGAGCAGGGGCAGAGGCAGCAAGCTCAGGAGAAACAGCAATTAAGTAAACAATGGGTTTACTTGTTCAGTTTTGAGACTTCTTTATGTAATCTAGATGCAAGTCATTTATCAGAAATGTTTTGCAAATATTTTCTACCACTCTACAGCTTGTCTTCTTGTTCTCTTAATGGTACCTTTCAAAGAGAAGTTTTCAATTTTGATAAAGTACAATTTATTGATTTTTCCTTCATGGATTGTGCTTTTGATGTTGGATCTAAGAAATCTTTTTCTAAACCAAGGCTGAACACGTTTTCCTTGTCGTCTTCTAGAAATTATACAGTTTTGGGGAACTATAATCCATTTTGACTTTAATCTTTGCCAGTGTTAAGATATGATCAATTTTAAATTTTGCATCTGATGCCCAATTATTCCAGCACCATTTTTTTTAAGACCTTTGCACCTTTGTTAAAAATCAGTTGTCCACATACATGTTGGGTTATTTCTGGACTCCATTCTGTTCCATCAAACCAATGCACAGGAAGCAGAAGGGACCGATCCCAGAAACATATGAGTGAATGAATGGGAGTACGGGGTATGAAGCTTCTCATCTTTAGGTATGTCCTAAAGAGGAGTTACTGAACAACCACAGAGAAGCAGAAAAACTCTGGCACTGTTACATATGTAAAGAAAAGTTTCAAAATGATAACTAAACAATGTAAAATGAGGCAAAAAGGGGCCTCTACGTAGTGTTTACGTATGGTTGGTTTTGGAGAAGTGTGTGACTCTGTAGAACTAGATTGCAGAAGGCTGAAAGAGTAATGGCAGGGGGACCTACACACACCAAACAGTCACTAGGAAGTGGCTAGGCCATCTCTCCCGGGTGAGCCTTTCTCCATGTTCCCCATGGCATTTTATTCACATCTCTGTAATACAATCTTTTGCTCATGTTTCTGTTCCATTCTGAGTTCCTTGAAGGGAGATGTCATACCCCATTCAACTATACTACTAAGTACAGTGCTAGAAACAAAACAGACATCAAAATAAAAACATTCAGGAGGAGGCCGGGCACGATGGCTCAAGCCTATAATCCCAGCACTTTGGGAGGCCGAGACGGGCGGATCACAAGGTCAGGAAATCGAGACCATCCTGGCTAACACAGTGAAACCCCGTCTCTACTAAAAAATACAAAAAACTAGCCGGGCGAGCTGGCGGGCGCCTGTGGTCCCAGCTACTCGGGAGGCTGAGGCAGGAGAATGGCGTGAACCCGGGAGGCGGAGCTTGCAGTGAGCTGAGATCCGGCCACTGCACTCCAGCCTGGGCGACAGAGCGAGACTCCGTCTCAAAACAAAACAAAACAAAACAAAAAAAAATTCAGGAGGAGGGGAACGTTACCTTCTCAGCCCCTTGATACATCAGTTCTCCTTATCACTGTATGTTTGCAACAAGAGTAGCTAAGAACTGTGGAGTGGAAGGGGGAAATTAATGGTCAGTTTCTTTTTTTTTTTTTTTGGATACGGAGTCTCGCTCTGTCGCCCAGGCTGGAGTGCAGTGGCGCAATCTCGGCTCACTGCAACCTCCGCCTCCCGGGTTCACGCCATTCTCCTGCCTCAGCCTCCCGAGTAGCTGGGACTACAGGCGCCCGCCCCTGCGCCCGGCTAATTTTTTCTATTTTTAGTAGAGACGGGGTTTCACCATGGTCTCGATCTCCTGACCTTGTGATCCGCCCACCTCGGCCTCCCAAAGTGCTGGGATTACAGGCGTGAGCCACCAAGCCCGGCCTAATGGTCAGTTTCTGAACTTCACCATGCAACTTCCTTTGCTGAAAAATTTCAACTTCACAGATTAAAGATGTCTATGGTTCAAACAGCATTTCCTCTATCACCTCGGCATTTAAAGTAAAAATGCACTTGTTTGGGGGAAAACAATCATAGGAAAAATTCTGAACCTATAGACAAATAAAAATTAGAAACAGTCTGAAGCAAAAGGATCTCCTCAGGGCACTCAGAAGGAAAAAAACATCACGCAAGTCTTTCCTTTTTCTCTGGGACATATGGTCAAGCATGTACAATGGATTTGACTGGTTTTACTCGAAGCATTCAGCTAACAGACAACCTATCTTGTAGCAGACATGCAGAAGTGGGCAGTAGCCTGCTATTGCACAAAATGTGGGGCCTTACTCTTCCCAGTGAGGATGGGCTACAATTCAAGTTAGGGAGACAGAGGGGAGGGATGTATCCGCTGCAACTATGCGTTTAAATTTATACATACAAGGGAGGGGCCACAGTCACATTTAACTGGAGTTATTTTTCCTTCCTATTATATTAAAACATCTGGATTATCTATACTGGCTAATAATAGATATTTCTGCAATCTTAAAGCAATCTTGCAATAATACAAGAACAAACAAAAAAACTAGACTACAACTAACATTCACTTTATTCAGTTTTGTTCTCTCAACTTAGAAGGCAACAAATGACCACATAAAAAAGGGAGCATTTCAGAATATATATACATAAAAATTGGTCTGGGTACCTAAGGTGTTTGCTTTAATAGAAAACTGACACCCCCAACTAAGTGTTCTATTTAGCTTCTACAATAGTTATTCCTAGACCTTAGTCATTACATTTTTATTTAAGGTACTATGTTACTTTCATGACTACAAAATGAGGCACTCGTACAAAACAGGAATGAAAACATACATATACTGTCTTATCTTTATGTCTTATTAATGCCAAAGATATTGTCAGGGATTATTTTAAAGAAGCCCTTACTCATGATGGCTATTTTTTAAAATGGCACAGGGCAGTAACAGGCTGAAAAGAAAACACCTGGTTGAGGGGACAAATTAAGTAAATACAAGACAGCTTAACCAAGGAAGTCAGCGAATCTCCACAAATGAGGCTTTTTTTTTTTTTTTTTTTTTTGATGGCTGAATAATATCCTAAAGGAGTATTTTAAATGTAATCTTTTAATTTTACAATGTAGAAAACTTCTCACAGTAAGTAGAGAGCTTAGAGTACTCAACCCTGAAAATGAAAATAAGTAGCTAACTTGGAAAGTTTTAAAAAGTGCCAGTGTTCTTATGGCACTACATTCTCCTGCACATGTACGTGCGTTCACGCACATTTGCAAATGCAATACAATGTAGAAATGTCCAGTGTTACTGTTTTGTTTTAAAAAGTCATCAATTCAACCTAAATTCAAGAATTACACTTTTAATAGTGGCATTTTGCCAATACAGAAATGACGTATCTTGGATCAAATCATTTGAAGGAAAGTTATTCTCTATTACTTCAATAAGGGAAAGAAAATACACAAAACAAGAATCCACAATAACAGTTACATTAAATGTTGAAATAAAAATTACTTTTTGTTTACATCTGGAATTGAAATGGCCCATCTTCATTGTTTCTCCAGAGAACTAAGAGGGGGGAAAAATCACCTAAAAACATGGGAAGTTTTTTAAGGCTAGCTATACACAAACATCACATTGGCAATTTTCTTCAGTTTTCATCTCAACTATTAGTACTAAATAGTTTAAAAATCAAACATAATTTACTAATAACGAACAACTGCACACTTCATACTATGACCATTTGATAACTGGTCATGTAAAACTAACCCCAAATGCTGATTTGTCTTCTATATATAAACAGTAAAAATAAAACGAAAAGGTCTTCTTTCCTAGTTAACTTTCTTGAAGGCTGTTTTAACCCAATATAAAATGAAGCAAAATTATAGTATAATTCTTTTAAAAATTTATGTGAAGAAGGGCAGCAATACTAGCATTTTCTGAACTATGGGTTTTAAATATGTAAAAGGCTCTTGGTTAATATTAATAATAAAACCTGAATGCTACCCAAGCAAATATTATGCCGGAAAATGCTTTTTCTATGACAATACTTATCTCATTGAAAACAACAGGATAAAGTACAATAGAAAAACTAGGGGAGAATTCTTAACTAAGACAATATAAATTACCTGCCAGTGAAATGGAGGGCAATGTTTTGGCCATTCACATTGTTTGTTTACAAAACATTTGATAAGATTCATTTAAAATTCTGTAGGATTAAGAATTTTTAACCTTTTGAGGTATCTGCCTAGGATCTCTTTCGGTTAAAACAGGTATGTTCCAATGACTTTATACTAAGATCCACAAATTCTTCGAAAAATTAAAAAACAAAACAAAACAAAACCCAAAATTAATATAATCAAGTTGGCCAGGCATGGTGGCTCACACCTGTAATCCCAGCACTTTGGGAGCCCAAGAAGGGCAGATCACTTGCAGTCAGGAGTTCCGAGACCAGCCTGGCCAACATGGTGAAACCCCATCTCTACTAAAATAACTAAAATCAGCCAGGTGTGGTGGCACGCACCTGTAGTACCAGCTACTTGGGAGGCTGAGGCAGGAGAATCACTTGAACCTGGGAGGCAGAGTTTGCAGTGAGCCAGGATCGTGCCACTTGCACTCCAGCCTGGGCAACAGAGTAAGACTACCTCTTGGGGGCAAAAAAAAAAAAAAAAAGGTTAAAAAAAAAACTACAAATATTATCAAGTTATATGCTCAATTCAATAATAATATTTTTCTCCCAAAGAGAACAATTTAGAAATACACCATGACAGGCAGTATTATATTTTAAAATCCTCCTAATTTTTTATAGTAGGACTACATTTCTGAGTAAAGGTAGGGCTAACAAAGACCTTATTTCAAATGAGAGAACAGGCTACTCCAAAGTGCCAAAGAGTGTAACACTGAATCCTATGTGAAGCATTATTTCTAATACTGATTTTTTTATTTTCCAAATTTTGCCTAGGTTGGCCTTGAGCGCACAGCCTCGCCTCCCTGTGTGCTAGGACAACCGGCCAGAGCCACCGCAGCTCCTGATACTGATGTTTTAAAAAATGTGTTTTAAAGTAACTGCTTACCACTTAGGGGAAAAATTGTTGAAGTATAAAACAGCCAGAACACATTGCTCTTTATTTTAGTAGCTTATGTTTGGCTGACTTGCATATGTTAAAAATTCTCAGGTTTTAGTCTCTGGATTTTAATACTATATGAAAATTCTTTTATAGTTCCTGAAGACCTATGCTATACACTTTCTATGAGACCTCCTAAAGTATCATTCAAAAACAAACACTACCCTTACAATATACCTTTAACATGAAACACTTAGATCATGTACCCAACCATTCTATTTTTCTAAACTTCTAATTTGAAGCTTTGGTTATGAGGGAAAACAAAGTTTGTAAGGGTTCGGTTCTCTGAGATTTTTCAGAATGTTTCCAATGAAATACATTCCTATGTTAAAAGGCCAGCTCAGCCAAGCTTCCTTCTGGAAAAATAATGAATTGGTTTTATTTGAAGTTTTATTCTGTAAACAAAAAGCTTTGGAAACTTTGGGATTTCCTGACGAAAAGCTAGGAGAAATGCACACCTAGTCCTCAGCCAATGAGGTGCTAACCAGCGAGACCAGATGTTCTAACCAGTCTTCTCTAATGCTGTCAATCTAAGACCACAACCACATCTACACTTCACAAGCATCTCAGAAGTCCTAAATCCAGTAAGATGCAGTACAGTTGGTGATGTCATTCTGAAAGATTTATGACCTTGCATGACTTCTGGCCACTGCTACAGAAAAGAAACGATGTGGGGCAGGGGGGTGGGGGGTGGACTAATGAAAATCTTCATTTGGACTTTTTTTCTCTTTTCTAAGTTATAGACATGCGCCCCTAACAAGCACTGAAACCCAACTCCCAATGCTGATCACATTAGGAATATTAAATTATCAAAATTAAAAATAATTTCCTCACCTAGCACAAGATACTATACAATATTACAAACACAGACACATGAAAAAAATCAGGCAGTAGAAAATGTACAACAGCTTTGGTGTTATACAAAATAACTTCCACAAACAACTAACAGTGAAGCATAAAGTTCATGTTTTCTTACCACAGACACTCCACTGCTGATTTCTACTTGTTTCCTTTAACGTTCTTGGTAAGGTCTGAATAGCCAAGAAAGAATGTACAGTTCCCTTAGTGAGAGCTGCTAGGACATCATGAACTGCGCTCCACAAGGCATCACTGAAAAGTCTTGCCTGTGCACTACTGCTCTGTGGCATGTTTCCTGTCGAGATCACAGCAGGTCCAAAATAAAGTGACAACTAGATTTAATAAATTAATATACATTTTGTTTAAAGATGTACAATGCACATTCTGTTTAATCCAAGGTTTTAGGGTATCAAGGAACTTGTATTTACACATATACAAATCTCAGACAGCAGTAAAGTCAGAAGATCCAGGGAAGAACAGCAGAACCTTACACCGCTGCTCTCTGAATGCTGAGAACACAAGTCAAATACATTTAACTTAAAAACAACGCTGAGAGATCACTGGGAAAAATCTCCAAAGAGAGAAGTCCACAAAAAAGGACATGTAAAGGGGAAGGTCAAGTTGTTGAGACAACTACTTTATTCTTGGGATGACTGTGGAGGTGCTGGAGATGAGCCTTGTTTGCCAGATTTCCGTTCGTAGTTCACAAGTCGTTGACCCACAAGATACCTAGGTTGCAAAAACAAGGTGGTTACTCTCTTGTATGAACTTACAGAGTAAAACACTCATATGTCTTTTTAAATCTAACTCCTACTTAAAACCCATCAATGGTTGGGCTAGTCAAAGGGAGTCCGGAGTGAACATCTGTAAAGGCCAGCACATCTAGCTAGGTACGGGTTTGTAGAGAGCTGCAGAAGCAGCAAAGGCTGGAAGGCCTCCAATGCTGTGCAGTGGAGGACATGCTTCAGTCAGTGGTTTAGGGGGTCTCAGACACTCAGACACGTGGAGGTCGGGAGGGATACAGTAAACTTATGCAGTGGATTTATCTGTTAAGGTTCAGATTTTATAAAACAACTTAGTGCACAAATCTAAGGAGACAGACTAAAAACATGACCATCAGTAAAGCTAGGAAGGGCTGGGCGCGGTGGCTCACACCTGTAATCCCAGCACGTCGGGAGGCAGAGGTGGGTGGATCACCTGAGGTCAGGAGTTTGAGACCAGCCTGACCACCATGGTGAAACCCCATCTCTACTAAAAATACAAAATTAGCTGGGTATGGTGGCACATGCCTGTAGTCCCAGCTACTAGAGAGGCTGAGGCAGGAGAACTGCTTAAACCCGGGAGGTAGAGGTTGCAGTGAACTGAGATTGTGCCACTGCACTCCAGTCTGGGTGACAGAGTGTGACTCCATCTCAAAAAAAAAAAAAAAAAAAAAGGTAGGAAAGGACGAAAGTAAAACTAGAAGCTCTAGTTATAGAGAAGAAAGGAGAAATCAAAGGAGAGATTTCAGTGAAGTCAAAGGGAAGACAGCATGGCAGTGAGTGAGTGTAAGTGACAGGAAGTGGGAGAACATGGTTCAACAACAGAATGGCAAATGTTCCTAACTTAAGTATGTGACAAAAGGAGAAGGCAATGGCAAAGGCCAATAGGGCTGCAGAAACAAGGCGGATGTCACTGTGGTTGGAGCGACAGGGCTGGAGATCCTACTCAAGGAGACAGACACCTCTAATGCCAGGGAAGGGCAACAGCTGCACTGACGGCTCACTGAAGGCCTGCCTCACTTAACGTGAGCAGATGGCTTGCAGGCTGACCCCAAGAGGACAGCAGCGACAAAGTTGGATGGCAACAAGCTGTAGGTGGCTGGGCACAAGTGTGAAGGGCACCCATTTGGAGGCAGAGATGCAGATCCAGTAAAAGCCCACAGAGTTGAGTTAAGGAGGCTGAGGGAGAGTGAAGCCTGCACATGACAGGCTGCCAGGGAGCTTTCCTTCATCCCTTTCCTCCGTTTATGGAGGAAATGAGACCAACAGTCCCATGCTGCAGCATTGTTTTAAGAAAGGGAAAGTGTATGAAGCCTGGTGACAAAGGCTTAGCATGTTTTAATAAAAGCTCACTGTTGGAACTCTTACTTTTCACCAATACCTTCTCCACCCTGACTTTCATCTATTACTTTTCTGTAAATGCGCACAAGCCTAAGGAAATATTTGGGTAGTTTATGTCCAGTAGCTTAATATGTCACTTTTTAAAAAGTATGCTAATCTTACTGCATCTTTATCCATAATGTCACTGTTTTATTCCTTTTCTTTTGTCTTACCTTCTTTTCTTGAAGTTAGCCCTTCCTTATCCCACTGTTTCCCAAACAACCAGTGTTTTTTAAAACTTTGAGGATTTTGTAAATATTTTAAACAGTGAAGGTTGAGCAATATCTACTAAAATATACATAGCACTACCCGGCACACAGTGATGACCAAATAGCAAGATGCACTAAGAATATGGGCAGCATTATAGCAATGACAAAGTAAGTAAATAAAAAGCATACAGATACCAAGTTAAATTGAACAAGTCCAAAGAGTAACTCAGTGGCAGAGAAAGGAGACTCTGAACCCAACTCCCTCTCTTCCACCACCACTCACTCCCTCATACTCAAGCCCACCACACACACACACACACACACTCTCACATACACACTCACTCTTAGCACCTCCTACAGACCAAACACTGTGCTAAAGAGTACATATACAACAGCTGACAAGACATGCCCTCACTTAAGTCTACAGTTTTCTGCATGAAGGAATAGATGGGAAAAGAGGAAAGAGGACACTGGGCTACAGGAAAAGGCAGAAGAAGATAAAGCATGAGAAATAAGAGGTCAATGGGAATAGACCCCTGGCAAAGGCTGAGAAGGGCAGAGTGCAGAAAGGCAGGCACCCAGCATACAGAAAGAAGCAGGCAGGAAGTTCCTTCAGGGCATGTCTTGCTTGTCATTCTGTTTGCAGTATTTACTCCTCTGCCAAAAAGTTAAGTGCTAAAAAGTTGATTTTCATCATTGAAAATACCCCTTCCTCTTCTTTCAGTTGACAGTCCTTTGTACTCTGACTGGCTAAGTATACTTGTATTTTTTACTGTCAGTAAATGCTCTGGAGAAGTCTTGAACGCTATAAATTTCATTCTCAAAAATCTTACTCCTCAGAACAAATAAGGTAACTGTATAATTTGTTGTGCAAGGAGGGACAAGCACAACTAAAAGGGGGTAGTGTTAATAATGACACAAAGGCAGCAGGTATAAACTGGGACTCTCTTGGCCGACTGAGATGGATAAACAACAAACTCACTTTCTCTGCTAGAACCCAGTGAAGTAGATGATTCAGCCTACAGTTAGGACATGAAAGGTCAAATATTATCCCAGGAAGGTGTCTTCCTTGGCTTTCCTCAATCTCTCACTGACATCAGGTGACAGAGTTTTCAATGGTTTCCTCAAAACAGAGAGTCCCACAACATTTTTGCAGTAACCCTCAAGCCTCTCTGTGCAACCTGAGAGTAACCTAGTGGCCCTGCATAAGCAAGAGGAGCTTATGCAGGGCACTGCTGGTTTCTAATGCAGGCTTCTTATTTTTATCTAAAACTATTTAATATACTGTCAGACCAAAACATTTCAAAACAGACTGAAAAACTATTTGGAATGGGCATTAAAAAAATCTCTTGGCTGGGTGCACTGGCTCACGCCTGTAATCCCAACACTTTGGGAGGTCAAGGCAGGTGCATTACGAGGTTAGGAGATCGAGACAATCCTAGCCAACATGGTGAAACCCTGTCTCTACTAAAAATACAAAAATTAGCTGAGTGTGGTGGTGCACACCTGTAATCCCAGCTCCTTGGGAGGCCGAGGCAGGAGAATCACTTGAACCTGGGAGGCAGAGGTTGCAGTGAGCCAAGATCGCACCACTGCACTCCAGCCTGGCAACAGAGCAAGACTCGGTCTCAGAAAAAAAACCATCACCACCAAAAAAAAACCTCCCTCTCCAAAACAGTTTCTCCCAGTCTTTTCCAGCTCCGTAAGTGACAACTCCATATTCCCTATTGTTTGGGCCAACTGAGTCCTTGATTCCACTCTCCTTCACATGTCACACTATCTGTCAGCAAACCTTGCTAATCCCACCTCCAAGTATATCCAGAATCTGAGCATGTTTCCCTCCTATGATCTGTCACATAAGACACATAAATTGAGAAGTGAAAACACCTAAACAAGAGATGAAAAGAACACCAGACTTACTTGTCATTTTTAATATGTTCATAAAGGCGCTTAAACTGGCGGACCTGGAAGGACAAAATTGCCATCAATACCACCACCATCAGTAAAAATGGATAAATCCGCCGATGGACTAAGTTTTGCATTTCCGCAGTAACACCTAGAAAACAAAAAAGAAAAACTTTAAGTGTATGTGAAATAACAGTGACATGAAACATAAACATGTCCTTCCCCTAGGAAGAATGGACTGGGGCAGACAAGCTTTCTAAGCCCCAGGTCTGTTAACTTTCTACAATCTGTGTGGGTCATGAGCCCTTTCTGACCCCCACTTTTCTCATTTGTAAAACAAGGAGGCCAGACATGGTAGCTCACGCCTGTAATCCCAGCACTTTCGGAAGCCAAGGCGGGCGGATTGCTTGAGGTCAGGAGTTCTAGACCAGCCTGGCCAATGTGGTAAAACCCTGTCTCTACCAAAAAACACAAAAATTAGCCAGGTGTGGTGGCGTTGCACCTGTAGTCCCAGCTACTCAGGAGGGTGGGGTGGGAGAATCGCTTGAACCTGGGAGGTGGAGGTTGCAAGGAGCTGAGATCACGCCACTGCACTCCAACCTGGACAGCAGAGTGAGAACTGGATGAGATGACTTCTCATGTTCCACAAGCAGTGGTGTCATTTATACATTTCAACTGCGCCACAGTTTAAAGAGGCAAAACCAAAACTGTGCTTATATAATAAAAAATATCCTCAAACTTTTAGAACACACATGTATTTATTTTTCTATATTTAACTCACGAGTTTTAATACTTCCTTAGCAGAGGGGACGGGGGGGGGGGGGGGCTTTAAAATCAGAGCAGTATTTCCGAGGAAATCAGAAAATTAATACCCTCAGGTGGATTATTCCAAACACAATAGTGTGCTGTGCATAAGACTAACGTGTAAGAATTACATAAAGCGTCTAAACAGGGCAAAACAGGTACTAACATTTTTCATTTGCCACTCTTTTTCCCTTCCAAAGTCTTTCCAGAAAAGCTCACAATAAAATTTTTAAAAATGAAAATACGAACGACTGGTTTGGAAATCCAAATTCTTAAGTCTATATACTATTAATGGGCAGAAAATAATATATGATAATTAGAATAAAAAAGAAAATAGGGCATTCCTAGTCTAGACAAAACCAGTAAATAGATTGTTCTAAAGAGTCAAAATAATTTAATTTTAATGACATATTCAACTAATAAGCAATGGGCTGGGCGTGGTGGCTCACGCCTGTAATCCCAGTACTTTGGGAGGCCGAGGCGGGTGGATCATCTGAGGTCAGAAGTTCAAGACCAGCCTGGCCAACATGGTGAAACCCTGTCTCTACCAAAAGACAAAAATTAGCCGGGCATGGTGGTGCATGCCTGTAGTCCCACCTACTCAAGAGACTGAGGCAGGAAAATTGCTTGAACCCAGGAGGTGGAGGTTGCAGCAAGCCGGGATTGCATCACTGTACTCCAGCCTGGGCAAAAGAACGAGACTCTGTCTCTCAAAAAAACCAAAACAAACAAAAACTAATAAGCAATGGACTTTGAAATATATTTTGCATGAAATATATATTTGCATTTTAATATGGTATTTATGATACTTGGCATAGTCACAATTCAAACCAAATAAAAGCCTTGACGTTTCTACTTGGAAGGAACCAGGAAACGATGCAGTTTGCACACTGTGGGTCCTCAGCTTAACTGTTCCCTGTTTCCCATGCCACCCTGCAGATTGAGGGATACATTGCTTAGCCTCTCTTTGTATAGACAAACCTGTGTTTAGCAATTTTTTTTTTTTTTAAGAGACAGGGTCTTGCCCTGTTGCCTGGGCTAGATTGGAGTGTCACAACCTGAGGTTAGCCCTGAACTCCTGGGTTCAAGCAATCCTCCTGCCTCAGCCTCCAGAGCAGCTGAGATTACAGGCGCGTGCCACCACTCCCAGGTAATTTATTTATTTGTATTTTTAGAGGTTGGGTCTCGCCATGTTGCTCAGGCTGGTCTTGAATTCCTGGCCTCAAGCAACCTCCCACCTCGGCCTCCCAAGCAGCTACTGCACATGGCTAATATCTTTACTGGCTAAGAAGCAATGAGACTATAAGAAGTCAAACCAGTGGCAAAAGGTATAGAAGGGCACACACACAAAGGGCTTCCAAGGGGCTGGAAAAGTTCTATTTCTTGACCTAGTAAGGTAACATACAAGTATACATGTTACACTGCAAGTTTTGTTGTGTGTTTTTTAAGCTCTTCTCTCATGGTTAAAGGGAGGAGGGCGGCATTTCTGGCAGATGGATAAGACAAATGATAATGTGGAGACAGCCATGGAGATAAGAGGACATGCTGTGTTTGATAAGAGGCCATTCCATGGTTGTTTAATCAAAACTCAGAGTATATGACATGGAGTAAGGCAAGGAGTGAGGTCAAACTGAAGTCCACATCAAAGCAAAAGGAGGAGCCTTGTAAACTATGCCAAAAGGTTGGACTGTATTAAAGGCCACAGAGGAACCAATGAAAAAATGTTCACCAAAGAGGCACAGTGAGATTCATTCTTTTGAAAGGTCATTGTGCCCAATGTGGAGAAGGAATTAGTGGTGGCAGGTTTAAGGCTGGGAAACCAGATAGGAAGGTGCCAAAGTTAGGGTAGGAGACGAATGACTCAACAGAAGTCAGGAGCAAAGGCTCCAGAGACGAGACCAGATTCTTCAGGGAAGAATGGGACACTTGGAGACCAGAGGGACATGGAGGACAGAATAAGGTGACATGGATAGCCTTCAAGGTTTCTGACTTATGCAATTTGTTGGATGATAATGTTTGTTGCTGAGAGAAGGAATTCTGGAGAAGAAAAAGATTTGGAAAGGAAAAGTCTCTGATTATAATTTTGAAAATATGCTGGGTTTAAGGAGCTATGAGGATTCTTCAGTACACAATCAATAAGACAGTGTATTTCCAAGTATAAACATGTTGCACATTAGCATCTCCTCTTTGGGTCTCCTTTTATGCCAAAGAGTATTTCTTTAAAAATTAAATATAACAACACTGTTACTTAATTTTACATGATCACAGCACTTCTAGTCAGAAGCAGACAACTTGAAGGAAATCTGATCCTGCCTATTTTGTACAGCACGTAAATTTCAAATTTTATCTTCTGGTAGAGAAACTGTATCAAAGAGCTTTATGACCCTCTAATCTCACCCAGAGTAGTCAAATCTAAGAAAAGTAGTATTTTGAAATCATTGTTTTAGCTGGATTCATGTTTACAAATAAAGCATATGGAGTGAGCCATCCTTTTTACTAGGGGTGAAAAGAATGTCCAATGTTAGTAAAAGTGCTCCTTCAAAGTTCCACAACCAGCATTACGTACCTAGTAAAGGAACAACACCAGAAGCTATGACATAAGGTACACACAGGGAAAGCAACAGCACAGAGATCACTGGAGCTGCCAGTCTACGAACAATATAGTGAAGGTCAATGTTCCGGATGCCATTTGCATAAACCTGAAACATCATAAAAAAACAATTAGAACAAAGATACAAGACAAATTCCTCCAAGTCAATAGAGCAATCTCCACACAACTGAATCTGCCAACCCAAAAATAGTCAAACTGGTTACCTTTAAGTCAAGGCAAATTCTGGTATACCAACACAAGCACAGTGCCCACGAGTTTCTGAGGAAATGTATTTACCCACTAACACTCTGCAATTAGCTCTGCTAAGTGATGAAATAAGACACTAATCTAGAATAATTTATACTCTACTTGCACTATACAATACCAGATGACATTCAGTGGTATTCATTCAAGACCACACTACCTGAAGTAACTTCATACACCTTATGTAAGACACATGTAATATGTAATATTTTTATTATACAATATTGCATTCATTTTATCTGAGTATGATGAGAAAATACTGAAGCACGAAACATTTCTGAAAAGCTTGCATAAATCAAATTTTAACAAATCAAAAGGTATTTAAAAATTTAGTATGAAAGAATTATATAGTGAATATAAAAAAAGGAAGTCCAAGAATTGCTAGAACATTTCCATCATCTTATCCAGAAAACTCTACAAGAGTATTGCAGAGGGAAGAATGGATGGAAATGGGAAAACCTTGGGAACAGAAAATTTAGATGGAGTGCAGACAGAAACAAGGCAGGCAGCTGTTATTTTCTTCTCCTCTTGCCTCCTCAGCAGCACTTAAACCTCTCTTAGCTGTGACTGAATGTAGCATAACTCAAACCCATCACCTCAGAATTTGAATGGCAAACATGCTTAACCTTTTAAAGGCATGCTTCCATTCCCAAAGACACCTAGTTAACCCAAATGCATTTTAATCAATGAAGCAAAGCATCCCAGTGTTTCTCAACCATTCCCAACCATTTTATTTAAATTTATACAGACACACACACACACACGCAAGAGAAAACAATAACAGAACAAATTATTTAGAGGATCAATGATGTTCTACAGCCTCCAGTATGAATAAACCTTATCTCCACGCTTTTTTTTTTTTTTTTTTTTTTTTGAGACAGAGTCTCGCTCTGTCGCCCGGGCTGGAGTGCAGTGGCCGGATCTCAGCTCACTGCAAGCTCCGCCTCCCGGGTTCACGCCATTCTCCTGCCTCAGCCTCCCGAGTAGCTGGGACTACAGGCGCCCACCACCGCGCCCGGCTAATTTTTTGTATTTTTTAGTAGAGACGGGGTTTCACCGTGTTAACCAGGATGGTCTCGATCTCCTGACCTCGTGATCCGCCCGTCTCGGCCTCCCAAAGTGCTGGGATTACAGGCTTGAGCCACTGCGCCCGGCCCCACGCTCCTTTTTCAAGGGCCAGAGTCTAACCTGGCCACTCTAGAGTGTACTGGCCTGCACTCTGATCCTGAAGGGATATGAAGCCAGAAGCCCCCAATCCATCACACTCCTGGTGGACTTCAGAATTAGCCCATCCTTTAGACACACACACAAACACACTGCAATTTGCTGGCTCCCCAACCCCCCACTCCTAAGAATCAAAATCTTGAAATATAGGTACTTTTTGAACAGATTTTCTTGAGCATGCTTGGCTAACTACTGTCTATACTTCTCATACATCAAAAAGAGGTGTACTTTACTGCTACAGAACTGTCATGTCTTATTTATGTGGCACTGGCCTAAGGATAAGAGGGGTCCCAACAAGTACATCTGCTAGATAACTAAAGCGTAAAGAAGTAGCAAAATCTGTTATGTTGGCCATTTTGGATAGAAATTTTCCTTAAAAGAAGTACCATACTCCTAGTCTTCTTATCGGAGTGCTAAAGCACAGTCTATCTTTTCCAAAGTATTGCCACAACAATCAAATTATCTGGTAGTTCTGTAACACAATAACAGTCTTAGGCACTATGTAGCTAGATCAAGCCAAAACAGCTCTCCTTTTGTAATCTGTTTTTTCCTCTGCCTTTACCACCTCGAGCAATAACCTTTTCCCCACTCCAAAATCTACTATAGGCTTAGATACATTCATATCAAACTTCACCAGAAAAAAAGCACGTATTTTCATTCTGTCTCCACTACGAACAGGGTTCTAGATACTGTAAGCTACTGGTTAACCTTCAGATAAAGGATGTCTTAAACGTGGTTGATGAAAATTCATGGGAATATAGAAGACCACAATATGTCACCCTAAAAATATGTCTCTTTGTCATAGGGATTGTTTTGAGCTGAATGCAACTGAGAAAGGTAGATGTAGGAAAACTTTCTGTCCTCCCTCTATTGCCTAGAAGCAGAATATAAACGTATAAAGACAAAAGGTAGCCCACCCTACCTGCCTCCACCAGGGAGGACAAAGATTGCCCACTGAAGAGAGTTTTGGGCCTCTCTGGGCCTCTAGATGGCACCAGAGGAATCTACACTGCCAAGTTTTACTAAGGAGCAGCATGTAGCCACCCCTAGAGAGTCAAAGTTCTTTTCATCTTGTCACTTCTCTAAAAATTTATTATTCTTTGTTGAAGATCAGCTGGAATTCAAAGCCACCTCTTTGAAATTACTCATTCCCTGGGTATCTCCATGTATATATGAAATACGTACTTTAATAAACTTTTGTTTTTCTGTTCTTAGTCTTTTATTAAAGGGTTCCATTTTAACTAAAAAAAAAAAAAAAAAAAGGTTGAGAAAAAAATTATTTTTCCTCCCCTACAGTGGTAAAACTAAACTGCCGTCTTAAAAAAAAAAAAATTATATATGCCCATCAAACAAAATGTAGAAAACTCAGCAAGTAAGAAAGATAAAAGAGTTATAGCCGCCAAACATAAACACAACCAATTCCAGAATGTCTTTCTCTGAAAACTGATCTTGCTTACCTGTTCAATTACAGTTTTCAGCCACCACTGAGGACCCATCAATGTTATAGCTGCAATGATTTTGGCATGCAGGACTCCAAGTGCCCAGTCCTAGGGAATTAAAAACCATTTAACAGATTTCTGTTGTTTTTTAACAATAAACACAGCAGAAAGGCTGTATAATTTTCTTACATTATTTCACATCAAAATAGAAGTTCTACAGGACTGGCAACAGTTTTACAAAAGACTAACATGTACTGAAAACCCAGAGAATTCTTTTTCTTCAACAGCTCAAATTCAGTGTTTCCACCAAAAATCATTCTTCTATCTTTTAAAAATCTATATGGTTTTCCCAAGAGTTATAAATTCTAAGTCTGGACACTAATGGAGATCTCAAAAGCAAATAAAATAAATGCCAAGATTTTATTTCAAACCATCTTTAGGCTATTTCATTGGTTTCAACTGAGCTTATTTATGCCAAATTAAGACTGTGGAGCCAAGTTTGGCCTAAGAAACCATTCTAAAGGCTCACAGATAGCTTCTAGTTTGAAGCATTTGTGGTTCTACCGGGGAACTGTTACTAGGTTACTCCTCATGGTGCAATGGACTCTTGGCCTGCCTACCCTTCAACTCTCCACCCGGCAGTCAGAGTGATGACTACCTCCTCCCTCCCCACAGCCCCCATCACCACCACCACCAAGTATCTCTTTAAATGCAAATCAGATCATGAATGTAACTTCCCTGCTTAACAACCCTAAAGTCCTTAGCAAGACACACAAAACCCTTTACAACCTGGTCTCTATCTAACTTAAATATATATATATATGTGTATATATATATGTATATATGTATATATATATGTGTGTGTGTGTGTGTGTGTGTGTGTATATATATATATATATATTTTTTTTTTTTTTTAAAGAAACCCCATGTAACATTTAGACTGATTCTTACATAAAACCAAAATCTTTACAGAGAAGACTGGAGTATTCTGTGACCACTACCTTAAATCCTGATCCCTCCCCAGCAATAAGTACTATTAGCTTTTGGTACATACCATCCACATTTTTTCCCATGCATTCAGCTGCACCTATACATCTATATCCCATAGAAAATATGTAGTATCATTTTTTATATGGACTATGCTCAGATTGTTAATTCTCCTCTTCACTATCTACCATCTTGAGGCCAATGTTCCCATTTCTTTACTGGTTTGATTGGTTAGTCTTCTAAGGATCTTCTTCAAATGGGGTGAGAGGTTGATACACACACTGAATTCTTGAATACCCTCAAATATCAATCTTCATCCTGATAGCTGAACAGTTATATTATTTTTTGTCTGGGTAGAGGAAGCTTGGGTTTTGTCCCTTTTATCTCAGTCATCTATAAATTCTCTGATAACTTATGGTTTTCAGTGCTATAGAAAAGAAGTCCAATGACAGTACAGTTTTTTTGAAGCTTGTATATGATTTCCCCGTGTCTAACAAGATATACCTAAATATGTGTTTTTATCTTGGATCTCAATCTTACCAAATCTGATGAGCCCTTTCAACCTACAGAATCAGATCTTTCTACAATTCAGTTAAATTTTCTCCTATTTTTGTATCAATGCTGCCTCACATTTCCTCCTTCTGGAACCCCCATTATCACTACACTAAGTCTCCTAGATGTTTCCTCCAAAACACTTCTCTTTCTCAATTTCCTCTTCCATTTTGCTCAGTGCTTTGCATTCATCTTCCATGCCTCCAAGCCAAGCCCAGTGGTGACTGTCTGCATCTTTTTTCACTACTAGATTTGTCTGAAATCTATGCCATACAGCTCCACAACAACTGCATTCTGCTTTAGAGCTGCTGTTTGTGTGTGCATGTGAACATACTGCACTCAGCGTCCTGTGTGTTTGCTCTTCTCTCTGGAAGCTCATGGCTCTGCCAGCAGTTCTCTGTCAAACTGGCATGCGTTCTGACTGCTCTGCCTTAACTGCTTTTCTGTGGCTGCTGAACCTCCTGCATATAAAGCACTTGTTACAATTTCCTTTGCAGCTTCAAGGAGGCTTGGGCCTGGTTCAGAATATCCTAAAGGGCTTCAAAAGGATCTTTTACCTCTTCAGACCTTTGGGATAGCGTCCAACAATCTCCTCCTGAGGAACATGAAGAAAGCCTCCCTGCTTTTTCTCACAGGCAGGGAAGATGCAACAACCCACCAATTCAGCTTTCTGTTGGCCTTTTGGGAGTCCAGCAGACACCCAAATGAGATTAATGTTTACCCGAGGAGGTCCAAGATCACTGTGATTCATGTTCTCTAAAAACCCACTGCTTTGCAGTCCTTTCCTGTCAAACAGGACACACCACACTAGCTGCTCTGCTAGAATTCCAAGTGGCCCACTATCCCACAGGGCTGCAGCCACTTGCTGCAGGAAAGGCAAGTAGCTTAAAGTCATGAATGGAGAAAAAGCAAGCTGTTCCTTCAAAAACTTGGGGGTTTAATGCAAAACATTAAGGATAGCATGCTGCACATTATCTGTCTACAGCTTGTGCTTTCCCCCAACCCAGAAACATGTCTGGGAGCTATCGATGTCAAAACAAATATCTCCACTTCATTTTTTCAATTGCTGCACTGATAGTCCACATTTTATTTGGGCATTCTCTATTGGTGGACATCTGGATCATTTCTCATTTTTTGCTATAAAAAATGATGTATTTGCAGAAACAGCCTTGCTCACGCCTCCTGTATACATGCAGTAGATTCTGAAAAGCCAAATTGCTGAGTCATAACATATAAGCATTTTTAAACTTTGATAGTACCAAAGAATTCTCTAAGGTGATGATGATTTCACAGGTAATGCTGAGTACCGTAAAGACCACCAAAAATACAAGCATAACTACAACAACTTGCATGTATTACTCATTGCAGCAAGGGAGTAACACAGCATGGAGAACTTGGAGCCCCTCAGTAACAGTGCTAGAAAGGGGTTATTATAGGATTTCAGCTTGTGTTAGCGATTTGGGGGAGGATTTAAGGAAGCAGGAATTTGGTATCGGATGCTATTAGAAAGCAGAGTAATCTATGAATGGTTATCTTAATAAATCTTATCTAGAAAAAGTGGCAGAAGCTAAAACTGTAATTGGTAATGAAGCAGTAACCAATCCTGTTAGCCAGTAAAGGGGAATGTTTGGTCATTTCTGTGGCTTGAATAATGCTCACGTTCTGTCTGTGTTCAGACATGACCGCAGAGGGCCTTGCTTTTGTCTTCCTCTATCTTGATCATAGAGTGATGGTGTATGACGTTGATGCTCTGTCAAATTGTTTATGTCCAACAGGAGAACACCAAGGCCTGGCTAACAATGCCAAGATGGCTCCTTGATGTCACAGGATGCTTTAGCCTTTTTCAGGGCTCATGCCGCGTAACATTAAAAGGCAGATAGTATCTGTTTGTCTCACTTGCAGCAGCACTGTGCTTGATCATTGACTGGGTTAGGGTATTGTCAGTCTGACCCCTCCACTAGTTGTTTCCCTTTGAGCCATCAAGTAATCCATAAGGTGACACTTCGCCACCATGCAAATAACCACTTTCACACTACAATATAACATACCTGCAAATTCTTTTCCCATCATGTGGTAGGGGGTCTATGTCCTCTTCCCTTGAATCTTAGCCAACATTTGTTACTTGCTTATACCCAGTAAAATTTACTGAAAAGTGATGTTGAAGACCTTCTGACAGGGGGTCATAAAAGATGATGCAGCTTCTTGTTTGTGGGGACACTCATTTCCCTGAACTACAACATAAGAAGCCCAAATACCTTGAGGTTACATAGCTATGAAGAAGCCCAGGCACATACAGGAGCTCCAGTCAACAGCCCCAGATGGGTAGCAACTAACAACAAGCATCAACTCTCGTATTGTTCAGTGATCACTGACTGGGTTAGGGTATTGTCAACCTGATCCCTCCACTAGTTGTGTTTCCAGCCAAATGATTCCAGCTATAACTGTCAAATCATTCCCGGCCATTGAATCTTCCCAGTTAAGGCTCCAGATAGCACAGAGCAGAGACAAACTGATATGCTCTGTCTTAATATCTGACCCATAAACTCTATGGACAAAATTAAAATGGTTGTTTTAAGCCACAAAGTTGTGGAATAACTTGTTACACAGCAATAGCAATTGAAGACTGATCAACCTTTCATCTGTTGGATTCAACATCCACTAACAATCCTTGCTATTATCAATTATCTTGTTTGGTATTGCAAAATAGTATTTTTCTAATCGTGTTAATCTCTCTACCTTTATTTGCTGGCATTTTTCTGTTAAAAAAAAAAAAAAAAAAAGGCAGCTCTTTCCTTCAATTACAGATACTATTTGACTACTCTGGAATACAGCTCTTACAGAAAGGCATAACATATGCTTAATTAGATCCTCCTCAACTTACAATGATGTTAGGTCCAGAAAAACCCATCTTAAATTGAAAACACCTAAGTCAAAAATGCATTTAATACATCTAACCTACCGAACATCATAGCTTAGCCCAGCCTATCATAATGCGCTCGGAACATTTACATTAGCCTACATTTGGGCAAAAGCTTCTAACACAAAACCTATTTTATTTTTTGCCTTGTAGTAAAACTGAGGCCTAACAAAGCCTATTTTATAATTATGTAGTGAATATCTCATGCAATTTACTGAATACTGTACTGAAAGTGAAAAACAGGATAGCTGTAGGAGTACTCAAAGTACAGTTTCTACTGAATGTGTATCGCTTTCAACGATCAAAAAGTTAAAAAGTCATAAATCATAACACAAGTCAATTCTGTACTTCTTTGTATTACTTATTTCTTGTCTATTCTAGTCTATGAGACAGACTAGAAAGGAGGCAGTTCCCCACATATGCATGCTTTGTCTCACACCAGGTCTGCCCAGCATCTCCCTCCTGGAATATACTTCTTCCTTTCTTACCCACTTCTCTGTTCTCTACTAGTCAGGTTGGCTTAGATACTATCTCTTACAGAAAACCATACCTGAAACTCCCAAAGTCAGGTTAAATGCCTCTCCTACACAATGCCACAGCTCCTTGTGCTTTCCCTAATCACACCACCCAACACCTGTGTACCTGTCTGGCTTTCCCATCAGAGTGTAAATTCCTCAGGAAAATTCCTGCACTAGCCTCATTTTCACCTGGGTGATACAATACAGGGTGTAGGTACACATTAAAAGCACTTAAATAAAAATTTTCTGGTAAATGAAGTTTGTGGAGCTTCTCCATCTGGAAAGCAGAGAAAGGGAAATATGGCCCAAATAATTTTCATTTTCTGAAAAATCCATTGCAATACACTAAGAGATAAAAACAAAGCTAAAAAGCCTTTGAATGACTGAAGTCAATACCTAGCTCTTTTCCCCCAATACCTACTAAGAACTTGAGATCTTAATTCAATGATGTTAAAAACCTCAGGCTCTAAATACAATAGAAAAGTTCCATTTCTTTTTCCATGAGCTTTAAGACCTTTGCTGTGACTTACATGGGTTCCCTCAGGATGCTCTTTTTTTTTTTTTTTTTTAGAGACAGGGTCTCACTCTGTCACCCAGGCTGGAGTGCAGTAGCATGATCTCAGCTCACCGCAACCGTGGCCTCCCAAGCTCAAGCGATCCTCCCACCTCAGCCTCTCGAGTAGCTGGGACCACATGCCCACACCACCACGCTTGGCTAATTTTTTGTATTTTTGGTAAAGATGGGATTTCACCATGTTGTCCAGGCTAGTTTTGAAATCCTGAGCTCAGGTGATCCACCTGCCTTGGCCTCCCAAAGTGCTGGGATTACAGGCATAAGCCACTGCACTCAGCCAGGATACTCTTTTTAATGAATCTGTGACTTTGTGGGAAAACATGCTACAATAATTCAAAAGTATTAAAGCCTCCAAGTCAAAAGGAATAAGACAATTCAACCTATCTCAAAGGTGAATGAAAATCAATGACTATTAGTTTGTATTTTCAAATATTAGAGAAAACTAAATGGTTAGTAACATTTTAACCTATAAGGTAAGCACTTTTAAAGGAGTTATAAGAACTGCACATTCTGAAACAAAAGATCGATTAAAGAGCATTACTTAAACAATTTTATAAGAGTTCTTAGAATATCATAATTAAATATTTAAAAAATTAAATAATTAAAAAAATTTTGGTTTCCTTTTTTTTTCATTTTGAGACAGACGCTCACTCTGTTGCCTAGGCTACAGTGCAGTGGCATGAGCACAGCTCACTTCAGCCTCAACCTCCCAGGCTCAAGCGATCCTCCCACCTTTGCCTCCCAAGAAGCTGGGACAAGACGCATGAGCCAATTTTTTATAGAGACTAGGTCTGGCCATCCTGCCCAGGCTAGTCTCGAACTCCTGGGTGCATGCAGTCCTCCCACCTTGGCCTCCCAAAGTGCTAGGATTACAGGCGTGAGCCACATGCCTGGCTTGGATTATTTTCTGATCCCAAATCCTTAATGAAATAACATGAACAAAAGACATACATTTACCTGCCATGGATAAAAAAGAGGAGTCTGATCCAAGGGAACCCTCAGGGGAGCAACAATGACCAGCTCAAACAGGAGCCCCAGAAGGAGAGGGACAACTCCAGCCAACAGCACCGCAACTATCAAAGTCTTCATGATCTATCAGGAAACAGGAGACCATATCATTGAAGAGGATCTTTCTGACTGAGCCAAACTCTATTTCCATTTTGAGGTTTGAGACTGATGCCTAGCAGAGCAACCACAGTCATCTCTCAGTATCCACAGGGACTGGTTTTAGGACCCAGAAAATCTGCAGGTGCTCAAGTCTCTCACATAAAAAGCACACAGGTGGCTGGGCTGTTTTTTCTCACAATCCAATTCTCAGGACTAGGTTTCCGTTTGCTCAAGAAAAGCCACCGACTGGCCAGGGCCCCTGCTCCAACAGTGGCCCACCCATACACAGGCTGATCTGTGAACCTTGAGGTGGACTGGTATACAGGAAGGGCTCTGCACAATCCTAAATTAATTAATAAAGCTGATCAAACTGGCTCCCTCAAAGGACAACATGATCCAGTGGAACTTACCATACTGATAGAAATGCCATGTATCTGTCAAATATGGTAGCCATTTAGCCACATGACTAATATACCAGACAGTGCAGCTCTAGCAACTGGACTAAATGGCAAAATGAAAACAAAACTGACACAGACAGGAGACATTACAAAAGAGTAATGATGAAATTCTGACCAAATAAAATGATTTAAAGTGGCCTTGGATCCTGATGACCTCTCTTTTACTTCAGGTGGCCTCAGAAAATACACCTGTTTCAACAAGAGACTAAATATAATGTGTGTGGAAGACAAAGTACTTGTTTCTCTACACGGCACTTTCTAATAATATGGAAGACTATCAAATGAAAACTGGAATTAGTTGGATTCTGTATTTTAAATACGGTTAAGTGTCTAATTATCTTATGGATTAAATAGCAATTAAACCCCTCCATAATATATAATGAATCTCTCACTATAAAAATGGATTTTATATTTTTCTTCAACATTAATATTAAATGGATATTAAACTTCTAATGAAATCAAAATCAAAATATAAATTGATAAAAAATTAGAGTTGATTACACAAATGAAAAGGTGTAAGCAGTAACCTAAACATAATTACCAGCTGCAGCCAACATTACACACGTACAGACATACATCACCGCACTCAGATAATCATCTTAGTTATTTTTTTTTAATCCTACATTTGTGGCAGTCAAATGTGTTACTGAGAGCAATAACGTTACGAAGTGTCCAGTAAGGCCCTTAAGTAAGTAATATAAGCCTGTGTGGGTGTGTGCATGCCCGAGTATAAAGAAAAACATGCCACTAAGTGATCCAGTAAAAATATGTTATATACATACACTTTTTAAAATATAGATGGGGTCTTGCTTTGTTGCCCAGGCTGGTCTCAAACTCCTGGGCTCAAGCAATCCTCCCGCCTTAGCTTCCCAAAGTACTGGGATTACAGGCATAAGCCACTGTGCCCGGTCTGTTTTTCTTTTAAACCTCAAATACATCTGAATGTAGGACTCTGAACAGGAATGAACCAGAAAGCCACTATCTTAAAAGAATATTCCTTCTAATTCAAAAAATAACTCTCTTGAAACAATATAGTAAGGAAATAAATGTGCCCAAAAAAAAAAAAATTAAAGATGACTGGAAAAATATTCACTATTCCTAACAGACAAGATCAGTCTTTTATTACAAACACATACCATGAGAGACCACTCTTTAACCTTCTGGAAGATCACTCTGCGTCCCTGAGGCATCCATGCCACCATCACCGTCACAGCCCTTATGGTTAGCCAGCAAACATAGAGACCACAAGCAGCTGTGTAGAGCTCATGGATTTTGGCAGTCCCCGTCCAAAATGACATTAACCAACGGCCAGCAAATACTGAAAATAGAAAAGCTGATAAATGAGACATGTGGCTAGGTAAAGAGAATTGTAATCTTCATGTTGTTCTGTTAGTATTTTCACATTAGGAAAAAGATATCACATTCGATATACCAATGTCTTCATCAAAAAACAAAAGACAAAAACCACAACGTCTAAAGAGTGCACAATTTCATGAAATCACAACCAAAACTAGGTTAAGTTCAATAGAGGTGAGCTCTACTGGGATACACTCTGCTTTGTCATGCCAATTACTTGTTCTTTTAGGTATAAAAAAGCTTTTGAGGGAATTAATGTTTTCATTGTTTTTATCACCAAATGAAACTGTTACGCAAATAATAGGACAAAAGTGGGGAATTACTTTCAATATTTAGAAACATTACAAGTAATTTAGAGTAACTTTCTTCCAATTGGCTCATTCATCAAGACAGAAAACTAAGCTTATTTTAATGAGTGGGCACAATAACATTTTAAAGCACAATAATCAAAGAATACCGTATTAATTTTCTTAGAAAAAGTTAAGACTATCTGAATATACTGGAATGTGAAAAATGGATTTGAGAGTAGTCTAAGGGAGCACCTCATACAAAAAGTTGTTCGGAATAAACTCTACAGCGTCCCACAACGATCACTTGGGTAAGATCATTTACATAATTCAGTAACTTACTTTACATGATTACTTCTCAATAGGCTAAAGAGAACAGCAAGACCCAAATTTCCAGTGTATTTTTTCCTACAGATTGTCTTCCTAATATGGTACTCTAATTTTTGAATTCCTAAATGGAGCTATAGACCTAGCTGAGGCGGAAGGATTGCTTGAGCCCAGTAGTTCAAGGTTGCCATAAGCTATGATCACACTACTACCCTCCGGACTGGGGAACAGAGCAAGACTCTGTCAAATAGCTAAATAAATAACCTTAATGATGCTATTAGCTGAAGGCTAGCACAAGCTCATACCTGGTAAAGTAAGGCAGATGAGGCTGGCAATCAGTAATGTTATACACATAAAGACAATCAACAGAAATATCTGCAAGGTAAAACAAAAAGAGTGCATAAATAGGGAACATGAGCTCAATGTATTTTATCAAAGAATCAACACAATCTTCCCATTAAAAAGAAATTGTCTATATTTGTGTTGCCAGGTTTCCTGCAATTTCACATAAAATTTGTATTTTCAGTAAAATTACCTATGATTTACGCCTAAATGAAAATAAGTATCCATTCTCACATAATCAGATACATCCCACAAGTAAATGGCAAATATATGTTTTAATCAGAGAACATTTTAATTCAGCTTAAATTTTCCCATTATTAAAATAAAACATTACAAATTAAAAACATTCACCTTTTAATCAAATAACAGTGCTATCCAATTAGAACATTCTATGATGACAGAAATGTCTAGATCTGCACTGCTCAATGCAGTAGCCACTAGGCCACATGTGGCTACTGAGCATTTGATATGTGGTTAGTGTAAATGAGTAATGAAATGTTTAACTTTATTTAATTTTAATTAAATCAAAATGTAAATAGCCATATAAACCAGTGCTTCTGTACTGAGAAGTTGATACGGTGTGACTGTGTCCCCACTCAAATCTCACCCTGAATTGTAATAAGGTGTCAAGGGAAGGGCCGGATGGAGATAACTGAATCATGGGGCAGTTTCCCCCATACTGTTCCCATGGTAGTGAGTAAGTCTCACCAGATCTGATGGTTTTATAAATGGGAGTCCCTCTGCACAAGCTCTCTTGCCTGCTGCCATGTAAGACATGACTTTGCTCATCATTCACCTTCCGCCATGATTGTGAGGCCTCCCCAGCCATGTGAACGCTATGAGTCAATTAAACCTCATTCCTTTATAAATTACCTAGTCTCAGGTATTTATTAGCAGTGTGAAAACAGACTAAGACAGAAGTGCAGATAAAAAGTGATCACACAGAGAGGAGGAAACCAGCTTCCCTGAGCAGAAAGGCAGCAACTGTGGTTTGCCTGCTAGCTTACCAGGTTCATCTCCACAAGACCAGAGGGCAGAGCTCTGATGGGAAGCCTGAAAAGGACAGATGACAAAACCCACGAGACTCCGAGGCTTTGTCGGCTCTAACTGCCTGAAAAGTCATTTATTGATACTGTCTCTGATCTGGCCAGAAAGTAACTGTTGCTCAGAAGGCCTTTTTTTGTCTCTGGAGAGGCGAGAGAGCTGAGTAAAGACCAAGGGGAAAAAAAAGGGAGCTGACTATGAGGTCTGCTATTAAGAGATAAAGGAAAAGATGACCTTCATGCTTTCCTCAGGGTTATGCAGCAAAGTCCTCTAGAATAAGCCACAGAATCAGGAAGAGATACACCCCTCAAGGGGACAAAGGAGTAGAAGAACAATTCAGTGAGTGTGGACTCGTGCAGAGGGTGCTCAAGGTGCTCCATTATCTGGTTCCTCCCACCACTCCTCTTGTCCCTCACCTCTTCCCGACCTTATCCCTCACCACTCCCATGGCCCCTCATCTCTCCCCTTGTTCCTCACCTTTCCTGGACATACACCTCACCCTCTAAATATATTCAATTAGGCCAGGTGCAGTGGCTTACACCTGTAATACAGCACTTTGGGAGGCCAAGGCAGGCAGACTGCTTTAACTAGGAGTTTGAGAACAGCCTGGGCTACAGAGCAAAACCCTGTTTCAATAAAAAATATAAAAATTAGCCAGGTGTAGTGGCATGTACCTGTGGTCCCAGCTAACTGGACAGTTGAGTAGGTAGGAGGATCACTTGAACCCAGGAGGCTAAGGCTACAGTGAGCCATGATCGCAACACTGCACCCCAGCCTGGGCAACAGAGCAAGACCCTGTCTCAAAAACAAAACAACACAACTCCCTTATCTGCAATTCCAAGCGCACCATGCCTAATGTGCCCTAGTCCTGACATATTTCTGGAATGTCCTTCCCACTTCCTTTTTTTCACTCTCTGCCAGGTCTCTCAATGTTTAAGACAGTTCAGGCACCACCTATTCTAGGAAGATTCCTTTGGGCCCATATTAAGAACAAGTGGTTCTTGATTGAAGGAGTCATAGCACCCACTGTAAACATCCAGCATGAGAACCCAAATCTGCCACTGCCTTTCTCATCTGAGTAGACTGTAAGCTCTTTCTGAGCAAAGACCACGTATGCTCTCTATATCCTCACAGACACTGAAAATATCAATCATAGACACTTAAGACATGTTTGCTGAATGACTGACTGAACACGTGACCTACAGTAATATACAAAGGTATAATAATGACTATTTTTACAAAAAAAGAAATGTGAGGCTGAGAGGTTAAATAACCTGCCCACGTTTTAAAATGATCAGACTCACAAGTCCATCTCATTATTAAAGGGCATTTTAAAATAACAGACTTGATATAAATGAAGGATGACTTCACTGTAATCATATAGCAGTCATCAGCTTACATTTCTGACAACATTCTGAGTTGCACAAAGATTGATCACTTGCTAGTTTAAAGAACATGGAATAGGCACATTCTTAACCAATACTGCCTTCAGTTTCCTCAGCTATAAACATGAAATTATCGCCTATACTTTACAGTATTTGAGTGGAGATTAAATGAGAGAACATCAAAATGCCCATTCTAGTTCCTGACACATTGTTGAAATGTATCAATAACATTAGTTTCCTAATTACTGTAGAGTCTTTTCCTCTTAAATAGGGAGCAAGAGCCGAGGGAATCCCAACTCTGTGACTTATCTCTGAAATTTGATAAACTTACCTGATCATTTACGTTAGATAATGAGGGTAATAACATGTGGAACATGTCTATACAGAGGACTGCATGCTAACAGCACCAATTCTCAACAGCAATTTGAAAAACAAAAAAACAAAAAACCTCTATATGTGATTAAGTCTGTACAGTACCTACCCTGAGTGGAAAATTTAAAGGTCGGCGGTAAGGCTGAAAGCCAACTGGCCCTCCCTGCTGGAGTATGGCTTGGTGGGCTGCATGAAGGCCTTCCCCCACCACAGGAATAGCATTGTTATTTCGAGCATGCTGATTATTGTTGACTTGTTGATTTGCACTGTTTTCATTTTCTTCCTGGTCTCCCAATAAATAAGAATGAAGATCCCTGTGCAAAAATTACATCAGTAACAAGTCTCACTTCAGTTCACAATAAAATGGCAGACATGACACTCATTTTCTTCATATATACTACTAAGGGCAGAAAATGTACAATACAGAATTTGTACACATTATTACCTCATTTTGGTCTAAATGTTCGTACCTGCTTTAAATTAAACCTTTCTAAATTTAATGTTAATTAACTTGTAGAATACCCCATAAGTTCAACCTATTTTATGTTTTCTTCAGCCAGTATCTGAGAAGAAATCAACAACTGAAAGAAAAAAGTACAATGTACAAGATACTTATAAGTACACTTGTAAGTACAAAATGTAAGTACTTACAAGCACAAGGTGTAAGTACATACTTACAATGTACAATATATTGTTAAGGATCTACAGGAGGAAAAGAAAAACTTCTTATCTTCTCTACCGATGACTACTGCAACATGTAGCTACAAGCTATAAATTTGTAAAACCTCCAAGCTATACATCAGCTAACTCAAAACTGAGACTAGGGGAGGAAGCAGTTAGAGAAGGACAGATGTTCAAGCAAATATAACCAGATCTGTACTTCATCTTTAAGATACCTACAAGATGCCAAACTGAAAAATTTTTAAAGATTCAACTTTTAAATAAACATAGAGTATATAAAGCTTGAAAAAAGAAAACAATGCAATATGTTCATTAAAGATTGAGAAATCAAATCTGAAAAGAACCCATTTACCAGGTTATGAGCACTAAACAAAGGTAAGTTAGTTGGTCTAAATAAAGGTAAACTGGTTTGTTTTTAATGCACTTAAAAAAAAGACATTTACTCCATGAAAGCTGGAAGAGCAGCAAACTTCTATAAGAGGGCAAAAATAATGCATATATTCTCCATGAAAAGATGGACAATGATAAAAAAAATTTTTTTATTTAGAAGTATCATATGCACTTGCAAGTATTACTAAATTGTCTTTTATTAAAACTAATTTTTCTACATACTTTTTCCAGAAGGTTATTCAATAGTCACAAATGACATGCACGTCCAAGAAGTCAACTGCTCATACTCACAGCAAGTATCCGGCGGTCACAGTCCACGCTCGCACCAGCCCCTTCAGCCACTGCCTCGTGTGTCCCTGTTCAAGTAATGCTGGTAAGACAACCTGAAGCAGAAGCAGCTCGAGGGACAGTTCACTCACTGGAGCATCACTGAAAGAGCCAGGATTGACAATGTGAATTGTATTTTGCATATGACTACTATTTAATGGAATTACAACAAAACTTCTTAAGAGTCTAATAAACTTACTATCTTTATTACCCCTCCTTTCATTCTCTCTCCAACTCAGTGAGGCTTTCCCCACAAACTCCACCAAATTGTTTCTGATAAGGGTCACCAATGACTTTCATTTTGCTAAACTGATAGGTAGGTCTTGGTTCTCTCCTCACTTGCTACATTAGTAGCACGTTACACAAAAGGTCACTCCTTCCTTTTACACCTCACATCCAAACAGCTAGAGAATCCTTTTGACTGTACCTTAACAATAACCTAAAAATTTCTCATGGCCTCCACTGCTACCTCCCCTTCATCTCTGCCACCCTCACCTCTCACCAGGATCACCGCATTATCCTCCCAGCTGGCTTCCTGTTTCTGACCCAGCCACTCCAACCCAGTTTCCTCTCATCACAGCAGTCAGAATGATCCTCTTTAAACTAAGTTAGATCACTCCTTTGCTCAAAGCTTTCCAAGAGCTCCTCAATTCACTCAAGTAAAAGCCAAAGTGCTTATGTCCTACAAGACTCTTTCTCCATGACCTGACTTCAAGGCCAATTCTTTGCCTTTCTCCTTCTACTGCAGACAAACTTGCCTCCTGCAGGTCCTCAAACAGACCTGGGTGCCACTGCACCTACTTTCTGCAAGAATATTCTGCCTTCAGGGATCCACGTGGCATACTCTCTCAACTCCTTCAGGACTTTCCTCAACTGTCACCCCCTCAGGTCTTTACCAGTCACGCCTCCTAAATTGTCACCCTATCCTGCCCACTCTCTATCCCCTTTCCCAACTTGAATTTTCCCCCATAGCACTTATGACCACTGGCATCACTGTACATTTCATCTATTTTAATGTCTATCTCCACCATTAAAATGTAAGCTCTACTGGAGCAGGATGTTTTCTTGATTCTGTTTTTTTCACTGTTATGTCCCTAGCACACTGAAAAGTACCCGGCATATAAGGGCTCTCAATTTTGTTTAATGGATGAATGAACTAAATACTGCTATAGCACAAAAACTCTAACCTTCTATGTATAACTGATCACCGCAATGGGTTTATCCCAACAACATATAAAGCTGAACCTCTGTGTGTTTCCTGGTTCTCTTATGACTGGAATCATACATACTGTACATGAACTAAAAGGTAAGAAATCCTCCAAATCTATAAAAGTTCTAAGTGTAGAAAAATAAAGTTTTATCACAAAAGAGTAACGATTTTAAAAGTCATAAACTGATGCTGCATTTTAAACTACTTACTGGTATTTTTTCTGCCACTTTAAAGAATCAGGATATAAGTATTTTCCAATTCTAATTTAATAAAATACAAATTTGAGATTTTACTCTGTGTACAATAAAGCTTTTATCTTTGAATAATCATGTTCCTATGCAAAGCATTAAGATCCAAATAAGAGGCTAGGCGCAGTGGCTCACACCTATAATCCCAGCACTTTGGGCGACCAAAGTGGAAGGATTGCTTGAGGCCAGGAATTCAAGACCAGCTGGGCAACATAGTCAGACCCTGTCTCCACAAAATATTTTTTTTAATTAAAAAAAAAAAAGAGAAAAACACCTAAATAAGACATGATTTCAGCCATCTTGGATAAAACAATACGTATTTGTAAAGTAATTTAACAAATGCTATAAAAAGAAATACAACGATGAAGACGATTTTAAAGAATGGAATGACGGCCAGGCACAATGGCTCATGCCTGTAATCCTAACGCTTTGGGGGGCTGAGGCAGGCAGATGACTTGAGCTCAGGAGTTCAAGACCAGCCCAGGCAACACGGTGAAACCTGGTTTCCACAAAAAATACAAAAATTAGCCAGGTGTGGTGGCTTGCACCTGTACTCTCAGCTACTCAGGACGCGGAAGTGGGAAGATCACCTGAGCCCAGGAGGTTGAGGCTGCAGTAAGCCATGATCATACCACTGCACTCCAGCCTGGATGACACAGCAAGACTCTTTCTCATAAAAAATAAAATTTAAAAACCTTAATCTGGATTTTAAAAAGAAGATCAAATGCTTGCCACTCAAACATGGACAAGAAAATTATTGTAAACAGAGAGAAAAAGACAAACAGCTAAGTAAATCAGGGGAGCCTCAATGGCAGTGTAGCACAATTTAAAAAATTCAAGTCAGTCAATGCTGACACAAGATGTTGAAAAAGCAACATGAGATTATGCCAAGCCTTGCATCTCATTCTAAATGGTGTAGATATCACATAGATTACAGAGGAAATGCTGACAACTTTTAAACACAGGGGTAAAATAATCAAAGTTCTAGAGAATCTAGAGGCAGAAGTGTTGCAGATGAATGGAGAGCAAGAGGAAGGCCTAAATTAGTTACTAAATGGCAAATCAAGTTACATTAGTAAGAGATTTTAAGAAATTAGAATTGACAATACTTTAAAGACTTATTAGAAGTAAATTTGAGGAAATAATCCAATTTGCCTGCAATTAGGATAATGACTATGGGGATAACGCAAATCCCTAAAGAAAGAGCATATAGGATGAGTGGTAGAGACTACCGGTAGCGGTAGGTAGGTTTCCGGATGGCTTAAGTTTTTTTTTGAGATGGAGTTTCACTCTTGTTGCCCAGGCGGGAGTGCAATAGCACGATCCTTGGCTCACCGCAACCTCTGCCTCCTGGGTTCAAGTGATTCTCCTGCCTCGGCCTCCCAAGTAGTTGAGATTATAGGCATGTGCCACCATGCGCAGCTGATTTTCTTGTATTTTTAGTAGAGACAAGGTTTCTCCATGTTGGTCAGGCTGGTCTCAAACTCCCAATCTCAGGTGATCCGCCCACCTTGGCCTCCCAAAGTGCTGGGATTACAGGCATGGGCCACCATGCCCAGCCAACCTAAATTTTTTTTTTTTTTTTTTAAAGAGACGGAGTCTCACTCTGTCACCCAGGCTGGAGTGCACAATCTGGGCTCACTGCAAGCTCCACCTCCTGGGATCAGGCCATTCTCCCGCCTCAGCCTCCCAAGTAGCTGGGACTACAGGTGCCCGCCCCCACACCTGGATAATTTTGTTTTTGTATTTTTAGTAGAGATGGGGTTTCACCATGTTAGCCAGGATGGTCTCCATCTCCTGACCCCATGATCCACCCGCCTTGGCCTCCCAAAGTGCTGGGATTACAGGCTTGAGCCACTGCGCCCAGCCTTAGCCCACGTAAGATTTTAAAGCAAAAAAGAGTTTCTATCTACAAGCTTTGTACCCTATTTTTAATAATTAAATGTGCAACTCTGGCTTTATTCTTCATAATGTGCTTTTCAAAATAAAGATGATGCTAATACACTCTCCTTAGGTATGATAAAACATTTCAATGCTGTGTAAATGCATACTTTATGTGCAGAAAAAATAAACATCTTCCTTTAGAAAATGCAACTACTAATGCTTATCTGATCTAGAATAAGGCAAAATTTATGCAAAGTGGAAAAGGTCCAGAAAATTTTTTAAACATTAAGCTTAATTTTAAAAATAATAAAAATAAAGGTAGAATAGGCAATATTTAACTGTCAGATGATTTCTAGTTATCTGTAAGAAATGTTTTTAACGTTTAATGTAATCTGAATATCAAATCTCTAACAGAGATAAATTAGTAAAGCTATTCTGAATTTTTAAAACTTACCTGTAGAGCATGACATTGTATGGAAGAAAATGAGGCAGCACACTCTTAATTATACGTATAGGAAGCCAAAGCATCAGGAGGACAATGGAGCCAAAGACAATCTGCAGAACAAAACAGGGTATGACACCACTATAAGAGTCAATCACTCCTATGCAAGACAGGCAGACTTCTGAACACAGTCAAGCAACATGCAGTCCAGGCCTGTATCTACTCAAAACCCAAGTGGTTCCCACTCTACACATTACCCCTGAGTCATTTTGTATAAAAATGTTTTCCTAAGATGCCTGCCCTTCTTCCTGTAAGTACCTCCCATCTAGGACACAAATGCTAAAACGGAAGCCACAAAGGATAATCACCGCTTGCTCCCTAAGAAATGAGATAGAAACTTAAAATGAAGCAGCAGAAATGCCTGCAACTTAATAAATCACTTGTAACCAGCTAAGACTTGACCTCATGTAAATGGCTACAAAAGCTTTCAAAGTACATAATGTTACTTTAAGAATTTTATTTTAGAAAAACTCAGATTTACGGCTGGGTGTAATCCCAGCACTGTGGGAGGCCGAGGCGGGTGAATCACTAGGTCAGGAGTTCGAGACCAGCCTGGCCAACATAGCGAAACCCCGTCTCTACTAAAACTACAAAAAATTAGCTGAGCGTGGTGGTGGGCGCCTGTAATCCCAGCTACTTGGGAGGTGGAGGCATGAGAATCACTTGAAACCGGAGGTGAAGGTTGCAGTGAGCCGAGATTGTACCACACTGCATTCCAGCCTGGGTGACAGACCAAAACTCCATCTCAAAAAAAAAAAAAAAAAAAAAAAGAAAGGAAGAAAGAAAGAAATTAGATTTAACTATGTAATTTCTTCTTCCAGGTGGGGAAACTTTGACATGCTTCTGTTAAGAGTTTAATTTACAAGCCAGTAATAAGTCTCCATTGCTTCAATGCAAATTAAACATAATTCAGACAACCGTAATTCAGCAATCAATCATACCAGTGGTACCCAACCATTTTGGCACCAGGGACCAGTTTCATGGAAGACAGTTTTCCAAGGGGTTTCAGGATGAAACTGTTCTGCTTCAGATCATCAGGCATTAGATTCTTATAATGAGCACACAACCTGGATCCCCCACACTCACAGTTCCCAATAGGGTTCACGCTCCCATGAGAATCTAATGCCAAGGCTGATCTGACAGGAGGTGGAGCTCAGGTGGTAATGCTTGCTTGCCCGCTGCCCATCTCCTGCTGTGCAGCCATTTCCTAACAGGACATGGACCAGTACCCAGCCAAAACATGGGGGCTAGGGACCCCTGAATTATACTATGATAGAACAAGATGGCATCTTCCTTTTAGTAAATATCTTTTTACATATGTATTTTAACCAAGTAACCAATAAAACAGCTACTGGACAACTGAATACCACAGGCTTAGATGACTATATTATTCAATATACTCTTATCAGCCCGCTTGAGAACTGGAAAAAAAAAAACCTAAACAAAACTATAGGTTAGCATACTTTATTCAAAAAAACAATGGAAACATCTTCTTACCACTGACAAAATAAATCTTCGGAGATGCCTATATATTGGCAAATGGATCATTTCCTGTACTGGATTGAAATCTGGATCATTCAAATTCCTTAGAAACCATAGGACACCAGGTCGAAGTACCTGCAAATACATTTTAAATACTATAAATATTCACCAGTGTCTTCAAATTCTATATATGAGCTAAAACATTAACAGAAAAATAAGCACTTAAAATTATTCTGGCAACTAAAGTGGGCCCCAGAAAATGTATATGGTATTCCTAGGAAAGTAAGTTCCTAAACCAGAATCTTTATGAAAAGTACCCTGTGTCTGATGATGTCCTTTGACATCAGCATTCACTGGAAACAAAACAAAACAAAAAAACCACTCATTGGGTCAAATGTGTCAAGAAATCTAGACCTCTGAGATGAAAAATAAATACAACCATTACTATAGTAAAAGGGTTATGTTGCAATTTATAAATGTCCTAAATAGAAGTTCTGAATTTCAGTCTTACACTTCCAGAGAGTTATCTTAATTAAGAAACCCTACAGCCTCAGTGTCTTCATTTTACTACCTATGCCTTCCCCCTGTGAATGAAAATCATCACCCAAGAGGCTGTAGGTGATGGGGTAAAGGAGGAGTCTGGGTAATAGTCCTATGTGGTCCAAACTCACTGAGTTACCCTCTGTAACGCATCTAATCTGCCCAAACTTCTATTCTCCATCTCCTAAACAACGGGGTTACAGTGTGTGATTTCTAAGGTTCTATCTAAGTTCCAAATACTAAAATTTTATATCAACAAAAACCACCACACTGATAAAATGAAAAAAATCATTATAAAGCATTTTATTCACTTAATGAAGTAATCTGGAGTTCACATACAATTACATTTTTAAGAAACACATTTCTGTACTTGCTTCAGTTCTCAATCATTTATTTCAAAGAAAGAATGAAAGCTTTAGTTACCAAGAGAATTTACTGAAATTATACTATATGATTCAGGAGAATGCTTTGGCCCCTGACCCCTCCTCTTCTTCCTGCAATCTTTCAAAGAACAAAGTACACCAAGAGCAGCATTCAGCCTTTGTGCTTTTGTGCTCCATTCCCACTGGAATTGTCAACCTGCTCCTCCACACCCTGCACATCTCCATCACCAGTCTCCGTGTAAGCTGACATTTTCAATGCTGTATTCATTTTCAGGCTATAAAATTGAGGAGAACAGGAATTGTGCCTTTGTTTCTCACTGATACCCCACAATACAGGATAGTGTCTGGCACACAGTGAGCATTCACTATTTGGGGAACGACTGAGCTTAACATGTACACTAATGAAATACTCATCTGCTTTCATCATCTTCAAATCACTTAGAACCAGATTTCAAAAATAGGATTAATAAAGGTATCAGGCCAGGCACAGTGAATCACACCTGTAATTCGAGCACTTTGGGAGGCCAAGGTGGGCAGATCATTTGAGGTCAGGAGTTCAAGAACAGCCTGGCCAACATGGTAAAACCCTGTCTCTACTAAAAATACAAAAATTAGCCGGGAATGATCCCAGCTACTTGGGAGGTTCAAGCAGGAGAATCACTTGAACTCAGGAGGCGGAGGTTCCGAGATCATGGCACTACATTCTAGCATGGGCAACAGAGCAAGACTCAGTATCAAAAAATAAATAAATAAATAAAGGTAACCCATCAAGCCAGTGAACTGGAATCATAAAGGACCCTCATTGTAATTCTATACTTAAGGTGCCTAAATCAAAGTGACTTTAAATATCCGATCCTGCAAAACCATATCCTTTTGGTTATTTCCATCATTACAGTTCCTTGAGGTCTGAGATACACTCACATCATACAAAATTCCAAGAATCTGTATTAGAGGATGGCTAAAGTATATACAAAGTATGATAAAGTGAGTACTCTTATTTTTTTCCTCAGCTGAATCGTCTTTCACACTTAGACAGAAATATTAAAACTTGCCAATTATGGAGACAAACAACTGAAAAAGTTAAAAGCAATTAAGTCAAAGTCCCCTATAAATTATTCCCTCTTAGAATAAAATAGTAGAGAATATGATTTAGGTAGGAAATCATCATAGCCGTTGAGACATGACTGGTGGTGAAAGCAAAAGTCCTTTTTACAAATGTATAGCATCAGCATTTCCCTGTGGACTTACCTCTCTCAGTAACAGAATGAAGGAGGCAAAGTAGAAGACATACACCATTCCCACTAGCCAATGCAGAAACATGGTAGTACCTGGAGCCGACTGAAAGCTCAGTTCTCGATCTTTCAGAGTAGCATCAAACATTTCCTGAGCCAAAAGAGGACAGGTAAGAGAGATCTGTGCCCCCTACATTTGCCAAATTAACATTTTCATCTTCTAGGAAATAAATAATCAATACACATGCAAGGAACAATTTCTACAACTGCAGTTCACTTAATGTCATTCCACGGTGACATAGAACTACAAACAAGATTGGCTACTGCTTCAAATATAAAGAATGATAAACCAATTGGTAAAAGCTTTATTAATATTGATTCTATTAAAGAACTATTTTGATGAATATAAAACCTTCTTTTCTTGGTTATAGGTCTGCATTCTTGAGAAGTTTTAAAAGTAAGGTATGGGAGGGTAAATGTTATCTCAGAACCAAAGACAGCTTTTCCATACATAAAACATTTTTGAAAAAATCAAAAACTGATTATTACTAACAGCAATTAAAGATTATAATCAAGACTGAGCATCTTAGTTAAATCAAATGATTAGGGTTAAATTTATTACTACAAAGACAGTTTCCTTATCAAATCACTCTATGTATATAATGTCTTGGCATTATCTATAAAAATTTAAGAGAGCAAAATGGGCAATACAATTCTCCACTAGTTAATAGAAAGATTCCATCCAAAATATCCTGACACACAAAATTTGCACAAAGCCTCAAAAACTCAGGTACTCAAGAAAAATTAACATTAAGACTCTATACAGATACACTTGCCAAAAGAATAAGCAAATTATCAAACATTTACTTTCCTTTAAAAAGAGCCCATGCTGAACACTTCCTTTTTTGAAGCCTTGAAATTATGCTATTATACAATAATTAACACTCAACTTACCAAGGAACAGATATCCAGCCACCAACCACAAATGAGAGGGAATACTCCAATTTCTACCACCACTAACAAAGAGACCTTAAGTGAAAATAAAGGTCATCAGTATCACCCAAATGTAGGAGAAATCATTTCCAATTTTAAGTTATAACAGGAATTACCTTAACAACAATATAGCAGACTCCCAGTAAGCGACGAGATCTATGAAATTTCACAAGAGTTGCCAAGCCCTACAGCATCAGGTCAAGGAAAAACTGAGTATTTAAAGGTACAATGAAACAGGTAACTACTTAGCCAACATTTAGTATTTTTTGACAGAATTAATTTATTTCACATTTTGTCCACTGACCCTTACTGCAAATACCAACAACTTTTACTAAGAGGACAAGGAGAGACAAGTTTTACCATTAATGAAGAGTTCTTTGGTATGAATAACATTAGTGAACACCCAAGTTGGTTCATTAAAGGATACATGACAAATTATCAATGTTATTGCTAAAAGTATATACCCAACTATGGTTGTGATTAGGCCTTCAAAATGAGATGCTTGGACCTGGAAATAAGAAAAAAGTAAATAAAATTTAATTTTACGACATGTCCTACACCCCAGTTTTCCCATATTAAACAATCAAAATGACTAAAGAGAATTGTCGAGACAATTTATAACTAGAAAACAACTGTAAAATCTCCTTTGGATGACATCTCTGAAAATCAAATTCTCTCACTGACTGTTACAAACTACTAAAAAATGAAGAAAAATTAAATAACACTTTACCCAAAGAGACAAAATAACAGTAGAGTGAATTACATTTCACAAAAACAAGAGCCCTGTAATACAACAGCCTGCCCTCTTCTCTCACTGGAAAGCAGATCTGCTACAAGCTAACCACTGAAAGCAGGACACACTACCCAAGTCACCCACCAGCCGGGTCAGCCCCTCATTTCTTACCACTAGAAGTAACTGCTCAAGTTTCCCTTGCTCTGCAAATCTGTACCATTCTCAACTTACAGAAAGAATTTTGAAAGTAACAAACAATGCCTATCAGTATTTTTTGATTTCTGAGTTTCAGATAGCAAGTGGCAATAGTTTGGAAAGTCAAAAATTTTCAAAACACTTATCTGAACCTTTCAAGTTCTTGCATTCAACTAGTGAGAATCAGATGTGTACTAAATATTAGAACACTTCAGAATGTGATCTCTCAGATCTTATATATACAAACTGAGCATATGATCCCAGATAGTCAGCTCTTCCTTAAAAGACGAAATTCTTCTAGGGACCCAACAGAGAAATAATAATCCTTCCAAAATTTATTTAACTCTGGAGACTACTGATAAAATGTCAAAACTAAAGCACTCTAGAAAACACTACAACCCATCATTCCAAAATAGTCTATCCTTTTTTAATTGATTGATATATTGTTACTTTTCTAAATTCAGCAGGGGGCACCTGCGGAAAGGGAAAGAAGTGAACATACAAGTTCTTGAGATGGACGGAAAATCAGCCTGTGGGAAACTTCCCCCCAGGATGCCTCAGGCCCACCCAGCTGAATGGATTTCAGAGCACATTTTCATTAGTTGGCAACAAGACCACTAACTCTTGAGCCACTGTTATTTAAAAAAAAAAAAAAGAGAGAGACGGTATTGCCTAACTATTCCCTTGCATAATGCCAATTAAGAAATGATGTAACTCTTTAGAATGCTATTTGATTAATAATCACATTTGGGAGTAATGAATGAAAATAATTTTGTAAAAGTATTATACTCACGTGTTCTTCAAATCCCAAACCAACAAGGGAGAAATGACCAATATGGTAAGGGCAAAATGCTAAAAGGGGGGAAAAAACTCAATGAAAACTTCAACATCAAAACAATGTACACTCCTACTACAATCCGCCACTAAAAGGAACCAGGGCTTCTTGGAGAAATGAAAGATTCCAGAACTAGGCTAAAAATACACTGCCTAGGACATTCTCTGTAACTAGAGAACAACCAAGTTATTAAGGTCTAATAAGGCCATGCCAAATCAACAGAGAAACCATTGTGAAAACAGGCCAAAGAGAGAATATGAGCATCAAAAAGAATAATGACCAAAACTGATGGAAAAACACTGAACATATACAAATCCACGAGCTTATGATGCTCAAAAAAGGAAAAGCCCAAAATAATAATCATGAAAAGAAAAAAAGCAACATCAAATAAAACACTTTCATGTTTTGGAAGCAGTTAGCACACCAACTGGAATAGTTAATGTGCCAATTCCTTATTCTGAAAACTAAAATTAATGAGAAAAAAATAAGCATCTGTCCTACTTGTCCTGGACAAACAGGTTCAGGTTGACTGAATAGTCCCAAATTGATAAGAATTTCTTCTTCTTTACAGAAAAGTCAGCCAATAAATGTAAAAAATGACAATTTAAAAATCACCATTTTGCCACCCCTAACACAGTAAGTGATTATGGCAAGGACTATTAAGAGCTAACAAAAATCATTAAGTGGAAGGTTGATGGAACACTGTAAGACACTAAAATATCACTCCCAACAGATTATCTTCTAATGGTAAAGGGAAAAATAAAACCTAAGATTAGAGGCCCAGGTTGATATAACCTGAATCCAGTGATAAAAGTGGATAATCCAACATAAGTATCTCAGCTCCTCACATACACTATTAATAGGCACAGTGTGACCAGTGATGGATTTGTCCCAGATGTATTGAACCTGAATCTAATTAAGGCCCTTAGATCTGACTTCTAGTTTAAGAGAAATATGGGAGACAAAGGATAAAGGCAGAGGACATCTGGGAAGCAGATGGACAGATGTAAAACACGACATGCTGCAAGAACAGTTAACCTAATCCCAGCAACAAATCAATGGCCAAATAGGGTGAGTTGGGGGAACCAAAGAGAAGAGTACTCTAGATTAAAAGACTAATAACCTATGACTTAACAACTAAAAGTAATATGTGGACCTTATTTGGATCTTCATTCAAAGAAACCAACTGCAAAATGGTATCCAAGGGACAACCCAGAAAGTTTGAATATGATGGATTATTGGAAAATATTAAATTCTAATAATTTTGTAAGGTGAGATAATGGCATTATAGCTAAGTATGAAAATCTTTTTAAAATCTTTATAGTAAGAATTTTTATAGTCTTCTTTTTCCTCAAGTCTTTCTGGCTAAATTTTACTTCATTCTTAATAATAAAATGCAGTTATCTTTTCTTTATGGTAGAAATAAATTGACAGCACAGATTACCAGGGAAGTGAGAAACTCAATCACAGAAGTCAGAGTGAACCTACTAGGGATCTGGCCTCTAACCCTTTCTCACTATTTCATGGGTAGGAATCTTTATGAACATGTATTCCCAATATATTTAAATTTATTTATAAATTATATATATATGTATTAGTTTACTAACATATTGTGTGTAATAAAAAGCAGAAGAAATTTTAAAAGGTAAGAAAAAAAGCTGTATGTTGAATTTTGCCTATTTTGCTCTCATATCCCAGTCTGGAGACGACTCAACTAGGCCCCTGGGAAGGGTAAGTTTTAACTCTATTTGCAGAGGTATTAAATAATTATTAACCTTAAACACCAGTTGTGACAATAGTTTTCTATCCCATTACACACAAACTAATGGAAAAAGGACAATTTCTCAGGATTGTCACCTTCTACTGGAAGACCACAGCTTTGTCAAATTATATTTCTGCAAAGCATATGACCACAAGAGTCAAAACACTGCCTATAGAAAACTTTCAACAGAGCAACCCATGCAGGAAAAAAACAGGAGGGTGTTTAATCCCAATGATTAAAAGAAAAAGTATGTTCCTAATGGAAGAAAACTTGTTTCATTTCCAAAAGATCCTAACTATATAAAAAACATAAGTTTACTAAGAAAATTCTTTTCGCAGTATAAGCTCAGGAGGTTGGATTAGAAAAAGCTTTACTTAGATTTCTATAATTTCTATTTACTTAGATTTCTATAAATGAGAGTTCTTATTTGTATAATTCATGTTTTAAATGTGACCTGTTTCTACAAACATTAATTTAGCATTAAGCTTTTCTGCAAGAGTAAAGACCTAAATCTATAGATCATTTTTTCTCTCAAAAACAAATACAGTCGAGATCAAAACAGTTTCAGTCTATATATGAATTATTTCACATAATGAAAAATAAATGCAGAATAACATACAGACACCCCCACGTGCAAGGTGAACAAAGAATGAGCTTCCTATTAAATCTGCAATTTTGTGAGTATCTACTAAAAATTAAGAAATCAATGGAAGTATCCGAAATACTGTTTATAAAATACAAGTAAATTTCTCTTCCTCTTTTACACATAATATACAGAAATTAATTTTTGGTCTCATCCTCAGTCCAAATATTCAAAGCCCCTTACACCACATGGCTTCTTATTAAAGACATCTGCTTTACACGTCACAATGTAGTCCCCAACAGAGCAAATAACTTGCAATTTGGTGGAAGAAGCCAGGAAATCGCTCCTCATCCTCTTCAGCAGAACTAAGGGGTAAATCCTAGGTACTAAGGAAGGAATTTCTCATAGATTATCCCTATATAGGGATATGTTGCCTGAGGTCTCTGAGACACAAACCATAGGACACCTAACAGTAACCCCATTCTATCAGACTCTACCTCCTCACCCCTCAGAGATACAGAAACTGAATTCTAAGGCCTTGGTTTACTCAACTTAGTTTTCCTTACCTCTTCTGGTAAGGAGAAAAACCTCTGTCAACAGTGTCTCCTCAACCTTGCCTTTCTTTCTCTAATTACTCCCAATGGGAAGGACCACCGTGTGTTGTCAAAGAATCCTCACAGCTGCCCCCACAGAAGTGCTTGGAAGTGATTTTGCAAGCCCTGGAATCTGGTTCTAAGGGGGGCTCACATTTGGGGAAGGCTTACTGTCTTCCCACAAGCCTACACCCAGCTCTGGTAACAGCTCCCAAGTCAAGATCTCTAGAAGGCAATGGTCAGGATTTTGACAGATGAAAACAAGATCTTCCACCATAGGGAAGAGCACAAAGACAATCAGCATAAAAGTAATTCCAGAAGTGGGAAACTGTGTATTCTCAAGTCAGTCTAAAACCAGCTTCTACCAAAAAAAAAAAAAAAAAAAAAACAGAAGGAGAGACAAGTAGGTAACTACAGTCACTGCTGCTTAGGAAAGTATCTGTCTGTCTGGGGCCTATCTATACAGGTATTTGTATCTGAAACTATTTTCATATACCACTTAGTATTTATTCTTATGTTAAAAAAAAAATCTATAACAAAGCTCCTACAAAACTAAATTCCTACCATAATACTATAAAAAAATAAAAGCACAAACACAACTTACCAAAAACAAGAATGAACAGTGTATTTAAAGATACCACCCAGAAGACATGTTCCTAAAGGAAAAAAAGCATCAACAAAGCATATTCAATACATATTTAATATATGTTTAATTGGACTATTCCACTTATTTAGCTAGAACCAAATACTAAAAACAGTTAAGATTGAAATTTTCCCTCTATTGTTTTGGGATTTCAATCTAGACATAATATGTAACTTTCATTTTTCATTAGCTAGCTCATACAACTAAGCCTAATACAACTCAAAAATGTTACATGTAGAAAAAACAAATTCATTTATAAATACTTCCTTTTTAGAAATAATCTAACACAAATTACATATATTTTCATAAATACCAGATTTCATTTAAATCAAATGACACCAAAAATTTCAAATGGAGAAAAATTTGAAAGCCAAATTAATTGTAAACATCACGTTAATGTCAACTGCAGTGTTTCTTTCAACATCTACTCTTCTTTCTTGACACCTACAAGGCCACTACTGCCTGGCTACCTCTCCTTTGGAAAACTCTAGCTTGATCTCCCTCTGGTCCCCCCACTCCCTGTGGTGCGCTAATTTTCTTTGTCCTGTCTCACCTGACCATCTGGTCACCTCCCACAGTTACATACTGTCGCCTCTAAGGTGACAGCTGTCTACCTATTCCTTCAGCCATGTTGCACACACTTTAGCTATGCCCCATGCTGACACTGACCAGACTGCCCAAGTCCATTCATTTATGCCCACGACCTTCCCTAACCATCAGGTTAAATGATCCTTCGAAAGATCTTTTGTCTAAAAAAAGGATTTCTCTGTTCAGGTCCCTAATCTTCCACAAATCCAACCAGCAAGAAGGGTAATTAGTTTGTAAATGACTACTACATTTCTTCTCACCATGCTGGCTCAATTTTTTCAACCTCTCTGCCTTAAGGGCTCCTAAATTTCCCCTATCCCCAACATATTTTATGCTTCAACCTCTAAGTTATCTTCACTGAAAATCTCCTGCTGACAAACTCCACTCCACTAAGAAAGACCTAATCAAACTCCCTTTTGTGCCCCTTGTGTCCTGTGCACACTTTTTGTCACTGAGTCTCCAAAACGTTCCTTGTTTACATGTGCATTTCTCTCTACCTCAATATAGTGCATCTTTGAGAACAGGGACCCTGTCTCATTCATCACTGAACTCCCCAGTGCCTATCACAATAGCCAGCACACGTCTTCATATTAAATATTTTTTACTAAAATAATGAATTCATCCTGTCAAAAGTTTTTTCAATAATTCAAATGGGTTTCAGTCAACACCACTACCTTAACGACTTCTGTCCATCATTTATGAGGAACTGGCAGGGTAATAAATATAAATCAGTATGTGGCCAAATAATGCTTTCTATACTGACTGTGATCAAACCATGACTAGAAGCTCATTAATACCACATTCCCACTAAACTGTGGAATTATACCAGATATGTTCCTAAAAATCTACACACTGCTAAATTCAACATCCTCTTCTGGTTAACATCTGGAGCCAGCCTGAGGAGAAGGCCAACACTGAGGACAGCAAAGGAGATAGATGGAGATATCTGGGTCTCTGAGGACATTGTTGGGCTTACGGATCAAGCAACCTCAAGCTCATTCTTCCTCCGGACTTCCTGTTTTATTAATGTTCCAACCAGTAGGGTTCTGCTACCTGCAGCCAAAGTCATCTTAAGCTATTTAAAAATCTCAAATGGCAAATAACTTCATATTACAGGACCTGAAAACAGCATCATTTCTTCTTTAAAGAACAACTTCTTTAAAGAATTGCTCTCACCTTAGAGTTGCAACCTTTACTAATAAGGCAGAGTTCCTAGGTAAAGATAGGTGGGGTTCAGCAAACAGGAAAACCTAACATCAGCCTGGGGTGTCTAACTGTGTAAATATGCAAAACCACTTTGCTTCCACCAGTACAGGCAATAAACACTGCAAGATGGAACTTTAAAAGAAGACCAAGTTCTTTTTAACTACCATTAACTTTGAAGTTTATTTTCTTTACTAAAAATCAAATATTTAATAATTTTTAAAAAATAGTTATTACCTTTATGCTTTTTTAATATTTTCAGCACACTAAACATACAATCTTCAACATATAAAGTAATCAAAAGCTAAAAGGCATCTTGACCTTTACTACATACTATAAATGTGAAGTTTCTGAATCACTAAGACAACTCCAATTCTGTTATTAAAAAGAATTCGCTTTGGCGGGGTGCAGTGGCTCACGCCTATAATCCCAGCACTCTGGGAAACCGAGGTGGGTGGATCACGAGGTCAGGAGATTGAGACCATCCTGACTAACACGGTGAAACTTCATCTCTACTGAAAATACAAAAAATTAGCTGGGCGTGGTGGCCGGCTCCTATAGTCCCAGCTACTCAAGAGGCTAAAGCAGGAGAATGGTGTGAACCTAGGAAGCAGAGGATACAGTGAGCCGAGATCTCGCCACTGCACTCCAGCCTGAGTGACAGAGCGAGACTCCGTTATAAAAATAAATACATAAATAAATTAATTAGTTTCACTTACCAGAAAAACTAGTGATCCATCAAGTCCTAGCATCTAAAAATAAACAAAAACGATAAGCATTAAGATTCAACAGAACTTTCTATCCTAATTTATGAAAAGCCTCATTTTCTTTTCAATATCTTTAAATATAGTCCTCCATCCACAACTTTCCATTACTTCCTATCATTTTCAGAAAATAAATAAATTTCTGTTTCTGAATGACAGTTTTATATTTTGAGTCTCCTTTTACTCAAAATTACATGATTTATAAAGTCTAAAAAAATTCCATCTTGGATTCGTTACTGAAGATATAGAGCTAATTAAGACTACTTCATAATATAACTGTATTATTTTGTCAACTGAAGCATGAAAATACTATTTAAATTTAAATTGTTATTTTGTTTTTCAAAAGTCCACAATGTCAGGTAAAACATTTCCTAAATGGAACAAGGTTTCGTAAGAGAGAAGAAAAAGCCATCAACATCACAATATTTTCACCACAAACAGTATATCACTTAACTTTCACTAGGAATGAAAATTCCAGTAACTTTTCATCAACTGTAACCATAACATCTAAATATAACAAAGTTTAAAATATATTTTAGGATTAAAACACCAGGATACTTGACAGAAAAAGGTCTTACTCTTTCCCATGTAAGCTCTTCAGCAGCTCGGTCCCATTCTAAAGCATTCCAATTCATGTCATCTGAAAATATAATTGCAATTTAAAGATTACTAATGGAATTTGAACTAAAAATAATAAATAATAAAAAAATAATAAAATGCACTAAAAAGAGTAAAACTTAGTACTTTGTAAGCTGTTGTTGAGAAGCTAAGCCACATTTCCATACCGAGTATTTGCTTGTCAGGGAACAAATAAGAATAAAAACATACATATAAATAAATACTACATATAAAGTAATGTAATCCTAGACTGAGATAAATGCCAGAAAGGGAACAAACAGGGTTATGTGAAAGAGAGGAATTCAATAGCTCTAAGCCAGGAAAGAATCTGGCAGATTTGAGAAAAGGAAACCAGGGGACGAGGACATTCTGAGTAATGATATGGGTAGCAGAAGACAGAAATCAGATCATACAAGAGGAATGTGGAGTCTGGATTTTATTCTTTAGTAATGGGAAAACTACTAAAAGATTTAAAGGCAGCAGAGTAATATGAATTATGTGGAGCAAGAATGGAAGGAGAAAGAATAGTTAGGAGCTACTGTATTAGATCAAGGGAGAGAAATAATAGCCAGACCCAAAGGTAGCAGCAAGCTGTATTCGCAGAGCCTCTGACCTCTCCCTGCAAAGGTTCCCTGTTACCATTACACAAGCCACTTTTCATCATCCTTCAGAGGTCTCAGCTCAAATACCAGGTACTCTGAGCTACCTGGGAAACCTTATTTAAGACAGGTCTCGGCTGGGGGCAAAATGGCTCACGCCTGTAATCTTAGCACTTTGGGAGGCTGAGGCAGGAGGATCACTTGCGCCCAGGAGTTCAAGACCAGCCAGGACAACAGGGAGAACCCATCTTTACCAAGGAAAACAAAAACAAAAACAAAATTAGCTGGGCATGGTGGCACACACCTGTGGTCCCAGCTACTTGGGGAGTTCAGGTAGGAGGATCACTTGAGCCCAAAAGGTCAAGGCTGCAGTGAGCTGTGTTCCTGCCACTGTACTCCAGCCCGGGTGACAGGGCAAAACCTTGTCTCAAAAAAAAGTAAATTAATTAAATAGGTCTCTCCCCAACGGCATCCTCAGAGCAACCTGCACAACACTTATCACACAACATGTCTTTCCTACTTTTTCACTAAACCAGAAACTCCAGGAATGCAGCAGTCTAATGTTTTGGTCGCAGTTACATGCTCAGCGTCTAACAGAGTGCCTGACACAAAGAGACAATCAAGTATCAGGCATGCCAAGCAGACCTAGAGACAGTGCAAAGCTTGACAGAAAAACTGTGGTGGGAGGGAGGAGGGGAAGTGAGTGACCGACAGCTGACTGGCAGACTCTGTCTTGGATCTTTTTTTTTTTTTGAGACCGAATCTTGCTCTGTCACCCAGGCTGGAGTGCAGTGACATGATCTCAGCTCCCTGCAACCTCTGCCTCCTGGGTTCAAGTGATTCTCCTATCTCAGCCTCCCAAGTAGCTGGGATTACAGGTGTGTGCCACCACGCCCAGCTAATTTTTGTATTTTTAGTAGAGATGGGGTTTCACCATGTTGGCGAAGCTGGTCTCAAACTCCTGACGATCTCAAGTGATCTACCCACCTCCTGTCTTGGATCTTATTTTATATGCTAGAGTTTACACTGCTAGAAAATGAGACATTGATTTATTTGGATGGCACCTTGTCTGCAGTATACACTTCAAGATTCTTTTTCAATTTTAAAAATTGCACTGACTCAAGGGACATGGAAAGACAGAAGCAAATGAATGTGGTAAATCTGTACCAAAGTCCTTTATTTTAAAAAAAGTAGTACCTAATCCAACTTAAAAAATAATTTCTTCCTATCTATCCTATAAAAAAAGTCCCTGTGTAAAAAGGATTTTAAAACATAAAACATGCTGTTTCATAGAAAAAAACATATTTATGTACATCCATAAATGCCAGTTTGCCAAAATAAAGTAAAAATAAGTTAGAAATAGAACTTCACAACATTAAAATTTGAAAATGCCAGCCCTTTTCCTCAATGCAAGTTGAGAACAGATTTGCAGTGCTGAAGACTGAGGACACACAAGCAGCCATTACCCTGGGCTCCGTTATTAGCATCTGCCGCATCTTCCACACCAGCGTCATCTTCCTCCTCATTGTCCTCCTCCTCCTCTTCTGCCTGGTCATCCTGGGCATCAGGGTTTTCCCCCACCACTGCATTCTCAGCTGGTGGGTTAGCAGGCTGATCAGCAGCAACATTTTCTGCACCATTTCCTCCTGCTGGAGCCTAAAATCACAGAAAAGCCCAGAAATTTAGATCCACTTGTCTGTTTTGCTCTGTTTCCAAATCACATTATTCTTGCTAAAACAAACAAACAAACTAGGCCAGGTGTAGTGGCTCATGCCTGTAATCCTGGCACTTTGGGAGGCGACGGCAGGCAGATTGCTTGAGCCCAAGAGTTCAAGACCAGCCTGGCCAGCACAGCAAGACCCTGTCTCTACATAAAATTAAGAAGTTAGCCAGGCATGGTGGTTTGCGCCTGTAGTCCCAGCTACTCAGGAGGCTGAGGTAGGAGGATCTCTTGAGCCCGGAGGTTGTAAGGCTGCAGTTAGGTGGGATCATGCCACTGCACGCCAGCCTGAGTGACAGAGCAAGACCCAATCTCAAAAAAACAAAACAAACAAAAAACTAGAAAACAAATATAATCTCTACCAAACTCTTTTTAAAAAGAAAACCTTTCAAAGACATCTTTTTTAAATGTATCCGATGTGGGATCAATTTTAGTATATAGGAACATAACCTCACTTCATAGTGCCCATATTCGTTCAGTATAATTTAGCGGATTAACAGAAAACCATTATAGAAAATGGTTAACAAACCTTACTCTCTTAAAAACATCATTCTGTAGTCCTCCTTATAGGACAGCCTTTGTCTTTATTGACAGCATCAGGGATGAAAATACATTTTTTTAAAAATGCACATACATATATACATATACGCAACTTAATTCTGTTAACAAACACTTGAGGAAATGTTTTCAAATTTCTGCTCAGTGGGTAAGATTGTGCACACGGACTTTAGTATACCCCCAATGCCGTCCCTACTCTAGCTAGAAAATTAAGAGGCAAAGTTATAACAACACTTTCTTGATTTTTCACATCTCTCTTCATCTTCACTCAAACCTTTCCACTGCCCTCCTTTCTAATAACAAAAGAACATTTATGAGGGACATGGAAGTCAAGAGTTTGAGTCTTAGAGAGAGACAATAATTCTCATGACCTACCTAAGTAAAATCAATTTTGGAGAAGGGGAGTTACCTCATTTTGGTGATGTCCCGCAGCATTGAAGGGTGGGGCAGCGTGCTCCAACCAAATTGGTGCTCCCCCATGGACTATCTGCTCTCTCAACCACACCAGGCTGATGAATGCACACAGTGTGCATGTCACCACAAAACAACCCTGCAAACAATCTGCCAACAAATTTTCCCTATTAAAAAAAAAAAAAGTACATATAATTACTCCAAAGAACACTTAAAATTAGGAAAATAAAGATAAAATGTTTTATTTTACACTAAGTCTCAGGAAAAAAACAGCCAGAAAAATAAATAATAATTTTTTGGATGAAAATCTCAAGTTTCTCCAACAGAACTATTTGTGATTATGGTGAAATTCTATTTATAAGAGAACCTATACATATTTATATACTTGTATTATATATCTTATTTAGGCATCAAATACCATCAAAACTATATGGAAATTACCTATCCATAGCCTATCTTTTGAAAATGGCCTAGAAACAGAAAGGCAGAAAGCAAAAAAGACAAAAGCAGTCTAATACTTGACAAAGGCCATGCATTAAACTTATGTAATTTACCAAAGGTTAAAAACTCTGTCCAACTCTAAGAATTTCTGTATCCTTATTTTACACACGTTTAAAAATGTGATTAGCTGACACTTGAACTCACACAAATTAATAGAATCATCAAATCAGAAAAGAGGAGAAGCTCCTCCAGACAAGTCTAATGACAACATAAAGAAATGAAGGTTAAGAGATATTCAGGATGCCATATGTAAGACAAAGAGGTCTATTACAAATTTTATAGAAGTTTGTCACTTGGCCAGGCGTGGTAGCTCATGCCTGTAATCCCAGCACTTTGGGAGGCCAAGGCAGGCGGATCACCTGAGGTCAGGAGTTTGAGACCAGCCTGGCCAACACGGTGAAACCCCATCTGTACTAAAAATACAAAAATTAGCCAGGCATGATGGTGTGCGCCTATAATTCCAGCTACTCGGGAGGCTGAAGCAGGAGAATGGCTTGAACCCAGGAGGTGGGTTTTGCAGTGAGCCAAGATTGAGCCACCGCACTCCAGCATGGGTACAGAGTGAGACTCTATCTCAAAAAAAAAGTTTTTCATTCAGAAAGCAAATCAAGTTTTGATGCTAACTGCAAATATACCAAAAGTGTATTCGTTTCTCAACAAATCCAGAAAGGTGAAGTACGGTTCTTTTGGTAATCATACAAGAAAATGCATCACATGTTGTGATACCAAGGACCACTTTCTCCTTTTCCTCTCTTACTTAAGAGGCTTATCTTTCCTTCCCTAGTCCATGTTTATGATTTCAGAATTATTCACAGATAACTCAAACACCTCTGAACTATCAGCCACTGGAAAATCCATTATTTTAATGGAATCACTTTTTTCCTCCATAGAAAACCTGAGAAGGGTCAATCTGGTAGACCTTGACCCACCAGCGCCAAACTTAAACTAAACTGGCATGGCCCCTAGAAAATATAGTCTGCAGTATGTCCTGAATCAAAAGAGGAATCCTAACTACCACCTTACTAAGGAACTCTCCAGGCTATTACATTCTGAAAGGTTTGGACCAAAATATCCCCTTTATATCTTCCTTGCCATCAGCAATAATCCTAACTGTTTGTTACAGATTTTAAACATCTGGTGACAAACTCTAGTCCTTTTCGCTTATTCCTTTAATCTGGGCTGGTTTTGTGAATCCTGGAGAGAAGTGATGCTGCCTAAGTTCCAGAGCCCAGAGGAGGGCTTGCAAGCTTCCTCTCTTGCCCTTTTAGAATGCTGCCCTGAGACTACCATGTAAAGAAGCCCCACTAGCATTCCAGAAGATAAGAGGCCATAAGCAGGAGAACCAAGGCATCTCAGATAAACCATCTTAGGTCATTAAGTCTCAGTAAAACAGCTGAGTGACCTAAGCAAGCCCAATAGTTGAAAAGTTCAGCTGAGCCCAGCCCAAACTGCTGACCCCAGAATTATAAGCAAATAAAATGGTAGTTGTTTTAAACCACTAAGGTTTGGGACAGTTTGTTTTGCAGCAATAGATAACTGATACAGTGCACCTAGAGATGACCTCAATTACTGAGCTACAGAATATATAGAAACTGATAAGACACCAAGGAAATTTAAAGTAAAATTTCACAGAAAAAAAAAATTCTGTAGAGTACAAAATATTACTCAAAAAAAAAAGTAGTTTGGCCACAACGGCTATCAGAAAAACTGGCTCAATTTTTCAAACTGTAAAAGGCAGCTTAGGACTATAAAACCAAGCCATGTTTGTAATTTAGTTTGACTAGCCCCACTAGGCTTCCAGTGGTCCTCTGTAGTCAATGAATAGTCTATTGAAAGCAATTCAGGTGACCCTCAAACCAATCAGGTCAGAGGAAAAAAGAAGCCTGCCAATATAAGGCAAGCAAGAATGCTTAATGTCAAGATATAGTAAAGTAACTACAGGCAAGTTTTTAGCATTTATATTCTAATAATCATGGAAAACATTTAAAAAATAAATCTGAGTTCAAATGTGCATGTTAAAAACATATTAAAATGAACTCTTGGCCAAGCACAGTGACTCATGCCTGTAATCTCAGCACTTTGAGACACTGAAGTGGGCAGATTACTTGAGGTTAGGAGTTTGAGATGAGCCTGGCTATCATGGTGAAACTCCATCTTTACTAAAAATTTTAAAAAAATTAGCCTGGCTTGGGACCACACGCCTGTAATCCCAGCTACTCAGGAGGCTGAAGCAGGAGAATCATTTGAACCCACGAGGAAGAAGTTGCAGTGAGCAGAGATCACACCACTGCACCCTACCATAGGTAACAGAGTGAGGCTCCATTTAAAAAAAAAAAAAAAAAAAAAACTCTTATGAACATATATCTCAAACTGCATGACAGCCTATTTAGAAAGTCATCCCAGCTGTGCGCGGCGGCTCATGCCTGTAATCCACGTATTTTGGGAGCCCGAAGCGGGTGGATCACCTGAGGTCAGGAGTTTGAGACCAATGTGGCCAACATGGTGAAACCCTGTCTCTACTAAAAATACAAAAATCAGCCAGGCATGGTAGCGGGCTACCAGGGAGGCTGAGGCAGAAGAATCACTTGAACCCAGGAGGCAGAGGTTGCAGTGAGCCGAGATAGCAATACTGCACTCCAGCCTGGACAACAGAACAAGACTCCATCTCAAAAAAAAAAAAAAGAAAGAAAAGTCATCCCATCATTACAAAACAGTCCCATGAAACAGGTATGTTTTAAAAGAAATGTCATTTACATTTATCAGCTACTTCTACTGCAGCTAAAACTGTTAGTGTAATAGACAAATTATTTTTTCTCAAAACAGAAGAATTTACAAATTATAATAAAAACAAATATGCAAGGAAAAAAGCAAGCATCATCTACATCATGCAACATTCATCACACAGGTTCAATACTCACGTCGACAGCATATCTAATGGCAGTGTCAGTAGTGAGCTCACAGAGCCAGTAAACAAGCACTTGTAGATGCGGCCTACCGAAAAAGAGCATGATGGCATACAGTCACAACTCGCATCATGAACTCATATAGCTGCTCAAGAAAGCAGAAGTAAAGTGGAACACCACAAATGCCACTGAAATAAACATTTAGTCTTTACAAACCTAAGTCTCAAAATATTAAATTTTTAAAAACATGATCAAGCACAAATAGAGTGATAATCAAGAGTAAATGTTACACAATCATGTTTAGTGCTTAGATTCTCTCTAGGTTTACTTTTTTTTTTTTAATTGAATGAGCTTAGATATTTGAAAAGCAAAATCTAAAGTAAAGATCTCCAAAATTATAATATAAAGAATTTTTTAAATTCTAGAATTCCAAAATTCATTAAGTCTGCTCATGACAATAAAATGTTTCAGTTTTGGAAGTATAAGTCTTTGAAATTAAGAGAATTTTTCAGTACAGTATGTACTGCAATGCCATAAATGGCAACCTGACAATCAGTATTTTAAAAGCACAGATTCAGAGGTTCTCTAAAATACAGAATATATTACTCTAAATTCTGGCCATTTAGAGAAAGACAAAGTTTGGGTGAATGTACTGCTATCAAGGCAGAAAGTCTTTTAGTTAGGAAGGCAGAATTCTAGACAGAATGAGATAACAGACCACAGATTTGAAAATGGGGCACAAGAATAAAAACCTGAGGCTTTCTTTCAAACCAGTATTTGTGTATTAGCTTAAGCATTCCCTATATAGCCTTGTATCAGAGACTTCAGTTCAGATTTTCAGTGACTTCAATGGCTGTTTTCAAAACCAAGTCAAAATGGAAAGGTAGGAAAAGAATTTCTGTAATAAAAATTACTTACATGTGTTTATAAAATACTCACACAAGTATGCTTGTAACAATGTAAAACTGACAAACCAAATGTTTAGATAGGTAAATGAATTCATATGCAATAGGCCTTCTTACTACAGAGTGCTGTGCACCATTAAAAAAAAAAAAAAAAAGGGCAGCAGAACACTCACTTACATGGAAAGACCACCAGAATACGATGCTAAGCTAAAGAGAAAAGTTACAGAATATGTATCATGAGATGTAATTTAAATTGTGCGTATCTGTATATAAACAAGTCAGAACAGAAAACAAGCTTGTGATTAATAACTGTTAAATCTTATAAGTCCTTACTTTTGCCTATTTCATCTACTGATTTCAGAGAGGCATGTAAGTCTTCCACTATGACTGTGACTGTTTAATGTATTTCAAGGCCCAGTTTTCTGGTTAGCCATTTGCTAACAAAACTATTTTTGTATCTCTTTAGCATTAACCTGTGCTGCTTTGTATTTATCTCTTGTAGTAGTGCAAGTTTTATACCTACACATCTTTGAAGCTCTCTCGTAACAGAGAAATCTAATCCCTGATGATTACAGACGTATTTAATTTTATTTCCCTACTTCCTTCCTCCGCCTTCCCTTCCTTTCCTGCCTTTGTTTGAAATTTCCAGATTTTATTTGCTGTTTCCTACTCATCCTATTTCTAGTCTTCTAGCTGTTGCCCTTGAGTTTTGTTATGTCTTTATTAAAGTACATTTTACATAAATCTTAAGCGTACAGATGGGTGAATTCTTAAAATATACATGTCTTGGGTAATCACCACCCAAATCAAGATGTTCAACACTTCCAGCTCCCCAGAAGGCTCCCTCAAGCTTCTTCCGAGGCAAAAGCCCCTGCAAAAGGTAACCACTATTCAGATCTCTATCACTATAGATGAATTTAACCTGTTTTAAAATTTCACACACATGCAGTCACACAATTTTGTGCCTGAAATAAAATTCATCCATGTTATTCCATGTCACAATAGTCAGCTCTTTTTCCCTGCTATGTAGTATTCCATTGCATGAATAAACCACAATGTATCCATTCTACTATTAATAGGCATTTGACTGATTTCAGTTTTTAAGTACTATTAATAAAAATGCTGTGGTCATTCTTATACATATGTTCTTTAGTGAACAGAAACTTCTTGTTCTGTTAGTTATATTCCCAAGAATGGAACTGCTAGATCATAAGGTATTTGTATACAATATTTAGCATCAGCAGATACTGCCAAACAGTTTTCCAAAGTGGTTATAACATATGCACTCCTCCTCGATCACTGTACACGTGTTCTAGATGCTCTACATCCTAAGCAACATTTGGCACTGTCTACTCTTTTTATTTTTAGTCACCCTCCTTCTGCATTTCTCTAATGATGCTGAACGCTTTTTCATGTGTTTATTGGCTACTGTCATCCCTTGGTATCCATGGGGAATGGGTTCCAGGAATCTCCTCAATAATAAACAGATGCTCAAATTCCACAGTTAGCATTGCAGAACCCACAGACATGGAGAGCTTAGTATATTTAGCTGTTTTTCCAGAAATACCTGTTCAGACCTTCTGTCCACTGCTTAACTGAGATGTGTTTGCCTTTCTGTTATTGATTTATATACTCTAGATACAAGTCCTTTGTTGGATTATGTGTACTGCAAATATCTTCGCTCATTCTATGGCTTGGTTTGCCTTTCAATTTTTTATTTATTTATTTTTTTTTTTGCGTGCCAGAATTAAATTGCCTTTTATTCTTAAAAGTGTCTAAGGATGAACATAAGTTCTTAACTTTAATTATGTTCAACTTGCTAATATTTTCTTTTATGCTTATTCTCCTATATTTTACTTTAGAAGTTTCTTTTTAACTTTCACATTCAGGCTTTTATCTCAAATTAATTTCTGGGTTAGGTTGAGGTCATGGTATGATTCATTTTTTTCTGTATGGCCATCTGGTTGTTGCAATACCATTTACCGAAAAAACCATCTTTTTTCCACTGATCTGTGGTGGCACTTTTGTCATTAATAATGAAACAATGTAGCTGTGAGTCTAATTCTGGGTAGTTGTGAGTCTAGTCTACATTTTTAATGCACAGTTATGCTCTATTTTTCTACCTACATCTAGAACATCTATAATCTCCCCACAAATGAGATAAGCAATTTTAAAAGCGTGAATTTCTATGTTCCTGTCACAATTTCTCCCACATTAAGATCATCTGGAATTTCAGTTCCAGGCTGTTACCCAAAAACTATTAATTATTGTAGATTAACAATCGAGACTTAGCTATATGAAACACTTCTTTGAATCTCACATCTTTCTCTCTTTGATTCCTTGCTCATTTAGTAGAGTATATCCTCAGTTTTTTCAAAAAGGTTTAAGGTGGTAAATTTTCCAATCTCTCACATCTATTGAAACATCTGTAGTTTGTCCTTCCATCTGAGAGTAATTTGCAGGAAGGGAATTTTAGGTTCAAAAACATGAAACTTTGAGTTTCCACTGTCTTCGAGCATTCAACATTGCTAATTTTAAGTCTGATGCCACTTTGATTTTCTTTACTTTGTTGGATAATCTGGAAGCACACAATCTCTATACCTCTATCACCATCGCCACATTACCCAGCTCTGGAAAACTTGAGAATATGTCTAGGTTCATGAGACTTTTCCTTTACCATGGTCAGCTTTCTCTTTCAATCTAAAAGACACCAATTGTTTCCTCATCTCCACTGTCTCTTTTACCTTGTGGAACTACTTACTAGACAGATACTGAAACAACTAGATTAGCCTCCATTTCTCTATATTTACTTCTCATAACTACTTTGTCCCTCTGAGTTTCATCCTGGGAGAATTCCTTCATACAATTTTCTAGCTAACTCACTCTTCAACAGTACCTATATTCTGCTAGTTGGTGTATCTTCCAAGAATTTCATTTCCATAGGTAATCAACATTATTTTACCATATTTTAAGGAGACATGAAGATATTAATTATGCTAATTTAAAATTTTGTTTAATGACTCTTATCTATATACTCTGCCACCCATATACTACATACTTCTCTCCATGTCTATAAGAACAACAAAGAATCCAAGAGGATTCTTTGGATTAGGGGGGTTGATTAGCATATCAACCTCCCAAAGAGCCTCCTATATCTGAAAGATAAGCCTCCAAATTATTTAGGACCATTACATGTATGAGTATTTTTTAATTTTATTTTAATTTTATTTGTATTTTATTGAGGTGACATCTCACTCTGTTGCCCAAGCTGGAGTGTAGTAGCGTGATCTCAGCTCACTGAAACCTCTGTCTCCCGGGTTCAAGTGATTCTCCTGTCTTAGCCTCCCGAGTAGCTGGGATTACAGGCGCACACTACCACACCCGGCTAATTTTTGTATTTTTAGTAGAGCCGGGGTTTCACCATGTTGGTCAGGCTGGACTCGAACTCCTGACCTCAAGTGATCCTCCCACCTCGGCCTCCCAAAGTGCTGGGATTACAGATGTGAGCAACCACACCCGGCCATGTGAGTATTTTTTTAAAGGAGGGTTGTGGAATCCCAAAAGAATTCATTTTTTGCAGTCCTTTTTTTTTTTTTTTTTTTTTTCCCGAGACAGAGTCTTGCTCTGTTGCCCAAGCTGGAGTGCAGTGGTGCGATCTCAGTTCACTGCAACCTCCGCCTCCTGGGTTCAAGCAATTCTCCTGCCTCAGCCTCCATGTTGGCCAGGCTAGTCTCAAACTCCTGACCTCGTGATCTGCCTACCTCGGCCTCCCAAAGTGCTGAGATTACAGGAATGAGCCACCATGCCCGGCCATCTTTTGTAGTCCTTGAAAGCTCTAGTATACTTCAAATCCAGTTATGATTTGATTTTTTCAATGCATTCATGAACTTTCATGGTTAGCCATTCTGTATGCTGTGTTCTTTCCCATATTCATTCAAGAAACTGACCTGTTAAACTCATTCTTAGTTCAGATGAACATCTTCTAAATAAGGCTTTCCTAATATGTGACATTCTGACATCAAATAACTAAACATCAAATAATAATATGATGCAATATTGCTTTATAATATCAAGTAGTTATGCAATGTTTAAATAACTCCAATAAGAGGCATGAATACTCACATGCTGTAAGAGGAACAACTCCCAACCATGCAAAGGCCACAAGTGTATAATGAAACCAATATCGTATTGCAGTACCAATACTTGTAACCAGTCCAGCAAATATGTCTTGAATTGGAAGCCGTGAAGGCATATCTGGAGAATAAACTATAAGCAGAAAAAAAGTACTTAAAATTTCATGAAGATTTGAAAATAGCTTAATTCATAAATATAAAATAGACATTAAACTTTCAATATTTGCCTTGTGCTTAATTTTCTTATTAAAAGAAATAAAACAAATAGTTACAATATCACATTTACCCAAGAAGTCATTTATGAGGCAAATCACGTGTGAAACGTGGAAATCAACAAAGGCCTCTGAGCAGGAAAAAAAATTCAACAGATGTTCACATCCCTTGCAAATAGCCATAAACTTCGTACAAGGCCCATTTACACATATTTTAACATTCAACCAATATAATCATCTGGTTTCCCAAATTATAAGATATAATAAAGCAAACAGGAGCAAAAGATGAAACTGAAAACATGCCATCAACACGCCCCCAAATATAAGCATTAAATAGCACTCAAAAAGCACAACAGTCTGCGGCAGATCATTTCACGTGGGAGCAAACATCCCACTGACATTTGTTAGCCACTTTCCCAATGTTAGCATAATACTTAAAATTTCAAACGATAAATTCAGATCTTCCCACTACTCTGCGAAATGTGGCTCAACACACTCAGAAAAAGAAAGGTTCTGCCACATTTTAGGATTCCCTTTTAAAATGGCTCCAATAAAAAAACCACTGCTTATTATTAAAAAGCTCTACCACAGGTAGCTCGGAAAGAACATAAAGGAAAAACACACACTTCCTTCTCCAGTAAGGCCAAAACAAGAACTTATGATATATCAGGGTTTAAAAGCAATGATCTAAAATTTTTAAGAGCAGTATCACAAAACGGTTCACACCCATAAACAATGAGAAATAAACAATTAACAAATAGCAACTTTTTTTTTTTTTTTTGGAGACAGAGTCTCACTCTGTTGCCCAGGCTGGAGTGTGGTGGCATAATCTCGGCTCACTGCAAACTCCGCCTCCCAGGTTCAAGTGATTCTCCTGCCTCAGGCTCCCAAGTAGCTGGGATTACAGGTGCCTACCACCACGCCTGGCTGATTTTCGTATTTTTAGTAGAGACAGGGTTTCCACCACGTTGGCCAGGCTAGCCTCAAACTTCTGACCTCAGGTGATCTGCCTGCCTCAGCCTTTCAAAGTGCTGGAATTACAGGCGTGAGCCACAGCGCCTGGCCACAAATAGCAACTTTTAATGACACATGCCCACAGATCATAGACTTCAATAGGATATCTGGCATATAAGAGCAAGTCATTAAAACCAGTAATAATAGAGGTTTTTTGGAAAACATAAAAGAAATAGAGAATATAACTACCAAATGAAAATTAAAATGTACAAAAAAAGCTTCTTCTGGCCTCAAAGTAAAAGGCCACGTATTTCCTATCAACTGAATTTCATGAAGATACTTAACTATTTAGTCATAGTTTCCTATGAATCTTGACAAGCTGTACAGCTTTTATGTACTACAGAAAATTAATTACTACAAAATAACAGAATTGACTTTTTTTAGACGAATATACAGCTCCAAAAGTGAAAGTGTAATAACTTTAATCATTTATACTCATCAAATAAAAACAAAGTAAAACACTAATTTATATTGAGAAGCTCAAGATGCTTTAAAGGAAACCACACACACACAACTAAAACACAAAAATCCTTTGTAAGGGAAGGCAATGTAGGGGATCCCAGAATGAAAAATTATGCTTCAAATACTTAATAATCTGCCAGCACAGTCCTCTACTTATTTAAGATGAAGCATATTAAGTATTAATAGGCACAGGAATTATAGTTAAAACCTTAAAGGTTGCAAAATATTTTATAAAGGCTTATGAAACACTGACCTTAAAAGTTAGTCTCATGAAAAAAACGGTAATTTAAAACTTTATTTGGCCAGGCAATGTGGCTCAAGCCTGTAATCCCAACACTTTGGGAGGCTGTGGCAGGAGAACTGCTTGAGGCCAGGAGTTCAAGACCAACCTGGGCAATATAGTGAGACCCCCCCCCAAACTCTATTTATTTATTTTTTTAAGTTTTATGGCTATTATTCTAACCTACACAACTTTAACTCAAAATATAGTCCAAATTTGAAGAGTAGTGAGTATCTGATGAAATCAAGGCATCATTAATTTTTCTAGGTGGATAACGGTATTATAGTTACGTTTTTGAAAAAGAACCCTTACCTTTTAGAGATACATACTGAAATACGTACAGATGAAATTATAAATGGTAGAATTATTTTTTAAATAATGGAGAAAAAATAAAAGGATAAAGAGGCAGGCAACAAGAGCATGTGTAAAACAAGACTGGCTATGATTGAAACTAAGTGATGGGTACACGTGGACTTGTTAGATTTTTGCATGTGTTCGAACTTTTCTATAATTAAAAGTAAAAAAATGTTTAAAGACAAAAAAAAAAAACACAAAAACCCACAAATTAAATCTCAAACATGTGTGTGATAAAAGAGGGCATACAGTTTTTAAAAATATTTTCCTAAATAAAATATCAATATTTCCTATTACTATCAAAGACAATCAAACTGAAAATAGTTGTTTTAAAGTACTTAAACACTTCTTCCCCCTTCCTCTGTCAACTGATCTAAACACCTTTATGCCATGAGTGATAACCAAACAAATGCAGTGAAAAGGTCTAAAGAACTTACTTGGTGTAAAAGCAAATCTGTGCTTGCATAATTCACAGTATTCTTTTCGACTGTGTTTCAGCCACTGAACTAAGCTGTAATTATAAACAGATTCATAAGTACAGAGTTTACAACAAAGAAACCTACAGTTTTGTTGAAAACATTGTTTTTATTAAAAATGTACATATCACAGAGCTTTTAGTTTCAAAATTTTCAAATTTAGAATACTCAACTTTTTGTAACCGCCTTCTAAAAATAAAAAACTACAACAGCTAGACATAAAAACAATACATTTTTCTACCATTAAAAAAGGTTCAATTAATCAAAACTGTGATTTCCTCAAAGCAAAATGAATATGAAAGAATCTCCAAGCATCAACATCAGTTTTAATCCTGGTCTGATAATACTGGTACCTGGTAGCTAGGTCTGCATTCTGGTTCTGCCACTAACTGGCTGGCTATGTGGCCTAGGACAAGTTATCTAACGTTCCTATGCTTCAGTTTCCTCATCTGCATAATAATAACACTCTACCTCATCACAGTTTTCTTATAAGAATTAAGTAAGTTGAAATGTACAAAACACTAAGAATAGTTCTTGGCAAAAAGTTATTCATAAATGTAAGCTACTATTATGCCAAGCAAAACTAGAAAATCATAACACTTTCGGAGAACAAAATAAGCTCTCCAGGGTAGAAATAACAATGGGTAATCACGTGTACCTGGAAGGGGATACACCAAAATAACAGCCATGGTATTAAGAATTAATGGATAATTTCTTTTCCAAATTTTTGAAATTTTACAATAAAAGGGCTTTTTTAGTTTCCTGTGCTCGGGACAATACAATAAAATTTTAAAAATAATTACAGAGAAAGTACATTGAAATGATCCTTGTTACTGTATACATGACAAAACTGAAGCTCCGACTTATACAACTTTCTAAAAGTATGACTTACCATTCTTGATGGATAAACTTAATACTGCCAGTACATACACAAGGATGATAAAGTGGTTTCTCAGGTGTTCCTTCCGACCGACACACTCTACATATGTCTGTCAATGAAAAAGGAAAATTGAATTTCCTTTGCTTATAACTTTTTTAAAAAAACAAGAGACAAGCATAAACCAAAATATTGGACATTAAAGCAAGAATCTATCACTTGACAAAACATTAATAGCATGGAGAACTGAAAGTTGTGATTAAGTTGTGATTCAAGTGTATATTTAAAACGAAAAAACTTCCTAAATAATGTATTAAAAGTTGTTCCTTTGTATGACAGCTTTTAAATAAACCAAAGTTGAAAATAACAGGAACAGATGATTTTATTTAAAACTGCACTCTCCACAACAAATAATAGAAATATGTAAAATCAGGTCGCCATTGGCATCCTAACAGTTTTAAACTCCAGTCTTTTTTTTTTTTTTTTGAGACGGAGTCTCGCTCTGTCACCCAGGCTGGAGTGCAATGGCACAATCTCAATGGAGTGCAATGGAGCTCAGTGCAAGCTCCACTTCCCGGGTTCACGCCATTCTCCTGCCTCGGAGTAGCTGGGATTATAGGCGCTCACGATTGCACCCAGCTAATTGTTTGTATTTTTTAGTAGAGACGGGGTTTCGTCGTGTTAGCCAGGATGGTCTCAATCTCCTGACCTCATGATCCACCCGCCTCGGCCTCCCAAAGTGCTGGGATTACAGGCGTAAGCCACGGCACCTGGCCTCCAGTCTTAACAATTTAATGGTTTAAAGTCCTAACAGCCTAAACTCCACAAAACACATCTGAGGACTCACCACAGTAACAGCAGTTAGAAGACATGCTTTTCATGTCGTCCCACCCCACAAGAGTGTGAAGTAGACAGACACAGAAACACACACACAGACTTCAAGGACTGGTTGGGGGAGGGGATACCCCAAAGCCACAAAGGCACCAGGCCACAGAGAGATGAGCCGGAAGCCACCTTAAGCAGAAGGCACAGGAGTCCAGTGCTAAGGGGTCCTTGGACCGCAGCCTTACCCCTCATGCCCAGCATTACGAGGCTCTAGGGGCACATTTGCCTGTCCTCCTGCCTGGAGTGGCCCCGAAGCAGCACGACGGTGGAGAAACCGCTACTGATCCTTCGCACTCTCGCTCTAAAGCTCCTACCAGGGTCCACTTAGGGAACCCTGGCTATAACTTTTATTTTAGACTGTTCTCAGCTATGCGTCAGGGCCAAGAGCCAATCCCTAGTGGCCTATCGAGGGAGAATCAGCAGAAACTTAATGCATACTTTCGGCCTGCTCTCTCACGGGGAATTCTTCCTTAACAAGGAATTACTACAATCCCGATCCGCATCACTAATGGACTTAATGGGTCTCTGGCACCCATCGGATTCAAATGAGCACATGCTGAGAGCAGTGTGGTGCGTGGTTCCAGGCATTTAAGAGCATCACAGACCTGTGGCTACTCTTCTGTGGGTGGGGGTGCATGCCTTTTCTAGGCTGGTGGAGAGATCCGTCTGGTGACTAGATAACCAAGGAGACTAGTGTGCTAACCAGTTGGGCGATCCAGAGTCTAACTGCTCAATCTCAGATGGCTGAATGTCATTTGTCTGAATTGGGGGATGCTGAATGCTCGCCTAACTGGTTAGCATGCTAGTCTTCCTGGTTATCGATTAACTACCAGTCAAATCTCTTCATCGAGTAGAAAAGCCATGCACCCCCATCCACAGAACAACTATCAATGGGACAATCCTGTCTGTGCTGGAAGCAGGTAAGGTTGCTCATGTTGAGTAGAATTATGCCATCCCTACTGCTGCTGCCTTTCAGATTCAGCTTTGAACACAGACCTTTCCCCTACCACAACCCAAAGGGTTTCCTGGAAGCTGCTAGTGGGTCATGGGCATTAATGCAGTGGTCAACATCACATTTATGTTCGTAACTACACAGGACCTGAACTTCTTTAAACTTCCTACTTTCACCTTCATCCTTGGTTAACGAAAACATCCTTGGCAAAAGCTTTCACTCTGATCAGTCTTACTACCGGCCCAGAATTTGAGTCCTAGCGGTGCAATACTAATGCCCCAACTGCCCTGCTTAATCAGCTTCCTCAAAGTTTTGACACAAACAAAATAGAACCACACTCCCATTCCATGATTCCCACCAGCAGTATCCAGGCAGCCCACACTACTTTGAACACTAATTTTCTTCAAGTGCACACTTCAGCTCCAGGGAAACTCAGGCAAGAGCCTGGAAGGTACCAAAAGGCAAGAGGCATGGACTTTCTTGCAATGGACCCCGGCAGCACCTAAGATCCAAGAACAAGCATTTTAATGGCCACAAATTCAGCACACCACACTGAAAGTGGGATTACCGTGGCTGCCAGCACCAGGCTTGCCCTGCAACAGATTCTCTTTAAAGGATTTAAAGTGGACTCTTTCCAACTACAGGGCCTTGAAAGAGTTCCATGTTGTTTTAATCATTATCTTCCAGGGTTGGGAGTGGGTAATTTGTGCGCCTGCTGCGTTCCTTAGATAGGATATTAATTTATCAGGCTCTCTCTGCAGAACCAAATTGAGATTCCCTATTACTAAGATTCTTGGTCACAGTGGTCGCCTCAGCAGGCACTATAACAGCCACCTAAGAGTGACAGGGCCATGGCAGGGGTGGGGGGAAAATGTGATTGATCTAGGTTACCTAGAATCACCAGAGTCACAGCAGCCGCAGGTGTAGATCAGTTCTACAATAACCAGTTATCTATGTAGAAGCTGAACCCACATCCAGCCATTCACACCACCACTGTGGATTAACCTTTGAGACTGGCATGTGCTACTCCTGTAGGATCTACCAGGGAGGGTGGGTGCAAGTGTGGATATACAGATCCCAGGCATAGGATCTGGGCTCCCTAGCCCACACTCGGATGGCTGTGCAAGCAGGAAGTAGGGTATAGCAGCCACAGCATGGCAAAGGGTGTCCCACCCATGGGACGCTGCCCTCCAGGAACATCGTGACTGGTAGGCCATTGACTACGGCCTGGGGTATGGTAAAGATAGTCCTGTTGGCACGCTGCTGCCTGTGAGATGCAAGGACAACAGGTGGAGTGATATCCACAGTACAGAACTGGTCACATGGTGAGCTCATTTCATAATACAAAACACTGCCACCTAGGCAACTTAGCCCTGCGTGGCCTGAGAAAGCTGTGGTCGGGACCAAAGCAATGGCAAACTCCAGGGTACACTCACCCACAGGAAGCACTGCTCACTCCAAGTGGATGGCCAGCTAGCGAATGGTGGAACAGGGCAGGTGGAGTAGGGAGAGAGACACGGATCTCCACTCAGAAGTATGCAGACATACACATGAATTAGAGCACTGATTTTTCAGAAGACCGCTGTCCTTCTGAATGACAAACCAAGAAACAACATACTAAGCAAACCCAACAACTCTAAAATCAAGCCCCAGGGCTCTGCTTGGCCTAGAGGAGAGAACTGGGATCCCAAGTCTCTCACTCAGAGAATGCAAAGACACAACTACTATCCTAGTAACACTTAAGTTTTTTTTTTTTAAGAGACAGGGTCTTGCTGTGTCACCCAGGCTGGAGTGCAGTGACACCATCATAGCTCACTGTAACCTCCAACTCCTGGCCTCAAGCAATCCTCCCATCTCAGCTCCCAAAGCACTAGGATTGCAGGCATGAGCCACCATGCCCAGCTCCTAAGACTTCTTTTTCACTTATTGTCTTGCCAGTTTGCAGTGGTATTTTCTAGAGGCTATATGAGACAACAGAATGAATGCACTAGAGATGAAAAGACCCAGCTGCTTCTTATTAAACTAGGTATTAAAGAGATTGGCAAATATAAAACAAATCCACTTTCCTCATCAATTTTGGGGGTCTGGAATAGTTATTTTCATGAAAAATAGTATTTATATTAACACACAATGAGTGCTGTTATTTTAAAGCAAATTAATAAATACTTCCAAAATTGTTCTTCAAGGAGTTTGTCAAGAAGAAGAACAAGTGCATTAATCCATGTGTTACTTTAATTTGATTATATGAAAACAATGACAGGTTAGGTCTCAAGTAGGGAAAAAAATCCTGAAGGGAATTCTAACATATCATTATTTCCAAGCAGTATTAATAACTCTTTAAAATCTCCCGAGTATCTATTTTCGCATAGAGTCAATTGTATAATGAAGTACAAAAAATTCTAATGAATGGATTAACGATCACTATTGCTACATACTTTTAAGTCAAAACATATTTTACAAAACTACTGAAATGATCACATTTCATAAAGCATTATATCCACTAACAATAGTACACAGACATGATAAAAGAATAAAGATCTTTAAGATGCTGTGGGTTTTCTCCCCCCTCAATTGGGTCTTAGGAGAAAAAGGAATATAAGGAAAAGGAAAATTATGGAACAGAAAACATCAAAATCCAAAATGATGTTTTCATATTTTCAAAATTAATTTTAAGTAATTAACTGGCATTTGATCTTCCATCAAATGAAGATGAAATGTCTTCCATCAAATGTCTCTATGTCTCTCTTTTTTTTTTTTTTTTTTTTGGCCTACTCACATTGGCAGCAATAAAAATTGCTATTTTAAAATCTCTGTGGGGAGTGGACATTACGGGAGCACACCACCACATTTGGCTAATTTTTTTAGGAGATGGAGTCTCACTATGTTGCCCAGGATGGTCTCAAACTCCTGGCCTAAAGTAATCATCTTGTCTCAGCCTCCTGAATAGCTGTGACTATAGATGCCAGCCAGCAGCTACTTGCATGTCTTTTAACTTCTATTTGGTATAATGTACTAGAAACTTTAATGAAGGCGTTTTAAAAGACTAACCACTGCCTCGAAAAAAAAAAAAGTATAAAAAAGCACAACATTCATTTGTTACTTTGACATCAGTTAGGAACTACCCTTTATTTCATTACCTACTGATATGGTTTGGCTATGTCCCCACTGAAATCTCATCTTGAATTCCCACGTGTTGTAGGAGAGACCTGGTGGGAGGTAATTGAATCATGGGGGCAAGTCTTTGCAGTGCTGTTCTCGTGATAGTGAGTAAGTCTCACGAGATCTGATGGTTTGAAAACCAGGAGTTCCCCCGCACAAGTTCTCTCTTTTTGCCAGCTACCATCCCTATTAAGTGACTTGCTCCTCCTTGCCTTCCACCATGATTGTGAGGCTTCCCCAGGCACATGGAACTGTAAGTACATTATAAATCTGTTTCTTTTGTAAATTGCCCAGTCCCAGGTATGTCTTTATCAGCAGCATGAAAACAGACTAATACACCTACCATCTCTACACACAGTTCTAAGTGCTCTGAATGTATTCCATCATTTACTCCTCACAATACCAATCCCAGTTTGGGAAACTGAGGTTGAAAGGGGCAGGGTAACATAACACACCTAAGGCCACACAAGACTAAGGAGAAGGCAGTATGCAAGAGATCTAGGATATTACTGAATTGTCACACTTTCAGAAAACTGGCTGGAAATCTAAGAATAGCTAATTCTATTTCAGTTACTGAGAACCAAGTAATTATCAAGCAAGCACCAAATGAGGATTAAAAACTAGCTCCCAATTCCAAAAGTACTCTCCTTTTGACCGTATCATGCTTCTTCCCAACTACCTTCATCAAGCAATCAGGTTATCTTGAATGTTTTTTTCCCATAATGTCAATACTCTATTTATCCGCTCCTCCAACTTCATCATATTCTCCCACTCGCACAGTAGACTGCTCCCTCCAATAAAACATATATTACTGAAATATAAAGATAAAACATAAACAGGTAGTACACCTAATTAAAAAGTAGTTTTATTACTGCCAACCTGAACATTTCCACAGTTTACCAAGTTCTCTCTCTGTGAATTATCTGTTCAAGTTCTTTGTTCAGTTTGCTAATCAAGGTCTCAACAATAAGAAAACTAAAAAAAAAAAAAAATCATCTTCGTGCTGGGCTAGGTAAAAAAACAAAAAAAAAAAAAACAAAAAAAAGAAAGAAAGAAAGAAAATGGTTTAAAAAAAAAATCAGCAAAAGATCTGAACACACTCACCAAAAGAGGAATAAAAAATTTTTAATGTTAAAGTCATTCAAGAAATGCAAATTTAAATCACAAGAAGATGGTGATGGCTGCACAACAAGGTGTATTTAATGCCACTGAAGTATATACTCAAAAATAGTTAAAATAGTATATTTTATTACATATACTTTACCACAATCAAATTTTTAAATAAAAATCACAGTAATGCCAGGTATGGTAGCTCACGCTTGTAATCCCAGCACTTTGGGAGGCTGAGGCAAGAGGATCATCTGAGCCCAGGAGTTCAAGACCAGCCTGGGAAACATAGAGTGACCCAGATATCTACAATAAAATTTAAAAATTAGCAGGGTATGATGGCGCCTGCTTGTAGTCCTAGCTACTCAGGAGGCTAAGGCAGGAGCTGGAGGCTGTAGTAAGCTATGACTGCACCACTGCACTCCAGCCTGGGTGATAAGCAAGATCCTGTCTCAAAAAAAAAAAAAAATTCACAGTAAGATACCCCCAATGCTATTGAAAGGGCAAAGAAATGAAAATAAAAACACCCTTACCATACAATCCAGAAATCCTACTTACACTTAACCTGACAAAATGAAAACTTATGTTCACACAAAAACCTATGTGAGTATGTATAATGGTTTCATCCTTAATTCCCCAAAACTAGAAACAATCAACTCAAGAATTCCACAACTGGGTAACAGATAAACTGTGGTACATCCCTACAATAAAACACTAAGCAATACAAAGAAATGAACTAGTGATACAAGCAACAATGATGTGGATAACCCTCAAACATTATATTAAGTTAAAGAAATCAGACTCAAAAGACTATATACTATATGGTTCTATTTATGACATTCTGGAAAAGGCAAAACAGATCAGTAGTTGCCAGGGGCTGGAAATGGGGATAAATTTGACCATAAAAGGGTAAAAGATATTTGCGAGGAGGGGGGTAATGGAACTATTCTATATCTTGACTGTGCTGGCTATATGACTGCATGTATTTGTCAAAATAGGTATTAAATAAGGTAAATTTTACTGTAAATTATACTTTAACTTGAAAAATGAAACAGAAAGGCCTTCTACAGTAGTGTCTACACAAACATGTGGGAAGAAAGAACAAATAAGAAAGAATGATGACATAAAAAAAATACTTGTTCCCTCTCTAAAATGTCATCTAATGAAACTGTAGATTGAAGTGTATACCCAATAAGCACGTTTTTCATCCAACCGGGCAAAAACTGATGTTGTTAGGGACTGGAAATCATCAGCATTGGTCACCAAATATTTCTCACTTTCCACTTTCTGGGCATATGCTGGAACTGCACTTCCCTGCCACCTCTGAAATTAGACATGGACGTGTAACTTACTTTGGTCAATGAAATATGAGGTACAATGACAAGTATCCCTTCTTGGTAGAAGTGTTTGAGAGCCGATAAACACAATTCATCACGCTGCATTTTCCCTGCCTCAACGGGTATGGAAGCATGCAGTAAGGGATGGAGCTTCCATCAAGCTGGGTTCCTCAGGGACTACAGTTAGCAAAAGCGCTTCCCCCTCCACCCACACTGGAAAATTAATCTTTTTTTTTCTTTTTAATTAAGAAACAGAGACTTGCTTTGTCATCCAGGCCATTCAGGCTGGAGTGCAATGGCACAACCATAGTTCACTGCAGCCTCAAACTCCTGGCTGGGCACGGTGGCTCACACCTGTAATCCCAACACTTTGGGAGGCCATGGTGGGCAGATTGCTTGTGATCAGGGGCTTGACACTAGTCTGGCCAACATGGTGAAACCCCATCTCTGCTAAAGAACACGGTGGTGCACACCTGTAGTACCAGCTACTCGCAAGGCAGAGGCAGGAAAATCGCTTGAACCTGGGAGGCGGAGGTTGCAGCAAACCGAGATGACACCACTGCACTCAAGACTGGGCAATGGAGCAAGACTCCATCTCGAAAAGACACAAACAAAAAGCACTCCTGGGTTCAAGTGATCCTCCTGCCTCAGCCTCCCAGCTGGGACTGCACACGCACACCACCACGCCCAGCTAAATTTTTCTTTATTTTTTGTAGAGACAGGGTCTCACTATCACTACGTTGCCCAGGCTGGTCTCGAACTCCTGGGCTCAAGCAATCCTCTGGCTTTGGCCTCCCAAACTGCCAGTATTATAGGTGTGAGCCAATGTGCCTGGCCAAGAAGTGATTAACCTTTTGATGCTTTAAGCTCCTGAGGTTTAGGGTAGTTTGTGACTACGACGTAACTTAGCTGATCCTATTTTATACAGAATCCTAGCAGCTTTGCAAAAACATGAAGCAAGGACGACTATTACAAACATACAAAGTCAAAAAAAGAACAGCCTGTTTTGTATACTAGTTCCAATCCCACCACCCAAAATCTCAACAGAGCAACAAGGCCAAGGCTACAAAAAGAGAGTGAAGTCTACACAGGGCTCAGCTTAAAGTCCTTTACTAAAACTTAAACCACGAAGTAGGTTCTGTGGCAGACTGAGGCTCCCTCTCATCAGACTCATATGCAGTAAAATTATGAATCTTGCTCATGCCAAAGTAAAATCAATGCATCTTGCTTGTTATGAATGCAAACCAACTTAGAAACAAAATGGAAAAGCTCTTCCTGGTTTTCAAAGGGATATTTCTATTTAATCCTGTAGCAATTTTTGTTGCTGTGTTTGATACCTAATGTCTTTACACACATACCTTTTAAAGATTCCACCATAGAGCTTGGCTCAATAAACAACAGTGTTTTTTTTTTTAATTAAAAAAAACTTCAAATCCTTAGTAATCTTTCAAATTCTTATGGAGATTGCCCAGGAGATGAGAAAGAAAGAAAGAAAGAAAGAAAACAATAACCAATGAGAGGAGGTTATCAAATTGGAGCCTACTGTGGAAGTCAGCCCATTCCATCGAAGTTTTTCTAGCCAACAGTACAGTTCAATAATTTATCCTAAGTGCCTAGTACGAAGAAAAAAAATAAAACTCTAAGTTTTGGGGTACATGTTATAACTCTTAAGCAATTATCTATCTTGAAAATTCTTTGATGTAAGACTTCAAAATCTCTCCACTTCCCTTCTGGTGATAAATTAGTGATAATTTAATATACAAAGGATTATTTTTTATTACTAGCAGACTTCACTTTTTAGAACAGTCTTAGATTTACAGAAAATATGAACAGAGTACAGAGTTCCCATATACCCAGCACACAATACCCATACTATTAAGGTCTTAGTAGTAGGGTTTGTTACACTTCTGTTACACTTAACCAATATTGATACATTGTCATTAACTCAAATCCACGGTTTATTCTGATTTCCTTAGTCTTTACCTAATGTCCCTTTTCTGTTCTAGGATCCACATATATTTAGTTGTCATGTCTCCCTGGGCTCCTCTGGACTCAGGCAGTCTCTCAGATTTTCCTTGTTCCTGATGACCTTGACAATTTTAAGGAGTACTGGTCAGGTATACTGTAGAATGTCCCTTTATTGGAAATTGCATGATTCATGAATAGACTAGGGGCTATGGGTTTTGGGAAGGAAAAATCACATAAAGTGGCATTTTTATCATATCATATCATATCATATCATACCAAGGGATAAGCCATCAACATGATTTATAACTGTTGGAGGCCGAAAGATTGAGGGTGGTGATCAACTCAGTATACCACTGGATAACTGTTGGAGGCCGAAAGATTGAGGGTGGTGATCAACTCAGTATACCACTGGAGGCTATAAGAGTAAACAGCAGGCCGGGAATCCCGGGCTGGGATTACACGCCTGTAATCCCAGCACTTTGGGAGGCCGAGGCGGGCGGATCACAAGGTCAGGAGATCGAGACCACGGTGAAACCCCGTCTCTACTAAAAATACAAAAAATTAGCCGGGCGCGGTTGTGGGCGCCTGTAGTCCCAGCTACTCGGGAAGCTGAGGCAGGAGAATGGCGTGAACCCGGGAGGCGGAGCTTGCAGTGAGCCGAGATTGCGCCACTGCACTCCAGCCTGGGCCACAGAGCGAGACTCCGTCTCAAAAAAAAAAAGGGTAAACAGCAAACTGTTCTCATAAACGCAGAATGTTGGCAAACTGACAAACTGCCTATGCCACCCAGAAGGAATGCTGAGGGCAGTCACGCCCCAAGCGCAGTGTTGCTTGTGATTAGGTACATCTGAAGCCTGTTAGTAATAATATGAACCTGTGATCAATTAAGCGGCTGACCAATTGTTACCACCTCCCCTCTGCTCTTTCTACCCAATAAATACAAAGGGCTGTGGAAGGTAGGCTGCTGCCTTTGCTCACTAGAAGCAGGGAGCCCTCTTTTTCTTCCCCTGGACCCTTCCTTTAAGAGTTTCTTTTGTCTTAAGTTTTCATTTCCACATTCATCTCTCTTCACTCAGTCTCATAATGTTACTCTAAGTAGTAACAGTAGTAACTGTCATAATGACAGTCTCAATAACAGCAGTAACTGTCCTAGTGACGGTCTCAAGTAATAAGCATGGCAGTATGCCACATATAATGGTTAATGTTGACCTTGTTCATCGGCCTGAAGTAAACAAGGAATTTTTAATATGTAATTATCAATAAAATTTTTACAATTGGTAGCTACAATTGTAGTAGACAATTTTGAAAATATATTAAAAATATTACTCAAAATGTCTGCAGATAACCTATATATCCCAAAATAGGGAAGCAGCTATATAAATGGTGCACATTCACTATATGGAATGTATACAGTCCCTTAAAAATAGCAAATATAGGCCGGGCGCGGTGGCTCAAGCCTGTAATCCCAGCACTTTGGGAGGCCGAGACAGGCGGATCACGAGGTCAGGAGATCGAGACCATCCTGGCTAACACGGTGAAACTCTGTCTCTACTAAAAAATACAAAAAACTAGCCGGGCGAGGTGGCGGGCGCCTGTAGTCCCAGCTACTCGGGAGGCTGAGGCAGGAGAATGGCGGGAACCCGGGAGGCGGAGCTTGCAGTGAGCTGAGATCCGGCCACAGCACTCCAGCCTGGGCGACAGAGCGAGACTCAGTCTCAAAAAAAAAAAAAAAAAATAGCAAATATAAGGCCGGGTGCAGTGGCTCATGCCTGTAATCCCAGCACTTTGGCAGGATGGATCACTTGAGTCCAGGAGTTCAAAACCAGCCTGGCCAACATGGCAAAACCCCTGTCTCTACTAAAAATACAAAAACTAGCCAGGCATGGCAGCATGCACCTTTAATCCCAGCTACTCAGGAGGCTGAGATACAAGAATCATTTGAACCCAGGAGGCAGAGGTTGCAGTGAACCGAAATTGCGCGACTGCATTCCAGCCTGGGAAACAGAGCAAAACTCCATCTCAAAAAAAAAAAAAAAAAAAAAAAAAAAATATATATATATATACACACACACACACACACACACACACACACACACACAATTTGCTAATATACAAAGAGATATAACATTTTTAAATGACCACACTTCCTTACTTCCAACTAGGTAAAAACACCATAGCCTAAAGGAGAAAATGCAAAAAATGATAGGCACTGTAACTGGTTAGATGAGAACATGGGCAATTTTTCCTCCTTTCCTGTCCCCAAGTATCTAGTGTTTCATTGCTATTTTTACAATTACAGGCAGAAAAAAATGTTTAACTGCTCAAATTTTACAAAAAATATTTCCTTTTTGGCGGTCAGAGTATACCCATAAATGAAATATGTAGGTTTGGGAATTAGGTCTTGCAAACACAGTTTAAAAATTCCAATTCTCTATGTACCCCAAAGTTTACTTATTTTAGCTCACCAGATTACTATCGTTACTAAATTAAAAATTCACCTGTACTGTTGGTCCTGGAAGCCTGAAAACTGCACTTTCTAGCCTCCTTGCCAGCTAGGCTTAAGTTAAGAGTCTGTCAATGACAAGCACTTCTGTGAGATAAGAAGCAGGGAGGCTGGGTGCAGTGGCTCACACCTGTAATCTCACAATTTGGGAGGCCAAGGCAGGTGGATCACCTGAGGTCAGGAGTTCGAGACCAGCCTGGCCAACATGGTGAAACCCCGTCTCTACTAAAAATACAAAATTAGCCTGGCGTGGTGGCATGCGCCTCTAATCCCAGCTACTCAGGAGGCTGAGGCAGGAGAATCGCTTGAACCTGGGAGGCAAAAGTTGCCGTGAACCAAGATTGCACCATTGTACTCCAGCGTGGGCAACAAGAGCGAAACTCCATCTCAAAAATAAAAATAAAAAAGAAGCAGGGAAACAGTGAAACCATTTTCTACTTCTGTTTCTAAAAACCAGCAGTTGCAGCTAATGGCAGGTACTGCAGACTCCTGCTAACAGATGCATAAGTCATGGTGGAGATTCTGCCAGTAGCAGTGGGCAACATCAAGCTTCAGCAGCACAGGCGATGATTCCAACAATTTCAGCAGTAATGAGCTAGTTATCCATGTATCCCCTTCTCAACTCCAAATTCTCCCTTTCAGTCCCTGTTCAGTGATAAGTACACTAAGCTTGTTTTTTTTTGTTTTTTTGCGAGGGGCAGTTAAACTCTGCCAGTGGAGGGTGCTGGAGGGATATCAAAGAAGAAAGGGGTGTTTTCTAGCTCCTGCCACACCATCAGCAGTTTTGTTTCAGTGACCACCTTCATACAGCCCTGCTGATGAGGACCCAACACACTCCAGGACTTGTACAGGTACACACAGTGATATCTCAACTCCCTTTGCATACCTGCCCATCAACTTTGGCTTACCTGTACCCTGGAAGGTTGTTTTCTGCTCCCCAGAAGAAGTGGTGTACCACTTTACATTCCCACCAGCAGTATATGAAAATTCCAACTGCTCTACATCCTTACAAACACTTGGTATGGTCAATCATTTCTATTATCATCTTAGCTACCCTAATAGGTATGTAATGGTATCTCACAGTAGTTTTAATTAACAATTTTATTGAGATATAACTTATGTCATAAAGTTCACCAACTTAAAGAGTTCAATTGTTTTAAGTATATTTACAGAGTTACGCAACCATCACCATAATCTTTTAGAACATCATCATCATCCCAAAAGGAAACCCTGTAACTATTAGTGGATACTTCCTACTCCATCTGCTCTCCCCAATTCCAGGCAACCACTAATCTCTCTACGTATAGATTTGCCTATTCTGGACATTTCACACAAATAGAATCATAGAAAATATGTTCTTTCGTGACTGACTTATCTCACTTAGTCTAATGTTTATGAGATTCATCCAAGTTGTACCATGCATCAGTACTTCATTCCTCTGTATTGCTGGGTAATATTCCATTTTACAAATGGACCACATTTATCCACTCACCAGTTGATGGGCATTGGGTTGTTTCTATTTGGCTATTATAAATAATATTGCTATGAACACTCATATACAGGTTTTTGTGTGAATATATTTTTTGAATTCTCTTCGGTATACACTGAGAAATGAAATTTCTGGGTCATATGGTTATTCAGTTTATCTTTTTGAGGAATTACCAAAATCAGTCACACTATCTTACAATCCTACCAGTAACAAATGAAGGTTCCAATTTTTCTACAATGCTCACCAACACTTACCTGTTCTTTCTGATTATAGCCATCCTAGTAGGTGTGAAGTCCTATCTCATTATAGTTTTGACTAATGATGCTTAGCATCTTTTCATATGCTGAATAGTCATGTACATATATATTTTAGTGAAGTGTCTATACAAATCTTTGGACCATTTTTAAAACTGAGTTATTTGTTTTCCTATTACTGAGTTCTGAGAGTTTTTTAATATACTCCAAGCCCCTTATAAGATACATTTTCTGTATCCTGTCTTCATTCTGTTAACAATGTCTTTTTAATTTTGAAAGAAATTCTGAATTTTGATGCCATCGGATTTATCCACTTCTTTTATGGATCGTGCTTTTGGAGTCATACCTAAGAAATCTTGGTCTAACCCAAGATTACAAAGAATTTCTCCTATATTTTCTCCTAGAAGTTTCATAGTTTTAGGTTTTTCACTGAGGTCTAACATCCCTTTGAGTTAATTTTGGTATATGGCACAAGCTATAGCTCAAAGTTCTTTTTTTTTTTTTTTTTTTTTGCCTACAGCTATTCAACTATTCCAGCGCCATTTGTTGAAAAACTATACTTTATCCTTTATATTTTATGTAATTGCTTTTGCACTTCTGTCCAAAAATCAACTGTCCATGTATGTGTGGATCTATTTCTGGACTCTCTATCCTACACTATCAGACCAATGGATTTTAACAGTTAATTTAATTTTTTAAGGTGATTGACATGTTTTCAGATACGACATTAAGAAACTACCACTTGTCAAGTTTTGACATAATATCAAAGAACATACAAATATCTGAAAATATCCCTTTTCAAGCTATATATCTGTGTGATGCCAAATTTTTATATACACTAACCAAAACATTTAACAAAGTTACTGCAAAGGCAGAGATGAGAATCCAATTGTCTTATAATAATCCAGAGAAAGTTATTTTTATTAACATATATTGTTCATTGTTACTTTTAAATATTCTAAATAATTTGTGGTCATTTTTCATTTCTAATATGGTAAATATCTATCTTTATATATACAACCCACATAAACAAAAGTCTTTTGGGTCCTCAATTTTAAGAGTGTAAAGGGGTCCTGGGACAAAGCTTTGAAAACTACTCTACATCAATGGTCTTCAAACTGTTCCATTCAATAGAAATGCCTCTTGGCACTTTTCAAGACTTGGAATGAAAAAATGAAACATGCAGAAAACATTGTTGCACAGGTCCTAGATACATAGTAGACATGTACCTGATAGTTGGTAAATGGGGAAGTAATCAAAAAAGACACAGAATCTCCAATATTCTATTTCAAAAGTGTTAGAACAGAACTGCACCCTACACAGTGTAAATTTGTGTATAAATTATACTTTATTAACCTGACTCCATCTTTACAGAATACATTAAGAGGTGACAGAAGGGAAGAAGAGAGACAGGAAAGTAAAAAGGATATTACAGCTAGGTACGATGGCTCACACCTGTAATCCAGCATTTTGGGAGGCCGAGGCGGGTGGATCACATGAGGTCAGGAGTTCAAGACCAGTCTGACCAACATGGAGAAACCCTGTCTCTACTAAAAATACAAAATTAGCCAGCTGTGGTGGTGCGTGCCTGTAATCCCAGCTACTCAGGAGGCTGAGGCGGGAGAATCGCTTGAACCCAGGAGGCAGAGGTTGCCATGAGCCAAGATCGCGCCACTGCACTCCAGCCTGGGCAACAAGAGCTAAACTCCGTCTCAAAAAAAAAAAAAAAAAAAAAAAAAGGTATTATAATGAAGTTAAGTTATAAAAAATAAGTGTACAGGGAATGCTTCAGTCTTCCAAGCCTTCAAGAATTCATGTCTATCATGGGCTGAATTGCATTCCCCCTCCCCCGCCGTAATTCATGTGTTGAAGCCCTATCCTACAGCATACATAATGTGACTGTATTCGGAGACAGGATCTTCAAAGAGGTAATTAAGTTAAAATGAGGTCCTCAGAGTGGGCCCTAACCCAGTATGACTAGCGTCCTTAAAAGAGCAGCCTAGGACATTGAGGGAAAACTACATGAAGACACACAGAGAAGACCACAAGAAGACACAGAAGACAATCATCTAAAAGCCAAGGAGAGAGGCCTCGGAAGAAACCAGGCCTGCCAACACCTTTATCTCAAACTTCCAGCCTCCAGACATTGAGAAAATAAATTTCTCTTAAGCACCCAGTCTGCAGTACTCTGTTACAGCAGCCCCTGCAAACTAAAACAATGTCTAAAACTGAATTACTTATCTCGTTCCACTCCCATTTGAAAAAAATCTAAAAATCAATCATTTTTAACTCCTCCTCCTTATACTACCTCTTCAATTGCTATGTTCTATTAATTCTATCTTGGTCTATTTCTTCTTTTCCATTCTTTCCATTCCCTCTACCTTAATGTAAACTTGTATATCTCATCTAGCCTACTGCAACAGCATTCTAAAATACAGTCTGAATTATTAAGTTTTCCCTTAGGGGGGTCTTACTTCTTATTCACTTTTTAAGAACTCTTTCTTTTCTACCTGTATTATACTAAAAATAAGTGATCTTCATATCCTTACAGGAGAGAAGTAAAACCCACTAAAGTAAGCCTGGCCTGGAAGAAATGCGAAGTAGATGTCTGGAAGAGGATAACCCAGCAATAATCACTCACAGGACTTCAGTCTAAAAAGTATTCTAATTGAGCAATGTAGCAGATCTCTTTTGAACTGTCTTACCAGCTCAAGAATGGACACAGCCAGTCATGATTCTTATTCTTACATTACGTTTCCCACCACCACCCAGCTACCTGGATCAAAAGGATAGGCAACCGACCCAAGATAAGCCAGTGAGATTCTAGCTTCCAGACATTTGAGTTTAAGACAAACAGAAACTTGTTTTAAACAACCAGGAAAGAGACAGACCCAGTAACCCTGGGGGATTGGTTTCAGGAACTCCACAGGTACCAAAATCTACAGATGCTCAAGTCCCTTATGTAAAACAGCATAATATTTCCAAGTAACCTATGCACATCCTTCCATATACAGGAGTCTCCTGAACAAGGGTTAGGGGCACCAACCTCCTGCACAATAAAAAATTCACATACAACTGGGTGCGGTGGCTCATGCCTATAATCCCAGCACTTTGGGAGGCTAAGGCAGACAGATCACCTGAGGTCAGGAGTTCAAGCCAACATGATGAAACCCCATCTCTACTAAAAATACAAAATTAGCCAGGCATGGTGGTACATGCCTGTAATCCCAGCTACTCAGGAGGCTGAGGCAGGAGAATCGCTTGAACCTGGGAGGCTGAGGTTGCAATGAGCTGAGATCGTGCCACTGTACTATAGCCTGGGCAACAAGAGCAAAACTCCATCCCCCCCTCAAAAAAAAAAACCACCACACATACAACTTTTGACTCTCCAAAAACTACTAATGGCCTACTGGTGACCAGAAGCCTTACCATAACATAATACAACATAAACAGTCAATTAATACATATTTTGTATTACATTTTTTAAATTTTTTTATTTTTTTGAGATGGAGTCTTGCTCTGTTGCCCAGGCTAGAATGCAATGGTGTGATCTGGGCTCACTGCAAGCTCCGCCTCCCAGGTTCACACCATTCTCCTGTCTCAGCCTCCCAAGTAGCTGGGATTACAGGAACCCGCCACCACACCTAGTTAATTTTTTGTATTTTTAGTAAAGACAGGGTTTCGCCATGTTGTCCAGGCTGGTCTTGGACTCCTGACCTCAGGTGATCTGCCTGCCTAGGCCTCCCAAAGTGCTGGGATTATAGGCGCGAGCCACGGTGCCCGGCCTCTGTATTACATCATACCAGGTATTATGAGTACTCTAGAGATGAGTTAGAGTACAGATCTGTGAACACCACGGTTTGAACTGCATGCATCCACTTATACATGGATTTTTTTCTTCAATAAATACATTGGAAATTTTTTTGGAAATTCGGAACAATTTAAAAAAAAAACAGATGAACTGTGTAGGAGCAAAAAAAATAAAATTATGCCATGAATGCATAAACTGTATTATATGTATTGCATTATATGCTGTAATTCTTACAATATGTACTGTAATATGTATTATATACTGTATTCAATATTACATACTTTATTCTTACAATAAAGCTAGAGAAAAAAATTAAGAAAATCGGAAGGAAGAGAAAATACATTTACAGCACTGTACCATATATTTATTGATACCTGTCTATTTACAAGATAAATCATTCCGAAATGGCCAGCAACCACAGCTACAAACCTCAATTTATGGCACATATGAAACAATTCGACTTTTTCCTCATAATGTCATGCCTTTTTTCAGCTTCCTGGAGCTCTTCCAGTATCACTTAGTGGCACCTCATATGGATCCCATCATGTTAGTCAAAGTTTAAGGTACTGCACTAAATGCAATGAAAAATACAAGAGAATCCAGAGAATCCATACTTTTTACCATATACAATTTACTGGAGAGATGAATGGCTCATGCAGAGGTGATTAGCCTCACAAGGTGTTTTAAGCAGATAGGATACTGGCAACACTTGAGCTCACCACAACAGCAACAGAAGATGGCTATGAAATTATTACAGTAGCACAGTATGCACTAAGGTTAATTTCATGCAGTTATGATTTAATATTGTATCTAAGTTTCTTTACATCTCCCAACTGTGAACAGTGCCATGTGCAGTCTCCATTACGTTTGTATGTGTAAGTTTTGATAAATTTTAACATTTCATGACAGATTTGTATATACTTTGATACTTAGTAAAACAGACTAGTATCTACATATATTTTATGCATTAATGACATAACTTTTTAACTTTCTCACTATTTCTAGACCACACAGTTCATCTACAAGTTTTTTCAAATTGTTGCAAATCTCCAAAATTTTTTCCAATATATTAAAGAAAAAAATCCATGTGTAAGTGGACCCATGTAGTTCAGACCCATGTTGTTCAAGAGTCAACTGTACTTTAAATTATCTCTAGATTACTTAGAATAATTATAACATAAATGTTATGTAGTCATACTGTATTGTTTAGGGAATAATGACAAGAAAAAAAGTCTGTACATGTTCACTACAGATGCAATCATCTATTTTTTTCCAAGTATTTTCCATCTGACATTGGATGAATCCATGGATGCAAAACCCAGATACAGAAGGCTGGCTGCATATCAAGACAATTTATGTCTCACCTCAGCTCAAAACCCTCCCATAGGTCCCTATCTCACTAAAGTAAAAGTCGGTGAAGTCCTACATGCTCATTCCTCATTGGCTCCATGATCTCTCTGACCTCATATTATACTTACTCTTCTCCCAACTCTCACTCCATTACAGCAACACTGCTCTCCTGGTTATTTTTTGAACACTCTAGGCATGCTCCCATCTTAGAGACTTCACACAGGCTATATTCCCTCTGCCTGGAACGCTCTGCCCAGAGTATCTGCAGGGCTAACTCCTTCTCCTTTGCTCCTTCTCAGTGAGGCCTTCCTTTACTGCTATATTTAAAACCGCAACACCTAGTGAGCCAAGATCACGACACTGCACTCCAGCCTGGGTGACAGAGCGAGACTCCGTCTCAAAAAAAAAAAAAAAAAAAAAACCAACAGCAACCCTTGCCCTCATATCCTGGCACTTCTTATTCCCTCCCAATTCACTGTTCTCCACAGCATTTATAACCTTCGAGTTATGCCATATAATTTATTACATGTTTATTCTGTCTTAAGCTAATAACTATAATGTAAGCTCTATGAAAGAAAGGATTTTCTCTATATTGTTCCTTGCCTAGCCCAAATGCATCAAATAGTGCCTGGCTCATAACAGGTCCTCAATAAGCATTTAACAAATAAATGCATGTACACTTGGTCACAAACATGCCAAAACAGTGAAAGGTGATGTACGGTAAGAAACATGCAGCAGACATCTCTGGAAACAAAGAAGACCATGTGGTTCTAGAAAGAGAGTAACTAGCTGTCTGATTCTGACAACTTTCTATCCTTTTAACTCATTTCTTCCAAATTTAAGTTACCTCAAACCATAATACTCTTTAGCTTCACACTTTTCGAATGAATATGTTCCATAAAGCATAAAGAACAACTGCTTTGGTATTCCATAAAAAAATTACTAAGACTTTGTATTATGTTCTACTAATACAAACGGTAATTTAGCAAAATAGAAAAAAAAAAAAAGTCAGCTTTATATCACTGAGCCGAAATGTGGGCATTCTATGACAAAATAATATTATATTTGAGAACTTCACATCAACACTTGCAACATCTATTCCAATATTGTACTGCTTTTCCTTTAAAAAAAAAAAAAAAAAAAAGTATATCCTTGAGCAAGGGATAGATTTTTCTGTGAAACTGAGAAATCTCAAGTGCACTGCAGGATCAGACTCCTAACCCATAAAATGAGGAGGGCAAATGTCTAAGGTCTCCTACAGCTCTGAAGTTTAAAAATGTGCAGATGGATAGCAATTGACATAACACATCTGCACTCACAAATAACATATACACAGTAAGAATGATTCATCCATCCCTGTATCATGAGAATGGATTATGAACCTGTTGATTTTACAAAAATTTAATACTGAAGACACTTAAGAGATCTTTAAAATCTAGCAAACAATTAGTATGAAAGGGCCACGTCAGAACTGAGTATTACTACAAATGCATAACATTCTGAGCATTAGACTATCATATATGGTACCATCAGAGGCAAGCAACATGCTATTTTTAAAAGGGAAGAGCTACACACTATATGCGCATGGTTGGTGTTTTTGTAACATTATTCTTAATCTCTTTGCGCGGAATATTAAAATATATTTTTAAAGGGCAGAGAACCGGCCAGGAACGGTGGCTTATGCCCATAATTCCAGCATTTTGGGAGGCTGAGGCAGGCAGATCACCTGAGGTCAGGAGTTCGAGATCAGTCTGGCCAACATGGCAAAACCCCATCTCTACTAAAAATACAAAAATTAGCAGGGAGAGGTGGCACGCTCCTGTAATCCCAGTTACTCAGGAGTCTGAGACAGAAGAATTGCTTGAACCCAGGAAGTGGAGGTTGCAGTGAGCTGACATCACACCACTGCACTCCAGCCTGGGCGACAGAGCAAGACTCCGTCTCAGAAAACAAAAAAAATAAATAAAAAACAGAACCACAACAGCATTAGTGTTTTCAAAAGTAGGTGATACTGATTTTTTTTCAATTTAGTTTTATGTTTGGCCATATTTTGAATATCTCCTACCAAAAAATACCAGATTTTAAAAACCTAAGTTGCATTTTTTAAAGAAACAATCTATAGGGCCGGGCGCGGTGGCTCACGCCTGTAATCCCAGCACTCTGGGAGGCCGAGGCGGGCGGATCACAAGGTCAGGAGATCGAGACCACGGTGAAACCCCGTCTCTACTAAAAATTACAAAAAATTAGCCGGGCGCGGTTGTGGGCGCCTGTAGTCCCAGCTACTCGGGAGGCTGAGGCAGGCGAATGGCGTGAACCCGGGAGGCGGATCTTGCAGTGAGCCGAGATCGCGCCACTGCACTCCAGCCTGGGCTGGGCGACAGAGCGAGACTCCGTCTCAAAAAAAAAAAAAAAAAGAATCTATAATAACTGATTTCGCAAATAGAACATTTATTAGTTTTTTGGCATCTTCACTCTATTATTTTTAATCCTCTATAACCCTCCCTTTTCCTTTAAGTGTTATTTCAACTTAAATTTTATCGTAAAAATGTCAGAAGACTTCCAAATTGGAATTTTGCAAAAGCAGGCATGAGAATACAGCACTAAAATTCACTTGCATTTCATGACTACTAATTTCATAAAATAAAGCAAAATAAAATTTTCGCCAAATTATAAAAATGATCCATCCTATAGAGGGAGTGACAAAAATAAATTCCAACATTGGACATTTAGTATCCACTTATAAATAAATATCTAATTTAAGTGCAGAGTCTGACAGACATGAGCTTGAATCGTGCCTCTGCCATTTACTACCTGTATAATCTTGGACAAGTTACTTAATCATACTAACCATCAGTTCCCTCATCTGTAAAATGAAAATGCCGCCTACTTAACGATGTTGACAGAATTAAATGAAATGTATATAAAGTGTTTAGTAAAGCATATTCTACCCGTTGAGTCTTCAGCACATGTTATTTTAACAGGGAACAGTGTTCAACAAATAAATGTCATGTATACCTTATCCTGATTATAATTTTACAAGAGAAAAAATATATTTAAGCACTAGAAGTACAATGAAAATATTTCATGATTCCATACGTGCTTCGAGCGCAATTCCTGAATTACCATAGGTTACTGTCACACCATAAAAGTATGCAAGTAGCAATGCCCAGGCCAAAAGAATGAGAATTGAATATAATACGTCCGTACTTATCCTGTGATAAATGCATGCCTTAGTAGATTTATTCATTAAAAATTGATAAGGATGTGAAACCTACATAGATGGAAATTTTACACGCAAGGACCACCTGTCAAAAAGAAATAGTTCCCAACCTTCAGCAGTTTCGCTTTACTATTTTTTCCAAAGGCGTCTCCAGTGGCGATTAGCTACACTCAGTGTATATAATAAACATACTGTGGCATAATGAAAGGGAAATTATTTGCAATCAGAATGCCTACATTCAAATCTGTCTCTTACTACCTGTGTAAAGCTTCGACAAGCTATTAAAACAACGAAGCCTACATTTCAACATCTATAAAAGATAATACCTACCTATTCCACAGGCCTTTTACGAAGATCAAACGCGAATGTACAGCAAGTGCCACATGTTATAGTTGAGGTTTTTATTAAAGGCAAGACTTCTTTTAAAAAAATAAGTCGTTATCAACTCATTACAGAGATATTATCAAACTTCTTTCACTCATTACTGCACCCCGTGACGGCGTCTGATAATTCATTTTCATTTAAAATTGCCAAAATCACAACCTATAAGGTTGAAAGAAGCTTATACCCCCATAAATATACCTAAAGTAGAAAAGCATTTGCACCGATAACCGGAACATCAAAAAAGGCAGAATAATTTAGTAATTTCCTCTATAAACTCACTACTCATTTAAAAACACAGCTGGTTAAAAATAATTTACTACCTTCAGTGGGTAAGAAAATGCGCTTGAAGAGACATAAGGTGTGGACGTTTACATCTTAGGTATTCATTGTAGAAGGGTCAGTTTGTTCAAAGTAACCGTATCCAACAGGCAATCGCAAAACAAAACCAAGAGAACCCTGCTTATAGGTGTCAAGGATTTAAAACCAAATGGATCGCAACAAAAGAGCCCCCCCTCCGTTTAGTAAACAGATTCTCGAGCTGCAGGCTAGCCGAGGACCGGGCTTTTCAATAGGGGTCAGCTCACTCCACTCGGCAGTCACCTGGCGGGGTATTTTTCGCGAAGTTTCAAAGTCAACAAAGAAGTTCTGTGGCGAGGGGGTAGGGCCTGGCGAGCAATAGGCAGAAGGACGTAAAGAAAGACAAAACCCAGTGGGGGAAGGGTGCGGAAAACGCCCCCGGACGGCAGCGGCAGCGGCAGCGACAGCGGCCCCCTCTTCTGGGCCAGCGCGCGACGGCGGGGACGAGGGAGGCCACGCCGGCCCGGAGCAGCCACGACGCCCCAGGACCCGGGCCCGGCCCGGCAGGGTCCCCGCCCCCCTCGGCGGCGCGGGCGGGAAACGGCTGGGGGCGCGCCGAGGGTCACCTTCCGCTCCCCGGACCAGAGGCCCCGCGGGTGGGCAAACGGCCCAGGCGCCCGCCCTGCCGCGCTCCAGCCGCCCACCTCGAGCGCCGCGGACCTGGCCGGGGCACGAACCCGAGAGCCGACGCAAGGGCTCGGGCGCCGCGCGTCGCCGACTTACCTTCCTCCGCGGTGTCCATCTTGTCTGGGGGGGGTGGCGGTGACGCAGCCACGAGCTCCCGCGGCCGGGCGGGGAAAGAGGGCGGGGAGGAGGAGGAGGGAGCCGGGCCCGGGCAGGTGCGTGCGCTCAGGTGCGAGAGAGGAAGCGAGAGGAAGGAGAGGGGAGAGGGAGAGGGAGAGAGGCTGACAGAAAGCGAACCACAAGGGAGGGGGAGGGGCGGGAACACCTAGGGGCGAGGCCTGGGCGGGGCGCCGAGGCGGAAGGGGCGGGAGCTCCCCAACGACAGACAGTGTCACTTCCGGCGGCCGCGGTGCGCACGCTCGGTTGTAGGCTAAGGCGGGGAAGGACCTTTTTCGGGGGCGCGGTGAATCACCGCGTGCTCTGGGCCACCTGGGGTAGTCGCCGAGAATGCGCCGGACAGCGGGGCCGAAACCTGAGCTTTGGTGACCGCTTCTGGAGGGGCGCAGAGCAGTGGGAAGAGGCCGCGAGAACCTAGCGCCCGCCCCAGCCGACGTGCGAGACAAAGGCTACGGCGCGGGGCTCTTCGGGAGGCCGGGATGCCTGTGACAATGCGAGTCTGCGCTCCACGCTCCCGCACCGCGATGCCGAGGCCGAATGGCTAGAGTGGGCCCAGGCGTCAGCATTTCTGTTTGGCACCCGGGCCGTTGTGGTGCACGTTTTGAGGAACTACTAAAGCCTCACTGTGATGAAAAAGGCAAACGCTGACTTCACCAAAATTACTCCCAGGGAGACTTCTGCATTTGGCTGGAAGGACTATTTGAGTAAACCGCTGAGGCTGGGGGTTGAAACATAATCCTCCTTTAAGGGAGATCTGTTCGGATACCGAGTTAGGGACGCTTGCCTGCGCAGAGCTAAGGGAAGAACGGTCCTAGGCCAAGCTCTGTCCCCATCAGCACGTCACCCTCCCTCACTGTAATCCTTGACTGTTTCTCTAAATGAAGAATTATTTAGAGAATACAAATTAGAAGGGCCGCCAAGTCAGAATTGCCTGAGCGGGAGCAGTCTTTCCAGCCTCGAAAAATGTTTAAACAATATGCAGATGACCTAGCACAAATAAAGAATGCTAACAACCGCTGTTATGTGTGAGTGGTGGAATTGGGAGGGCCCCTCCCGCAATCTTCATCAAATAGAATAAGGTTTAGAATAAAAATAATGAAATACAGTTTTTCAAAAAGAGCAGCGCTTGACTAATGTTTACTGATGTCACTCATGTTACTCAAGGCAGGAAAGAACTCAAACTCTACATAATAGGGACCCACTGATTTCAGGGGCTGGCCCTGATAATTAAGCAGACAGCCATTCTTTAAATTTGTTTTTTGTTGTTGTTTGCTTATTTTTTTTTTTTTTTCTTTTTTTGAGAAGAGGTCTCGCATCGTCACCCAGGCAGGAATGCAGTGGTGCGATAGTGGCTCACTGCAGTCTCACTATGTTGACCAGTATGATTTCGAACTCCTGTCTTCAAGCGATCTTTACGCCTTGGCCTCCTGAAGTGCTGGGGTTACAGACGTGTGCCGCTATGCCCTGCCTAAATATGTTTATATATACTACCTCCCAAGAAACAATTTGAAGACAGCTCTTTCTCCAGCTCCCCTCCTTCCGATCCAACTCCAACAAGAGCTAACCCTCCCTGGAAGACCTGTAGCAGAACACTTGTTGGCCTGCTGAGACTAGGGGAAAAGATCAGGACGATCAGATCTATCAGATGTTATATGGCATCAGGGCGAAGGATTCTGAAAGAAAGACTGAGGTTTGCTGGAGGAAGTACTGGTAGTGCCAAGGGCAGGTACGTGACCCTCAGAGCTGCAGAGCCAGGTTAGGATGAAGGGAATGTGTGTGTATGCGGGGCGTGGAGGGAGCCTTCCTTTTGTCTTTACATGCCTTCCCTTGTGATGTTCAAAGGAAAGTTAACCTTTTAACTAATTCTCCCTTCTGCATAGTAATTCCTTCTGGAATTGCCCTAACCTTTTCGCATTCAGACTTAGGCATTAAATATAGGAGTAATAAATCAACATTTGTTGAGTCCCCACTGTGAGTCAGGCACTAGTTCTCACAACAGCCCTTCCAATACATGAATCAGTCACACCTCTCTTGGTTGCCAGTGACAGGAACTCAACTGCTAGGCAGAAGGGAGGAAGGTACTGTTGATATGGACAGACTCCAAGAAGGGGAGGGACTGCTGGGACTACTGGAAGGAGAATGCCTCTCTGCCCCCATGCCTCAGCTCTGCCTCTCTCTCTGCACGTTGGCTTCATACTGTTGGACCAGCTTCCTCCGTATGTCTGGAAACAAGGCCACTGACAGCTCCCAACATTTCATCTTCTGCCCCATCATCAGATAGGCGAGGTAAGGCTGATGATCTCTAGTCCCAAGTTAAAAATTCTCAGGGAAGGATAGTTCATTGGTCCAGCTAGTTACCTGCCCCTGAATCAAATGATTGTGCCAAAGATCTAGGATCTTTAAGAACATGGACATTGTCATGTTCTTGTAACTGCCATGTTCAGGTAAGAACAATGGACACTACCTTGTGGAAGTGGAGAAAGACCATCTCCCACAAGAAGGGGGAGGACAAAACAATAGATATCTATCAGAATTAGAGTTCAATTAAATTACTAGGTACTGATAGAACTCTAAAGCAATAGTTACCAAATTTGAGGGTGTCTCCATCATTGACACCTTTAACAATCTGATAAAATCTATGGATTTTGTTCTCAGAAAAAATTGGTTAAACACAGAACATTGCCTGCAATCTCAGGGGGGTATATAGATGCCTTGAACTCCATGCATGAATCCTAGGTTAAAAGACCCTCTCATGTAAAGTATTGAGAAAAGTGGTGATGTTCTCTTCCCTTTCTAAGACTATGGCAGACTGGGTTTTTTAGACCAACAGTTGGAAATTCTATATAAAAATATAGAAAACAGATTTTTTAAAGCACTGAAGGCCTGACAAAAATAGTAAGGTAACTACCAGACCAAAATCTTTTTTTGTTGTTTTTGTTTTTGTTTTTGTTTTGAGATGGAGTCTCCCTCACTCTGCTGCCCAGGCTGGAGTGGTGTGATCTCTGCTTACTACAACTTCTGCCTCCTGGGTTCAAGCAATTCTCTAGCCTCGGCCTCCTGAGTGGCTGGGATTACAGGCATGTGCCACCACACCTGACTAATTTTTGTATTTTTTGTGGAGACAGGGTTTCACCATGTTGGCCAGACTGCTCTCAAACTCCTGACTTCAAGTGATCCATCCGCCTCAGCCTCCCAAAGTGCTGGGATTACAGGCATGAGCCACCATACCTGGCCTACCGGGCCAAAATCTAAGGACAGGAGAGAATACCAAAAAGTAAATGGAACATGAAGGCTGCTTTTGTTTTGCTGAACCAGACAAACTTGAACTTCTGTTTGACAGTTTCTAGCAGCAAGAAGGACGGCTGTCCAAGTCCAGAGCCTGCCCAAGGTAAGGCATCTGTTAAGGGACCTTCCACCAGGAGCCTCGCCCAAGACCCACACTGCTGCTATCTCGGAATGGTGAACCAAGTAAATCTGACTTCTCCTGGAAACTTCTAGGAAACTTATCTGAGCCTTATTTTTTAAAAGTTTCTGAAAATTTGTACCCGTGAATCAGCCCTGGCATAGACTGTACCCCAAATCCATACCCTGGTGATCAAATAATCTTAAGCAGTGAATTTAGTTTGAAGTAATCTTGGACTGCTGGGATCCCCTAAGCACCTGGCAAAAGCAAACACCAATTCTCTGTGGAAGAATGTACCTGAGTGCTACTCATTGTCCCTAGAAATGTATTTGTGGAGATTCTTTGACAGATAGATGTGTGTGTGTTGGTGTATATACAATACACACACACACTTCACATTTAGCACAAGAACTAACACGCAACAGGTAGCAGAAACCATCCACAAAACCTCAGGTATGGAAGTTAGTAAACACAGATTATAAAGCTACTACACTATGACTATTTAAGAAAGAGTAATGAAACAATTTTATTTTAAAATCTCAATTTTTAAACTGGAATTACATCTTTTGCCACCATTTAAACATAAAATATAAAATTGTATTCATCAAGAAATGAGGATATGCAATGCATAATTTTTTAGGTTGCATGCAAGCAAAATCTTCAGAGAACTCTGCACTTTTCCATGGGCGAGGGCATGGCTGTCCTTAGGCATGTGAGAGTCTGTGGCCTGTGGCTCCCCAATGGCAGAGGCCTCATTTCATGTACCGATGTATCCCTGAGGCCAATACAGGGCTTAACACATAGTAGGGTGTCACTAAATTTTGGCTGAATGAGTAACTATGATTTTCCAGGAGATACTTTATGTCACTGAAATAGCAACATGTGTGTGAATGCTCTTCTTAGGAAAAGACAAATTCATACCATAGCTGAAAAATCAATCCAGTAACAACCATATGTTAGGGTTAGTGTGTCTATGCTCTCACATCGGGATTTCTTGGTTATAATGAATTCATTTTCAGTACTTCATGCAGATATGCTCAACAGTGATATACACCAAGTTAAATAATCAAACTAGAGCACCATGTGTTTCTTATACAATATTCACATGAAAATTACTTACAATTTAACCCAGATTGTCACTAAAATGAAGGCCTTGAAGACCAGTTGTTCTTTTCTCCAAACTTTTGTTATAAACATTTTGAAATATTCAGAAAAGTTAAAGGATTAATATAATGAACACCTGTATGCCCAACCTAGATTCAACAATTGTTAATATTTAGCCATATTTATTTTAATGATATTCCTTTCTGTATCATTTGGAAATATTATGTATTATATATTTCCAAATATATATAAGTTCATATATACAGTTCACATATATATAGTTCATATATATAGTTCGTGTGTGTGTATGTGTATATATATATAGTTTTCTTTTGAGACAGTTTCGCTCTGTCACTCAGGCGGGAGTGCAGTGGTGCAATCTCAGCTCACTGCCACCTCCACCTCCCGGGCTCAAGTGCTTCTGGTGCCTCAGCCTCCCAAGTAGCTGGGATTACAGACATGCACCACCACACCCAGCTAATTTTTGTACTTTTAGTAGAGATGGGGTTTCACCATGTTAGCTAGGCTGATCTCAAACTCTTCAGTTCAAGTGATCCTCCCGCCTTGGCTTCCCAAAGTGCTGGGATTACAGGCACAAGCCACCGAGCCTGGCCAAAATATATATATTTGAACATCTTTGCCCCTAAATACTTTAGCATGTATCTCCTAAGGTTAGAATAATCTCCTTGAAAACCATTTCCACACCATAATAATATGTAGACTCTAAAGTTTCTCTAATTGTCCCAAGAATGACCTTTATAATTTTGTTAGTTTGTTTAACAAGGGTCCAATCTGGTTTCCTGTATTGCTACTGGTTTGGTCTCTACAGTCCATCTCCTTTAGTCTAGAATGGTCCCTGTACTTTTTGTTTTCCAATGACAATGCCTTTTGGAAGACCACAGAACAATTGTTTCATTCAATGAATGTCTTTCATGGTAGATTTATCTGATTGATTCCTGATTGGTGTCATTAGCTTGTTCCTTTAGCCCCTGTATTTCCTACAAACTAGAAGATAGGCTTAGAGGCTTAATCTGATTCAAGTTAAACATGTTTTTGCAAGAATATTTGATAGATGATTATGTGTTTTTCTTTTCTTTCTCTTTTTTTTTTTTTTTTTTTTTGTGAGATGGAGTCTCGCTCTGTCACCCAGGCTGGAGTGCACTCCGCCTCCCGGGTTCACGCCATTCTCCTTCCTCAGGCTCCCTAGTAGCTGGGACTACAGGCGCCTGCCACCATGCCTGGCTAATTTCTTGTATTTTTAGTAGAGACGGGGTTTCACCATGTTAGCCAGGATGGTCTCGATCTCCTGACCTCGTGATCCGCCTGTCTTGGCCTCCCAAAGTGCTGGGATTACAGGCGTGAGCCACCGCGCACGGCACCCCCCCTTTTTCTTTTTCTTTTTTTTTTTTTTTTTTGAGATGGAATCTCGCTCTGTTGCCTAGGCTGGAGTGCAGTGGTGTGATCTTGGCTCACTGCAACCTCCGCCTCCCAGGTTCAGGCTATTCTCCTGCCTCACCCTCCCAAGCAGCTGGGATTACGGGGAACACACTACCACGCCCAGCTAATTTTTGTAATTTTGTATTTTGTATTTTTAGTATTTTAGTAGAGACAGGGTTTCACCATGTCGGTCAGGCTGGTCTTGAACTCCTGACTTCAAGTGATCCGCCCACCTTGGCCTCCCAGAGTGCTGGGATTACAGGCGTGAGCCACCTCACCTGGCTGGTTATGTGTTTTTCATGTTACAGTACATCAGGAGGCCAGAAAGTCAGGTTGTGCCATGATTCACATTCTGAGTTTGAGTACTTGGTTAAAGTGGTGGTTGCCAAGTCTCATCATTTAGTAAGTATTCTATGGAGTAAGTCTTCAGATCCTTTCATTTTTATCTTATTCATTAAGCAGGACAGCCAAATTTTAAAATGGTTCTTAAATTCGAAAGTGCATGTTATTAAAAACATTCTTGTTATTTATAAAGATAAGTTTATTTTACAAAACCTTCTAAGCTCTTTACCACAAAATTCTCCCATAATTTTTCCAGTAAGATAAAACCTCCTTTTTCTGTTTGTGTCAATCTCCAATTCTTTTCTTTCTTTCTTTCTTTCTTTCTTTCTTTCTTTCTTTCTTTCTTTCTTTCTTTCTTTTTCTTTCTTTCTTTCTTTCTTTTTTCTTAGTGCAGTGGCGTAGTCTCAGCTCACTGCAACCTTTGCCTCCTGGGTTCAAGCAAAGATTGGAATGATGCAACCACAGGCCAAGGAATGCTGGCAGCACCAGAAGTTGAAGGACACAAGGAATGGATTCTCAGAGCCTCAGCAGGAAATATGGCCCTGCCAACACCTTGATTTCAGACTTCTCAACTCCAGTACTGGAAGGGAATAAACCTCTGTTGTTTTAAGCCTCCCAGTTTGTGATAATTTGTTACAGCAGCCGCAGGAAGCAAATAAGGAGAGCCTATTTGGAGGAGGACACCAACCCAGCAGTGGGTTACGAACTATTCATGCTTACAGCTACCTCATTCATCACTAGTCTAGACTTCAGCATTGACTTCATCACTGAAAAGGCTGCAGCTGAGCCTGGAGTTTCAGACTTCTGTGCTGCGTATGGCTACAGTGATTCTTAGGCCAGCTCCCTAGGTGGCAGATGAGTATCTCTCTAACAGACAAGTCTCTTTAAATATACAGTAGGGGCTGGGTGCGGTGGCTCACACATGTAATCCTAGCACTTTTGGAAGTTGAGGAAGGAGGATCACTGGAACCCAGGAGTTCAAGACCAGCCTTGCCAACATAGTGAAATCCTTCTCTACTAAAAAAATACAAAAATTAGCCAGGCATGGTGGTGCACACCTGTAATCCCAGCTCCTCAAGAGGCTGAAGTGGGAAAATCACTTGAACCTAGGAGGCAGAGGCTGCAGTGAGCCAAGATCGTGCCACTACACCCCAACCTGGGCAACAGAGTGAGACTGTCTCAAAAATACATAAACAAATAAATAAATCTACCGCAGGCCCTCCCTGTTCGTGGGTTCTGCATCCATGGATTCAACCAACTGTGGATCAAGAATAGGTTCATCTGTACTAAACATGTATCGACTTTTCTTCTTGTCTGTATTCCCTAAATGAAATAGTATGACAAGCCAACATAGTGGCTCACGCCTGTCATCACAGCACTTTGGGAGGCTGGGACAGGAGGATTGCTTGAGCCCTGGGAGTTTGAGACCAGCCTAAGCAACATAGACCCCATCTCTATGAAAAAAAAAAATTTAATTATTCAGGCATGGTGGTGTGTGCCTGTAGTCCCAGCTACTCAGGAGGCTGAGGTGGGAGGTTCACTTGAGCCTAGGAGGTCAAGGCTGCAGTGAGCTGTGATCACGCCACAGTCCTCCACCCTGGACGACAGAGTGAGACCCTGTTTCAAACAAGTAAACATAAATATATAGTATACCAACTACTTATATAACATTTACATCGTGTTAGGCATTATAAGTAATTGAGACATGATTTAAAGTATATGGGAAGATATGAATAGGTTACATGCAAATTCTATACCATTTTATATAAGGAACTTGATCACCCATGGATTTTGGGTGCAGGGTCTGGAAACCAGTCCCTCACAGATATTGTGGAGAGATCATACATTTTCATCTGGTATTTTGACCTCTAACCTGAAATTGTATGTTTGCTCCAAAGTGAAACTCTCCCTAAGTGTTTTTATCTTAGACACATGGAATCCAGAGGAACCTTGAGGAATTATCTGGCATATCTCACTCCATTATTCATGGAAACCATTGAGCTCTGATGCTGAATCTCTCTTGTTAGCTTCTCATGTGTCTTTATTGTTTTATGGACTGAATGTTTGTGTCCCCCCCAAAATTCATATGTTAAAATCCTAATCCCCAGTGTGATGGTACTAGGAGATGAGGCCTTTGGGAGATAATTGAGCTTAGATGAGGTCGTGAAGATGAGGTCCCCATGATGGAATTAGTGTTCTTATAGGATTTAGGCCACTCCGTCTATGATATTCTGAAATAGCAGCCTGAACTGAAACAAGACAATTATCATCAAACATCATTTGAGCGCTTATTCTGTATAATATGCTATGGAAGATCCCCAAAACAAGAAGATTAGGCAAGTCTAAGGCCTGATTTCTGTCCTCAAAGAAGGCGAAGGCTACAGTTAGATTAGAAACTACTGCCTAGCTTTACTGAGAGAGAATCATTTTTACAACATCAGTTAGAGAAGCCACATAATGATCACCATTATGACTGCTTAGATGTAACTTTGGGATCTAACTAGACTTTCTAGATCCCTTAGGCTTAAGTCTTCTATTTGACCACAAATATTGAGTGCATGTGCATGTTATGTTTGTCTGTTAAGTTCTCCTTCCTTCTTCTCCTGGCAATAATATCCTCCTTTCTTTTATAGAACTACATGTCCCTCACTCAAAACGCAGAGTTCTAGGGGAATCGGCCAGTCTGAGGAGGGCGGATAGCTGAGGCAGGACTACATGTACCCTCTCCTTGTACCTAGAGGTGCTGTATTTCTACTGCTGGCCCTTCAATCCACTTCTCTCCCCCACTCTGAGTCCAGGCTTCTGACATTTAGTTCATGGCTGCACCAATAGAGACTGACATTGATTCTAACAATATTTTTAATTGAAATTGTAACCAGTTATTCAGAAGCTCTAAAATAATTACAGTATCCAGCATGGATGGAGCACTTGCTGAGCGCAAGCACCATCCAACCAATGAGGCCAGGACGGAGGCGGAGAACACTCAGGTGCAGCGAGTTGCCCAGGCCTCACACCTCCTGAATGGCTGCACTTGAGAAATGGCCCCAGGGGCTATGTCAGGAAAGCATGTGGGGCTCCTTGGAGGTTTCTGAGTTCAGTCAGATATTTAACCTCACTTGCCTCCCTTGCCTAGAGTTTCAAACTCCTGTGCTGCGTGTGGTTACAATGGGTATCAGGTCAGCTCCCTAGGTCCCAGATGAGTAGCTCTCTAACTGATGAGTCTCTTTAAATACACAGTTGTCCCTCTGTACTCATGGGTTCTGCATCCATGACTTCAACCAACTGTGGATCAAGGACAGGTTCATCTGTATTAAACACGTATAGACCTTTCTTCTTGTCTATATTCCCCAAACAGACCAGGGCATTGTTATGCCTGCCTTCCTGTGAGCCTTCATGTCCTCCTTCTCCTGGGGTAGCCCTCACAGCTGTGTCCCTACACTGCAAAGGGCCCCATCTCCTGGTTGATAGATGGTAGGGACCTCTTTCTTGACCTGCGCAGCTGCTGCATTGAGAGACAGAATATACAGACGGCAGCCAGCCCACAGATGACAGCAGAACCGTGACCTGCCATCTGCAGCAGACAGTCCAGGAAGCCAAACCACAGTGTCCACAGCAATCTGCCCAGAACGGTCAGGATGTCATCAATAACTACTGGCTTCCCTACTTTTTCCTGCTGCTTCCAATTTAGGACTAGAGAAAGCCCAACATGCTCCCCTAACCAATCAATGAGATGCCTCGCTTCTGGTGAGCTACCTGAGGCTTCCCCAGGCTTGCAGCCTTCATTGGGGCACACCTGGAGCCTCTCCTCCTCCACTGTGAAGCTTTCCACTCCTCCGCCTGCCTTCAGTCTCTGCCAAACACTAGGAATGGCAGCCGCCTGCTTTTCTACAGCAAGCCCTGAATAGCCTTTGCTTGTTCTCATTGGGTGGTCTTTGTTTATTTCCACATCGTTTTCATTTTAACCAGTCCTTAGGTCTTTCTGTTGGCATCCTTCCCGCCCCTGCCTTCAGACAGCCTTCACCACTCTCTCTGAGGCCTGTGCACCAGCCTCAAATCTGTGCCACTTCGGCAGGAATGGCCCTGCTCAGCAAGTCTCAGCCTTTCCCTGCAGTGACTTCTCTGTCTCCTCATCAGGCAGCTCAATTCTATGGCATGGGAGATCTCCAATCACTGCCGAGACACCTACAGAACCTCATTTTAGCCCCGGTGCTGGGGAAGTGGTTGCCATAGCGATGGATGCAGCAGGCAGACATAGGAAGGGCTCACTGCAGCCAGCGCACACCAGGAGGGGCCAGGCCTTCTGTTTGGTCTGCACTGCTCACTGCACCCCCAACCCCCAGCCCCCACCGCCAACAGCAAAATGGGGGCTGGGAGCAGGAATCATCCACAGCCCTCACGCTGGGCTCCTTGTCTTAGCACACCCACCCCTCCTCACCATGTTGGCTGTTAATGGTTGGTGTCACTTGGTTGTGCAGCTTAGACTGTGTTGCTTAGCAACGAAATAACAAACAGCATAAATCGTGTCTCTATTGAATCTCCATGAATGCCTCACTTACATGGACGTGATTTCAGTGCTCTGTGCCAAGGTGGGGGTGGGGCGATCCAAACCTTTTTAAATGGAGGATTTACACATTACAGAAAAATATGCACAAAGCATAAGTGCTCATCTTGATAAACTGAAACCAACACCCAGATCAAGATATAGAACATTTCCAGGACCCACCAACTTCCCTCCTGCCCTTCCCAGCTAGTATCCACTCCCTGTGGACATGGATATGACCTTCATCACCATCTGTTTGTTTTGCCTGTATGTGAGCTTCACATGAATAGAATCCTATGGTAAGGACATTTTGTGTGCAGCTTACTTCACTCATCACTATGTTGATGAGATGCTCCCGTGTTGGGTGTGCAGTTGGAGGATGGGGGTGGTGCTGCTGAGCATGCTTTCCTCCACCCCCAGCAACAGGACTGGTCTCCTGGCTTTTCCACCTCACCTTCTGTATTTAGTCAGGGTTCTCTTAGAGGGACAAAACTAATAGGAGATATATATATATACACATATATGTACATGTATATATATACATATGTATTGTATATATATGTTTATGTGTGTGTGTGTATATATATAAAGGGGAGTTTATTAAGTAATAACTTACACGATCACAAGGTCCCACAATAGGCTGTCTGCAAGCTTGAGGAGCAAGGAGAGTCAGTCCAAGTCCCAAAACTGAAGAACTTGGAGCCCGATGTTCGAGGGCAGGAAGCGTCCAGCAGGGGAGAAAGATGTAGGCTGGGAGGCTAGGCCCATCTCACCTCTTCACGTTTTTCTGCCTGCTTTCTATTCGCTGGCGGCTGATTAGATGCTGCTCACCCCATTAAGGGTGGGTCTGCCTTTCCCAGTTCACTGACTCAAATGTTAATCTCCTTGGGCAACACCTTCACAGACACACCCAGGATCAATATTGCATCCTTCAGTCCAATCAAGTTGACACTCAGTACTAACTGTCACACCTTCCCACTGAAACTCCTTGGATGGATGCCCATCTGAACCAAACCCAGCTCACCATGCCTCCTTGGATCCTGACCCATCTCTGTAAGTGGACGGGGCTTCTGATCCAATGTTCCTCACCTCTGTCTGCCCCACCAGTCAGTGTGGCTGGGATGCTGCATCCCCTGTTCCTGAGCCTGCCTCATTAGGACGTCCCAGAGCCCTGGCTGCCCACACAGTTCACTGCATCTCGACCGTAAGGCCTTAGAATTGTTTCCTTTAGAACATGCCCCATTCCAGTTGGTTGATCCTCTTCTAATGTTTTAAACTGCTTACTATTAAGCTTATAGAAAAGTTGGAATAATAGTACAAATTCCTATATACATTTTCTACATTCCCCAAATGTTAACGTTTTGCCACATTTACTTTACCCTTCTCTTTCTCTCTGTCCATACAGGTATAGCTTGTATATATTACTTTTTCTAACCATTTAGAGGATTGTAGACATGATGCCTTGTTGCCCCTAAATACTTCAATGTATATTTCCTTTTTTTTTTTTTTTGAGACAAAGTCTCGCTCTGTCACCCAGGCTGGAGTACAGTGGTACGATCTTGACTCACTGCAGCCTCCACCTCCCAGGTTCAAGCGATTCTCATGCCTCAGCCTCCAGAGTAGCTGGGGTTACAGGCATGCGCCACCATGCCCAGCTAAGTTTTGCATTTTTAGTAGAGACGGGGTTTCACCATGTTGGCCAGGCTGGTCTCGAACTTCTGACCTCAAGTGATCCACCCACCTTGGCCTTCCAAAGTTTTGGGATTACAGGTGTGAGCCACCACGCCCGGCTCCAATGTGTATTTCTTACACACACACACACACACACACACAGAGAGACATTTTATTTATCTTAAAGCTAGTCAAGTGCAGTGGCGAGAAGCAGGGAAAGAGTAGAAGAAGGAGTTTGATAGGTAATTGACTGGGTACAATCAATTGAGATAACTCACTACCTTTGGACAGCTGGCATTTTCTTACATAACCACAGTACATTTATCAGGATGAGGAAATTAATCTTGACATACTATTATTATATAATCTACAGACCTTACGTAAATTTTGTCAGTTGTCTACCCATTTATTTGAAAGTTGAAGACTTATTTTTAGAAATTATTTTTATTATAGTAAAATATGTGTAAGATTTACCATTTTAACCATTAAGAGTATAACTTATGGCATTGATTACATTCACAGTGCTGTACAGCTATCATAATTACCCATCTTCCATTACCCCAAACGGAAACTCTGAGCACATTAAACACTACATCCCCATTTCCCCTCCTCCAAGCTCCTGGTAACCCTCCTTCTACTTTTTGTCTGTATAAATTTGACTATGCTTGGTACCTCATATAAGTGGAATCACATGATAATTTGTCATTTTGTGACTGGATTATTTCTCTTTTTTTCTACTATTTTTTGTTTGTTTGTTTTTTTGAGACAGAGTCTCACTTTGTCGCTCAGGCTGGAGTGCAGTGGTGTGATCTTGGCTCACTGCAACCTCTGCCTCCTGGGTTCAAGCGATTCTCGTGCCTCAGCCTTCCAAGTAGCTGAGATTACAGGTGCCCGCCACCAAGCCTCGCTAATTTTTACATTTTTAGTAGAGATGGGGTTTCTCTATGTTGGCCAGGCTGGTCTAGAACTCCTGACCTCAGGCGATCCACCCGCCTCAGCCTATCAAAGTGCTGGGATGACGAGCATGAGCCACCATGCCCGGACCTTTTTTTTTTTTTTTTTTTGGAGAAAGTATCTCTCTTTGTCGCCCAGGCTGGAGTGCAGAGGCATGATCACAGCTCACTGCAGCCTCCACCTCCCCTAAGTACTGGGACTGCAAGCTTGAGACACCACACCCGGCTAATTTTTGCATAGATGGGATTTCACCATGTTTCCCAAACTGGTCTGGAATGCCTGATCTCAAGCAGTCTGCCTGCCTCAGCCTCTGAAAGTGCTGTGATTACAGGCACGAGCCACCACGCCTGGTGTGTCTGGATTATTTCACCACATACAGTGTCCTCAAGGTTCATCTACGCCTTAGTACGATTCATTTCCTTTATAACGAAAACAAACAAGCAAATCCGTCCGGCCCACTATCCAGAATCCACACTGCACTTAGTTGTCAGGCCTCTTTAGTCCTCTTCAATAAGAAACAGTTCCTCAGTCTTCGTCAAAAATGACATTGAATGTTTTGTAGGGCAGAAACCAGTTATTCTGGAAAATGTCCCTCCTTTTGATGCGTTGGTATTTCCTCACAGTTGAATGCAGGTTCTGCACAGCCAGCACGAGCACCATGAAGGGCTATTGTATTACGGAGGGCTGCTGCATCACACCAGAGGCACGTGTTGCCAATTTGTCCCATTGCTGGTGATGTTAACTTTGATCGCTTGAATAAGGTTTGTCAGGGTTTTCCCACGGTAAAGTGACTGTGTTCCCCTCAGTCATTACTGGGCATCTCCCTTGTGGGGAGATAGTTTCAGACCATATACAAATCCTACTTCGCAAACTTTTCTCACAATTTAGAATTCACTGATGATTCTCCCTGACATAATCATTACCATGGTGGTTCCAAGCGGTATTTTCTTATTCCATTATCTTTCTGCAGTTATTAGTTGATAAGAGTTTTCTTCTCCCTCTTTATTTTTTCATTTGTATTACTGTATCTGTAGGTACTTGTGGATTCTTAGACTGTGCTTATAATAAAGTAAGAAGAGTTATAGGCCGGACGTGGTAGCTCCTACCGGTAATCTCAGCACTTTGGGAAGCCGAGGTGGGCCAATCACTTGAGGCCAGAAGTTCAAGACCAGCCTGACTGACATGGCAAAACCCCATCTCCACTAAAAATACAAAAATCAGTCAGGCATAGTGGCAGGCACCTGTAATCCCAGCTACTACAAACAAACAAACAAAAAAAGTTACAATTCAATACTAACATGATTGTTACTCAAAAGATTCCAGATTTGGCCAATGAGCGCCCCTTCAAGCTTTTGTCCTTTGGATGAGTTCCTACCATTCTTTGGGCACTTCCTCACTGTCTGCCAGAATAATATATTCTGGGTTCATCTTTTTCCTCTCTAGCCCTAATTCCAGAAGTCGCCATTTCTCCACAGAGCCCTGGTTCCTGTTAGTGTACCATTAGCCAGGAGAATCATTTGCGGTGTCCTCGTCTGAACACACCAGCCGTAGCAAGACAGCACTTCCTCCTTTCAAGGGCTTTCATCAGTCCGCCCTGCTCCTCAGGCTGCTGAATGAGTTCATTCTGGGAAGTGGATTACAAGTGACTTCTTTATGTTTTAAATGTATGTGTTTATGTATTTCCTATAACTCCTATAACAAATTGCCTAAAACAACAGAGATTATTCTCACACAGTTCTGGAGGTCAGAAGTATGTAGTGGGTTGCACTGGGCTGACATCAAAGTGTCTGCAGGACTGGGTTCCTTCTGGAGGCTCAGGGAGAATCTGTGTTCTTGCCTTTCCCACCTTCTAGAAGCTGCCCGTACCCCTTGGCCGGTGCTCCCCTTCTTCTATCCTCGAAGCAAACACATCCCCCGACCTCTCCTTCTGCTTTCACTTCTCCTCTGCCTCCCCTGCCTCCCTCTTCTGGGACCCCAGTGAACACTGGACATTGTGTCCACCCGGATAATCCAGGGGAATCCCGGGTCTAAAAAACCTTAGCTTGCTGGGCTCGGTGGCTCACGCCTGTCATCCCAGCACTTTGGGAAGCCAAGGCAGATGGGTCACTTGAGGTCAGGAGTTCGAGACCAGCCTTGCCAACACGGTGAACCCCTGTCTCTACTAAAATACAAAAATTAGCCAGGCATGGTGGCAGGAGCCTGTAATCCCAGCTATTCGGGAGGCTGAGGCAGGAGAATCACTTGAACCCAGGAGGCGGAGGTTACAGTGAGCCAGGATCATGCCACTGCACTCCAGCCTGGGCGACAGAGGAAGACTGTCTCAAAAAATAAATAAATAAATAAATAATTTAAAAATAAAAATCCTTAGCTTGATCACATCTGCAAAGGCCTTCCACCTTATTTATGTATTTATTTTGCCATATAACAGTTTCTAGACATTAGGACATGGACATTTTTGGAGGGCCATTATTCTGCTCTATCACAATGTATTTTATGTATTTTTAAATAAATAACATAAATTATTTTTATAATCTAAAAACAAAACCAGGGTCATGAGGGAGAAGGCCCAGAAGGACAGCGCACTCCTGACAACCACCGCCAGCCCCTGGGGCGCTGGTGTCCCTCAGCGGGAAGCAAAAGAGGGGGCGAGTGGGTGGCCCGGGGGGTGGGGGGACGCGCTCTGCCGTGCTGCGCGCGTTTCAGAGGCAAAACCACGCGGCGGCGGGGAGCGTGGGACGCGGCTTTCTCTGGAGCGGACGAACCGCAAGCGCCCCGCGCGGTGGTGGAACCACCTTGTTGCAGCCGGTGACCGACCGCCGCCGTCCGGCCGCAGTTACCCTGCTCGCCCCGGCGCCGCCCGGCCCCTTCCCGCAGCCCCCGGCAGCCGCGCTGCTCTATCCCCGCGATCCGCGGTCTCCCGCGTGCCCCAAGCCCTGCGGCTCACACTCCTGTTTCCTTCTCTCCCTAATACAAGTATTGCCATTTCCCAGACCTCCCACCCCGCGCCGTCTCTTTGATTCTGAGCCCGCTCTCGGTCAGGGGAAGTCAGGGCGCATTCAGCCGACTCAGCGCCCTGATTTCGTGCGCCCCGTTTCCCTCCCCGAACCTCTCCATCTCCGGTTGTTCTGGGGGAGCATCGCGCCCACCCAGGACGCAGCCCCACGTGTCCCCGCGGCCCTGGGCGGCCTGTCCTTCTTCTGTCTCCTTCCCCGGCCCCCCCACACCCCCGCGGCCTAAAGTCGGCAGCGACCCGGGGGAACCGAACCCAGATGGCAGGTCCCCAGCGATCGAGCGGATTCGGAGTTCGAATACGGACGGCTGGGGTGCGCCGGCGCTAAGAGCGTGGAGGAAGCTTGAAAGAGCTCCTTTAGAGTCACGAGTCAGCTTTTTTCTAGACCTGCGTCCCCGGGGTCTGGGGCAGGGTTGCAGACGACCCAGCGTCTCCCACTCCGCCGGCTTCGGCCCCAGAGGCCCGCAGTGGCTGGCACTTGGGCGCCTGCAGGTGGCCTCCGGGTGAGCCTTCCTCCGGACGCGCCTAGGGGCTCCTCACCCGACCTGCCGCTGTGACAGCCCCACCCAGGCAGCCCTCATCACACGCGGGGAGGCAGCAAAGAGGAAACGTGGGGCTGAAGAAAAGATGCTGAGGCCAAGAGCCGGGAGCTGTTCCCAAGACAATTTTATTGTGCTTAGAACAGAAAAAATACGGCGGGGTGCGGTGGCTCACGCCTGTAATCCCAGCACTTTGGGAGGCTGAGGTGATCGAGGTCAGGAGATCGAGACCATCCTGGCCAACATGGTGAAACCTCGTCTGTACTAAAAATACAAAAAAAAAAAAAAAAAAAAAATTTAGCTGGGCGTGGTGGCAGGTGCCTGTAGTCCCAGCTATGTGGGAGGCTAAGGCAGGAGAATCGCATGAACCCGGGAGACAGAGGTTGCAGTGAGCTGAGATCTCACCATTGCACCCCAGCCTGGGTAACAGAGTGAGACTCCATCTCAAAAACCAAAAAAGAACAAAAAAGATACCTGGCCCTCCAAGGATGCGAATGCTGACAGCACTGAAGGCCTAATTGTATATAACTCACATGCCATAGCAGTCCCTCCTCTCAAGGGCACAAACTCCATGGGTCACGTGCTGTGCAACCATGACCACAACCCCCTTTTCCTCTCTAAAAAGAAAGCCATACCTATTCACACTCTCATGCCCTCCTTTGCCCCAGCCCCTGGCGACCACTAAATCTGCTTTCTTTCTCCATAAATTTGACTATTTCTGGACATTTCACACGAATGAAATCATATAATATGTGATCTTTTGTAACTAGCATCTTGCACTTAGCATGTTTTCAAGGCCCATCCGCGTTGTAGCACGAATAGGTCCCTCATTACTTTTATTGCCAAACAGTATTCCATCGTATGGATATATCACATTTCACTTATGCCTTTGTGGGTTGATGGACATTTGGGTGGTTTCCATTTCTTGGCTGTTGTGAATAACACTGCCATGAGCATTCAGGTATACATTTTTTGTGTGGCATATGATTTCAATTTTTTTGGCTATATACCTTGGAGTGGAGTTGCTGGGTTATATAATAACTAACATTTTCAGAAACTGTCAAAGACCTAATTTTAGATATTTTGGAAGACGAATGTGGGTCCTGTTCAAAAAGCAACGGCACAGATCTGTAACAGCACTGGATAGATGACCTCCCAGACATCTAAGGAGAACCCACTAGGCAGGAGGAACTGCTTACTAGATTGAAAGGAAGGAGACAGAGCCCAGGGAGGGCTCAATCCTGTAAGGACCCCCTTCTTCTCAGCGAAGAGGGAGGCAGACATTCCAACTCCCAGCTATAATCCGTTACAGATGTTTCAACACAGAGGGTGCAGAAATCCACAGGAACAGCCCAGAAGCTCATGGAGCTGGGGGCTTTGATGAGGATGTGGAGAGGAACTTGCCAGCTGAACTAATATTTGCCTTCACCTCCAAGCGACTTTGTGTTTTGGCAGCAAGTCAGAGAAGAGCCTTCTGGGAAGAGAGAGCAGCTTGGGTTAAAGCCCAGCCACGTGGGTGTGCTTGATGTATTTGGCAGTGATGACAAGAGGAGGGCAGGACTTGGGGGAGACAAGCTTGGAGGGGTAAACTGAGCCATGACTTCAGTGCTACGCTAGGGAGCTTGGACTTGAACCCATAAGCACTGAGCATCAGTTGAGGACTTGGGGTTGGGCAGGGTGGTCAACTTGTGTCCTGGAGCCGCGGCTTTGGAGGTGGTGAAGGAAGAAGGCCTGAAGATGGAGTCTTGGGGGAGGCTGCAGTTGGGAGAGAGAGACCACGAAGAACTGAGAGTATACTTGGGAGGGAAGGGGAGGATGGGGAGCAGGAAACAGATCAGAATGTCCACAGGACTGCATAAAAGGTGGAGGATAGTGAGGGAGAGGGGAGAGCCAGCTGGATTCATCAAGATTTTAGTTATTTTTGTGCAGGGAGAGAGAAATGACGTTGTCTATGACATTGACAGCCCCCAGGGCATGTACAGCCCTTAAATGCTTTAACTCCATGACGGTTTCACTCCACTGAGTTCTAAGAAGTTAGCTACAGAGGAAAACTCAGAACTTGTAGGGAAGTTTGCAAGTTCTTTTGGTTTGGGAGAAAGCCTTAGCTCTCTGTCTTGATGTCTTGACTGGGGCGCCCATCCAGCAGTGGCTGCCCAGGAAGGCCCCCATCCTGGCACACACACCACCCCACCCCTCCCAGCTCCTCCTTGCTGGCACTCTAAAGGCCACCTCAGCATCAGCAGAAGTGTGGAGAAGGAAACATTTGTCTCCAGGAGCCACCCTTTTCCTTCCTCATTTCCTCATTTCTCTGTTTCTGTGTTTCTTCTCCCTGTTTCCCTATTCCTTTGTCACACCCAGAGCTCTCCAGTTGCCTTGTGTCCCAGAAGGACCTGTTCCCAGGGTAGCATCATGTCTCCTTCAGAATTAAGGCCCTGGGCTCCGGCACAGGCTGGTGGGTCATAGAAAGGGCCCATGTCTCAAGGGATCAGAGGATAAAACAATCCCAAAGGATGGATGGAGGCTGAAGATCTGGACTGGGTGCTACATAGAGTGGTGGGCCAGGGAGTACTTCCAGGATGCCAAGTCCCTAGCTTAAGCCCCCACGTTTAGCTAAGGACATGACTTACCTGAATGTTCTTGAGAGTCAAGTGCATGGTCAGGGAGAACGGCTAATGCAAGGGCCTTGAAGTGGGAAAGAGCATGAAGAATCTGGTGAGGGTGAATAACTGGCACAGGTGTGTGGGCAGTTCCCCTGCCAGGATATCTCTGCATGGCACTTTCTTCTGAGGGATTTCTTGGAATTCACCCAGACTGCAGAGGTGGTCAGATGTCAGCCTGGCCCTGATCCCCATCCAAGCATTGCTCCTTAGTGCCAGAATGCGACAGGCTTGGCAGCCTGTGGTGACAGGGGCCAAGTCTGAGCTGCATGCACAAGGATTATCCTGGTCTTTCTCTGTGTCTTTTGCCCCAGAAAGCTAACAGTGGTCTGGCTGTAGTGTACAATTGTGTCAGATGTGCTCACATCCTCTGGGGAGCTGAATCCTTTCATAATTCCACAAATTGTGAAATATTTAGACATTAGGAAACCAAAGAGAGCTCACCTACAATTAGAGAATAATAGTGCATTTAAAATAGCTAATGGATTCCGCATTACTTTTCTCTAAGTTGATAGTTAAAATCCCCATTAAAAAATAGGGGGTCGGCCGGGCGCGGTGGCTCAAGCCTGTAATCCCAGCACTTTGGGAGGCCAAGATGGGTGGATCACGAGGTCAGGAGATCGAGACCATCCTGGCTAACACGGCGAAACCCCGTCTCTACTAAAAAATACAAAAAACTAGCCAGGCGCGGTGGCGGGTGCCTGTAGTCCCAGCTTCTCGGGAGGCTGAGGCAGGAGAATGGCGTGAACCTGGGAGGCGGAGCTTGCAGTGAGCTGAGATCCGGCCACTGCACTCCAGCCTGGGCGGCAGAGCGAGACTCCGTCTCAAAAAACAAAAAACAAACAGAAAAAAAATAGGGGGTCAAGGTTCTCTGACTCATCTATAAGTAATTTCTCATAGTTTTGAAATAAGGGTTAACTACATTAAAGCTGAGCTGAATGTGGGCTTCCAATCCAAAATTTCATCTTTAGCCTAATTTCATCCAGTTTACTAATGGTTCAGAGCCAAGAGCAATTTAATCAATGTTTATATCCACTTTAAACATCACTAACAATTGTGTGGTAGACTTACAGCCATGGCCCCCAGAGAATAGTGTCCCTGTGTCCTCACTCCTTTGCAATGTGACTATGCTGCTTCTCCCTAAATCAAGAGGTGGGACCTATTTCTCTACCCCTTGACTCTGGGCTAGCCTTGAGGCTTGTTGTAACCAAAAAAATGCAGCAGAGGTGACATTGTGAAGCCTCTGAGAATAGGCCTTAAGAAGTATTGTACACTCCATTTTTAATCACTTGGAACACCCAGGGTCCACGGATGAAAAGCCCAGCCGGCAACCATACCAAGGCCCCAGACATAGCAATGAAGCCATCTAGACCCTCCAGCCTCAGTGAGCCCAGAGGAGACCAGCAGAATCGTGAGGAACAATACATTGTTGTTTTAAGCCACTGAGTTTTAGGGACATTTGTTCTGCAGCAGTAGATAATTAATGCAAATAGTATCCTAAATGGTGACAGAATGGATTCATTTTCCTATAAAAATAGACCTCATCTCTAAAAAGAAATGAGACACTTCCCAACTTTCTGGAAGAGTAGAGTAGGGTTTCACCTTTGAAATAAGAAAGCAAGGTTGTTAAGAAAGCCTATGATTTTAGATTCAAATGCCAAAATATAATACTCTTTACTCACTTAACACGCCTGAGGAGTTTGATCATTGAGACTAAGAGCTAGTTGGGGAGAAAAGAAAAAGAACTTGATGCTGGGCACGGTGGCTCACGCCTGTAATCCCAACACTTTGGGAGGCCGAGGCGGGCAGATCACCAGAGGTGATCTCCAGCCTGGGCAGGAGAGCAAGACCCTGTCTCAAAAAATTTAGAAAAAGGAAAGAAAAGAAAAATTATTGTCTATGTTGTATGATATTTGTCTTGTTCTGTATTTTATATTATTTTAATTTGCATACTATAAAATGGTCTCACTATGTTGCCCAGGCTGGTCTCAAACTCCAAGGCTCAAGCAATCCTCCTGCTTTGGCCTCCAGAAGTTTTGGGATTACAGGCGTGAGCCACTGTGCCCAGCCAAAATTGACTTTTGAGTTTGGTGTACGTGTTCTGTGAATTTAACAGGTGTATGGATAGTACAGATATATGTATCCACCACCAAAATCAGGGTATAGAGCAATTTCCTTCCCCCAGAAAACTCCCTCAAGTACCTTTTTGCTGTCAAACCCTCCCCCGACCTCAGCCACTCACAATCACCAGGTTTCCCTTCCTGCAGAGGGTTTCACCTTTCAGAGTGACATATCAATGGAGTCAGGTAGACGGCAACCTTTTGAGACTGACCTCTTTCACTTATTCATTCATGTTTTAAGATGTATGAATACTTTTTAAAAAAATCTGAGTAGTATTTCATTATATGGATGACTACAATTTGTTTATCTATTCGTTCATTGAGAGATGTTTGAGTTGTTTCCAGTTCCGGGCAAGTACACATAGAGCTGCTATAAACATGTCTTCATTTTATTTTTATTTAAAAATTTTTATTTTTTCATTTTTTTAATTTTTGGAGACAGAGTTCCGCTCTGTCACCCAGGCTGGAGTGCAGTGGCACAGTCTTGGCTCACTGCAACCTCCACCTCCCAGGTTCAAGCGATTCTCCTGCCTCAGCCTCTGAGTAGCAGGGATTACAGGTGCGTGCCATCACACCCAGCTAATTTTTTGTATTTTTAGTAGAAATGCAGTTTCGCCACATTGCCCAGGCTGGTTTTGAACTCCTGAGCTCAGGCAATCCGCCCACCTCAGCCTCCCAAAGTGCTAGGATTATAGGCCTGAGCCACTGTGCCTGGCCTCTTCATTTTATTCTATTTATTTATTTTTTTTTTTTGAGACGGAGTCTTGCTCTGTAGCCCAGGCTGGAGTGCAGTGGCCGGATCTCAGCTCACTGCAAGCTCCGCCTCCCGGGTTCACGCCATTCTCCGGCCTCAGCCTCCCGAGTAGCTGGGACTACAGGCGCTGCCACCTCGCCCGGCTATTTTTTGTATTTCTTAGTAGAGACGGGGTTTCACCGTGTTAGCCAGGATGGTCTCGATCTCCTGACCTCGTGATCCGCCCATCTCGGCCTCCCAAAGTGCTGGGATTACAGGCTTGAGCCACCGCGCCCGGCCAAGGCCTCTTCATTTTAATTCATAAAACTGTAATGCAGTATTCGCAGATCTGGGAATTAGGACAAATAACAACAACAACAACAGTACCGCAAGGCCAGGTGCATTGAGGCCAGGAGCTCAAGGATGCAATGAGCCATGATCACACCACTGCACTCCAGCCTGCACAACAGAGCAAGACCCTGTCTCAAAACCAACAAATAAACAAAAACCTGTAACGCTGTTGATTTCAAAGCTACTTTGTCAGCAGAAATATTATACAATAGTTTATGATACTTTACTTTTTATTTCAAGAATTAACTCAAGAGCTGGGTATGGTGGTTCATACCTATAATCCCAGCATTTTGGGAGGCTGAGGCGGGTGGATCACCTGAGTTCAGGAGTTCGAGACCAGCCTGGCCAACATGGCGAAACCCCATCTCGACTAAAAATACAAAAATTAGCTGGGCATGGTGGTGCGTGCCTGTAGACCCAGCTACTCAGGAGGCTGAGGTGGAAGGATCACTTGAACCTGGAAGGCAGAGGATGCAGTGAGCCGAGATTGTGCCACTGTACTCCAGACTGGGTGACAGAGCAAGACTCTGTCAAAAAAAAAAAAAAAAAGCTTGACTCCTCCCCCGAAACTACTTGAGTCCTTTTTTTTTTTTTGTGTGTGTGTGTGTGTGTTATCACTTTTATTTGTAGAAAATCTAGGTGTTACCGCTTACATTAAACAATGAGTAGGTTGGATGGATTATAAAGGCCAGCACTGGAGTCAGCTGAATGACTGTATATGATGAAGTTTCATATTTCATTCTGCTGTGTCAATGAGGGGCTTTCCAGAGAAACAGAACAGATAGGATGGATGGATAGACAGACGGATGAAAAGACAGACAGAAGAAGATAAATAGATGACAGACAGACGGAGACAGATAGATAGACAGATATAGACAGACAGACAGATACACAGGCACAGACACAGACAGATAGACAGACAGATGGATAGAGTTCTGCCCTGGATTGTGTCCTCCCCAAATTCATAGGTTGAAGCCCTAACTCCAGTGTGTTTGGATTTGGAGATAGGGCCCTGAGGGGCATGATTCAGAGTAAATGAAATCATAAGGACTGCGGTCCTTGTGAGAAGAGGAAGAGGCACCAAGTGATCTCTTGCTCTGCAGGTACACAGAAGAAAGGCCACGTGAGGACGCAGCAAAAAGCAGGTATCTACAAACCAAGAAGAAAGGCCTCAACAGACACCAACCCTGCCAGCACCTTGATCTTGGACTTCTAGCCTCCAGAACTGTGAAAGAATAAAATTCTGTTGTTTAAGCCTCCCAGTTTGTGGTGCTTTGTATGGTAGCCCTAGCAGACTAACATAGACAGAGATTTATTTTAAGGAACTGGCTTATGCAACTGTGGAACTTGGCAAGTCTGAAATCTGTAGGGCAGGTTGGCAGGCTGAAAACTCAGGCAGGAGTTCTATATTACAGTCTTGAAGCAGAATTCCTTATTCTCTGTGAAGTCTCAGGCTTTGCTCTTAACGCCAACTGATTGGATCAGGGTCATCTACGTTATCAAGGGTAAAAATCTCCTTTATTTAAAGTCAACTGATTTAAATGTTAATCACATCTACAAATTATCTTCACAGCAACAACTAATGTTTGACCAAACTGTTGGGCACCATAGCCTAGCCAAAGTGATACATAATATTAACCATCACACTGTCCATCGAATTTGAGGAAAGCTCTCATTTGGAACAGAGATAAGACACATCTTCCCCCACATTGCTGCCCTTTGTCATCTTGCTTTGTAGACAGAAAAATTAATTGATGACTAAAGGGATTGTTTTTCTAGTCAGCCCACCAAGCCTGTTGTTTGAACAAGCATTGGATCTAGAATCCATTTCTTTGAACCCAGTCACCTTGCTGCAGATTGAGAAATCCTGCCTTTATAATCAACTCAGTAAGACTGATCTCTTTGCACAACAAGCTTGCAATGTCATGACACAGTTTAGGAACACTAAAGTTCACAAACATGATAGTATCTTATTTATTGATTGAATGTTTACCAAGTACCAAGCATTGTTCTAAGCACTTAACAGAGAATTTAATCTGTTAATCATATAGTTTAATCCTCAAAATAGCTTGTGTGCAGTAGACACAATTTCTACCCCCTTTCACAGATGCGCAAAGAGGCATCGAGAGTTAAGCACAGCAGCAGAGCTGTGACTTGCACGCAAGCAGCCTGCTCCAGAGCCCAGAGCTCCGCCGCTTAACTACCATGACTTAACACATTTCACAGACTATGACAACTCAAGGCAAAGCACTTAAAGTTCACATCATAGTTTTAAATCAAGTAAAATGGTGGTTTACAGCAGGGCAGTTTAACATGTGATCTGAATTACAGAAAGGTAGGAATTAAAAAAAATTTTAACTTGGTGCATTTTAGTTGGACCTTAAAAAGTATTCAATACATTCATTGGCAGCCAGAAATGGTCAAGGGATGGCATGGATTTGTTAAAAGGAGGTTTTTGGTATTCTTCAGGGTAGTTCGTAGGTATACAGAGGAACTATGCAGATGTTCATTTTGGCTTTATGTTTTAATTTTCAATGTATCAAACGTACAAATCCTAAATGTGTATTCTTTCATTTGTTATTAAAGTTTAGGTTATAGATCTCATTTTTCTTATACATCTAGGATACTCAGGAATCCATTTTAAGAGGTCTTTGGATAATACTTGGTGCTATTTACTAACTTAGTTAGTTTTTTAAAAGATGATTTTTTTTTTTTGAGACTGGGTCTCACTGTGTCACCCAGGCTGGAGTCAGTGGTGTGATCTTGGCTCACTGCAGCCTCAACCTCCTGGGCTTGAGTGATCCTTTCACCTCAGCCCCCTAAGTAGCTGGGACTACAGGCACTCACCACCATGTCTGGTTAATTTTTTTATTTTCTGTAGAGATGAGGTTTCACCATGTTGCCCAGACTTGTCTCTAACTCCTGAACTCAAGCGATCTGCCCGCCTTAGCCTCCTAAAGTGCTAGGATTACAGGTGTGAGCCACTGCGCCCAGCCTAACTTAGTTAATTAACCATCTTCAAACCTTTTCAACCACATTTATAAATTTAGTGTAACTGATTTCCTTTTAGAGTACTTTTGCTGTCTGAATTAACAACAAAAATTCCTGAATACTAAATAATTATAGGAAACCTAATAAATTAAATTTGCAAAGGAAGAAAAACAAATTCCCTCCTAAGCATTTCAATATGGTAAATAAACTAGTTAAGACTTCATCCTTAAATCACAAGTCTAAATTAACTATTTACTTATACCTTTTAACTTTGCGTTACATGTCTGACCTTTTTCACAGGCCAAATTCACTTAACTATACTAAGAACAAAATACCAAATATGCATATATCCCTATTTAAACAAATTTCATATTAATACTATGGTATGGTTTTGAGTCTCACAAGTTTTCAGTACTTAATTGTAAATCTTCTCCAACCAAAAGATACCTACCTGGATTATAGTGGTTCATGCCTGTAATCCCAGCACTTTGGGAGGCTGAGGGGGAAGGATCACTGGAGGCCAAGACTTGGAAACCAGCCTGGGAAACATAGCTAGACCCAACCCATCTCTACAAAAAATGACTTAAAAAAATTACTGGCCGGGTGCAGTGGCTCACGCCTGTAATCCCAGCACTTTGGGAGGCTGAGGTGGGCGGATCACGAAGTCAGGAGATTGAGACCATCCTGGTTAACACGGTGAAACCCCGTCTTTACTAAAAATACAAAAAATTAGCCGGGCATGGTGATGGGCGCCTGTAGTCCCAGCTACTTGGGAGGCTGAGGCAGGAGAATGGCGTGAACCCGGAAAGCGGAGCTTGCAGTGAGCTGAGATCCGGCCACTGCACTCCAGCCTGGGCAACAGAGCGAGACTCCTTCTCAAAAAAAAAAAAAAAAATTCTTCAGGCATGGTGGTTTGTGCCAAGGTTGCTGAGTAGTAAAAAAAGAGATGGCTGGGTGCAGTGGCTCACCTGCATTTCATGATACTGGTAATCCCAGCATTTTGGGAGGCCAAGATGGGTGGATCACCTGAGGTCAGGAGTTTGAGACCAGCCTGGCCAACATGGCAAAACTCTGTCTCTACTAAAAATACAAAAATTAGCCTGGTGGGGTGGCATGCACCTGTAACCCCAGCTACTCCAGCGGCTGAGGCAGGAAAATCACTTGAACCTGGGAGTTGAGGCTGCATTGAGCCAAGAGCACACCACTGCACTCCAGCCTAGGCGACAGAGCGAGACTCAGTCTAGAAAAAAAAAAAAGGATAGTTACCATGCTGGTTAATTGAGGCTACTAAGGTCAGGGACTGTAGGCAAACGTGAGTCCCAATGCAGCAGGGATCCAGAATGACTCTTCCCAGTGCCATTCGTCATGCAGAGCCCTTTCTACAGTTGCTTTGTCAATGACCCACGCCCATAACCTGAAGAAGTGTTAGTGTGGCCTACATTGCTACACTCCAGTCATACAACTTTGCTTAATTCAAACACCTTTGACTTTAATAGGGATCCAGAAATATGTAAATCCTTGTTCCTTTAAGTATGAACGAATTTAAAACTTGTTTGAATCTTGCTTTTTCTTAGTTTTCAGACCACACATAACTTTCGTGGATATTTAAAATGCTATATGTATGGAATCTGGATATAACACATGCACCAATTTTTTTTTTTTTTTTTTTGAGACGGAGTCTCGCTCTGTCACCCAGGCTGGAGTGCAGTGGCAACATCTCGGCTCACTGCAATCTCTGCCTCCCAGGTTCAAGCCATTCTCATGCCTCAAATGCCTAAGTAGCTGGGATGACAGGTGTGCGCCACGACACCCAGCTAATTTTTGTAGTTTTTGTACAGACGGGGTTTCACTACGTTGGCCAGGCTGGTCTTGAACTCCCAATCTCTAGTGATCTGCCTGCCTAGGCCTCTGAAAGTGTTGGGATTACAGGCGTGAGACCCTGCTCCCAGCAGATGCACCTAGTTTTGAGGGCATTCTAACTAAGGCCTGGCAAGAATCCTGCCTGAGGCATGAGGTGGTTGCCCTGATACCCAGAATTCATTCATGTGAGCTTGTTAGGAAAAAGGCTCTTTGCGGATGTCATTAAGTCAAGCATCTGGAGATGGGGTCTTCCTGGATGATCTGGGTGGGCCCTAAATTCAAGAAGTGTCCTTGTAAAAGACGAAGACGACGCAGCCCACGGAGGAGAATGGCACTATGAAGAGGGGAACAGAGATTGGAATGACGCAGCCACAAGCAACACGTGGATCCTCCAGAAGCCAGAAGAGGCAAGAAGGGATTCTCCCTGATATGGTTTGGTTCTGTGCTCCACCCAAATCTCCTGTCCAATTGTCACCCTCAGTGTTGGAGGAGGGGCCTGGTAGGAGGTGACTGGATCATGGGGGCGTGGACTTCCCCTTTGCTGCTCTCCTCATTACGAGTTCTCATGAGATCTGGTTGTTAAGAGTGTGTGGCACCTCCCCCTTCCCTCTCTCTTCCTCCTGCTCCAGCCAGGTGAAGATGTGTTAAGAATGTGTGGCACCTTCCCCTTCCCTTTCCCCTTCGAGGCCTCCCAGCCATATTTCCTCTACAGCCTGTGGAATTGTGAGTCAATTAAACCTCTTTTCTTCCTAAATTACCCAGTCTCAGGTTTTTTTTTTTTTTTTTTTTTTGAGACAGAGTTTCGCTCTTACTGTACAGACTGAAGTGCAATGGCTCGATCTCGGCTCACTGTAACCTCTGCCTCCTGGGTTCAAGAGAGTCTCCTACCTCAGCCTCCCGAGTAGCCAGGATTATAGGCATGCACCACCGCACCCAGCTGTTTTTTTTTTTTGTTTGTTTGTTTGTTTTTTTTAAATAGAGATGGGGTTTCACCATGTTGGCCAGGCTGGTCTTGAACTAACTTCTGACCTCAAGTGATCCGCCCACCTAGGCCTCCCAAAGTGCTGGGATTCCAGGCATGAGCCACCGTACCCAGCCACAAGCAGCTGTTTATAGCAATGTGAGTTCGGACTAATACACTCCCCTAGAGTCTTCAGAGGGGGCACACCCTGCCAGACTTCTGGTCTTCAGAATTGTGAAAGAATACATTTCTGTTGTTTTAATCCAACAAGTTTCTGGTCATTTGTTATGACAGCCACAAGAAATTAATATAGGTCTGGTCAGGGGCGTACCTGTGTGAAGTTGGTTCAGGCATGCGTATTACAAATCTTAAATTGCGAGTATAGGCTGGGCACGGGGGCTCATGTCAGTAATCCCAGCACTATGGGAGGCCAAGGCGGATGGATCACTTGAGGTCAGGAGTTCGACACCAGCCTGGCCAACATGGTGAAACCCCGTCTCTACTAAAAAAACACAAAAAGTAGTCAGGTATAGTGACACACGCCTGTAATTCCAGCTACTGGGGAGAGACTGAGGCATAAGAATCGCTTGAACCTGGGAAGCAGAGGTTGCAGGGAGCTCGCGTCACTGGAGATCGAGTCACTGCACTCCAGCCTGGGTAACACAGTGAGAACCTGCCTCAAAAAAACGTTTAAAAGTTGCTAGAAATCCAGTATGAGAAATAAAAATGAAATCCTAAGCCTCCCAAGCAACTGATGGTCTCCAGACTCCCTCCTGGCCAAGGGGACCCCAGAGAAACCTTGAAAACTGAGTTCCTGGCCATGACGGTATGGAAGGTCGGACATGCCTCATTATACCCCCACGCCCTGGATAACCACCATGAGGCTTTCCTTCACAGGGGGCTAAACAGAAACCAACCCTTGGGAAAGAGGCTTCACTCCTGATATCAACCAACCACCTGATGCTGCCCTGCCCTTATGTGGTCTGGACAAAATAATTGACCGGCATCCTTGGTAAGAGGACTACTGGCCGCAGAGTGGTTAGGTAAGAGAATGCTGGCCACGGAGTCGTTCTGGTAGGTCTCCAAAGGGTGCACGGTGAGGATTTTCATGTCCTCTGTCTCACCTTTTGATGTCAGAGGCCTGAAAACTCCACCCTCGGATCATGCTAACTGTGCCATTTCTTGAACACAGGTCCCAGGGAGAGGCACGGAGCTCGACTGCACACGTGCATATTTCTCTTCTCATCAATATTCAATGCTCCTCCCATAGCTTATCGAATGTGTGTATTTGGCCGCCTCATTCAGCATAAATTCCTGTCTTGTTCTTCTGGCCCTGGAAGGGTCTGTTTCCGGCTTCTGGCTGGAGGCTCTGCTTCTCAGCCTGTCAAAATGGCTGCCCTGCAGGCTGCAGCCCTTTATGAGAAGCAAGCTCTTCTTTCCAGGTTTATGAACCTTGTCACTTCTCAGTTGACAAGTGACATTATCTGAAATGTAAAAGGACAATTTTAAGGATGGAGTTTGCTAGAACTGAAGGTCAGTGGTGGATCTGGGCCTCTGAAAGGGATGGGAGCCAGAACCTAAAACACTGGCAGGACCCTCCCTAATCTTCACCTGCTTCACTGTTTCTTCTCACATTAGACCTCCTTCCCTAGCAGAATATGGCCACCCCGCGGCTCCTGCATTTACATGTTACTATTCCCGTACACTAGCTAGTTTACCGTCACCCCAAACCAAACGCCTAACTTAGATGAGGTGCCTACCCTAGTCTGATCCACCATGGTCCCGGGGGCAGGATCTTGCTGTCTAAACACGGCATCTGCATGCCCACACCTATGCACCAGCAGGCTGATTCTCTGAGAAAAGCAGGCTGGTGAATGTAGCAGCAATCTTGTTTGGCTGTGTGTATATCAATTAGCTAGGGCCTCCCAAAATGCTGCCTAAAAACACCAACTCACAATGAAGTGCCTGAAAACAACATTATTTATTTTCACAGATCTGGAGGCCAGCTGATGTAGACTGGGCTTGGCTGGACAGTGCTGCTTCAAGGGATGACTCTGGCTGGGGCTCAGGTTTGGGGGAGGGCAGCTGTCTGGGAGAAGTCCTTCTCGTGGTAATGGCAGAAGCACAGGAAGACAAGACCAAGCATGCTAGCATGCTTCCAGCCTCAACTTGCATCATGTATACTATCATCCTATTGGCCAAAGCAAGTCCCATGGCTGAGCCAAGTATCAGTGGGATGGGAAGAACACTCCTCTGATGAGAACTGGATGGGCCAGGGAGGATTTCTGGGCAATAATCTACTCTACCACGTGGTATCAGACGTTTAGTAACGGAACCAAGTGATCAAACGTAACACCACTAATAGTAGAGTATCTAGCATGTACCTCCTGATTTATTGTGACACGAAGTTCTTAAGACAGTCTATAAATACTCTTGTCAAAAATGTTTAACCTGAAACTAATCTAGCCTCTAAATTTAATTTCTGATTCATGGGAAATATAGTGAAGGAGTTAAATGGACACTGTCTCAGTTATCTATTGCTGACTAGTAAGTTACCCCAACACTTAAAACACCAATAAACAACAGCTCACAAGGTGGCCCAAGAGAAATGGGGAAAGCCACATGCTTTTTATGACCCAGTCCCGGAAGGCACAGGCTTTTACTTTTGCCAGATTCTAGTTTTAGAAGTGACTCACTAAGTACAGCCCACACTCAAGGGGAAGCTATGTCTTTTGAATTGTGGAGAATCAAAGCATTTGTGGGGCCTGGAGCAGTGGCTTACACCTGTAATCCCAGCACTTTGGGAGGCTGAAGCGGATCACTTGAGGCCACGAGTTTCAGACCAGCCTGGCCAACAAGGTGAAACCCCTCCCTACTAAAATTACAAAAATTAGCCAGGTAGCCAGGTGTGGTGGAGCGCGCCTGTAATCCCAGCTAATTAGGAGGCTGAGGCAGGAGAATTGTTTGAATCCGGGAGGAACAGGTTGCTGTAAGCTGACATCATGCCACTGAACTCCGGCCTAAGCGATAGAGTGAGACTCTGTCAAAAAAAAAAAAAAAGGAACAAATGAACGAACGGAGGGACGGAGAGAGACAGACAGAGAGAGAGAGAGAGAGAGGGAGAGAGAGAGAGAGAGAGAGAAAAGGAAAAAGCATTGTGGACGTATTTTAAAATTAAAATCACCACTGGGGTAATTAACATTAAAAAAAGACTACAGAGATGAAAGAACCAAAAGCAGCCGGGCGAGGTGGCTTATGCCTATAATCCCAGCACTTTGGGTGGCGGAGGCAGGCAGATCACTTGAGGTCAGGAGTTCGAGACCAGCCTGGCTAACATGGTGAAACCCCTTCTCTACTAAAAATACAGAAATTAGCTGGGCGTGGTGGCGGGCGCCTGTAATCCCAGTTATGGGGAGGCTGAGGCAGGAGAATCGCTTGAATTCGGGAGGCGGAGGTTGCAGTGAGCCTAGATCAGGCCACTGCACTCCAGCCTGGCAGCTTGGGCCACAGAGCAAGACTCTGTCTCAAAAAAAAAAAAGAAAGAAAGAAAAAGAAAACGAGTGTACTACACTCACAGACCCCAGGGGAAGGCGCACACTATACCACAGGTGGCTACGTTGGGAAGCACCGTGGTGAGTCAAGAGGCAGAAGGAGCAGGGCAAATGTTAACAAGAGGCTTGGCTGTGGTTTTTGAAGGAAGGAATGGGCAAAGCAGGATAAGCAGGCGTAGGATTGGTGAGTGTGAATACTTTCGGCAGGCTCTGGGGCATAAGGGCCAACTCTAGTTGTCTGGTACCCGGCCCTGGAGTCAGTACAGGTGCACAGTGGTCCCGAAAGCCCTGTTGAGACCGCCAGGTGGGAAGGGCTCCCTGGCAGATCCTCGGACCTACCTCCGCACTGGAGTGGAGCCACAGTACACGCAGTTTGCAGCGGGGAGGAGCCTGGCCCCCCCTCTTCCTGTGTGGAACCTGGAATTTAATCTGCAAGGCGGGAAGCCCACACGCAGGAAGCACGCTCTCTTGCTTTGCTAAGAGTCTCTTTCCCATTTTTTTTCTTTTTGCCCAATAAATCCCATTTTTCTCACTCTTCAATTGTCTGCGAGCCTAAATTTTCGTGGCTGCGTGATAAGGACTCCACCTTTAGCTGAACTAAGCGAAAGCCCTGCAACACTGTGAGAGCTCAGTAAAGACGGTGGTGCAGCAGGGGCTCTGGATTGGTTGGTTTGCATTTGAAAGGCAGGCACTCTCTCCAGTAGGAACTGGCCAGCCCCACAGGAAGGGCAGCCTTTCCAGGGTCAGCAAGGCCCCACCTATGAAAAAATCAGGAACACATGCTGGGCCAGTCGTGGTGGCTTAGGTCTGTAATCCCAGCACTTTGGGAGGCCGAGGCGGGCAGATCACTTGAGGTCAGGAGTTCAAAACCAGCCTGGCCAAACATGGCGAAACCCCGTCTCTACTAAAAATACAAAAAAGTGTGTGGTGGTGCGTGCCTGTAGTCCCACTCGGGAGGCTGACGTGGGAGAGTTGCTGAACCCGGAGGACAGAGGTTGCAGTGAGCCGAGATCGTGCTGTTGCACACCAGCCTGGATGAAAGAGCGAGACTTCATCTCAAAAAAAAAAAAAAAAAAGAAAAGAAAAACACATGCTTAATACACTTAGTGATGTAAAACACACACGTGTAGCATTTCATAGTTTTTGAGGGTCAGGAATCTGGGGGTGGCTTAGTCCATGGTTCTGGCACAGGGTCTCTCAGGAAGTGACCATCAAGATGTTGGCCAGAGCTGCAGTCATCTGAAACTTTACTGGGACTGGAGGATTTGTGTCCAAGACGATCCAGCCACATGGCTGCTGGAAAGAAGCCTCCGTTCATGGCTGGCTCTGGCCAGCAGCGTCAGTTCTTCACCACATGGGCCTCCTCACAGGGCTGCTGGCACCTCTCAGAGCAAGTGACAGAGGGAGCGAGCGAGGAAAAGAGAGGCCAAGACGAAGCTACTTATAAAAATAAGTTAACATCAGAAGTGACAGCCTATTATGTTTTATCCATTTTTCTGTTGCTTATAACAGGACACTTGAAACTGAGTAATTTGCAAAGAAAAAGAAGTTGTTTCTTACAGTTATGGCGGCCAAGCAATCCAGAGTCGAGGGGCTGTATCTGGTGAGGGGCTTCTTCCCGGAGGAGTCTGCAGAGTCTCAAGGAGCGCAGGGCATCAGGTGGCAAGGAGACTGAGTGTGCTAGCTCAGGTCCCTCTTCCTCTTCTTATAAAGCCACCAGTTCCACTCCCAAGATAACCATGAATCCATGAATCCATGAATGGATTGATCCATTTTGCCTTCATGACCCAATCACCTCTGAAAGGCCCTACCTTGCCACATTGGGGATTAAATTTCAATGTGAGCTTTGGCGGGGACAAACATTCAAACCATAGCACATTACTTCTGTTGCATGTCATTGGTCTCGCAGACCAACTATGGTGCCTTGAGGCACAGCCGGGTTGGGGACTACTGAAGGGTATGACTGCTAGAAGGTGAGAATCAGCATGGGCCAGCCAGCAGACAGCCACAGTCCACCTTCTGGTCTCCAGAGGTTCATATCCTTCCCACATGCAAAATACCGTCAACTCCTTCCAAAGTTCCCCAAAGGCTCATCCTATTGTAGCATCAGTTCTGTCTCCAGATCATGTAAATCAGGTCCAAGTGGGACTTTATTTCCTTCAATACAGTTTCTACATTATAATTCTTCTCGATAAGTTGTCTGTCTATCTCTGCCTGTCCCTCCCCAATTGAACATATAAGAGAACACACAATAACTACTCCAGATGCCCCTGTTCACAAAGGGAGGAAAAAAAGGTGTCGTGTGACTGAGTAGCAGCCTCAGCCCACTTCTTGACAGTAGAATTTTGAGAGTCTTCTTTTTGGCCAGTCATGGTAGCTCATTCCTGTAATCCCAGCACTTTGGGAGGCTGGGGTGGAAGGATTGCTTGAGCCCCAGAGTTTGAGACCAGCCTGGACAACATAGTGAAACTCCCATTGCTACAAAAAATAAAAACAAAATTAGCCATGATGACATAGCTAATTAGGCATGATGACATGTGCCAGTAGTCCCAGCTACTGGAGAGACTGAGGCGGGAGGATTGTTTTAGCCCAGGAGGTCCAGGCTGCAGTGAGCCAAGATCGTGCCACTGCACTCCAGGCTGATTGACAGAGCAAGACCCTGTCCCCTCCCTGAAAAATAAATAACAAATAAGGCCTTCTTTTTGGGTTGTATTATCTCTGTTCCTTTCAGTCCAAGCTGGTGAAGTTTCCGTATATACAATTCTCTTAAACTATGGATTTTCTGTGAATTTTATTTGGGTTCACTCCATAGACAAATGCAACACCCACAAATCTGTTCTCTACCTTTGGCTTCTGCAGACAGCTGAGGGCCAAAGCCCTTAAGCTTCCTAGAAGCACTCTCCTTTGATTGAGAGAGCCCGTGGGGTGCACTTTTACTCTATAGAGCAGGCCCTTTGTCTGACTCAGTGGTACTCTGAGAGGCCACCTTATATCTCTTTGGAATCTTACAGTCACACCTAAGGATTCATCTTGGACCACAGTTTTTCTGGCAGGACCCTGCATTTGATCTTTGCTTAGAAGTTATTTCTTAATTGTTGCATAATTTGCTAATATACTTTGGATATTTGTCTCCACCCACATGTTGAAATATAATCCTCAATGTTTGAGGTGGGGCCTGGTGGGAGGGAAGAGTTTGGATCATGGGGGTGATTCAAACACTGAAGCTCATGGATGGCTTGAGTCATCCTCTTGGTGATAAGTGAGATCTTGCTCTAAGTTTGCACGAGATCTGCTTGTGTAAAAGTGTCTGGCGGCCAGGTGCTGTGGTCCCAACACTTTGAGAGGCCAAGGTGGACAGATAGCTTGAGCCCAGGAGTTTGAGACCAGCCTCGGCAACATGGTGAAACCCTCTCTCTACAAGGAAATTTAAAAAATAGCTGGGTGTGGTGGCTCATACCTGTATTTCCAGCTACTCAGGAGGTTAAAGTGGGAGGATTACTTGAGGCTGGGAGGTTGAGGCTGCAGTGAGCCAAGATTACGCCACTGCACTCCATCTTGAGCAACAGAGCCTGACTGTTGCTGCAGTGCAGTGGTGTGATCTTGGCTTACTGCAGCCTTGAACTGCTTTGTTCAAGCAATCCCACCACCTCAGTCTCCCAAATAGCTGGGACTAAAGACATGCACCACCCTATCCAGTTAATTTTTTCACTTTTTTGTAGAGACGGAGTCTCACTACCTTGCCCAGGCTGGCCTTAAACTCCCGGGCTCAAGTGATCCTCCTGCTTTGTTTGTGATCCTCTCAAAGTGTTGAAATTACAGGTGTGAGCTACCACACCTGGCCCAGGTATTTCTCTATAGTAGTGCAAGAACGGCCTAATACATTTGCCGTCTAGGCAGACTTAGAATTTCCAGAACTATCCAATTCTAACTCACTTATATTTAACTATCTTTCCCTTTGTTGACCTCTCCTCTAGCATCTTACTAGAAGGAACTAGAAAACAGTAGGTAGTACTTTCAACACCGATTGAAGATCTCCTTGGCCAGATTACTCAGCTAATTTGCTTCTGTCTACATAACTGCAGTCAACAGCGTTGCCAAACTTTCTGCCACTGCATAACAAGGACCCCCTTCCTCCAGCTTCTAGTTCATTGACCTCACTTTCCTACAAGTGCTCACTTTGCAACCTTTAAAGAACCGAGTCTTAGGCCCAGTGTGGTGGCATGTGCCTGTAATCCAGCACTTTGGGGGGCTGAGCTCAGGAGTTTGAAGCTGCAAAGAGCTATGACCGTGCCACTGCAGCCTGAGCAACAGCGTGAGGCCCTGTCTCTAAAAAACAAAACAAAACAAAACAAAAACAAAAACAAAAAAAGGCCTGAATCTTTTTTTTTGAGACGGAGTTTTGCTCTGTCACTCAGGCTGGAGTGCAGTGGCACTATCTCAGCTCACTGCAAGCTCCGCCTCCCGGGTTCACGCCATTCTCCTGCCTCAGCCTCCCAAGTAGCTGGGACTACAGGCACCCGCCTCCATGCCCGGCTAATTTTTTGTATTTTTTAGTACAAACGGGGTTTCACTGTGTTAGCCAGGATGGTCTCAATCTCTGGACCTTGTGATCCATCCGCCTCGGCCTCCCAAAGTGCTGGGATTACAGGCACGAGCCACTGCACCCGGTCAAGACCTGAATCTTTTACCAGCAGCTTTTTTCAGGTAAATCAAGGCTTTCACTAACACTCTCAATAATCCAAAGCCACAGTTCCAAAGTCACTATCACACATGAGGTGCTATCATGGCAGCACCCCACTTCCAGGTATCAACATCTGTGTGAACTAACAATTGCTGTGTAACAATTTAGCTCAAAACTTAGCAGCTCACAACAATAAGCATTATTATCTTGCGCAGTTTGAGGTTCAGGAGTCTGGGAGTGGCTTAGGTGGAGGTTCTGGCTTAGGGTCTCTCAGGAGGTTACCATGGGGTTATAGCGTCTGACACTTGGCTGAGGCTGGAGGATTCTTGTCCAGGATGGCCCAGGAACATGGCTGTGGCTCACAGATTTCTTTGCTCCAGAGGCTACTCAAGACATGGCTGGGAGCTGACTTCCCCTAGAGCATGTGATCTGAGAGAGAAAGCTAGACACACACACACAGACACAGACACACAGACACACACACAGAAAGAGAGAGAGAGAGACAGAAGAGAGAGGTGGAAGTCCCAGAGTCTTCTCTAATCTAATGTTGGAAGAGACATACCATCTCTTGGTATGTCTTGATATGGTTTGGCTGTGTCCCCACTCAAATCTCATCTTGAATTCCCATGTGTTTTGGGAGGGACCCAGTGGGAGGTAATGAATCATGGGGGCAGGCCTTTCATTTTTATTTTTATTTTTTTAGATGGAGTTTTGCTCTTGTTACTCAGGTTGGAGTGCAGTGGTGCAGTCTCAGCTCACTGTAACTTCCCTTTCCCAGGTTCAAGCAATTCTTCTGCCTCAGCCTCCTGAGTAGCTGGGATTACAGGTGCTCACCAACATGCCTGGCTAATTTTTTGTATTTTTAGTAGACATAGGGTTTCACCATGTTGGCCAGGTTGGTCTCAAACTCCTGACCTCAGGTGATCTGGCCACGTTGGCCTCCCAAAGTGCTGGGATTACAGGCGTGATAGTGAATAACTCTCACAAGATCTGATCGTATTATAGGAAGGAGTTTCCCTGCACAAGCTCTCTTTTCCTGCTACTATCCACGTAAGATGTCACTTGCTCCTCCTCGCCTTCCACCATGATTGTGAGGCCTCCCTAGCTGCGTGGAACTGTAAGCCCATTAAACCTCTTTCTTTTGTAAATTGCCCAGTCTCTGGTATATTTTTATCGGCAGCATGAAAACAAACTAATACACCATCGCTATGTCTGTATTCTATCGGTCACACAGACCAACCCTGGTAAGTGTGGGAGACTCCATAGGGTTGTGATTTCTCAGAGGCAGGGCACGTTATGAGTCACCTTGGAGGCTGACTACTGCAAAATTATTAAGGGGTGAAAGGTCAGGTTGTCTATAATTTCCACGCTTTTGAAAAAAAATTGATGAAGCAAGTTTAGTAAAATACTAAAGATAATTACATTTAGGCCTGGGGTATATGGGAGTTAATTGTATTCTTCTTTCTACCTTTCTATATGTTTGTACATTTTCATTAATAAAAAGTAAAAAAAAAAAAGCAAATTGAAGCTTTCTGTCTGGGGATGACAAGATGGCCGACTGGTGCTCAAGAACCTTCTAGAAATCAGCTACCCAGCCTCTCACCTGTCTTCACCAGCAGTGCCTGCCCTGTGCACAGGATTCAGCGCTTTCCCAGTGGACTCCCTGCAGCTCCACTGAGGAGAGCTGGAGGCTGAGTCAGCAACACAGCCAGAAAATGGTAACAGATGACATAGAATATGTTTGCCCTCAGGTATTATTTCGAGATGTTCTGAAACACAGCAGCACTTTTTCTGATTTTGTTCCAAGTGTCTTTAGAGGAGCAATTCCAAGGAATACTTTTCCTGACCTTGCCTTCAAAGTCAGTGAAATCACAGGCGTTTGAGCAGAGTCAGCAATTTTGTTTAACTTTGACCTTGCCCTGTTTGTTAATTCAGCTTGGACTCATTCTGTCCCTGGAATTTAGTTACCTATTTAAGAATGAAAAATAAAAATAACTTTGGAGGGGTAACGAGCAGCAAACGCTGAGTCATACCTCTTTAATTTATAGGGAACTCCATGAAATCTTAGTGTTCATTTCCGCTAAGAGTTTCTGTGAGAAGGAAACTCAATTTTTTTAAGAGCCCAGGTTAAATAATCACTTGTGTGATTCTTTTTCCGTGGAGTTTGGCACTAAAATTGGTGAAGTTGAAATATTGTCCTTTTGGGTGTCACAAGCAATTGGTGCATTGTAGGATGGAAACAAGAATTTTCTTCAGCCTGGGCAACATGGTGAAAGCCTGTCTCCACAAAAAAAAAAAAAAAAACTTAGCTGGGGGACATGCCTGTAGTTCCACCTACTTAGGAGGCTGAGGTGGGAGGATCACCTGAACCCAGGGAAGTAGAGGCTGTAGTGAGCCGTGATTGTCCCACTGCCCTCCAGTCTGGGTGACAGAGTGAGACCCTGTCTCAAGAAAAGTAAATAAATTTTTTTCTTTGGGGTTGATCCTGAATTTGTTCTGGGTAATAACACTTTGGTAGCTTTTTAAATTATTCTGGTGTTTAAAAAATCCCTACCCATTATTTTAGAGAAATTCCAAGCCCGTAAAATAATTCAACTGCAGATGCTTCAGACCGGGTTTTGAAAGATGCTGGCTGAAAGAAAATTAATGTATCTATAGCAGGAAAACACTGTTTTAGTCCGTTTGGGCTGCTACAACAAAAACACCAGGCTGGGCAAGGTGGCTCACATCTGTAATCCCAGAACTTTGGGAGGCCGAGGCCAGTGGATCACCCGAGGTCAGGAATTTGAGACCAGCCTGACCAACATGGTGAAACCTTGTCTCTACTAAAAATACAAAAAGTAGCGGGGCATGGTGGTACACACCTGTAATCCCAGCTACTCGGGAGGCTGAGGCAGGAGAATTGTTTGAACCCAAGAGGCAGAGGTTGCAGTGAACCGAGATGGCACCACTGCACTCCAGCCTGGGTGACAGAGTGAGACCCTGTCTCAAAAACAACAACAACAACAACAAAAACACCATAGATAGACTTGGGTAGCTGAAACAACATTTATTTCTTACAGTTCTGGAAGTTGGAAGTCTGGGATGGGCCAACAGGATTGGGTTCTTGGTGAGTGTCCTCTTCCTGACATACAGATGAGGAAGCAAGCTCCCTTGCCTCTTTTTGTAATGGCACAAATTTCATTCTTGGGGGCTCCACCCTCATGACCTAAGCGTCTCCCAAAGGCCCCGCCTTCAAATACCACCATACTGGGGGTTAGGATTTCAACAAATTTGGGAGGGGACACAAACATTCTGTCCATAACAAAACCTTTGCAGTGGGGAGGGCAGGAAGTGCGGCCACCATGGTGCAACGGTTTGGTAATGTGCCTGTTTGTCCAGAATCGTGTCTCAATTCTGAGCTATATTCCTAGAATTCCCTTTTCCTGTACGTTTCCAGTTTGGGTGAGCCACAGGGGTGTGCTTCTGCAGCCAAGTTGAAGCCGTTATCATAACCTGGGTCAGATGACCAGAGAAAATACGAAGGAGAAGGCAAGTATGAAACGTGTATTCATTTTTTTTTTAATTTGTTTTTTTTTTTTTTGAGACGGAGTCTCGCACTTTCGCCCAGGCTGGAATGTAGTGGCTAGATCTTGGCTCACTGCAAGCAGCTCCGCCTCCAGGATTCACACCATTCTCCTGCCTCAGCCGCCCCAGTAGCTGGGATTACAGGTGCTCGCCACCACACCTGGCTAATTTTTGTATTTTTAGTAGAGACGGGGTTTCACCGTATTAGCCAGGATGGTCTCGATCTCCTGACCTCGTGATCCGCTTGCCTCGGCCTCCCAAAGTGCTGGGATTACAGGCATGAGCCACCGCGCCCGGCTTTTTTTTTTTTTTTTTTTTTTAAAAGGCTTCATTTGGGGCTGGGGCCGGGCACAGTGGCTCACGCCTGTAATCTCAGCACTCTGAGAGGCCGAAGCAGGTGGAACACTTGAGGTCAGGAGTTCGAGACCAGCCTGGCCAACATGGTAAAACTCCGTCTCTACTGAAAACACAAAATTAGCTGGGCGTGGTGGCGCATGCCTATAATCCCAGCTACTGGGGAGGCTGAGGCAGGAGAATCACTTGAATCCAGGAGGTGGAGGTTGCAGTGAGGTTGAGGTTGAGATCGTGCCACTGCACTCCAGCCTGAGTGACTACAGCCTCGGCAACAGAGTTAGACTCCACCTCAAAAAAAAAAAAAAAAAAAAAAAAAAAATGTGGCTGGACATGGTGGCTCACACGTGTAATCCCAGCACTTTAGGAGGCTGAGAGGGGAGGATCACTTGAAGCCAGGGGTTCAAAGCTCCAGTGATCTATGACTGTGTCACTGCACTCCAGCCTGGGTGACAGAATAAGACCCTATCTGTAAAATAAAATAATAAAATAAACAAAAAATAGCTTAATTTTTATTTACAACAGAAGTTACTTGTGTTGGAAGCCAGGCACGCACGGAAATCTCACAGAAGGCTGGCTGTCTTCCTTCTCCGGGCCTCCCTGCCTCCTCCCTCAAGGCTTCCTGATTCTCTTTTCCCTTGCGCTCTGTGGTTCCCCTCCTCCCAACGCCCTCTCCCTGAACATTTCTTTACCTTGGAGCCTCTCCCATCTCTCCCTCCCTCTTCCTCCCTCCCCCAGCCTCCAATCACCCCACTTCTTCCCCTCCCCTTACTTTCCTCCCACCCCTCTCTCATCTCCTCCCCTCTGCGCCTCCCTCCCTCCTGGCCTTCCTTCCCTTCTCCGACTTTGCAGACCTCTCTTCCCCCAGGCCTCCCTCCTCCTCCTCTCCGCCCCCTCCGGGCTCCGGCTCTCCCTGGAGGCTACGACTCCGGGTGGAGCCACTGGTCCCGCAGGGATCCCCGCGTCCTCGGTCGCCGCGTCCACGTCCCTCTCGCGTCCCCGCCCGGCGCCGCGCCCGCTCCTCTGAGTTCGGCCTCCGCGCGGTGCAGCGCAGTCTTAGGCCGCGAGACAAGGTACGTGCGCGTCCCCGGGGCACATAAGCCGGGGCCCCGCTCCTTTGAACTCGCGCGTGTGTTCTGTGGCAAAGAAGGTCTTTGCCGCGTGCACGGGTAAGGAACTTCCCATAATCCGTTTTCAGAAGCTGACTTTCATAAAAGTGATACGTTGTCCTTGCAGAACAGCAGCCCCCACGATCCCAGGCGTCCGAAGCAGCCGCTGTTTACATTTTGGTATTTTCCCGTAGGTGTTTCGCCATGCATTTTAAGGACATAGTGGAAATCACACCGTATGCAAACTTGCGTTCGTTTTGGCCGTTTAGCACGGAGGAACCTTTCCTCCATGCCGTTAAATACTCCTTGTAACTCTCTTCCTGCAGTGAGACATTCTGGTTCTAGCGTTTTTACTAATATAAAACTGTGAAAAAAAAAACTGAGCATATTTGCATCGAAATCAGTATCCACATTCGACAGCTTTTCCTTAGGGTGAGTATTAAGAAGAGAGGTGCTGGGTCTATGGGTCTAAGAGTGGGACATCCTAAATGCTGGGTAGGTGTTGCCAAGAACGACTGGACAGTTTACACCCCACAGCCATGTGGGTCGGGCAGGCTTTGGAAACACTGGGCACTGAGATTTATGTCCACTTGCTGATGGAAGATGCCACCTGTTGTTTTCAAAGCCCATTTAAAATAAAGTGGTTAGTAATGAGCCTCGTCGGTATCCGGGGAATCCTATCCAGGCCTGGGAACACCAGAGAAAAAGCAGACTGCAGGGGCGTAGTTGGCATGTCCAAGAGGGCCAATGTGTGCTCATCCAGGTAGCTTCCTAATTCCTGCTCTCTCAACCATAGACACTTGGAAAATACAAGGATGACTGCTGAAAAATAAATATTTGGAGAAGTTTGATGTTTATATAATCATCTAAGGATAAGTACTGGCCCTGCCTTCCCTGCTGCAAGATTGAAAAATCACTTGCCATGTTCCTACAGTGTTTAACCAGTAAAGGAGAAACCTGCCTTTCACATTAGACCCCACCTTCCTGTGTTGTCTTGGGGCCCTCTGTAACCCTGAGCCCTGGATTCACTTCCACGTGGTTTTGATTTCTCAATTTCTAAAGCTTCCAGAAATGTATTCCTCCCTTCTCTCCTCTCCTCCCCACTGCACCTCGATACCTCCTGGCCTTCCCTTTCCTGACTTTGCAGACCTCTCTTCCCCCAGGCCTCCCTCCTCCTCCTCTCCGCCCCCTCCAGGCTCCGGCTCTCCCAGGAGGCTGGAGATGTATTCCTAGACTTCCCTGCTTGTTATAATCCCAACTGCACCAGTCCCCTTTGCTTGTCAAGATCTGTTTTCTCTATTTCTGTTGGAGAACTGTGTTGTGCCTGGAAGTCTGACTTGTGAGTTATTTGAATCCTTAGGACATGAAATCAGGAAAACTACACCCCCACCATACTTAACCACCTGTCTCTCATCTCTCTGACTGCCAGTGTTAGGGAATGTTTGATTACATTGTTAAAAGATAATTTTCAGCCAAAGGTGAAATCATTACTTTTATACAGATATTAAAGTGGTAAATATTTTATTCATTAAAGAGAGAAATAGGCAGATGTTGTAACTGGTTCAAAAAAGAAGTCAGAAGTGGAAATGTATATGGAGTAAAGGAATGCCTCGTGAAGGTACGCGCAGGAGAGCATACCCTTGGAATTTACAGATCAAATACTCAACTGTAAGGCCAGGTGCGGTGGCTCACGCCTGTAGTCCTAGCTCTATGGGAGGCCGAGGCAGATGAATCCTGAGGTCAGGAGTCTGAGACCAGCCTGGCCAACATGCTGAAACCCCGTCCCTACTAAAATACAAAAATTAGCCAGGCGTGGTGGCATGTGCCTGTAATCCCAGCTACTCAGGAGGCTGTGGCAGGAAAATTGCTTGAATCAGTGGGGCAGAGGTTGCAGTGAGCAGAGATTGCACCATTGCACTCCAGCCTGGGCAACAGAGCGAGACTCCGTCTCAAACAAAACAAAACAAAAAAACACCAGTGATCCCCATGGGTTTTAATGTGTAAAAGGCACGTGCTTGTGTGAGGCAGAGTGAGTCTCCTTCACCCCTGCAGAGTGACTCTTGTGGCCCTTCCAGCTTTGCCTCACACAAGCAAGTCCTTCTGGAAAATTACTCATGAAAACCCATGGGGATCACTGTTGAGTATTTGATCTGCAAATTCCAATTTCATATGCTCCTCTCCTGTGTGTACCATCACATAGAAGTCATTCACACATATGCAGCACCTTGCAGCAATGTCTATGGGGAATCGTGCATTCGTGCTGGTGGCCAGGGTGGATATTGCCGAAGAGCGTGGCCCCCAGGGTGTCCTGCAGGGCACTCCCCAGAGCTAGGAAGAGCGTCCTGATTTCCAGAGACCTCACCAGTGGAGACCACAGAACTGACCTGTGACCTGGGGATGACCAGAAGATGGCCCCAACACATCTGCCATGATGCAGAAAAGCCTTTATTGACACATGTGTAACGAGGACTCTGTCATGCATCTCAGACACACAGTCCTGCCCCAGCACAAGAGGAAAAGGAAACCTTCTTACTCACAATAAAGCACCTCATCATATGTAAAATAAATTTTGTACCTCAGTGGAAAAGTACCCATGTCTATAGCACACCCTCTGCACGAAGCTGTCTGATTCCAGCTTCGTTCATTGTACTGGAGCCATTTTTAGGGATAAGTGGCAGATCTGATAGATTTGTAAATTCTGTCTTGTCTCCATGCGGAAGTAATGGACTCTTTCCCCTCCTGTGGAGAAAAGTTAAAAAAAAAAAAGAGAGACATGTTGCCTAGGCTGGTCTCTAACTCGCAGTCTCAATCAATCCTCTTGCCTCAGCCTCCCAAAGTTCTGGGATTACAGGTGTGAGCCACTGCACTTGTCTTCGTTTGCAATTCATCTCAACGTTTCTTTTGTCAACTAAAGAATGGGGAGTTTCAAAAATTTGGCAAAAGAGAGCTTTATTTCTCATAAAGTGTTGCAGCCTGCAAGGCGGCCATTCTGACAGGCTGGGAAGGGTAGTCTCTGGCCAGAAGCTGGAAACAGACCTTCCAGTGTGGGAAGAATAGTACACGGATCTATGCTGAACGGTGTGGCCAAATACACAGATTCAATAAGCTATAGGAGGGGCTACAAATTTTTAAAATAATTAGTTAATATTTTTGGAACAGGGTTTCATTGTGTCCCCCAGGCTGGAGTGCAGTGGCATGATCATTGACTCACTGCAGTCTTGACCTCCTGGGCCCAAGTGATCCTCCTAGCTCAACCTCCTAAAAGGCTGGGACCACAGGTGTGTGCCACCAAGCCTGGCTAATTTTCTAATTTTTTTTTTTTTTTTTTGTAGAGATGGGGTTTTGTGGAGATAGGCCTTCCAGTGTGCTGGAATTACAGGCATGAGCCACTGAGCCCAGCCCCTCCTTCCTGTCATGGCCTGAATTAGTTTTATGGGTTTCTTTAGAATCCCCTTGGCCAAGAGGAGAGGTCCATTCACTTAGTTGGGAGGCTTGGAATTTTATTTTTGGTTTACAGTGCATCTGCGGGAGGAAGCTAAAATCCTGAAAGGTATATACAGAAAATACAGTACAGTTAGTTGAGGGTCAAGGGTATGTTCCCTGAGACTTGCCAGGGTAGAAACTGTTCGCCCTGCCCATTGTAAACCTGGCCTTTGGCACAAGGCGTGGCCTGGCTGCTGTGCCCTTGTGGAGGGTCTGGGCAGGAGTCCAGCCTTCAACATGCACCACACACGGGCCTCTCCTGCAGGAGAATAACCTTGCAGGATCAGCATGGAGGGCTGCTCACCTGCCTGTAAGCATTCCTTTTGCAAAATGGATGTCAACTGAGAATAAAGTAAAAACATTCAGATTAGAGGCTTCCTGGAATGGCCAGGATTTTCTGTGATCCCTGGATGCTCATAGAACAAACAGCTCAGATAAGAAGTCAGCCCAGACCAGCCTGGCCAACATAGTGAAACCCTGTCTCTACTAAAAGTATAAAAATTAGCCGGGCGTGGTAGCAGGCGCCTGTAGTCGCAGCTACTTGGGAGGCTGAGGCAGGAGAATCGCTTGAACCCGGGACGTGGAGTTTGCAGTAAGCGGAGATCGTGCACTGCCCTCCAGCAAAAAGAAAAAGAAAAAAGAAAACTCTACAGGCCTGGACTTGCTGCTTGTGTCTGAGGGGTGGGGCAGTCTTGGGAACTGAGCCCTCACCACCCCCTGCCCCACCCCCTTACATTTGGTCGTCGCGTTGATGATCGTTGTATTGTGAGAGCAGAGGGAAACATGGCTTGAGAGTTTTTCTGAAACGGTGTCAAATAACAATGTTGAATTATTTGTCTTACTAATTATAGTTCTATAATGTAGCTTATGAAAACCAAACCAATAAAACTAGAGTCCAGTTGTCCTTGACTGGATAACTAGTTATTAATTTCTTTCTTCTCAGAATCTAATTACTTTATTTCTAATTATGAAACACTAAGAATATTCAGTAATGTGAAGGAAATTATATAACAGCCACCCTTTCACATCACCCATATTTAAAAGATAGTACCATTTTGCCCTATATACTTCAAATCAAAACTTTTTAAGGAAAGAGAATATAATAAAGCCCACAATCTCCGTTTTTTCTCCCCTCTCATCCCAGTAACCATTGTCCTAATGGTGATAATTCATCCCCATGCGTGATACTTTTCCTACAGTATGTTCATTAGTAAAATGTATATTTTTTGGTTGTTTTTTATTTAGCATCAAAATGTGTTTTTTTGGCTGTTGTTTAGTATCAAAATGCTATGTCTTTTTACGTATTATGTTTTTGAGATTTTTTAAGTTTTGTATTTTTATTTTTAGAGACAGGGTCTCTGCATTGCCCAGACTGGAGTGTAGTGGCATGATCATAGCTTACTGCAGCCTTGAATTCCTGGGTTCAAGTGATCCTCCTCTCAGTCTTCTGAGTAGCTGGGACTATGGGTGCATGCTACCACGCCCGGCTAATGAAAAAAATTTTTTTGTAGAGATGGGTTCTCCCTATGTTGCTCAGGCTGGTCTCATACTCCTGGCCTCTGGCTATGACCATGCCTCGACCTCCCAAAGTGCTGGGATCACAGACATGAGCCACCATGTGGGCCTGGAGATTTATTGTATTGATAAATTACAGGTGCAGCCTGTTCATTAAACTGTTGTGTAATATTCTTTTTATGAATGTATTTGTTTTCTAGGGCTGCCATAACATTACCAGATACTGGGTGACTTAAAGCAACAAAGTACCTCATAGTTCTAGAGGCCAGGAGTCCAAATTGAAAGTGTCAGCAGGGCTCTGCTCTTTCTGAAACCTGTAGAGGACAACCTTTCCTTGCCTATTCCAACATCTGGTGGGGGCCAGCAATCCTTGGCTTGCAGGTGCATCCTTCCTGTCTCCACCTCCATCTTCATGCGGCTTTCTCTTCTGTGTGTCCGTTGTGTCTTTGTCCACATTATCGCCTTCTTAGATGGACACCAGTCATTGGATTTATGGTCTACTGTACTCCAATATGACCTCATCTTAACTACAGGACATCTGCAAGGACCCTGTGTCTAGTTAAGGTCACATGCAAAGGGAGTAGGGGATAGGACTTAAACATGTATTTTGGGGGAACACAATTCAACCCACATCAATCAATAAATTACAGTTTATTCATTCTCCTGTTGGTGGTCAATTAGATTGGTTCCAGGTGTTGTCATCATATTAGTGGTACCAAGAACATTTTTCCATAATCACTGCATGTGCCTGTGTGGGCATGTGCAAATTTTTTCTCTCTCTCTCTCTCTCTCTTTTTTTTTTTTTTTTGAGATAGGGTCTCACTCTTAACGCCAAGGATGGAGTGCAGTGGTGCAATCTTGACCTCCTGGGCTCAAGCAATCCTCCCACCTCAGCCTCCTGAGTAGCTGAAACCACAGGTGCACACCACCATGCCTGGCTAATTTTTCCTTTTTTTTTTTTTTTGTAGAGATGGGATTTTACCATGTTGCCCAGGATGCTCTCAAACTCTTGGGCTCAAGTGATCCCTCTGCCTTGGCCTCCCAAAGTGCTGGGATTACAGGCATGAGCCACCGTGTCCCACCATATGTGACATGAATTTCTCTAGGGAAACATCTAGTGGTGGGATATCTGGTGTGCGGGGCATCTGCTTCTTTAACTTTGCTAGACCTTGCCAGACAGCTTCCAGGGTTTGAATCATTTCACGTGCCCTCCCATTTCCCTACAAGTGTACCATCATCTCTGTGTGTTAACAGACTTTCGCAATCTGCAAGATGGAAAACAGTACTTCATTCTTGTTTTTATTGTAATTTCCGTAAGTACAGTGAGGTTGAATATCTCTTCATATGTTTATGGCCCATTCAGGTATACTTTTTTGTAAATTGCCCATTCGTATGAATTTTTCTATTGCGTTGTCTTTTTCTTGGTGACTTATAAGAATTCTTTTTTTTTTTTTTTTTTGAGACAGAGTCTCGCTCTGTCGCCCAGGCTGGAGTGCAGTGGCCAGATCTCGGCTCACTGCAAGCTCTGCCTCCTGGGTTCACGCCATTCTCCTGCCTCAGCCTCCCGAGTAGCTGGGACTATGGGCGCCCGCCACCTCGCCCGGCTAGTTTTTTTGTATTTTTTAGTAGAGACGGGGTTTCACTGTGTTAGCCAGGATGGTCTCGATCTCCTGACCTCGTGATCCGCCCGTCTCAGCCTCCCAAAGTGCTGGGATTACAGGCTTGAGCCACCGCGCCCGGCAAGAATTCTTTATATATTTTATTTAGACAAGAAGTCCTCTGTTCCTATAATAATACCTTCTCCTAGTCTATCTTGTTTTCTCACTTTGTTTATGGAGACTTTTATCTTAATATTAATGTTAATCATTATCTTATTAATCTTTCATCTTAGTTGCTATCTTATTAATGCAATTTTAAAAGCTTTTAGTCATGGAAAATCTCAGGCATATGTAAAAGTAGAGAGATTAGTACGGAAGACACTCCAGCTGCACCACCATCAGCACATGGACACCTTGTCCACCCTACCCCACATGGAGCTATTTTGGGTTTTTATTTGTTTGTTTTTTGAAATGGAGTCTTGCTCTTTCGCCCAGGCTGGAGTGCAGTGGCGCGATTTCGTCTCACTGCAACCTTTGCCTCCTGGATTCAAGCGATTCTCATGCCTCAGCCTCCCGAGGAGCTGGGATTATAGGCGCTCACCACCATGCCTGGCTAATTTTTGTATTTTTAGTAGAAACGGGGTTTCACCATGTTGGCCAGGCTGGTCTCGAACTCCTGACCTCAGGTGATCCACCAGCCTTGGCCTCCCAAAGTGCTGGGATTACAGGTGTAAGCCACCGTGTTCAGCCCAAAAGGTGGCTATTCTGAAGTAAATCCCAGACCTCTGGTCATGTCATCTGTGTACATCATAATATGGTGATGCATCTGTGAAAGACAAGGACTCAGAAACACATGGTTGCAATGCCATCATCTTTCCTTGCCAAAATTCACAATAATTTGCAATATCATCAAATATCCACTTAGTATTCAGTTTTCTTCAGTTGTCTTTCCTTTTTTTAAAAAAAAAAGGCCGGGCGCGGTGGCTCAAGCCTGTAATCCCAGCACTTTGGGAGGCCGAGACGGGCGGATCATGAGGTCAGGAGATCGAGACCATCCTGGCTGACACGGTGAAACCCTGTCTCTACTAAAAAATACAAAAAAAAACCTAGCCGGGCGAGGTGGCGGGCGCCTGTAGTCCCAGATACTCGGGAGGCTGAGGCAGGAGAATGGCGTGAACCCGGGATGTGGAGCTTGCAGTGAGCCGAGATCTGGCCACTGCACTCCAGCCTGGGCGGCAGAGCGAGACTCCGTCTCAAAAAAAAAAAACAAAAAAAAAACAAAAAACCAATTGGTTACCATGAAATGGGATTTCTTCTTCTTCTTTTTTTTTTTTTTGAGACAGAGTCTTGCTCTGTCGCCCAGGCTGGAGTGCAGTGGCATGATCTCGGCTTACTGCAAGCTCCGTCTCCCAGGTTCATGCCATTCTCCTGCCTCAGCCTCCCAAGAAGCTGGGACTACAGGCACCCACCACCACGCCCGGGTAATTTTTCTATTTTTAGTAGAGACGGGGTTTCACCATGTTAGCCAGGATGGTCTGGATCTCCTGACCTCATGATCCACCCGCCTCAGCCTCCCAAAGTTCTGAGATTACAGGCGTGAGCCACCACGCCCAGCCATGAAATGGGATTTCTAATCCTTTATGGGGTTTTTTTTTTTTTTTTTTTGGGGGGTCAAATTTAAGAAATTCTTCATTACTCCAAAGTACAAGAAAAAAGTATTCAGTATTTCCCTCTGATCACTGAATTTTGCCTTTCCTACTTAGATTTCTAGCCATCTGATATGCTCGCACACTGGGGTAGGTGGGGATCTGTGGTGATTTGTTTTCTCACCTGGGTAGCTCAGTGCTGCAGCCTTGCCCCATTGATGGCCAGTGCCTCCTCCCCCAACAGGTCCCTGCTACCCCCTCTCATGACTACAGAGCCCCATTGTATCTGACCCCCTCTCTCTGCCTGCTCTGCGCCTGCTCTGCGCATGTTCCTGCTGCTGGACCTGGCTGGAGAAACAGCCATACATTTCCCCGACCACAGTACTTCTCCCTGGCCCCCCGTTTTCCTGCTTATCCTCTCCCCAGCCCTCCTCCTGCCTCTCACCCTGAGCTGCTGACTCTGCTTCTCAGTTCTGTGAGCAAACAGATGCCAACAGGGAGCATCCACACTCTCCTGCCCCACACCCACCACCACCTGTGTCTGTGTCCACGTCCTCAGCCTGGCTTGGGCGTGTGAGGACTGTCCACACTGCCAAAGAAGGCAGCTCCTCCGCTATGCACCAGAACCTCCCCTCCTGCTCTCCAGTTTCCTCTCTCCCTGGGTCACTGGTTGTGATTTGTTTGTTTTCCTCTCTGTGGTATCATTCTCATCCACATACAAATAGGCTGAGATTTCTTCCACTTAAAAAAAAAAAAAAAGGCTCATCACTGTATCTTCCCTCCGTCTTTTGCACAGTCTCTTTGCTCTTTTTTTTTTTTTTTTTTTTTGAGACGGAGTTTAGATCTTGTTGCCCAGGCTGGAGTGCAATGGTGCGATCTCAGCTCACTGCAACCTCTGCCTGGTGGGTTCAAGCGATTCTTCTGCCTCAGCCTCCCAAGTAGCTGGGATTACAGGCATCCGCCATCGCGCCTGGCTAATTTTTGTATTTTTAGTAGAGACGAGTTTTCCCCATGTTGGTCAGGCTGGTCTCGAACTCCTGACTTCAAGTGATCCACTTGCCTCTGTCTCCCAAAGTGCTGGGATTACAGGCGTGAGCCACCACGGCTGGCGTCTTTGCTCCTTTTTTTTGTCAGAAGTCTTCTAAGAGTTTTCTGTGTTCACTGTCTTTAGTTCTCTCCTCTCTCATTCTCTCTCTCTCTTTTTTTTTTTTTTTTTTTGAGATGGAGTCTCGCTCTGTTGCCCAGGCTGGAGTGCAATGGCGTGATCTCAGCTCACTGCAACTTCTGCCTCCCAGGTTCAAGCAGTTCTCCTGCCTCAGCCTCCCAAGTAGCTGGGATTATAGGCACGTGCCACCACGCCTGGCTAATTTTGATATTTTTAGTAGAAACGGGGTTTTACTGTGTTGGCCAGGCTGGTTTCAAACTCCAGGCCTCAAGCAGCCCGCTCACCTTGGCCTCTTAAAGTGCTGGGATTACAGGCATGAGCCACCGTGCCCAGTCTCCTCTCAGTCTCTTTTAAGCCCACTATGATTATGCTGTCACCCATGCCCTCGTCCAAGCCTGTCCTTGTGGAGGTCACCAATGACCTTCACTTTGCCAAGCCCTGAGGGCAACTCTTACCATTCGTTGCTCTCCCCTCAATACCTGTTCTTCACTTGGGTCCAGGACACCACACTTGGGGTCTTCCTACCCCATCACTGGCTGTTCCTTCTCAGGCTCAGTCCTCACTTGCTGGTTCCTTCCGATCTCCCTGAATGTTTGTGTTGAAGGACCCCAGGGCTCAGTCTTCTAGATTTCTCTTTTATTCATCCACCATTATTCCCTGAAGGATGTCATTCATTCTTAAAGTTTAAATATCACCTACAGGCCTGGCGCAGTGGATCACCTGAGGTAAGGAGTTTGAGAGCAGCCTGGCCAACATGGCGAAACCCCATCTCTACCAAAAAGACAAAAATTAGCCGGGTATGGTGGTGATCGCCTGTACTACCAACTACTTGGGAGGCTGAGGCAGGAGAATTGCTTGAACCCGGTAGGTGGAGGTTGTTGTGAGCCGAGATTGTACCACCACACTCCAGCTTAGGGGACAGAGTGAGACTGTGTCTCAAACAGACAAACAAACCAAACCTACATACAGTCATTCTTGGTATTTGTAGTAGTAAAGTCACTACAGACACTGAGTTAGCAAATCCTAAACCATTGCTCCTGGGGAAAATACAGGTTAGTTTCCTGTAAAGCTCTGGCCTGGTCACAGCAGTTTCCTCAGTTGACCCACACATCAGCCTGGTTTTATGTGTGTTTTTGTGGAAGACACCATTCTAATATATATTGTTGACTCATTGACAGGGAGCTCACGGCCAACAGGTCTGTAACTTGTGCTTGAAAAAAGCTTCTCCAATACACGCATTTTCCCCATAAGGCACATCACAGCCTTCCCATGCTTAGCAACACTAGACAGCATGTGAGCCCTAAGTGCAGGGCCCTTTTAAACGGCAAAATCAACCCCTCAAAAAGCACAAAAATGTGCACTAAGACCATGCAAAGGACACTTGTTTATACTGTGAGAGCTGAAATGAGAAGCAAAGTGTTGTGGGCACTTGGACTGCTCTAAGAAACGTGGCTTCAACAACAAACATTTCTCACAGTTCTGGAGGCTGGGAAGTCCAAGATCGAGGCGCTGGCAGATGCAGTGTCTGCTGAGCGCCTGTTTCTGGTTTGCAGATGGTCATCTTCTGGCTGTATTCTCACCCAGCAGAAAGAAGGCAAGCCAGCCCTCTGGGCTCCTCTGAGGCCCTCAACCCATTCTTGAGGACTCTGCACTTGTGAACTACTTGCCTCTCAAAGACCCCACCTCCAAATATCATTCCATTGGAATCAGGGTTTCAACATCTGACTTTTTGGGGACACATTCAGTCTATTGCACCCTGTGTGTCCTCAGCTGGGAATGTGGACATCGACAGTTCACATTTTTTGAATGTCCATGAATGATGGAGGGGTTACAAAATACACTCAGACGTATGGCTGGGCACAGTGGCTCACATCTGTAATCCCAGCACTTTGGGAGGCCGAGGTGGGCAGGATCATCCGAGGTCAGGAGTTCGAGACCAGCCTGGCCAACATGGTGAAACCCCGTCTCTATTAAAAATACAAAAATTGGCCGGGTGCGGTGGCTCACGCCTGTAATCTCAGCACTTTGGGAGGCTGAGGTGGGTGGATCACGAGGTCAGGAGATCGAGACCATCCTGGCTAACATGGTGAAATGCCATCTCTACTAAAAATACAAAAAATTAGCCGGGCGTGGTGGTGGGCACCTGTAGTCCCAGCTACTCTGGAGCCTGAGGCAGGAGAATGGCGTGAACCTGGGAGGCAGAGCTTGCAGTGAGCCAAGATCACGCCACTGCACTCCAGCCTGGGCAACAGAGCCAGACTCTGTCTCAAAAAAAGAAAAAAAAAAATACAAAAATTAGTCAGGCGTGGAGGCAGGCGCCTGTTTTCCCAGCAACTAGGGAGGCTGATGCAGGAGAATCACTTGAACCCAGAAGGTGGAGGTTGCAGTTAGCCGAGATCACACCACTGCACTCCAGCCTGGGCGACAGAGCCAGATTCTGTCTCAAAAACAAACAAACAAACAAAAATTAGCCAGGCATGGTGGCGGGTGCCTGTTTTCCCAGCAACTAGGGAGGAGAATCACTTGACACAGGAGAATCACTTGAACCCAGAAGGTGGAGGTTGCAGTGAGCCGAGATCACGCCACTACACTCCAGCCTGGGCAACCAGAGTGAGGCTCTGTCTCAAAAACAACAACAACAACAACAACAAAAAAAAAAACAATCAGCAAGTAGATGAGTTCGTGAATACAGAATCTGCAAACAATGAGGGTCAGCCGTATACTCACATCACTCTCAAAGTTGTCATTTCAGCTTGGGCCCCTGGCCCTTGAACCTCTATCGTGTCACCCAGCTTTTCTCTGGGATGTGTAATAGATACCTGAGCCTTAATATGCCCCAAACTGAAGTCCTTATCTCCTCACACCAGCTCTTCCCGCATCCCTTCTCATTTAAACACACTCCACCCTCTGGTTGCTTAGGCAGGAACCCTTGTAATCACCACTGACTCTTCCTTTTGTCTGATGTCCCCACACCTACAATCTGTCTGCAGAACTGAGTGGCTCTGCCTGTAAAATCTGCCCACACTTGACCATTCCCTCCCTCTCACCATCACCATCCTGGTGTGAGCTGCTTCATCTCTTGGCTGGATTGTTGCTGGAGCTATCCAACTGGACTTTCTTTTCTTCCTTTGCTACTTGATGATCTCTTCTTAAAACAGCATGTTTAATGATACTTTTTTTTTTTTTTTTTTTTGAGACAGGATCTCTCTGTGTCATCTAGGCTGGAGTGCCGTGACATAATCGTGACTCACTGCAGCCTTGACCTCCCAGGCTCAAGGGATCCCCCTACCTCAGCCTCCCGTGTAGCTGGGAATACAGGCATGTGCCGCCATGCCCAGTTAATTTTTTATTTTTTTTGGCAGTGTTGCTATGTTGTTCAGGCTGGTCTCAAACAATCCTCCCACCTCAGCCTCCAAAAGTATTGAGATTACAGGTTTGAGCCACCGTGTCAGGCCAATGATACTTTTAATCAACTCAGATAAAACCACTCACTTCCCCAGAATTCTCCAGTGGCTTCTGTCTCACACTGAGGAAAAACTGAATTCTTCCAGTAAAGCTCTGGGAACTCACACTATTCCCTGCTGCTCTCTCCCCTGGCACTTTCTGTTCCAGCCACACTGGTCTTGCTGTTCATCAGACATGTCAGACGTGCTTCTACCTCAGGGCCTTTGGCACTTGCTGTTTGTTCTGCCTCGACCGCTCTTCCTCCAGATATGTGCAGGGCACCACCCCTCGCCTCCTTTGCCCAATGGTGCCTTTCCAACAAGCTGTTCCCCAATACACTGTTGTAAATTGCAACCCACACCCTCAATCCAAGATTGTCTTCTTTTCTTCTCTGCTCTGTTTTTCTTCTTAGCATTATTACCATCTGAAAAGCACATTGTTTCTGTATATTTCATCCCACTGGACTGTATGATTCCTGAGGTCAGGGATTTTTATTTGTTTCATGCTTTGCTGTTTCCCCAGAGCCTTCGACAGTGTTTGTCACAGAGTGGTGCCTCAATAAACATTCCAGAGCCTTCGACAGTGTTTGTCACAGAGTGGTGCCTCAATAAACATTCTGTGGATGACTGGATGAATATACATGAGTTCTAGAGTCTTTGGTCTGTTCTATTGATATATTCATCTATCCAGCAATACCATACTGTTTTAATAGGTTTTGTTGTTTGGTAAATTAATTTCTCCTTCTCCATTTTCTTTCAGTTATCGTGGCTATTCTTGTTTCTTACCTGTTTTTATTAGTTTTAACATGAAAATTCATTTGGAATTTTTACTGTAATTGCATTGAATTTATAGGTTAATTTGAAGAAAACCGCCATCTTTACGATATTACTTATTTTGCACATTGCTAATGACTCATCAATTTGCAAGATACATGTCTTCATTTATTTAGGTCTTTTTTATCCTTAATGTTAAAAGGTAAATTTTCTTTAAATATCTTGCACATCTATTGTTAGCATTGTTCCTAGTTAACAAATGTTGGTATTATGAGTGGTATCATATAAAAATTATATGTTTTGGCCAGACGTGGTGGCTCATGCCTGTAATCCCAGCATTTTGGGAGGCCAAGGCGGGCGGATAGCCTGAGGTCAGGAGTTGGAGACCAGCTTGGCCAACATGGTGAAACCCCATCTCTGCTAAAAATACAAAAATTAGGCCAGGCACGGTGGCCCACGCCTGTAATCTCAGCACTTTGGCAGGCCGAGGCAGGCGGATCACGAGGTCAGGATTTTGAGACCAGCCTGGCTGACATGAAAACCCATCTCTACTAAAGATACAAATAATTAGCCGGGCGTGGTGGCGCGCGCCTGTAATCCCAGCTACTTGGGAGACTGAGGCAGGAGAATCGCTTGAACCCAGGAGGTGGAGGTTGCAGTGAGCCAAGATGGGCCATTGCCCAATTTCTGCCTCCACAGAAAGAAGTAAAAACTAAAAGTCAGAAATGAAATCCACAGGGAGACAGCCTGGCGCTATACACTGGGCCTGGTGGTTAAAGATCTACCCAAACCTAATTAGTTCTGTTATCTATAGATTACAGACATTGTATAAAAATGCACTGTGAAAATCCCTATCTTGTGTTGTTCCGATCTAATTACCGGTGCATGCAGCCCCTAGTCACATACCCGCTGCTTGCTCAATCAATCACAGTCCTCTCACATGCACCCCCTTAGAGTTGTGAGCCCTTAAAAGGGACAGGAATTGCTCATTGGAGGAGCTCGGCTCTTGAGACAGAAGTCTTGCCAATGCCCTGGGCCGAATAAACCCCTTCCTTCTTTAACTTGGTGTCTGTGGAGTTTTGTCTGTGGCTGGTCCTGCTACATAATGAGCTCATCTGTCCTTAATTACCTCCTAAAGATCCTTTCTCCAAACACAGTAACACTGAGGGGTAGGGTTTCAACATGAATTTTGAGGGGACACAAACATTTGGCCCATGGCCTGTTGAATTTTATCTGAGTGTTTTTTTTCTGTACTTCTTGTGATGATTATGTGAATTCACTCCTTTAATTTGTTGATATCATGGATTACATCATAGAACGTGCAATGGCAAACCATCTTTGCATTCATGATATAGTCATTATATATGCATTTAAAAATATATTGTCAGAATTCACGTGCAAATATTTCACGTAGGATTTTTGTACCTACATTTGTAAGTAAGAGGGTCATTCAATTTTTCATTTTCAATTTGTCTTTGTTCACTTTTTGTATCCAAGATATTATTTGCTCCAAGTAGACATTTACTTCTGATTTTTTTTTTTGATTGGTGAATATTTTTGGTCAGATCCCTCACCCCAACTTTCAGTTATAAAAAATTTTCAAATCCAGAAAAATGGAATAAATAGTACAGCAAACATTTATATATGGATCAAGTGGATTCAATAATTCTTGGCAATTTGCCATATTGCTTTACACATCTCTGTGTGTGTCGTGTACATGTGTATTTTATGAGCCATTTGGGGATAAATTGCAGAGGTTATGACACTTCATTGTTCAGTACTTAGTATATATCATCGAACTAGGAACATTCTGTATAACTGCTGTTCTCATACCTTAAAAAAGTAATGGTAATTCATAATATCAACCCCCATCCATATTCACTCCTTCTTTTGTCACCCAAATGTCTCTTATAGCTATTCTTAATTGTGAACCAGGATCTAGTTAAGGTTCACATGGTGCAATTAGGTTTATTTCTCTTTTGTTTCTTTTAATCTGGAGTTGTCTCACCACCTTTTTTCCTGTTACTTTGAAATTTTTTTTTAGCTTTTTTTTTTTTTTTTGAGACAAGGTCTTCTTGCTCTGTTGCCCAGGCTGGAGTGTGGTGGGCAGTCAAATCAATTATAGCTCACTGTAGCCTCGACCTCTCAGGCTCAAGGGATCCTCCCACCTCAGCCTATCAAGGAGCTGGGACCACAGGTGTGCACCACCACACCAGGCCAATTTTTTTTTTTTTTGTAAAGACAGGGTCTCACTATGATTTCCAGGCTTTTCTCAAACTTCTGAGCTCAAACAGTCCTCCCACCTTGGCTTTTCAAAGTGCTAGGATTACAGGTGTGAGGCATCACACCTGGCCAAATTTCAAAGGCAGACATACAAAATAGTTGGGAAACATTTCCTCTCTTTTCTCTTTTACCAATTTGTCCATTTTCTTTTTCTGTTTTCAAATTTATTAACATAAAGTTGTTTCTATTAATTTTTTATGATTTCTAAAGATAAAATCTGTCATGCGCGTCTGTGTGAAGAGACCACCAAACAGGTTTTGTGTGAGCAATAAAGCTTTTTAATCACCTGGGTGCAGGCGGGCTGAGTCCGAAAAAGAGTCAGAAGGGAGATAAGGGTGGGGCCGTTTTATAGGATTTGGGTAGGTAAAGGAAAATTACAAAGGGGGTTGTTCTCTGGCGGGCAGGAGTGGGGGTCACAAGGTGCTCAGTGGGGGAGCTTTTTGAGCCAGGATGAGCCAGGAAAAGGAATTTCACAAGATAATATCATCGCTTAAGGCAAAGACTGGCCATTTTCACTTCTTTTGTGGTGGAATGTCATCAGTTAAGGCGAGGCAGGGCATTTGCACTTCTTTTGTGATTCTTCAGTTACTTCAGGCAATCTGGGCATATACGTGCAAGTCACAGGGGATGCGATGGCTTGGCTTGGGCTCAGAGGCCTGACAAAATCTTTATGTCACCTTTTCATTCCAGATACTGTTTTATTGTTGTGTGTGTGTGTGTTCATCACTTTCCTTTTTATTGATCAATTTTGTTGGAGATGTGCCTATTTTATAACTTTTTAAGGAATCATATTTTAATCTCTTTGGTTTCCTTCTATTATTTCTTTCTTTTTCTTTTCTTTTTTTTTTTTTTGAGACAGAGTCTTGCTCTGTCGCCCAGGCTGGAGTGCAGCGGCGCCATCTTGGTTCACTGCAACCTCCGCCTCCCAGGTTCAAGCGATTCTCCTGTCTTGGCCTCCCAAGTAGCTGGGATTACAGATGCATGCCACCATGCCCAGCTGATTTTTGTATTTTTAGTAGAGGTGGGGTTTTACCATGTTGGCCAGGCTGGTCTCGAACTCCTGACCTCCTGATCTGCCCGCCTCAGCCTCCCAAAGTGCTGAGATTACAGTCGTGAGTCACTGCACCCAGCCTATTTCTTTATTTTCATTTCTTTATTTCCTCTTTGTAGGGTTTGCTGTATTCTGAATGTTTGTGTCTCCCCAGAATTCCTATGTTGAACTCCTAACCCTCAAGGTAATTGTATCACCCCCTAGGAGGTCACGTCTTTGGGAAGTGATTAGGTTTGAGGGCAGAGCTCTTGCTATAGGGATTAGTGTCCTTATAAAGGAGACCCCAGGGAGCCAGCTAGTCCCTTCTACCCCGTGAGGATACAAGGAGAGGGCGCCATCTATGAACCAGAAAGTGGACCCTACTCAACATTGCATCTGCCAGTGCCTTGAACTGGGACTTCCCAGCCTCCAGGACTGTAAGAAATAAACCTCTGCATTTATGAACTACCCAGTTTACTGTATTTGTTATAACAGCCTGAATGAACTAAGAAAGGCTTAATTCTATTTTTTTCCTCTAACTTCTTGATATTTGGCTTACTTTCATTCCTTCCTCTTGTTCAAGTATATGCAGTCTAGGCTGTAACGATGCCTCTACTGCCATATTGTTTGCATCAAGTTTTGCTATATAGTGTTTTTGTGGTAACAATCCAGTTCTAAATCTTTTGGGTTTTATTATAATTTCTTCAATGCATTTGTATAACATTCGTTATATAAAATCTTTGCTGAATCTTTGATTGTGGTTTAATATGCAGGCAGTTCACCTCTGCTTGTAAAGACTCTGTGTTCTCCAGGTGTTAATGAAGGGAATTACGTATGTCTTTGGGTTTAGTGCTCCTAGTTCTTCTTTTTTGATGGAACCTTAATTTTTTTTTTTCTTCTTTTTTTGAGACAGAATCTCGCTCTTGTTGCCCAGGCTGGAGTGTGCAAAATGGCGTGATCTCGGCTCACTGCAACCTCCACCATCCAAGTTCAAGCGATTCTCTTGCCTTAGCCTCCCAAGTAGCTGGGACTACAGGCGCCTGCCACCACACTCGGCTAATTTTTGTATTTTCAGTAGAGACGGGGTTTCACCATATTGGCCAGGCTCGTCTTGAACTCCTGACCTTGTGATCCGCCTGCCTCAGCCTCCCAAAGTGCTGGGATTACAGGTGTGAGCCACCATGCCTGGTCCAGAACCTTAATTTTTTAAAAGTCTAATTTGAACCAGGCACGGTGGGTCACACCTGTAATCCTCGCACTTTGGGAGTGTGAGGCGGGATGTTTGCTTGAGCCCAGGAGTTTGAGACCAACCTGGGCAATATAGTGAGACCTCGTCTACATAACATTTTTATTTTTAAAAAAGAAGCTGATTGTGGTGGTGTGTGCCATAGTCCCAGCTACTTGGGAGGCTAAGGTGGGAGGATTGCTCGAGCCCAGGGAGGAGGTGGAGGCTGCAGTGAGCCATGTTTGTGACCCTGCACTCCAGCCTGGGTGACAGAGTGAGATCCTGTCTCAAAAAACAAAACCAAACGAAACAAATCCAAGTTGAGAATCTGTCTCAGCTAGTGAGTTTAATCTGTTTCCATTTACTTAAATGTAGGCAGGCCTGCTGGCAGCGAGTTATCTCAGTCATTTACAAATCATATTCCTTGTTCTACTCCTTTCCCACTTTCGCCGCATCACTTCATGCTTTTTAACGAACAGGTTTTTAATTTCCTAATTGCTTCCTGTTTTCTATTTTGATTCACCAAGTGTTTCCAGGTGAATTTCAAACCCCATTCCCACCGGAAATTCCTCCCAGGTATTATGTCTACTGAATCTTGTTTATTTGGATCGCCTCCTTGTGTATCGTTTTTGCTGATGAGCTGCTCTTCAGTGGGTGGTATTTTTGGCCTGGATTGTGGAAGTCTTGTGGTAAAGTGGATTTGCATTTGCCTCTGCCTGGTGTTCCAGGCATTTCACTGGCCCTGGGTCAATTGTATTAATGTCTCAGCGAGGTATTCCTACTTTGCAAGCATGGTATACATTTGAGGATTGCTTTCTTTTTCCCCTTCCACTCAGAATCTGGACTGAGATGGGCTTCTTTGCACACGGCTGAGCCTGGCGGATGGAGCTGTCCTCGTTTTGCTTTGGCCCCTTTATCTGAGACATGAACCTTTGGGGGCTCCACATGGCAGGCGTGGGTCTCTTACAAATTCCCATCTCATGTGCTTCCAAGGCTCATTCCACACGTCAACACAAAATCCTAAGCACCCGACTGTTAGTGTGTGCTCCTGGGTTGGGTCCTGTCCCCCAACATCACTGCACCCCGTCAGCATCTGTGGGTGTCATCCTCACTCTGGCGTTCTGTTTCCTCTCCAGTCCTGGCCCCTGAAGAGTCACTTTTCCCTAGGAGTTCTTTCATCTCTCTCTTTTTTTTTTAATTATTCAGTCTGGCATTTCTAATGTTTATAGCCTTTCTCTGCTGTGTGGCCAGAACCAGAAGTTACCATTGATTTCTTACATAATACCATAGATGTCGTTAAAATGCATTTTTTTCTATAATCTTGATTTGAGCTTTACTTACCATTTATAGCCTTTAAATTTGCAGCATTCAGAATATAATTCTTGTTTCTCTCTCCATAGCCCAACTTCAATCTCTGCAATGGCTAACGAAGCTTATCCTTGTCCGTGTGACATTGGCCACAGACTTGAGTATGGAGGGCTAGGCCGCGAGGTTCAAATCGAGCACATCAAGGCTTATGTCACCAAATCCCCCGTTGATGCAGGCAAAGCTGTGATTGTCATTCAAGACATATTTGGCTGGCAGTTGCCCAATACCAGATATATGGCTGACATGATCTCAGGAAATGGATACACGTATGTATAAAGTTGCGTTTCTTTGTTTACATTCATATAAATTTCGGTGGTTTATTTTGTTCCCTTTAAAAAATAAAACCACACCAGTCTGAATCTACAGTATCTAAAGTACGTCAGAAACTTCTTTATCTGACTGCGGTGAAGATAGATGGGAAATGTCATGGGAAATTAAACACCCGCCTGTGTCCTCCTGGGAGTACCTGGCCTCTAGACTTGGTGGACACTGAGAATTCTTTTCCCCCGTGGGGCCTTGGCCAGACGTAGGCATTGGACATCATGGGCCGAGCTCACCAGCTCCCAAATGGACCTGTGACTTGGCTCTTCAAGCAGCTCAGCGTCGTGTCAGATTTCACAGGCCTCTTTGGATGGCATGGTGTCCAAGGCTCCTCCTGGTCCATACACGTACGGTCGTGGCCCCGTCTGAATTAGACTGGGGTTCAGAAGTGGCACGGTGAGACCTTGCTCCCCTCCCCAAGTTTACCTCTTTGTCTGGCCAAGTGGCCGTGGTCACCTTTGACCAAGGCTGATTCTTATTTGCCCCTGGTGAAAAGCGCAGAGGAGAGCTAGAACCTTCCTTCCTCTCCAGCGTCGGGAAGCATCAACCCAGCAAGCCCTGAGCTTGGTGCACGGCTAGATTTCCTTTGTTTTCACAGAAAGAGAAGCTTTCTGTGAACGGAAACCCAAGGGTGAGCCTACCTCGTTTTTCTAGGAAGAGAAACTGGCTTAAAGGAATCATGTCCACCCTGGTGGGATGCCGAGTCAGTGCCGAATGAAAAGACCTTCCTTGAAGTTTTCCTTTTTCACGTCCCCAGATGAGGGGACTTAACTTTCTAGGGGCAAACCCAGTAAAAAAAAAAATAAAGAAATAAAATAGCTAGCTTCGGTTGCTCAGCTAGAGCCAGGGCTGAGGGCATGACTGGGCTTATTGCCCTTAATCCTCCTGGCAGCCCCTTGAGGGAGGAGCTGCTACTGCTCTCATTTTGCAGATTAGGAAACCAGGACATAAAGAGCGCTTTGCGGCTGCCCCAGATCACCGGCCCAAGCAGCCCATCAAATGGCATTGCTGTGTCTGTTGTTTCACCGCGGGTCCTTGAACAAGGTTCAGGACATAAAAGAAGGAAAGACCCCTATTTTACAAAGCACTTTCTCATGTACACCATTTTTTTTTTTTTTTTTTTTTGCCCTCGAGAGAATCCTCTGAGGTTGTGCAGTGCAAGCGTGCTGTTTATTTGTCAGATGAGAAAATGAGGCTAGAAGTGGTGACATGGCTTGTTAAGGCCACACAGCAGCGTGGGGTGTACTGAGCCTTGAACTTGGATTTTCTCACTCCAGTTTCAGTGTTCTTCTTACCCCTACAGGGGGTGCCCTGTTCCTCCAACCAGGTGGCAGTTCTATTTGGGGAAACAGTTGGGAAACAAGACTGGACTGGAACAGTTGGCTTCATCCCTCTGGGTTGATTTGCATGGAAGAGCGACCTGGACTGGGGCCACGCTTCTTTGCTCCCTGCTGCCCGTCTTAGAACATACCCTCTGGATAGGAAACGGTGCTTCGCCGGCGTCTTGGGTGGAGGCTGGGAAAATTGCCTGGTCATAGTGACTGGACATGTTAGCCAGGTGTGCCCTCTGGCCTGAGGCTCATGTGAAAGGCCAGGAGCCCCCCAGGCTGGCTGAGAGGGGCTGGAGGGGCCCTCAAAACCACCCGCCTCAGGCCCACTCCCCCAGGGGCCCCCACATGCCATGCCAGCCTATCCCATGGGAGTGTGCCTGTGGATAGCCTCATCATTTGCAGGCCTGGGTTACCAGCAGGCTGCCAGACGCTGTGCACCTGCGGTGGTGAAACCTAAGATGGCTTGGCCCGGTGCCAGGTGGCTGCTTTGCCGCGCTCAAAGTTGGCCTTCACACCCACTCCTTTTCCTTTTCTCCGAGCCAGAATCACCAACGTAGCAAGTTTTTAAATAAATGCAAGCAAAATACTGAGTCAAGCAACTCTGAAACTAAGATCAATTCATGTCCATATTTTGCAGAACCATTGTTCCAGACTTCTTTGTAGGGCAAGAGCCTTGGGACCCCTCTAGCGACTGGTCCACCTTCCCTGAGTGGGTGAAAACAAGAAATGCCCAGCAGATCGATAGGTGAGTTATCCACAGACGTGGCCATGTACGCGGTACGGCCCAGGGAGGTGAGAGCTGGGTGGGCTTCACCTTTCAGACAGTACTCCTTACCTCAGGGTGGGACTTCTCCACGGCCAGTGGAATCCTTCCCATGGCACAAAGGAGAAAAAAATTTTTTTTTGTTTTTTGAGATGGAGTCTTGCTCTGTTGCCCAGGCTGGAGAGCAGTGGCACGATCTCAGCTCACTGCAACCTCTGCCTCCCAGGTTCAGGCATTCTCCTGCCTCAGCCTCCCAAGTAGCTGGGATTACAGGTTCCCACCACCACGCTCGGCTAATTTTTGTATTTTTAGTAGAGACGGGGTTTCACCATGTTGGCCAGGCTGGGATTTTTTTTAATTAAAATTTTTAGGCCGAGCATGGTGGCTCAAACCCGTAATCCCAGCATTTTGGCAGGCTGAGGCTGGCTGATCACTTGAGATCAGGAGTTTGAGACCAGCCTGGCCAACATGGTGAAACCCTGTCTCTACTAAAAATACAAAAAACAAACAAATAAACAAAAAACTTAGCTGGGCATCGTGATGCACTCCTGTAATCCCAGCTACTCGGGAGGCTGAGACATGAGAATCACTTGAACCCGGGAGATGGAGGTTGCAGTGAGCCGAGATCGCGCCACTGCACCCCAGCCTGGGGGACAGAGCAAGATCGCGTCAAAAAAAAAATTAATTAATTAAAAATTTTAAAATAAAATAGAGATGGGGTCTCACTGTGGGCATGCGCCACCACATCCAGCCAGGATAGCATTCTTTATGTGATGATGATCAATATCAAACAATATTTTTATGAGCACCATCTATTAAAAGAGAGATTTTAGTGCATCTGTCACTTGAGTAGTGTACATTTTACCTAATATATAGTTTTTTAGCCCTCCCCCTTCTGAGTCTCCATAGTCCATTATATCACTCTGTGTGCCTTTGCGAACTACCCACAGCTTAGCTCCTACTTATAAGTGAGAACGTACAGTATTTGGTTTTCCATTCCTGAGTTACTTCTCTTAGAAAAATGGCCTCCAGCTCCATCCAAGTTGCTGCAAAAGATACTATTTTGTTCTTTCTTATGGCTGAGTAATAGTCCATGGTGTATATATGCCACATTTTCTTTATCTACTCATTGGTCAATGGGCGCTTAGGTTGCATATCTTTGCAATTGTGCTGCAATAAACATACATGTGCAGCCCACCTCCACTTTGGTACATTGTTTCTAGTTGAAAATGTGTTCTAAGTTCCAATCAGTTTGCAGATGAATCATTTGCCAGGCAAGGGTCACTCTTCTTGGTCCCCTCATGGCTGAAATAGTCCTGATGGCTTTCCAAATTTGGCAATGCAGAGTGGGGAGTTTTGGGGAGAGAGTGAATGTGTGAAGTCAGAGAGTGTCTGGGTGTCTGCCCATAGTTATGGCTGGTCATGGGAGAGAGGAGAGAGGAGACTCTTCTCCTGGGAGACTCAGGGGACAGAGAAGACTGGGGCACTCTGCAGGGAGCAGGTCGTGGACTCGGCTCTTACAAACCATGCTGTGGGCTGTGGCCTTCATCCCGAGGCTGTGGAAGACTGCTCAGCTCTCAGCTGGGAGTGAGCTGGTTGGATCTGTATTTTGGGAAGAGCCCAGCTTGCCTGCAGCTGTCAGGCAGTTGGAGGAGGGCTGGGCTTGGCAGGAAGACGTGCTGGGATGATGCATCAGTCGGGGCAGAGGTATAGAGCTCCCAAAAGAAGAATCCTTGGCAACTTCAAGAACAGTTGCTGATACAGTCCCGTTATCATCAGCACAGCCCTTTGAGGGGTTCACAAAATAACCCTGATTCTTGAATATTTTTTCTTTCTGTTCTAGAGAGATCAGTGCTGTCTTGAAGTATCTGAAACAACAGTGTCATGCCCAGAAAATTGGCGTCGTGGGATTCTGCTGGGGTGGAACTGCTGTCCATCATTTGATGGTGAAATACTCAGAATTCAGAGCAGGGGTGTCTGTCTATGGTAAATCTGCCTTGTGCATTTTTACTCCATGCGAAAGGGAGGGTTGGAAGAGTGACAGCAATCAGAAGCCTCCCCATCCAGTGTAACACAACCCCCAATAATGTGAAGACCGCCCAGCTTATGGAAATGGGCTTTAAGAATCTGAAAATAGAGGTGGAGGTTTGTCATGCAGTTAACCAGAGGATGTCACTGGGAGTCAAGAGGCCTTGGTCCCAATCATGTGACTTTGGAAAAGCCACCTAACCTGAGCTCTCCATTTCTTCACCTAGGATGAAGGGGATAGCATTTTTTTTTAAATGTAATCATGATCAATATCACACAAGATTTTTATGAGCAACATCTATGAAAATATTTTTCTGGTGGTGGCTAATGCCTGTAATCCCAACAGTTTGGGAGCCTTAGGCGGGCAGATCGCTTGAGCTCGGGAGTTAAAGACCAGCCTGGGCAACATGGCAAAGCCCTGTCTTTACAAAAAATACAAAAATTAGCTGGGCGTGGTCACATACACCTGTAGTCCTAGCTACTCAGGAGGCTGAGGTGGGAAAATTGCTTGAGCCCAAGAAGGTTAAGGCTGCAGTGAGCCATGATCACGCCACTGCCCTCCAGCCTGGGCGACAGAGCAAGACCCTGTCTCAAAAAAAAAAAAAAAAAAAAAAAGAGACAGAGAGAGAAAGAAAGACTGATTTTTCCAAGATACAAATTGCTCTAACTGTACACAAACATGCACACACACTAAAGACAGAAAGAAAGCAAAAGCAGGCAGGCGCGGTGGCTCACACCTGTAATCCTAGCACTTTGGAGTCCAAGATGGGCAGATGGCTTGAGCCCAGGAGTTTGAGACAAGCCTGGGCAACATAGAGAGACTTTGTCTCTATAAAAAAATTTTAAGGCCTGGTGTGGTGGCTCACACCTGTAATCCCAGCACTTTGGGAGGCCAAGGTGGGTGGATCACAACGTCAAGAATTCGAGACCAGCCTGGCCAATATGGTGAAACCCCGTCTCTACTAAAAATACAAAAATTAGCTGGGCATGGTGGCGGGCGCCTGTAGTCCCCGATATTCAGGAGGCTGAGGCAGGAGAATTGCTTGAACCCAAGAGGTGGAGGTTGCAGTGAACCAAGACTGTGCCACTGCACTCCAACCTGGGCAACAGAGTGAGACTCTGTCAAAAAAAAAAAAAAATTAAAATTACTTGCGTGTACTGGCACGTGCCTGTGCTCCCAGCCTCTCAGGAGGCTGAAGCAGGAGGATCACTTGAGCCCAGAGGTTTGAGGCTGCAGTGAGCTATGAATGCACCACTGTACTCCAACCTGGGTGACAGGGAGTGAGACCTTGTCTCTTAAAAAAAAAAAAAAAAAGCAAAAGAAAACACACTCTAAAATGTAAATAGCAATTTATACATTTTTTGCCAAAACAAACCAAAGTTATTACAGCAATGAAATAACATTATATCTGTATATAGAAGCTGCTTGCTAAACTCATGATATAGAAGCATTCAGACCAATAGATAAACAGAAACAAAAAAGACACATAGGAAATATAGCCTTTAAAAATAATGCAGATTCGGCCGGGCGCGGTGGCTCAAGCCTGTAATCCCAGCACTTTGGGAGGCCGAGACGGGCGGATCACGAGGTCAGGAGATCGAGACCATCCTGGGTAACACAGTGAAACCCCGTCTCTACTAAAAATACAAAAACTTAGCCGGGCGAGGTGGCAGGCGCCTGTAGTCCCAGCTACTCGGGAGGCTGAGGCAGGAGAATGGCGTGAACCCGGGAGGCGGAGCTTGCAGTGAGCTGAGATCCGGCCACTGCACTCCAGCCTGGGTGACAGAGTGAGACTCCGTCTCAAAAAAAAAAAAAAAAAAAAAAAAAAAAAGCAGATGCTCCTCTACTTACAATGGGGCTAAGTCCTGATAAACCCATCGTAAATTGAAAATATCCCAAGTCGAAAATGCATTAATCCACCTCACCTACCAAATATCATAGCCTCACCTGGCCTGCCGGAAACACCTGCATCTGACTACAGTTGGGCAAAGTCATCTAACACAGGGCCTATTTTATAGTAGAGTCTTGAATATCTCATGCAGTTTATTGAATTCTGTACTGAAAGTGAAAAACAGAATGGTTGTCTGGGTACTTGGAGTACAGTTTCTACTGAATGGGTGTCGCTTGTGCACCATTGTAAAGTCAAAAAATGGCAAGTGGAACCATTGTTAGGCCTGGGACCATCTGAAGTGGATCATTAAGTTATACTAATGATTCTTTCTTGGCTTAATGGTTCCTCACTGTGGTATTTTCAACTACTTTTAGCATTAAAAAACCCTTTAAATATTGACTTAGGACAACACAAAAGGACATAAACTCAAGTCAGTGGCCAGCTGCCTCTGGGAACAAAGGAGCTGAGAGATGCTTTGTCTAGACCATGCTTTTGCGCATTTAGCAAAAGGCGGTCAAGGAGCGGATGCCTCCCCGGCGCCACCTTCTGGCCGCTGTTGTGCAGTGCGTGAGCTGCCGAGCGTGGCCGGGCTCAGGCTCAGGATATCAAAAGAGGCCCATTCGCAGAAGTAGCTTTGCCAGAGTGAGGAAGGGGGCGTGGCCACCTTTCCCGTGGCTCCCTGCCTCCTAAAGAGGAGTTACAGGTGAAGGAGGCTCTCTCTGTTACTTAGCTCTTCTGTGCTGCCAGCAGGAAGTGGAAAAAAAGTTGTATTATTTACCTCTTATCTTAAAATGGTAACTTGCTGCAAATCTTTTGCATACTTCTTTTCCCATAGAATTGGACACACCCACAGGTTGTTTTCAGACAGCCTGGGTCAGGCAGAGCATGCTTCTCATTTCAGAATTAATCTCGAATGCTGAGATGAAAGATGAAAACTATTATTGTTATTTTTTGAGACAGCATCTTGCTGTCGCCCAGGCCGGAGTGCAGTGGCACGATCTTGGCTCACTGAACCTTCACCTCCTGGGTCCAAGCAATTCTTCTGCCTCAGCCTCCTGAGTAGCTGGGGCTACCACATCCAGCTAATTTTGTATTTTTAGTAGAGACAGGGTTTTGCATTGGTGGCCAGGCTGGTCTCGAATTCCTGACCTCAAGTGATCCACCCGCCTTGGCCTCCCAAAGTGCTGGGATTACAGGTGTGGTCCACCTTGCCCAACCAAAACCTGATTTTTATAGACTGACCTGCTAGGCCCAGGCAGTTTCACACTTGCACACTCGTGGTCTGGTGCAAATCTAAATACCCATTCAAATGACAGCTCCTCTTACAAACAAAACTACTCAGTGCATTCAAGCCAGAACCCGTGGGGCTTGTGTAGACCTGAGAAACTTCTCAAGCAAAGGTTTGAAAATGGTCCTGTTTGTAAATGAAGGTAGATCCCAGCGGGAATGGGAGCATTCCTCAGGCTGCTCCGGCGTCTTTCCGTATTAAAGCAGCAGATGCAGACGAGGTCTCGTTCAATTATTTAATGGCCTGATTCCTAGTCCATAAAGTGGGGAGGTAGAGAGTAGGAAGATCTGACTAAATACATTTCTCTTGTACTATTTTTTTTTTTTTTTTTGAGACGGAGTCTCGCTCTGTCGCCCAGGCTGGAGTGCAGTGGCCGGATCTCAGCTCACTGCAAGCTCCGCCTCCCGGGTTCACGCCATTCTCCTGCCTCAGTCTCCCGAGTAGCTGGGACTACAGGCGCCCGCCACCTCGCCTGGCTAGTTTTTTTTTTTGTATTTTTTAGTAGAGATGGGGTTTCACCGTGTTAGCCAGGATGGTCTCGATCTCCTGACCTCGTGATCCGCCCGTCTCGGCCTCCCAAAGTGCTGGGATTACAGGCTTGAGCCACCGCGCCCGGCCTCTCTTGTACTATTATAATCCTTTTTTTTTTTTTCCTCCGAGACGGAGTCTTGCTCTGGTCGCCCAGAGCTGGAGTGCAATGGCATGATCTCGGCTCACTGCAACCTCCACCTCCCGGGTTCAAGCAATTCTCCTACCTCAGCCTCCCAAGTAGCTGGGATTGCAGGTGCCTGCCACCACACCCGGCTAGTTTTTGTATTTTTAGTAGAGACAGGGTTTCACCATGTTGGCCAGGCTGGTCTCGGACTCCTGACCTCATGATCCGCCCTCTTTGACCTCCCAGAGTGCTGGGATTAGGGGCTTGAGCCACCACGCCCAGCCTTTGGGTTTTTTTGTATTTGTTTATTTATTTATTTTTTATTTTATTATTTTTTAAGACAGGGTCTCACTTTGTTGCCCAAGCTGGAGTACAGTGGCACAAACATGGCTCACTGCAGCCTCAACTTTCCAGGCTCAAGTGATCCGCCCACATTCGTCCCCCCGAGTAGCTGAGACTACTGGCATGCACCACCACACCTGGCTTATTTTTGTATTTTTTGTAGAGACAGGGTTTTGCGATGTTACCCAGGCTGCTCTCAAACTCCTGGGCCCAAGCCATCCACCTGCCTCAGCCTCCCAAAGTGCTGGGATTACAGGCATGAGCCACTGTGCCCGGCCTTCTTTTACGCTAATCTTGTAAGTTGGGCCACTTCTGTGGAATGACTGAAAAAGGAAATAGAGCCCCAAAGCAGAGATTTTACTTTGAAAAATCAAACCCAAATGCGGTAGTTTTCTGTGGCATGAGTGTGGGGGTCATACATCATGCCTCTGTGCTCGTTTTTCAGGCATCGTCAAGGATTCTGAAGGCATTTACAATTTAAAGAACCCCACCTTGTTCATTTTTGCTGAAAATGATGTTGTGATTCCACTCGAGAATGTAAGTTGGCATCTTTTTTCTTCGTATTTATTTGTTTTGAGACAGGGTCTTGCTCTGTCGCCCAGGCTGGGGTGCAGTGGCGTGAACTTGACTCACTGCAGCCTCTGCCTTCCAGGTTCAAGCCATTCTTGTGCCTCAGCCTCCCGAGTAGCTGGGACTACAGGCGCCGCCACCACGCCTGGCTGATTTTTGTATTTTCGGTAGAGAGAGGGTTTCACCATGTTGACCAGGCTGGTCTTGAACTCCTGACTTCAGGTGATCTGCCCGCCTTGGCCTCTCGAAGTGCTGGGATTATAGGCATGAGCCACCTCGCCCGGCATCATTTGTATATTTAGTAGCATGATTTGACATTCTGCCGGGAGTGGGAAGTCTTGAAGGATACATTTGTTGCTCCAAATATTTCCAACATTACCATTTTAAAGATGGGTTTTATTCAATTCCACTTATATAATTCCACCGTGGAAGTGTGACGTTCCCAAAACATGCTTAAGGAAATGTCTGAGGGAGGTATTCTCAGCATGGCCTGATTACCTGGTGGAGAAACAGGACCTCTTGCCCTGCTCCATGCTAACCCACAAATTGCCGTAAAGTCTATGATCTTAAAGACAAGGATTTATTAAACACAGTCAGTTGATAAGGAAAAAGCAGAAGAAAAGTATGGTTCAAAAGTAGTCAGTTAGCTGGGCGTGGTGGCTCATGCCTGTAATCCCAGCAACTCAGGAGGCTGAGGTGGGAGGATTGATTGACGCTGAGAGTTTGAGACTAGGTCAGGCAATCTAGCTAGATCCCTTTTCTACAAAAATATAAGCAAATCAGCTGCGGTGGTGGCACACATCTATAGTCCCAGCTATTTGGGAGCCTGAGGCAGGGAGATTGCTTGAGCACAGGAGTTGAAGGTTGCAGTGAGCCACGATTGTGCCACTGTACTCCAGCCTGGGCGACAGAGTGAGACCCTGACTCTAAGAAAAAAAAGTAGTCATTTAGAAATTATTTTATAATATTAGTAACTAATACATTAATGCAAATGATTTCGCATAATAGATGGATCATTTTTACATTGCTCTGAAATCTCTCCTTTGCCAGACATAAGAACTGTGTTAGTTATAAAATTAGCAGTAAAGGCCGGGTGCAGTGGCTCACGCCTGTAATCCCAACACGTTGGGAGGCTGAGGCAGGCAGATCACCTGAGGTCAGGAGTTTGAGACTAGCCTGGTCAACACGGTGAAACCCTGTTTCTACTAAAAATACAAAATTTAGCTGGGCGTGGTGGCATGTGCCTGTCATTCCCAGCTTCTCCGGAGGCTGAGGCAGGAGAATCACTTGAACCTGGGAGGTAGAGGTTGCAGTGAGCCGAGATGGTGCCTCTGAACTACAACCTGGGCAACAGAGTGAGACCCTGTCTAAAAAGAAAAAAATTAGCGGGAAAGAATTCAATGTAACTGTGGAACTTGTTTCTAATTTAAAGCATTGATGTTAAATTTCTGTTATGAGCAGTCACTGAAGATTTGGAGAATGGAAAGTGCCACTAAAGGGTTAAAATCATGAAATCTTTTGCACACCAGGTATCTCTGCTGACCCAGAAGTTGAAAGAACACTGCAAAGTTGAATATCAAATTAAAACATTTTCTGGGCAGACTCATGGGTTCGTGCATCGGAAGAGAGAAGATTGCTCACCTGCAGACAAGCCCTACATTGATGAGGCGAGAAGGAATTTAATCGAGTGGCTGAACAAGTACATGTAGCAAGAATCAAGGGCAAGCCTTCCTAGAATAGCTTTCATCCCAAAATTTGCTTGGAAATACTTAGATCATTTAATTTTCACTTTTATAAAATAAATGTAGGAATCCTAAAATTCATTATTTCATTTGAAACACAAATTCAGTAGGAAATAATGCATGAAATGATTTGATTTTTAACATGTACCTCAAATCATAATTTAAAAACAAGGTCTGGGCCGGGCGCGGTGGCTCAAGCCTGTAATCCCAGCACTTTGGGAGGCCGAGACGGGCGGATCACGAGGTCAGAAGATCGAGACCATCCTGGCTAACACGGCGAAACCCCGTCTCTACTAAAAAATACAAAAAACTAGCCGGGCGAGGTGGCGGGCGCCTGTAGTCCCAGCTACTCGGGAGGCTGAGGCAGGAGAATAGTGTAAACCCAGGAGGCGGAGCTTGCAGTGAGCTGAGATCTGGCCATTGCACTCCAGCCTGGGCAACAGAGGGAGACTCTGTCTCAAAAAAAAAAAAACAAAAAAAACAAAAAAAAAAAACAAGGTCTGATTGGGTGCGGTGCCTCATGCCTGTAATTCCAGCACTTTGGCAGGCCAAAGTGGGCAGATCACCTGGGGTTAGGAGTTTGAGACCAGCCTGGGCAACATAGTGAGACCCCCATCTCTACAAAAAATACAAAAATTAGCTTGGTGTGGTGGTGCATGCCTATAGTCCCAGCTACTTGGCAGACTGAGGCACAAGAATCAGTAGAACCCAGGAGGTGGAGACTGCAGTGACTCAAGATCATGTCACCACTGTACTCCAGCCTGGGCAACAGAGTGAGACCCTGTCTGAAAAATAAATAAGTAAATAAATAAATAAATAAATAAAATAAAACCCAGGTCAGTACCTGGAGAATTTGAATGATAGAGTAATACCCTAATTATTAGTTAAAACCTACAGGCTGGGTGCAGTGGCTCACGCCTGTAATCCCAGCACTTTGGGAGGCCGAGGCAGGTGGATCACTTGAGGTCAGGAGTTCAAGACCAGCCTGGTCAACATGGTGAAATCCCATCTCTACTAAAAATACAAAAATTAGCCAGGCGTGGTGGTGTGTGCCTGTAATCCCAGCTACTCGGGAGGCTGAGGCAGGAGAATCACTTGAACCCGGAGGCAGAGGTTGCAGTGAGTCGAGATTGCGCCACTGCACTCCAGCCTGGGTGACAGAGTGAGACTCTGTCTCAGAAATCTCAAAAAAACAAAAAACAAACCTACAGCTGTTCAAGGACCAGCTGACAGCTCAAGTGTGGCGTTTTCTGGTCTTTGAACACATCATAGAAAGTGACAAATGCTGCAAAGCCATGAAGAACATGAACTATAAACTGGGGTAGACCACCACCCAGCTTAGACACTTATCTATGCCACAAAACATCTGAATTTGACACATTTATATATTGCAATATGGGAAGTATTGAGATCAAAACAGGATTGCATTGACCTAATTATATTAATCTAATAAACTAATTTTTTGAATTTTTGTATTTGTAGCATTTTTAAAAAGATAGCAGAAAACGGGGGGCTAGAGTTGTCACCCAGCCACTGTCTCCTGGGCAGTGGATTTCCAAGCACTGGCATTTTTCCGTCGCAGGGCCTGAGGCTACCTCAGAAATCTCTCCTGTGTTTCTGGCGGTGGCATAAAGGGGAGAGCCGGCGAGAGGGTCCGCACCTGCACCTGCGGGGTGCGCGCGTGTGACTTCGGGCAAGTGACTTGATGTTGTCATTTTTCCCCTAATTTTGTATTGACGTCCTTCTCAGGAGAGAGTGGCTGTAAAGTCTAGCCCTGCCCTGATGGGGAGTCTGGGGATGTGGTCGTGGGTGTTTCCCATGTGCCTTTCATGGGATCTTTCTTTGTCCTGGCAGACGACCTGATACCTAAGTGTCCAACCTGTGGCCAGGTGTCCCTCTCATGGGAAGCTTGTTTATCCTGGCACGTGCCCTTGTGGCTCTCGTCTGACCTGTGTCCAGTTTATTCCTACTGAGACAGCCACTCTCCCGGAGACCCCTGACCAGGAAAGAAGTTAGGATGGGGTAGAGGAGGCAGCTCATAAGAACCATGAAATGACAGAAGCAGTTTATTGCTTAGAGATCCAGAGAACAGAGGGCAGCACGCTTCGCAGGCCCAGCAAAAAGGGGGAGCCATCCAGGACACGTGGGCTCAACCAGAAGGTGGAGAACGAGAGAGAGAGAGGGAGTTGTGAGCCAAAGCTTTTACTGGAGCCCAGGGTGCTATGTAAGCAGGTTTCCCATGGAGGTTCTAATTGGGGGGTTTAGAGCAAGCGGGCATGAGCCCAGGGATTCGTGCTGTGACTGAGAGGAGTCGGTGTGGGTAGGATATCAGCACGGCCCATGTGGGTGTGGGGGGCAGTGGGACAAGTCAAGCAGGTGGTATCCAGCTGTCCATGAGGAGGTGGTCCCAGGAGGCGGTTTTATGAGGCAGATGTCTGGATTCACCACCTCGAGGAACTGGGAGAAGCTGGATAACTAGAAACTGTGTTACTAATCTCTGCTTCTAGTATGAGGAAGTCCAACTTACAATCAAATGGATGCTCAGGAAACATAAAATTAAAAGAATTCCCCAAACTTGACCTTCCTGAGCCTCAGTTTTTGCATCTGTCAAATGGGTATGAGGAGACCTTTTGCCTAATGTTGAGAGAATCCAAGCCTGAACAGGGCTGGTCTGCTGTGAACACTTAGTTGTGGACCCCTACAGGCCAAAGCGATTGCCTGCTGAGGGCTGCTCCCAGGAGGCCTCACGCATTCATCTGGCCTCCCAGGAAACCCCTGAGATGTGCTGGGCTTTTGCCCTGGATTGGTATCGGTGAGCATGTAGACAGTAGCCCGAGTCTTCAACACAGATGGGAGGGTCTAAAATTCATGCGAGAATGAACCAAGGTTGTGGCTGTATCCTTGATGGTGAGCTTGGGGCCTGGGCAGCCTTCTTTCTGCTGAGTCCTTTGGTCAAATGTCCTGGTGGTCTGAACCAGCACTGCAGATGGAAGTATAATGTAAGTCACACACGTACTTCTTTAAAAAGATTTGTTCTTCAGTGTCTATTAGACAAGCAGATAAATGAAGGTAAAGGGAAAAAATGGCAACTTTAGCTTTTTTCCCCATGTATATAATTTTAAATTTTCTCATAGCCCCATTAAAAAAAAGAGACATAAGTGAAGTTAATTTTAATAATACATGTTAGCCCAGTTTATCACAAATGTTCCATCAGCTTGTAATTAATATAACGAATCATGAGTGAGGTATTTTGTATTTTTTTTTTTGTCCTCTATCTTTGACATCTGATGTGTATTTTCTGCTTACACATATCTCAGTTTGGATACTAACTTCATCGGAAGTACTTGATTTGGCCAGTGGCTCATGCCTGTAATCCCAGCACTTCGGGAGTCTGAGGTGGGTGGATCACTTGAGGTCAGGAGTTCAAGATCAGCCTGGCCAATATGGTGAAACCCTGTCTCCAATAAAAATGCAAAAATTAGTGAGGCATGGTGGTGGGTACCTGTAATCCTACTTGGGGGAGGCTGAGGCAGGAGAATCGCTTAAACCCAGAGGTGGAGGTTGCAGTGAGCTGAGATGGTGCCATTGCACTCCAGCCTGGGCCACAGAACAAGACCCTGTCCAAAAAAAAAAAAAAAAAAAAAGTGCTTGATTTGTGTTTAGATTTCACAAAATTTATAGTTGAGAAAGTAGGTTTACATATTTAAGTTTTCTGATAACTGAGTCTAGCATCAAAAATCATTTCCTTTACAGTTTACCTCCCACATTGACAAAACTGGTTCATTTGTTTTAGAAGAATTGATTTGACTTTGAAGCAAAAGCGTATCCATTTCAAAACGACGTCAATCTAAATTAAGTGAACTTGTGATTAATATAACACGTTCACTTTTGTGTCACTTTTGTGTCACTGTCATTCTGGTGCTGACAGCACTGAGGTCAGAGGGTCTAGCACACACTGAACAGAGAGCTCCAAGTGTGGTGGGATCAACAGAGCTTTCCTCAATATTTTTTTCTTGTTGTGTTTTTCAGGAGAAGTTTTTTGTTTGTTTGTTCATTTGTTTTGAGACAGAGTCTTGCTCTGTCGCTCAGGTTGGAGTGGAGTGGTGCGATCTCGGCTCACTACAACCTCCGCCTCCCAGGTTCAAGTGATTCTTCTGCCTCAGCCTCCCGAGCAGCTGGGATTACAGGTGCCCACCACCACGCCTGGCTAATTTTTGTATTTTTAGTAGAGACGGGGTTTCACTATGTTAGCCAGGCTGGTCTCAAGTGACCTCAAGTGATCCGCCCACCTCGGCCTCCCAAAGTGCTGGGATTACAGGCATGAGCCACGGTGTCTGGCCCAGGAGGAGTATTTTACATTGCTTCAGTTTTTTAATTTAAATGAATTAAAATGAAATGAAAAGTTGGCCTCCCCAGGTGCACTAACCCTGTAGCAGGGTCGTCACTGGCCGCACGTGCTGGTCTACACTGGGCGAGGAAGATTCACATCACATCCCAATGGCACCCTGTTGACTTTCCATTAATCCTGTTTGTCCGCCTTGTGACAGCCCTGCAGCCGGTTGTGAAAGAAAATAGACTCTCAGGACCAAAAGTCACTATGCCAGAGGGAAGGTTTGGCCTGGGAACTGTGCGATACTGCCTTCCTTTCCTTCCCAGATAGACAGCTGCAATGTCACAACCCTGTGTTACAGCCTCATCCGTAAGCCAGGATCCCACAACCACGGAAGGCCACACATCTCCCCAGATGGCCTCCCTCCCAAAGCGCTCACCTGGAAATTCCTTGTGAGCAGCTAGATCTTTCAGGCTATATCCACCCCCTCTAAACTAGCCCTGAAACAAGTTTTTTGGATCTCACCCTGACGATGTCAATTACCAGCTGATCCTCACAGAGAGGACAAAGACCAGAAATCATCCCTGAGACAAATGCATAATTGACTTTTCCTCTGCTTGCTTTCTGACGTGTAAAATGTAGATTTACTGAGACTCAGAGCCTCACAAGAATGCGAGCGTCTGCCTCACTGTCTCCCTCCCCCGTCTTTTCCCTCCTGCTTGCCCTTGCCTTTTTAAATATTGCCGTTCCCCAAACCCCCTTTGGAAAAAGCACAGCTCACGGATGTTTCTGTGGCTTGTGGTTGTTTTCGTGGGTGTGTTCTCAACCTTGGCAAAATAAACCTCTATGGATTGACAGCTGCCTTGGTCGCTTTTTGGTTAACATGGTCTTTCTCAATTACAGCCAGATAATTTATTTACTTGACAAACTGCTCAAGCCTAGATCTGTGCCTACACTTAGCCCCTCTTCATGTCTACAGACACCAAAAAGGCCATTTGTTTTCCCTCCCATTCAGGCCTGGGCCCTGCAGGCAGCTCCCTCTATCAGGTGAGACCTTAGTTCTCCTTGGGTTCCACACTGGGGCTGTTTTCATCCCAGTACCTGGCCAGCGTGGGTAAAGTCTTGTCAGTCCTGGGGCGCCAGCAACCTGCAAACTCAGTGCAATCGTGTTCTGGAAGACCAAGCAAGAAGGATGCCTGCAGCCTCAGGATCACACCCACCCCTTCTTCTGTAAAAAGGCAGCCAGTCTCCACGGGGCTGGCCCCTCTGAGTCCCAGGGTGGGGGTGTGCTTTTCAGGCCTTTAGGTGAGAGCAGCAGAAGTTATCAATGTTATTTGCATTTTAGAAAGATTAAAGTTGGGCCCCTCTGGAGAGGGAAGGAGCACAGCAGCAGGAAGCAGAGATGTGAGCCTGACTGATATGGTTTGGCTTTGTCTTCACTCAAATTTCATCTTGAATTGTAGTTCCCATAATCGCCACGTGTTATGGGAGGGACCTGGTGGGAGGTAATTGTATCATGGGGGTGGTTACCTCCCTTCTGTTCTCATGCAAGTGAGTGAGTTCTCACGAGATCTGATGGTTTTATAAGGGGCTTTCCCCCGACTTCATTCTGCAGTTCTTGCTGCCGCCATGTGAAGAAGGATATGCCTGCTTCCCTTTCCACCATGCTTGTAAGTTTCCTGAGGCCTCCTCAGCCATGCTGAACTGTGAGTCAATTAAACTTCTTTTCTTTGTAAAACATATCCAGTGTGTTTTACTAGACATACCCAGTCTCGGATATGTCTTTAGTAGCAGCGTGAGAACAGAATAATACGTTGACCGAGGCAGCAGAGTGGAGAGTTGCTGAGAGATGCAGCTGCTTTTACTGCAGAGACTGAGAAGACACCAAGAAGCAAGACCCTGAGGTTGGCTTAGAGATGATTATCCAGCAGGAATCCTGAAGAGAAGCGGGCTGTGAGGAAAGAGAATTTAATTTTGGTTCAGCCTCGAGTATCAGTTGAGTTTTCTTGGGCTGTAAACAACAGAAAACCCGACTGACAGTGGCTAAGAGAGTAACATTTAAGTGTCTCTCCCACAGTCCTCCAGAGATCCAAGGTGGTTTGGGGGTTTCCTGGTGTCAGGACCTGGGGTTGGTGCCTGCATTCTCTGGGCCCCAGGGCCTTACAAATCCCAGCCACAGCAGGAAGGGAAGGAAGGAAGGAAGGAGCTCTTTCCTGCACCTCTGTTTTAGCGAGGGAGGGAAATCCCCCAGCTGTGTGCCCCCTGTGCCGTGGGAGAGGCCGAGGACCTGGGCATCAGCTGAAGGGGAGTTGGTGACCGGATTGGATTAGACCCTGACTCACTCAGCCAGAGATGGGTGCGCTGCCTCTGGACAGAGCTGGGCTTTGGTGGGCTATGAAGAGGAGTGTGGAGGCTTGTTGTGGGGGGCAGTTGCGTGAGACCCATGTGGCTGTGTAACGTTGGGAGTCATCCATCAGGTGGCTGTGGCAGGCATGGCAGAGGGAGAGTGTGAGGAAGATGAGGGTGAGAAGAGGAGGTTCAGGAGGGAAGAGCTGGATGTGTCCACATTCCATGTTTACCTTGTTGTGGATTTGGGCAACTTACTTCTCTGACCCTCTGACTCAGTAAAAGCTATAAACTGAGTAAAATAACATAACATAACAATAACAATAACATAACTCTGCAGGGGCGCGTTGTTAGGGTAGGTAGTCAGGAAGACATGATCAGGGCAGGAGAGGTCTACCTCCCCAGGAATGTAACCATCAGGTGACGGTCAGGTGGTTGTTAAACTGGCTCTCTAAAATAATACTTGGTCACAGCCAGCACCAGGGAAAGGCAGTCTCTCCACAGATAGAAACACCTGAAGCTGGTGATCAGCAGCTTCCTGGTAAGATCTCAGGATTTAGGCAAGCAGGCCCAAGCATGCACCCTGAGAGGCAAGATGGTGGACAGCCTGGTCCAAGGGAAGAGTTTGAGTCTTCCCTTGGAAGGGAAAAGAAATGCAAACTTTGGAACCATGCCAATGTATAAAACCCCAAGTCACGGACTGAGCAGGGCACTTGGCCCTCTTCCAAGTGTACTTTGCTTCCTTTCGTTCCTGCTCTAAAACTTTTTGATAAACTCTCACTCCTCCTTTAAAACTTGCCTCAGTCTATCCCTCTGCCTTATGCCCCTCAGCTGAATTCTTTTCTTCGAGGAGGCAAGGATTTGATTTGATGTAGACCCTTCAGATTCACACTGGTAACAGTAGGTGAAGTGTCATCAGCACACCTCTCCCTTGAATAAATGCTGGTGGACCCAGGGTGGTTCTCCCTGAATGCATATTAAGTGGCAACCGCAGAGGGAGACGGCCAGAGGTGGGGAGCAGCCAGGGATATAGGAGCAACTAGAGGGCAGAGCTCCAGGAAAGGAACCACCAGAGGAGCTTCAAAAAGGAAGAGAAATTTTTTTTTTTTTTTTTTAGGCGGAGTCTCGCTCTGTCGCCCAGGCTGGAGTGCAGTGGCGCGATCTCGGCTCACTGCAAGCTCCGCCTCCCGGGTTCCCGCCATTCTCCTGCCTCAGCCTCCCGAGTAGCTGGGACTACAGGCACCGCCACCACGCCTGGCTAATTTTTTTGTATTTTTTTTAGTGGAGACGGGGTTTCATTGTGTTAGCCAGGATGGTCTTGATCTCCTGACCTCGTGATCCGCCCGCCTCGGACTCCCAAAGTGCTGGGATTACAGGCTTGAGCCACCGCGCCCGGCCGAGAAATTTTTTTTTAAAAAAGACAGGAAAAGGTTGTGTGTGTGAGAAAGAGGACTCCACCTCAGAGGGCACGCCAGGGATTTGCAGCAGCAGGACACAGTGATTGCAGCACAGGTGGTTTCTATGAAGGGCGGGGTCCACAGACCATCACTGTGGGTGGAGGGGGCAGAAGGTGGAAGGCAGGAGAGGAAGGGGTGCTGACAACAGTGCTGCAGAGAAACGGAGTGAACAGGAAGGAGTGGCTCCAGGGGACACAGGTGAAGGGTTTTGTTTTCCTATGCTTTGGTTTTTTCTTTTTCTTTTTTTTTTTTTTTTTTGTTGAGAGGATCTGGCTGTGTTGCCCAGGCTGGAGTGCAGTAGTCCAATCACTGCTCACTGCAACCTCTGTCTCCCAGGCCCAAGCAAACCTCCCTCCTCAGCCTCCTGAGTAGCAGGGACGACAGGTACCTACCACCACACCTGGCAATTTTTTTTTTTTTTTTTTTTAAGAGACAGAGTCTCACTGTGTTGCCTAGGCTGGTCTCGAACTCCTGAACTCAAGAGATCTCCTGCCTCAGCCTCTCAAAGTGCTAGGATTACAGGTGTGAGCCACTGCGCCCGGCTGGTGTTTGCTTTTTAAGGTGAGATTCATGCCGGAAAGTGCTAACAGAGGAGGGGAGGCTGTGTGTGCCGGTAAGAGATTTACAGACAGGAGGAGCCTATTCTCAGGGTCTAAACCAGCAAAGAGCTGGATTCTCACCATGTTCCATGTCCCTTGCGTGTTGGCAGAGGACTTACATCATCACCACCTCCAGGGAGTCCCCACGGATGGGGGCAGCCACTGCCTTGAATAGTGCCCTGTGCTGTGTGCTCAGAAGAAAGAGACCTGGAGGGTCTTGCCTTGGCATGTACATGCTCTAACCTGGAAATCATGCTGCTGCCACAGGGCACTGGTCTGCAGCAGTGTAGGGGTTAAGTGAAAACTTCCGTATCACCCTCTGAAAGTCACTGACAAGAGGCAGATTAAAAGGAAAAAAGGCATACAAATTTATTTGATCATAGTTTTAGGTGACATGGGAGCCATCAGAACGATGACCAAAAGATACAGGGGAAATGGTACTTTATTGATTGGTTGGTTGTTTTAGAGCCAGGCTGCAGTGAAGTGGTGTGATCATGGCTCACTGCAGCCTCCAACTCCTGGGCTCAAGCAATCCTCCAGCCTCAGCCTTTCAAGTTGCTGGGACTGCCAGTGCATGCCACCACACCGGCTTATGTTTTTTTTTTATAGAGATGAGGTCTCATTATGTTACCCAGATTGGTCTAGAGTTCCTGGGGTCCAGTGATCCTCCCACCTCAGCCTCTCAAAGTGCTGGAATTACAGTCATGAGCCACGAAACTGTCCATTTTTATGCTTAGGTTCAATGAAGTGTGGGCAGCATGTGGAAAAACAATTGGAGAAAAAGGGTCTAATCTAATGCCAGTGGACTGAGTAGGAGCCCCAGCAAGGCCTGGTGAGACTCTTCTTGGCCTCCCAGGGCAGCATTTCCTCCTTGTGGTTATCAGACAGGACCCTCTCTGCAATGGGAGTCTTATGAATTACAGGCAAACAAGATAGGTCAGATAATTTCTTTATGGCCAGTTTTTACAGGGAAGTGGCAACAGGGGGTGGTTTTAGAGTAATACTTTCAGGTTTTGTGGCTGGCTTTGGGGGAAGGAGGTTCTGGTTTCTGTGACCACCTAGGGGAAGAGGCATTCTGGTTTTCAGCTTCAGGGCAGAATGAAGGGCCAGAAACAGGAGGGAAGGAGGTCAGAGAGAGCTGCTTCTGAAGCCTTCATTTTGGGGTGTTATATTCTGAGACCCTCACCAGTCACAGAACCCCATCCAACCACAAGGAATCCGGGCAGTGCAATCCTGCTGTAAGTCCAGAATGTGCCCTGAGGAGCACTAAAGACACTCTCAGACGCAGAAATGAGGAAACAAGCTCTGAGAGATGGAATCAATGGGACACTGGAATTGTCTTGGGCAGAAGGAGGGGACCCTTCCCTCTCCCCTCCCCCACTGAGGCAAGACAGAAGCGTAAGAGTTTCCGATCGCTGCTGTGACAAATTTTCACAAACAGAGCAACTTAAACCATGAAATGGCGTGTGGAATCCTTTTTTTTTTTTTTTTTTTTTTGACAGAGTCTCCCTCTGTCACCCAGTGCAGTGGTGTGATCTCAGCTCACTGCAACTTCCACCTCCTGGGTTCAAGTGATGCTTCTGCCTCAGCCTCTGAGTAACTGGGATTACAGGCATGTGCCACCATGCCTGGAAAATTTTTATATTTTGAGTGGAGATGGGGTTTTGCCAGGTTGGCCAGGCTGGTTTGGAACCCCTGTCCTCAAGTGATCAACCTGCCTCAGCCTTCCAAAGTGCTGGGATTACAGGTGCGGTTCCCTGCGCCCGGCCAAGGCCGCCATCTGGAGTCTCCTGTTGAATCTTTCACCTTTATCCGTGAGCCCCTCTGGGCTTGTGTGACTACACTGGGCCCTCCCGGATCACTGCCCTCTTTTAAGGTCAGCTGACTGGCAACCTTAATGAAATCTGCAAAGTCCCTTCTCCCAGTATCTAGATCAGTGCCTGAAGGAATAACCAGATGGGCTCTTAGGAGCACAGCTTTAGAATTCTGCCTCTCACAGGAGGTGAGGGAGGATGAGCTGCTGCCAGCGAAGTGGGAGCCTATGAGCTGAAAGTCCACACTGCTGGCTTCAGTTGTGTTTTTGCAGTAGGCGTCAAGATCATGTGATAAATAGAGAGCCTGCTAAGTGGACATTTTCAGCTGCTTATACTGAAAACTATATAAAGTTAAAAAGTTTATTTCCATAAGGGAGTGGTCCATTCAAATTATGCAGTGTCTCTTGGACTTGTCAATGACTAGGATTATGATGAGGATCAAATGTTTTGGTTTCAGGATTCTTTTACACTTTTTTTTTTTTTTTTTTTTTGAGTCAGGGTCTCACTCTGTTGACCAGGCTGGAATGCAGTGGCAGTGTTAACAGTAGGTAGCTAGTCAGGCATAAGCAGGGCAGAAACAGTGGCCCCTAAGCCTTTGCCGCCTCAGGTGATGCCAGCTGACCCTCAGGTGATGGTCAGGCGGTTGTTAACTGTTACCTAAAATAATAGTTGGTTACAGCTGGTGCCAGGGAAGGGCAGGCTCCCGATAGATAGAGAATACCTGAAACTGGTGATGAGCAGCTTCCCGACAAGATCTCAGGAGTGGGGCAGATGGGCTCAAGCATGCGCATTAAGAGGCAAAATGGCATCATCTAACCGGAATGCTAGACTGGTAAGGGAAGAAGGCCTCAAGTGAACATGTGTAGAACTCAGTGTGTTTACTAAACACACTGCCCTGCTCCTCTCCCAAGTGCAGGCAGGCCACTGCGCATGCGACAGCCCTCGCCAGGGGCATAATCAGGGGAGAAGTAACACAGGATCCTGGAAGTACGCCAACATATAAAACTGCAAGTTTAAAGGCCCAGCCCTCATTGGCTCTCTCGTTGCCTGCTTGGTCCTCCTCCAAGTACACTTTTCTTTCATTCCTGCTCTGAAGCTTATTTTTAGTTTTAGTTTTTGAGACGGAGTCTTCCTCTGTCACCCAGGCTGGGGTGTAGCGACGTGATCTCGGTTCACTGCAACCTCTGCCTCCCTGGTTCAAGCGATTCTCTTGCCTCAGCCTCCCGAATAGCTGGGATTACAGGCTCCTGCCACTACGCCCGGCTAATTTTTTTGCGTTTTTAGTAGAGACAGGGTTTCACCATGTTGGCCAGGCTGGTTTCAAACTCCTAATCTCAAGTGATCCGCCCACCTTGGCCTCCCAAAGTGCTGGGATTAAAGGTGTGAGCCACTGCACCTGGCCTAAAGCTTTTTAACCAACCTTCACTCCTGTTCTAAAACTTGCCTTGGTCTCTCCTTCTGCATTACGCTCCTCAGTCGAATTCTTTCTTCTGAGGAGGTGAGAACTGAGGCTGTTGCAGACCCCTACAGATTCAACGCAAGTAACAGCATGGTCATGGCTCACTGCAGCCTCAAACCCCTGGGCTCAAGGGATCCTCCTGCCTCAGCTTCCCAAGTAGGTAAGACTATAGGCACACATCCCCACACCCTGCTAATTAAATTTTTTTTTTGTAGAGACAGAGTCTCACTTTGTTGCCCAGACTGGTCTCGAACTCCTAGGCTCAAGCGATACTCCTGCCTCAGCCTCCCAAAGTGCTGGGGTTACAGGCATGACCCACTGTGCCTAGCCACAGCATGTTCTGGAATATAAAGATCTGGCCACACAGATATGTAGTTGGAAAAGAGTAGTATTTTAATTGCCTTTCACAAAACTGGATATTCTTCAATATTACACCAAAACCAAGCAAGTGATAGACTAAATACACTTTCTTCTGTCACACTGGTCCATCTTGCATTTTGAAAAGGTCTTATACCTGTGCATGACACTGTAACATCATGTGCATATTTGGCAAATATTGGTCTGGTGAGCAGATCTTCCAGTTGTTGACACATTTCATTATGCAACGTCAAAGATTCATCCTTTATTATTGAGAAAGTGTCTTGCTCTGTCATTCAGGCTGGATTGTAGTGGTGTGATCATGGCTCACTGCACCCTCAACCTCCTGGGCTCAAAAGGATCCTCCCACTTTTAGTCTCCCAAGTAGCTGGGACCACACGAGCATGCCACCAGGCCCAGCTAACTTATTTTTGGTAGAGACAGGGTCTACGTTGCCCAGGCTGGTCTCTTAACTCCTGGGCTAGAGTGATCCTCTTGCCTCAGCCTCCCGAAGTGCTGGGATGACAGGCGTGAGCCACTGCGCCTGGCCAAAAAAATGATTTTCTTTTTGAAAGTGTATGATCGAGACCATCCTGGCTAACACAGTGAAACCCCGTCTCTACTAAAAAATACAAAAAGCTAGCCGGGCGAGGTGGCGGGCGCCTGTAGTCCCAGCTACTCGGGAGGCTGAGGCAGGAGAATGGCGTGAACCCGGGAGACGGAGCTTGCAGTGAGCTGAGATCCGGCCACTGCACTCCAGCCCGGGTGACAGAGCGAGACTCCGTCTCAAAAAAAAAAAAAAAAAGAAAGCGTATGATGCCGCTGCCTGACTCACACTAAGCTGTGGTTTTAATGGTCATTGCTTTTGCACCATCAGTGCAAATGTCAACACAGTGAAAAAGGCAGTAAGTTTACTGTAGGAAAATACATCTGACCTCGTGGGCCCCTTGAAAGGGCCCTGGACCCCGAGGGATCCACGGAGCAGACTTTGAAAACCAGTTTTAATGTACATAAACCGTTTAGAGCAGTGATAGGGCACACACATTTACATCTTTACTACTTTGTCCAGTTTTCCCCACTTTTCCTGCCCTGCAACACTTTCTCGGGCATTTGCCTTTGGTCCCCACTTTTCTGGTGCTTTTAGATGACCCCGTCCTGCCAAGGCTGCCTGCAAGAAACAACTACGTTGGAGAAACTTCTCCATGCTTACAAATTAGTCAATTACTACCATGTCACCTTCCTCTGGCCCCCCAACCCCTAATCTGTTGCAGCTGTTTCACCTACAGAAAGAAAATGAGATTCAAGAAATTCAGTCCCATGTAAAAGAAAGATGGGCCTCTCAGCCCTCCCAGTGGCATTTGTGCTTCACAGCAGCTGCTTACAGAGCTGACCCTCATCTGAATTCAACCAACCTCAGGTTGAGAACACTCAGGGAAAAATATTGCATCTGTACTGAACATGTAGATTTTTCTTGTCATTACTTCCTAAATACAGTATATTTACATATCATTTACCTTAGGTATTATGAATAATGAGATGATTTAAAGTATACAGGAGGATGTATGTTATGTGCAAATACCACACTATTTTTATCAGGGACTTGAGCATCCATGAAATTTGGTACCTGCAGGACATCCTGGAACCACCCCCACATGGAGATTGAGTAGGCTGAAATTAAAAACACGACATTGAACAAACCTCCAATGAATCCAGCACGTGTAGAAATTGGGAACCAGCAGTAAAACATGGGGACTTACATGGGAATCCAGCCTTTGGGTCAAGCACCCTAAGTTGCTTTTGCTCCACATGGGGAAGGAGAGGGTGTGGCCAAAGTACCAGCAAAATCAAACTTGAGTGATTTGGAATGTGAAAGATAAAATACATCACCTGGAAGAGGTTTAGTACAAATCAACAAATGAAACTCATTAAACATGAAAGGCTTGCCGGGTGCGGTGGCTCAAGCCTGTAATCCCAGCACTTTGGGAGGCCGAGACGGGCGGATCACGAGGTCAGGAGATCGAGACCATCCTGGCTAACACGGTGAAACCCCGTCTCTACTAAGAAATACAAAAAACTAGCCGGGCGAGGTGGCAGGCGCCTGTAGTCCCAGCTACTCGGGAGGCTGAGGCCGGAGAATGGCGTGAACCCGGGAGGCGGAGCTTGCAGTGAGCTGAGATCCGGCCACTGCACTCCAGCCTGGGCTACAGAGCGAGACTCCGTCTCAAAAAAAAAAAAAAAACATGAAAGGCTTGTAAAACATCTCTAAGTTTCTCTGTTCATTGACCAGTTTCTCAACCACAAAAAACCACCAGGAATGTCTGTGAGGTTCAATTTTGGAAAGGGGGATTGGTTTAGTGGCTCTTCTGATACAACCACAGACCCCTCGGATAAGACTCTGGTCCAAAGAAGGCTGCCGTATGTTCTCTGTAGGCTAGAATTAGTCCTTGTAAATAAACTCAGTTTAACGCTTTCAATACTTAACTGCCTAGTTCCATATAAACGTGAAAATTAGGAAGAATGCAATTATTAGCACACATTCCTAAATCCACAGGAGTTATTTAGCAAAACATCCAATGCATGAATGTACAGAGAAAACACAATGACCCAATAGTTACGACTGGGAAATTTCCAGGTTCACATGAGAGGGTAACCCAAATTAATCACTTAAGCAAATTTAGACAAGAGTTACCACTTCCTAATTCTAGGGAATCTGACTAGTTAAGGTGGCATAACTAGTGATAAAGTTCATCACGTTGAGCTTTATCATCATGATGCTCTTTAAGAAACACTATTTTAGAAAATCTAGAGAATCACAAGCAAATAGCAGAATGGGGTAGGGGATGAGCTGGGCCACTCTGGGGTCAGACTGCCTGGGATTGAACTGGCCCTACTACTTGCTGGTGGTGAGATGCTGGCAAATTATTAGTACTCACCTGTAAGATGTGAGCAGTAGGAAAGGGTATCTGCCTCACTGGGTTGTGTAGAGTTCTCAGAGCACGTCTTGGCCCAACACTGTTAGCTAGTACTACTTTAGTAAGCACAATTAATTTCAGTCACTCTATCTGAACATGGTAACTGCAAGATTTCTCCCTTATTTCCTGTAATTTACTTTAACCTCCACTTGCCGTGTCCCTGATAGGAAAACAAGTGGGTTCTGAACTGCCCTAAGCCTGTGCTGGTGGTCAGCTCTGCACATGCTGCTTCTGATTCTGCACATGAGCTGTGTTCAGGGTGGGGCCAGGGCCAGAGGAAAGCAAAGGCTCACATGGGTCTCCATCAGCTCTAAACAATATCCTCGGTTAGGCTGTGAGCAACCTAGTAACAGCACTTAAGGCATCCCGTAATTCTGTGGTGGACCCTCTACAAAGGGCCCACCCATTTAGATAGGAAGAGGATCAAGCCCATATTCCTCTCAATACGAAAGTGCATCTTGAGAGCTCATGTTTAAGCTGTTAAAATAGTCCCTACAGCTTATTTTGAGGGGGAAAAAAAATCCACCCAAACCCCTCCAATTAAGGCAGCATTTAATTACTGTTACAATAAATGTTTCTTAAACCTGAAGAGAAGATAAAGGTTGTTTAAACAGATTCTTTTAATACAATGAATACAAAAGCATGTTGAGATAGTACCCCAATTACACGGCTTTGAACAAGTGAAACTATGGTTACCAAATAGCTATTTTTATTATAGCATCTACAGTGTCTGGAAAAGGATGTAACAATAAATAACTGTAGACACATCACAACACATCCATTTACTTAATCAGAGAAGTGGATCTTACTACATAGTATTCTCAATGTCTTCATTCTTCAGATTCTCCAGGCTTACGAATGTCATCAATCTTCAAAATCATTCTAACCATTTGTGTTGCAAGAGATATCTGTTGCTTTTTGCCAATCAAGGTTTCTATGACATGCTGTTGCTTCATATCTGAAAAATACAAGGAAATTGATTATCCTAAAATAGCATACAATAAACTATCAATAACAAGCTCTGACTTTCTGGTTTATGGAATCACAGTAAGACTAAAGAAATACAAGCTCCTGGAAGCCAAGCAGGAGGCCACTAATTTCAGTTCTATTTCATGTTCAGATGAATGTAATTTCATTATTTCCAAGGACACTCTGGAACTCGAACCTGGTAGAGAGAGCTGTTGAGAGAGGGCTTTCTTCAATGACTAGCTACAGGGTGAAATTTTTCAGTAACATCTTATCCCACAAAGTAACCATACCCTAACTTAGGAAATCTAAAGTAAGTGAATCCGACCATAGCTGAAATGTAAGATATTTCCAAGAAAGATCTAGAAATGCTAATTTTTTTTTGGAGACAGGTGTCACCCAGGTTGGAGTATAATAGTGTGATCTCGGCTCACTGCAACCTCTGCCTCCCGGGCTCAAGCGATTCTCCTGCCTCAGCCTCCTGAGTAGCTGGAATTACAGGCATCCGCTACCAGGCCCAGCTAATTTTTATATTTTTAGTAGAGATGCTGTTTCACCATGTTGGTCAGGCTGGTGTCAAACTCCTGACCTCAGGTGATCCACCCAGCTTGGCGTCCTGAAGTGCTGGGATTACAGGCATGAATCACTGAGCCCGGCCCTAGAAATGCTAAATTTGAGCACAACCAAGCATTCAAGTTAGAAACATTAAATATTTGCCTCACAAAGAGTTGCTATTATTGAAACTCTTGGGATATGAGCATGGAAAGCAGAATGTACCACCTATACTTTTAAGCAAAAACAAACTGTCACATTCTGTGGATGGATTACAGACATGGCCTGATTCAGTACAGAAATGCCTGGGACCACTGTTTCAACAAGCTACAGTCACCATATCTTTTTGGGAGCTGGGCTACAGAGGTTATAGTATTACATTTAGAAAACACTCCAGTGTGCTGGATTAACCACACAGTGACCTGTGAACTAAAGCCCACTTCAGAGCTGTTTTATACGCTGTCCACTGACAGACATTTGTGTAAAAACAGCAATATGGCATTACTTCCCCAAAACCAGAGATTAAAACCTAAGTCATCTTTGGTGATAGTACCGTATGTAGTTTACTGTTATTAAAATGAGTCTTATGTTGCTAGGTCTAGTAGTCTAACCAATTCCTATGGCAATCAATCAAACATTCTAAAATCCAGGATTTGAACACCTGAAGTGGCTTTACATATTTAAAAAGATACCACCATCTCACAGTACACACAGTGGATGATTATTCAGTTTAAATCAGACACCGCACGCAGAGGTGTGACAGCTCCTCACCATTTGTCCCCTTGTGCAAACAGTCGATGCCAAGAGCAGGGTTCATCTCCTTCACCTGTCTGGCTCGGACTTCGGTCATCGTCTGGATGGGATTCATGCCACTGTTTTCAGAGAGGGCCATGGGGATGACCTCCAGCGCGTCGGCAAACGCTCTCATGGCGTACTGTTCTAAAGTGGGGCACTGGAAAGGTGCGGAGGTATGGTAAGTGCACTTGGCAAAACAAAACAACCCAGCAGCACCCTGAAAACACACTGCATCACATACTTGGAAAAGTCAGCTCACAAAGACTTTGAAGAATAGGCTGTCTCTCACACCAACATGGCACAAGTACACACATGTAACAAACCTGCACGGTGTGCACATGTACCCTAGAACTTAAATAAAAAATAAAAAAGAATAGGCTGTCTCTATTTTTGTATCTATCAGAATATTATAATGTCACTACAGAATACGGGCAGAGGGTATACATACATGAGAGATGTCTCAAAATACAGCAGCTTTTACGACTTATCTTTAAGTTATACTACTAATTTTGAATTTCACATAACATTAAAAGACCAGAGATTTATTATTTTAAGAATGAACTGGCTGAAAACAGCTGAGAAATGCTAGTTTATGGTAACCTGAATCTGAATACAGGAACATGGGAATTAACTTAGATTAAAACACCTGTCACCTACACACAGCTCACGATGCTTTTGTTCGTTTTGCATCCAGCACCTCGCTGTTCTGCAGCCTCAGAGCCTCCACTGTCGGCGAGGCCCAAGTCTTTCACTAAGTCTGCACATATCCCTTACCTTATCCGCCTCTTGGCTAACTGCCAGGGCACAGGATATCTCAGCAGCCCCTCCTCCATACACCACACGATTATCACGGATGAGGTTCCGGATGACACACAATGCATCGTGAAGGGATCGTTTCGCCTCCTCAATGATCTAAGGAAAACAGCTTTGCCTAAATTAATGTGATCAAGATCTATTCAATTTAGAGGCAAGTATCTGGCACCTTTTTAAAGACAGACAGGCTGTGCTCTAATAGTTAGATGGCCTCCACTATCGGATGATCTGTATCTTTCTATCTTTCCTTCCTGTAACGTAGTTAATAAAATTCAAGAGGCAGAGGTGGCCAGTGACTCATTCTAGGATACACGGTTAAGCAAGAGTCAAAAACCGACAAACCTCGCAAAGATTTATCACAATGTGCTACAACTCATTCTCAAAGAACAGAGATCGTCGATGGTTATTCACTTGGGTTCCCTTTTTCTACCTTAGGGACAGATGTAAGTCATCCTTGGGAATACCATATTGTAATTTGTTATTAAAATGAATCTTATGTTGCTAGGACTAGCAGTTTAACCAACCCCTAAGGTAATTGTACCCAACATTCTAAAATCCAAGACTCGAATATTTAAACTGTGTTTAAGTATTTAAAAAGATATAAAAATCTCATAGTGTATATTGTACACTATAAGGACAGCAGAAAGGCAAATGTGCCTCGTGAAATTAACCATGATACATCACTGTTTGAGAAACATGATTATTTTTCTTAGGGTGACTGTGTCTCTGTTAAATATATACAGACAAAAAAACCAGACCATGAAGCAAAATAAGCAATAGTATAGGACGAATAGTTGAATTCTCACCATCTTATTTCCTCCTCTAATAAAAATGGTTACAGCTCTGGAGTTCTTACACTGCTCGATGACCAGCATTTTATCCTTAGTTGTCCCAAATGAGATCTCCTGTACAAGACCAGCAAAGCCCAGCTTCTCGGCTGTGAGCTCTGAGAACCTGGGGACGATGCGACCTCCTGTAGCGATGGCAATCAGCTAATCGGGGTGGTCAGGGAGAAGGATGAAGACAGTACTGGTGAAGTTAACTTTCAAAACCGGGCACAAATGAGCAAAACTTGATCTAAGACCCCCTTGTTCACTAGAATTGCTGCCCCACTTTGACCAAAACATCTTCAGTTCAACCCAAAGCACCTTGTTACGTAACAAGGCTCTTGAGGAGCTGGGCGTCTTGATCTGGGGCTTTGGTGCTGCCTGGATCTATCACCCTGCGCCTGTCCCCTAAGCTCATGCCCTCATCTCCCCTCTGTGCAGCCCTCCCTCTCTGGGAACCCAGCCTGCATGTTCCTTGCACTGTGCTGCAGTGAGAACCACCAAGGCAGCATTGCCCGGGACTGCTGTTAGTATCTGGATGAGACCAGGTCTTCCAGCCTTAGTAAGTCAACGATAGGGCCAAGTGAGACAACACAGGGAGATAATTTCAAAATGCCAGGGAACACCAGAAACACACAGCACTGTTAACCAAACAGTAACAAAGATTCCAGCGCTTTCCTCTCTCCCAGCTCACCCTCCCCTCATCTCCCAGCCTTGGTATGATGCAGTTATTTAAGGCAGGGCTATCAAAACACCCCTCAACACATAAGGTGAACCCCTACATCTCAAAGTCTCTTCATGTGGAGCAACCTACCTCAATTTCAGGTCCTCCTACCCAGCGAACCGCAGGCAAGTTGTTCTGAAGAAGTAAGTGATTTGCTTCATCATCAAAACCCCACTGACAAATTGCTAGGTTAGCACCAGTCTCTTTAATCTGGGAAAAGAAACACCGCAATTGTATTAAGAGAAAGTGGGTATTTATTCTTCGCTATAATGTTTGAAAAAAGGAGAGGCACAATTGTGTGTAAGGCATGTGCACTTGAACACAAAACCAAAGGAAAGAGAAAGAAGGAAATAGACAAGTGTCCACTTTTCTGTCAGTTCCAAATTCTAAATAGTGAGTATTTTATCAATGGGGATCACCTCATTGTCTAAAGATGCTTTAAAAACCACAAGCAGTAATTCATGCTGAACCCTATTGTTAAAACGATGCGAAGTCAACAGAAATGTCAACAAACAAAGCTAATACCCTTCCCAACCACGGGGGAAATGGCTAACAGCTCTGTCCTGTCACCAATACCTACGGAGTAGTTTCATCTGAGTATGTTTTAAACACACAATGTTGTGAACCACTTGCAACCTGCCCATCTCACCTGGATGGACAATCCTCAGTGGATCCACAGATACAAACTAAATCAGGTGCCCACAGAGGCGACCCTGCTTCCTGTAAGGAGCACCCTCACCCCGACCTGCAAAGGGCAAAGTGACTTTTCCCAAATAGGAGGGCTACGATCCGGCTGCCCACCCCACCTCTGGTGCTCACCTGGGACTGCCACGCCATGCCCCGCAACTCTCACCTACCTGTCTCCATCAGGCCTCCCAGACCACCTGCTACTGCCTGGCTCTCCCTCTCTTCCTTCCCTGACCCTCTGAACTCAGTCCAGAACAGCAGCCTCCTTATACAACCCCTGAAAACCAGCCTGCACCTGCAACCCTCCTCAGATGGCAGCTGCTTTCCCTCTCATGTGCTCAAAACAGGAGACGGGTCCTTCTTGCTCCTCAGTCACCTACAATGTTCCTCTTTGGGTCCCTGCCTCTCATTCTTGAACATTTTTAGCATCTAGCCCCATCCCCCTTCCTTTCTCATTCTCAGCAACCTGCGCCTCACCAGCATGATCCAGTAACATCCCTGGCCTCTCAGTTTATCTCTGACCTGCCAGCGCAGCTGAGCCACCATTCTCATGACCACTGATGGCCTTTTATGCATAAGCTCCTGCCAGCATGCTCCAATCCCTGAGGGTGGCTGTTCCTTGTAGAAGCCAACACGTTCCTGGCTCAACAGCATCCCCTTCTGTCCTCAGCCTGGAATGCTCCTCCCCTAGGGGCGCTGCTCTCACTCAATGTTGGCCTTTCCTTACAGGTCACGTCTCTGACCAGTGTCTGTAATGGAGCTGTACCCATCTTTCCCCTATTTGTGCCTCAAGAACACGAGCTTGGCTTCATTCCCTGCTGTACCTTTAGTGCCTACAACAGAGCCTGGTACGTCGTAGGCACAAAGAACTGTATCATCAATGAGTAAGTACATTGACTTTCCCAGGAACAGACATGAAAATCGTCTCTAGTTGGTTTGCTATGATAAATAATGCTCTAACCAACATGTTCCTGTCTTCTTGAGTACCGGTGTTTTCAACTCCCAAGGACACAGCCCCCAAAGAGGAGTTGGTAGGTCAGAGAGAAAGCACACCTATGCTAAGGTATTCATGAACCCAAACTAGACTTAACCGAGCAAAGAATTGGGATTACTGTAAGTGCATTCTGGTTTAACTCCAGTTACTCATTAACTCTTGTCTAAAATGTATAGTCAGAAATCTTAAGGTAAGCTACATTAAATTTGTCCAGGAGAGCAAATATAATATGTACAACTGAAAACATGGCTTTAGTTAACAGGGTCACTTCTTTCAGGACCCTGAACATACTACCTTTTGAGACAGAGTCTCAGTCTGTCACCCAGGCTGGAGTGTAATGGTGCGATCTCAGCTTGCTGCAACCTCTGCCTCTTGGGTTCAAGCGATTCACCTTTCTCAGCCTCCTGAGTAGCTGGGACTATAGGTGCCTGCCACCACGCCTGGCTAATTTTTTGCATTTTTAGTAGAGATGCGGTTTCACCGTGTTAGCCAGGATGGTCTTGATGACCTCATGATCAGCCTGCCTTCGCCTCCCAAAGTGCTGGGATTACAGGTGTGAGCCACCACACCCAGCCTGAACATGCTACCATTTTAAGACAAAATCAGCATTCTTCCCTGTTTATGCTTTTCTATGTGATTTGTTTTTTTCCTGTGTATGTTTTAGAACTGAAGGAAGACTACACATATTTACTAACCAAACCTAACTAACTGTACCCTTTGGGAGTTTAAATTCCACTGAGGACTCTGGTAAGTCTTACTTGTTGAATCATCTCTTCAAATTTCTCCTTTTCGTATTTCTGAAGGGCTTTATAATCTTCAACAGACGTCACATCCAGCTTATGCTTTGTTTTTGGTTTGGGTGGTTCAAATGGACATGTGAGAATTGCAATCTTAGCATCTTCCACTTTCTATGGGGGAACATAAAGACATTTTAATTGGTGGAATTAAGAGTTAACCAACAGTGCAAAGCTGTGAAATGCAATGGCTTACTTTCGGCATCTGTGGGTGACTGAAATCCTTGTCCACAATCACGCCCTTAATCAATTTAGTGTCCTCCAGCCTGCCGCCCACTTTGCCTTCTACTTTGATAAGCTCAAAGTCAACATCTCTCCGCTCCATATCTGCTACAGTGAGGACGGCATTCACAGCAATCTCAGCCATCTGTCGGTGACAACTGTTGACCCTGATGAAAACACCACAAAACAAACTTCACTGGTTTCACAACTACTACAACCAAAGCAGGCCACATGATACAATGTTACTCAAAGATATAAATCAAATATTTTGAGTCTTCTAAAAGGGAATGCCATCTCAACCTGCATTTTCAACAGGCTGGGGCAGAGATTCTTAACCTGTGATCCATGAGCCCCAAAGAGGACCGTATACTTACATGGGAAAAAATCACATCTTTATTTTCGCTAACTCTGAAATTTACTATTGCCTTCCATTATGAATGTACTCAAGAAACCACTGTAGTCTGGCATGAACTAAGGTCTTAGAATGCACGACTTCTACAGAATACTGTTACTATTTCACAAGTTCAGAACAGAATGAGAAAGGTAAGTAATCACTCAGGAAAAGTCAGTCTTATATCAATGAAGCGTAGCACTAATCGGGAGGTGAAAGGACTGGACAGGGCTGCTCACTTTCTAAGAATTCACCACAACATCCATTACAGATGAAGGATGTTACCTTTTTGAAAGCTTTCAAACATGTGAATAGACTGCTCAATAAATTCATTTTAGAGTCAAGAAAAACAACTAGGGAAACCTAGCACTTGAAATAATGTCTGAAATCGTAGATTATCTATAAAAGAGAACCATGAAAGTAAACGTTTTATCTTAAGTAGACAACTTAATACTCGTAAACAGAACAGGGCCAACTTATAAAGCAACAAGAAAATAGATTTGTACACTTCAAGTAATGATGCTGTCCTCCTTTCATGAGAAAATAGTATTACACTTATGACAAAGGCTACCCGTAGAGTACTCACTCTTGCCTAGGGAGCTAGTCTCTGCTGAGATCTGTGGTTACAGGAGGACAGCAAGCACTGCTGAAGGCTTCTGCCTTAACACAGGCTTTGCTCAGGGGAAAAGGCAACAGAAGCAGACACTTTTCCTACATTTTTTCTGACTACTCTGAGTTGAGAAGACCCCTCCTTCCTTTTTGCTAAAACCACCACAAGCACACAATTGAAAACCTCACTGACTTAATATAATGCCATAAAGCAGCTTACACTGGATTTTTGTTACATTATGGCAACAGACCTCAAGTCTTTGTCGTGGTTCATTATCAGTGCACCCCTTGGTTGAGGTTGCCTAGAGTCTCCTGGGGGGAGACCTGTGTCTCAGTGCCCAAAAGACCCGGCAGTAAGCCTGGCAAATGGGTAGTATGCAAACACTGAAAACGCCAGAGACAAGTCACTTTCAAGACTCTCTTTACTAAATCATAATTTTGGATCGGCAATTTGCCGAATAAAAAGGGGAACCCCCCCCCCCCCAGTGGCTCCCCAGCAAAGAAATTATAGAAAGTGTTATGAAAATTCACATATCCTGGCCGGGCGCAGTGGCTCACGCCTGTAATCCCAGCACTTTGGGAGGCCAAGACGGGCGGATCACGAGGTCAGGAGATCGAGACCATCCTGGCTAACAGGTGAAACCCCGTCTCTACTAAAAATGTATTTAAAAAAAAAAAAAATAAGCCGGGCGCGGTGGTGGGCTCCTGTAGTCCCAGCTACACGGGAGGCTGAGGCAGGAGAATGGTGAACCCGGGAAGTGGAGCTTGCAGTGAGTGGAGATCGCGCCACTGCACTCCAGCCTGGGCGACAGAGCAAGACTCCGTCTCAAAAAAAAAAAAAAAAAAAAAAAAAGAAAATTCACATATGCTCCAGGTAGGACCCTTTCTAGTTTTTTTTGGAGACAGGGTCTCGCTCTGTTGCTCAAACTGAAGTGCAGTGGCATGATCATGGCTTGCTGTGCCTCAACCTCTCACCTTAGCCTCTGGAGTGCACTATCATGCCTGGCTGGTTTTTTATGTTTTGTAGCAATGGGGTCCCACTATATTGCCCTGGCTGGTCTTGAATTCCTGAGCTCAAGCAGGCTACTGCTTTGGCCTCCTAAAGTGCTAAGATTACAAGTAGGAGCCACTGCACCCAGCCCTGACTGATTTTTAACACAATCTATTCTACTAAATTAAAATAACTACATTTTGCAAATATTGTCAAGGGGATTTATGCATGAACTTAGAAACTCAGTTCTCAACTACAATACAAAATGCATGTATCTACATCTACAATAAAAACAAAGCAAAACCAAGTAACTGAAAGAAATCATAAAATCAACACAAATCCACCAGTGGTCATTTTGTGCTGCCTTTAAGAGACGGCAAACAAGCTGCCTCTACAAATGTGTGATCGTATCGTCTACCAAAACGTACACTTTGGAGCCCAGCGTGGTTTTTGCTGTCTGAATCAGGGGTTCGGTGTCCTTTATGTCAACAAGGACGCTATCACTGATCTTGTCCAGGTGTTCAATAGCAACGCGGGCAGCCTGCTCATAGCCATCAGCTATTCTGATTGGGTGAATGCCACGGTCTAGCAATTGCTCCGCTTCTTCTAACAAGGCACCAGCCAGGACTGCAAACAAACCAGCAGACAATCAGTTTAGGAAAACAACAAAACTTCACTTTTAGTATAATCAGCACAAGTTAGATGCTGTCATGGAAAGAAAAAGCTTCCAGAATTAAGCTGGAAGTCATCTTAGAGGCAGAAGCTATCTATTTTTAAAAGAAAGCCTCTTGTTTTGGTTCTAGCAAAGGTCTAATAGGACACATGTCCCCTTATAGACGAACATTCAACCCTCAGTGATGTAAACAATGTAACTAAAGAATATAATGTAAAAAGAACATTTTTCTAAGAGGTAAAAAGCTATTATGTTTCATGCGCCAAGGTCTATTCAGTGAAATTCATCCTGGTGATAAGACTAAAACATTTGTTTATTATTTATTCCCCCCACCCCCATCCTCCTTTCTCCTCATTTTAGGGTCACATAGATGAATTCTGTTTAAATCTACTGCTCTCCAAGCGCACCAAGAACAGTGCCTGGCATACAATGGTATCCAGTAAATATTTGCTGAATGAATGAATTCAAATTTCATCTGCAGAAAAGAACTTTACTGATATTTTGTCTTCAATTTCCCCAACTTTTTAAAGATTTCAAATCTACAAAAAACAAGGTACAATACTAAAATGAGTACCAGTTTACTTATTAACATTTTGCCACATTTTCTCTACATGTACAAACTGTTTCTGTTCAGCTATTTGAGAATTAGTTGCAGAAACCATGACATGTTACTCCTAAGTATTGAGGCAAACAGCCGAGAATAAGGGTATTCTCCTACACATATGCAATACAGTGGTCACGCTCAGGAAACTCAGCATTGTAGTACATGATCCATAATCAAATTCCTCTACTTTTCCCAAACCTCCTTTAGAGCTTAAAAGACAAACAAAATCAGCGCCCAATCAATCATTGCAGATTTCTCCTTGCCTAACAATCCCCAGGCCTCTTTCTATTCTTTTTTAACACTGTCAGTTTTGACGGTCCTGGGCATTTGTTTTGTAGCGTGTTCTTCACCTTGGATTTGTCTGTCTCCTCAGGCTCTGATTCAGAGACAACAATCTCGGCAGGCATGTTAGCCCTGTAGTCTTAAATGACATCTCTTAAATGAGAAAGGAAGGATGTTTTGTCTTTTCTTACCAACCACTCCTGTGGTTCCATCTCCAATTTCATCATCCTGAGACTTGGACAGTTCCACCATCAGCTTGGCAATCTGATGATCAACATCCATCATGCTTAAGATGGTGGCCCCGTCATTAGTTACAGTCACATCGCCATCCTTATCCACCATCATCTTATCAAGCCCTAAAAAGACAACATTTAGTAGGCTTTGGGCAAACAACTGGCAACCAATATCACAAACTATAAAAAAAGACCTCTGCACCCAGCTCTTATCTATGCAATTTATTATATGCAAATATTTCAACATACACAAAATAATAGCTGCGTGAAGGCATTTTAAGATTGGCTAACACAAATGGCAAAAAATTATGGAGCATCATTAAGTATGGTATTAATCTCAAGACAACTATGATTTGGAAAATGCTAATGAAATGATATTAAACGTGTTAAAAAAAAAAAGGCCCGACCTAAAACTACACGCGATTATAACCATGTTTGAGAAACCTGAGATACACTACAAAATTTTCGCTGTGTTAAAGAAGTAAGATGCTGCCCTCAATACTCCACCTTTCTGTAGAGAGGTTTGTATTGACAGTTTTATGATTTAAATCTTTGGCTAAAAACATGGAATGGTGGACTCTTACCATTTGGTCCAAGTGACGTTCTCATTGTATTTGCTACAGCCTTTGCTGCCATTATATGAGACTAATGAAACAAACAGAAAAAGCAAACACTGTTACATACAATTTCAATGGTTAAAAGCACACATCTGATGATTAAAAATCACTTACGATTTAGTTTCTGTTTTCTAGAAGCTTCTACATTTAAGGGGCAACAGACAGGTCTAAGTATTATAACATTTATAACTCCAGCTTTAATAAGCAATTCTTATATAAAAGAAAAAGAACTCAGTGCTTTGTGTTATCTCACTGAATTTTCAACACATTAATGAGACAGATTCTTTTACCAGCTCATTTACAGCTGAGAACAGGGACAGTATGACCATGACCTTACAGGCCTTGCAAGATCACTGTGAAACAGTCATCCCTGAGCATCCATGGGGAACTGGTTCCAGGAGCCCCTGAGGACACCAAAATTTACAGATGCTCAAGTCCCTTGCATCCAGGCTTCTATATCTGTGGGTTCCACATCTGCAGATAAGAAGGGGCCTGTACTCATGAGAAACAGTCCAACTGTAAACATACAACACCTCATTGTCACACTATGATTTACTGGATTTACTGCAGAGTTATAATCTTTTGAGCTGGGTGCGGTGGCTAGAACCTGTAACCCCACCTACTTGGGAGGCTGAGGCAGGATTGCTTGAGGCCAGGAGTTTGAGATCAGCCTGGGAAACATGATGAGACCCCATTACAAAATAAAAAGAAAAAATGTTCTTGCTTTAAAAATCTTCCTCCACCCACCTGAAATCCCAATAATTATATTTATAGATCAAAGTTAGTGACTGGCTTTTTTTTTTTTTTTTTTTTTTTTGAGACGGAGTCTTGCTCTGTTGCCCAGGCTGTAGTGCAGTGGCGTGATCTTGGCTCACTGCAACCTCCGCCTCCCAGGCTTAAGCGACGCTCCTGCCTCAGCCCCCCAGTAGCTGGGATTACAGGCATGCGCCATCACACCTGGCTCATTTTTTTTTTTTTTTTTGTATTTTTAGTAGAGACAGGATTTTGCCATGTTGGCCAGGCTGGTCTTGAACTCCTGACCTCAGGTGATCCACCCGCCTTGGCCGCCCAAAGTGTTGGGATTACAGGCGTGAGCCACCGCGCCCGGCCCGCAACTGGCCCTCTTAAGGAAGGTGAAGTAGCTGTCAAAGTGATAATAAAAAAGTTACCTGTTTTTTTTTTTTTTTCCCACATTTAGCTACCAAATTGAGTGAAATTATTATTATTATTATTTTTTTAGGAGAAAGCAAGAGGCAGAAAGAAAAGGATGTAAAGAATTTGGCAAATAGGAGAGATCCCGAAATCCCGAGATATATTTTGCTCTACCGCACGGTAAAGTGGAAAAAACCTTTTTCTTCCTTCTGCTAGTTCTGTGTGTTTCCAGAGGGAAGAGTCTAAACATCAAACCATAATACATATTATGGACAAAACAGAATTATGCTGGCTGGCCTGGAAACTTAGCCTGCTCTGTTTTAGATTATACGGTTTTAGAATATGATTCCTTCCTAAGCCAACTAATGCCTGCACTTTTTTTTTCTTTATTTGAGACAGAGTCCTGCTCTGTCACCCAGGCTGGAGTGCAGTGGCATGATCTTGGCTCACTGCAACCTCCGCCTCCCAGGTTCCAGCGATTCTTCTGCCTCAGCCTCCTAAGCAGCTGGGATTACAGGTGCATGCCACTACACCCGGCTAATTTTTGTATTTTTAGTAGAGACGGGGTTTCACCATGTTGGTCAGGCCGGTCTCGAACTCCTGATCCTGTGATCCACCCACCTCAGCCTCCCAAAGTGCTGGGATTATAGGCCTGAGCCACTGCGCCTGGTCAATGCCTGCATTTTAAAGGTGAAATATTATACAGTTAAGTGTTAAACAACTGAAGAATCTCAACAAAATACGTATTACCTTTAAGGCTCTAAATGACCAGAGAAGAATCGTGACCATTACCATCAAAACGTTCAAGTCAAGGCCCATACATTTCTTTCACTGTTGCCTTCAATTTCTATATATTTTGGTTCTTCAAGTTAGCTGGACGTTTTATGAGGTCAGGAAGCAAGTGTATATCCCTACACTGCTGAGCCTCAACACTCAAAGGATGCCTACCCACAGCATCCAAAGAGATTTAAACACCCACGTTACTGTCCAAATGAGCTCCCACGGCAAAGAATGATCTGACCTCGAATGTCAATAATGTCAAGCTTGAGAATGCTGCTCTAGACCACTGGCTTTGACTCCGAGAGGTGGCCTTGAACCATGGTGCTGATCTTTGCTTGCAATTGCTCTTTAGAACAATTTCTCAACTGCTCTGGGCCCAAGTCCCCAGTTTTGGAAAAATAACAACTATCTCAGAGTGTGAGACCTCTGGGCACAAATGCATGCAGTTAGAACAAAATGGCTGATGCAAAACAACCTATAGCTTTAGATATGTTGTTATACTGCGTGTGTGTACTGGATGTTACTTTCCCTGCAGGTCCCTGTAAGTGAAAAATAAAACAGGATACATAATACAAGTAGCTTGAAACTTTTTTCTTTCTAGAAAGGAAACAAATACTGAGTGCCTGCCATAGATCACCCACTGTGCAGCCCCTCTAAGTCACTCCATTGAATATCACTGTCAAGTCTTCAGCTTTATGGAGACGTATCACCTCCACTGGAAAAGGAGGTTCCAAGACGTTGTGTAACTTGCGCTAAGTCAAACAAAGAGTCCATGGGGGAACTGTATTGTTTCTAACTTTGCGTAAGTCAACCTCCAAGACATTAAGTGAACAGGGACACCTGAGACCTGGTGGAACGGTCCATTAGGAATTCACTTTATAACAAACCCTGAAGGCCCTCTCGGAGTGTCCCTTCCTCTGCATTTTCTGTCAACATCTGGTGCTCAGATGACCCTTTCTTACCTGCACCCCTGCCCTGGCTTCTTTAACCCCTGTGGGCTTCCTTATTCCCTTTGGTCCATCTCAAGCGTTGCTGCCTGAAGTGCAGCTCTACTTAAATTCTGCTCAAAACCCCCTCAGTGGCTCCCCTTCTTCCCCAAGGATAACGTCGTATTTTCCATTCTGGGCATTCAATAGCCTCCGTGCTCCATTAAAACCGGGTGGCTCTTCCACTCTACAACGTGCCATGCGCATTCTTGCCCAAGCCTTTACTTCTACGTTTCCTCTCCCTAGAATGCTCTCACCCCTGATCTAACGCTGTCCTCCAGCACTACGCTTATCAGAACTCTCTCCATAGCTGTCCTTCTCACCGCACACCGCCTTGCATTACGGTTTTGTGCGTCCGTTTTTCACTCTTCGCTATTTTTCCTCAAGGGTGGGCAAAAAAGCACTCAGAAATGAAATACCCTGTAAGTGACCACACCTTTACGAGTGACAAAGAATACGGAAGGGCCGTTGCGGGTGGACCAGCGCAGGGTTAAGCAGCAGCGCCTTAACCAACAGGTGACGGAGCATCTCCCCGGCGCCTTCCCACAGGAGCGCAGCCCCACGCGGCCGTCAGGCTGGAGGGGCCGGGCAGGGAGGCGGTCCCGCTTCGCTCCCGCGGGCGACCGGACTGAGCGGCCCCGCCCAGCTCCGAAGGGCGCTGGCGGCCCAGCCTGGCTGGCCCCCACATTCCGAGCCCAGGATTAGGCGCTAGCCTCTCCCGAGCTCAGTAAGCCGGGTGCGCGGCCGGAGACTGCCGGGAGACGGGGATTCTCGACCTTTCCGGGGAGCACATGGCACAGCGGCTCCTAAGCTCGCGCAGGCGCAGAGCCACGGCCTCGGCCGCCTCCCCTCAGCCCACCGCGAACAGGTCCCTGTGCCATTACCTTAAGGGCCTCAAGTCCCATAAGACGGGACTTGCGGTCCTGATCCTTGATGATGAGAAAAGGGCGCCCATATTCATCGAAGGCGAGGGTCCCCATAGACGCCATGGTGGAGCAGCCGGAGTTACTTTACCCCAACCGGCGGAGACCGCTACGGAAGCGAGAACGCACTTTTCTCTCGCGGGAGGACCCAAAAGCTTGCGCACGCGCAGCACAGGACGCGCGGGACTTATATTTTAACTGAGACTAATTTCACGCCAGACAGTATCTTCTGGAATCGGCGGCCTTAGGGAACTTCTATTATCCAGGAAGCCGTGGGGGGAGATTTGAAGACACTTAGTGGAAATCTTAGGACACACAAGCCAAGAGCAGATTGAATCTGTCAGTTTTTAAAATTTTACCATTGAGAGTTTCTGATAGTGGGTACCGAGGAGGAATTCATTGACTTAAAGATTTCTTCCAACTCCGGCTCCGAGAAGATGGTAGGACCCATTTCCTTTCCCCTCCCCCGCCCCCTCCAAAACCACTTGGAAATCTCGCGATGGAGGGAGGAGGAGGTGAGGCGGGAAAGGCGTGGCGGGCTCCTGTGGGCGTGAGAAGGGGTGCGGGCGGGCCGGGGGCTCGCGGTCAGCTGAGGTCTCCACTGTCCAGCCGGTGGCCGGGCGGGTGGCTGCCCTGGCCTCCAGCCTGGCGTTCGGTACCCAGAGCTTGTGGCTGCCGCGCCGTGCCCGCGCCGGTTCTGGGGATCGTTGGCGGCGGGCGCGTTTCCCGGTGCGAATTCCTCTCTGCCAGAGACTGTTGTGGGCTCCTTAGGGCAAGTGACTCAGCCTTTAGCACGATGTTAAGGAATAGGGATAGTGGAGGCACACTGATGGATTGGAATCGCAGTTCTGCCGCTCTTCTAGCTGTGGCTTTGGGGAAATCCCTTAACTTCTTTGTCCCTCGGTTTCCTTGTTTGCAAAGTGACGGTGGTAACAGTAGTGCCTACCTTACAGGGCTGCTGTGAGATTCAAGGAGAACGGTGCCTGGCCCTTAGCAAGCTGTGTTTAAGCGTTGGTAAATCAATTAACATTTTGCACAAATGGCCCAGTAACTTGCCACGGTTTTACAGCTAGTAAGAAACAGAGTTGCACAGCCTGATGCAATGGGTGCCACACTCTTTTTTTCTGGAGACAAGACTAGCCCAGGCTGGAGTGCAGTGGCGCGGTCTTGGCTCACTGCAGCCTCCGCTTCCCGGATTCAAGCGATTCTCGTGCCTCAGCCTCTTAGGCATCTGGGACTACAGGCACAGGTCACCAAGCTCGCTAACTTTTGTATTTTTAGTAGAGACGGCGTTTTGCCATAGTGGCTAGGCTGGTCTCGAACCCCTGACCTCAAGTGATGTGCACGTCTAGGTCTTCCGAAGTGCTGGGCATGAGCAACCGCAGTGCCCTGTGGGTCCCACTCTTAAGCCCTGTATTATGCTGCCTCAGAAAGATCTAGGTAACCGCAGCTGTCCTCTGAATCTCTTATGCTGCCTTCCCGTGCGCCCTCCAAGATCATGACTTAGTATTTGATAGGTTTAGATTTATTTGTTGAGGGGTTCCAACCTTACTTCTCCGCTACTGCCATAGGCAGGGACTTAGCTAATAAAGTTGTATTATTCCCAGACTTTATTAGGTACTCAGTAAATGTTGAAATGGATACATGCACTATAACATTTGACCCTGGCCTGAAAGTCAAGAACTGACTTGGCGCCTGTGTTCCCACCTACTCTGGGGGCTGAGGCAGGAGGATGGGTGGAGCCCAGGAGTTCAGTTTACAGTGAGCTATAATCCACCACTGCACTCCATCGTGGGCGACAGAGCGAGATTCTGTCTCCAAAACAAAACAGGGAGGACTGATTTTGTCATTGGATGGTTGGTGATCAGTTAACTCTTAATGCTTGGCATACTTAAACGCGCTAGACATCTTCAAGGACACGTTATTTCACGTTAGCTTTGGCAATTCAGTGTTTCCTCATTAAAAATGGTGGCTTCTGCAATTCATTTGGCTCATTCGATTGTTGTGAAAAATAGAATGTCTTATGGCATCCTCTATGTAGTTTATTTCCTGTCAAAATACTGGGGAGCAAGAGGGGATTTTTCCTAGTATCAATAGCTCATGTATGTCAAAAGGACACAAATGACATTAGACTAGTATAAGAAAGACTTTGTAAGGACATAAGAATATATGCTAAAGGGACATAACATATGTTGTAGTTATTAAACAGGTATGCATATACAAGTGCACAATGAACAGTCCTTACAAGTTGTGACATTCCGATATAAGCCCACTTTAGACATGTGGCTGGTTACTATTCCAAACAGGCTCCTTCTCTCTTCCTGACCTTTTTCTTTTGGCTTGAACTTGGATAAGAACCTTGGGTACCTTATTGTACGTCTGTCACTGCCTGTAGCTTCAGCTGATGCAAAGCTGCCACTGAAAATTGAAGTTTTTGACCAATATTAGAAGTCAATAAGCAAGCAGGGCCTAGACACAGTAGAAGTTAACCTCATCCTGTGTTTGATTTTCAAGGATGGACTCCTACTAAGTGCTCAAAGAAACTAGCCAGTGGCCACTGCCGCCATTATTTAATAGAATGGCTCCTTGTTCCAAAGAACACCTGACAGGAAGTTCTTGCCATTTATGTATATTGGATAGTCTGGGAGTCTGAACACGTTCCGTTAGCAGGATTTGTAGAAAGAGTCTTGATTTTAGTTTTGAATATTCAGGGCCTGATTTTCACTGGTAAGAATCAATACAGGGCCTGGCATGGAGGCACTTTGGGAGGCTGAGGCGAGAGAATTGCTTGAGCCCAGGAGTTTGAGACCAGCTTGGGCAACATAGGGAGACCTTGTCTTTAAAAAAAAAATTGAAAAAATTAGTTGGGTGTGGTGGCATGTGCCTGTAGTCCCAGCTACTTGGGAGGCTGAAGTGGGAGGATTGCTTGACCCTGAGAGGTCAAGGCTGTGGTGAGCTGTGATTGTGCTACTGCACTCCGGCCTGGACGACAGAGTGAGACTCCATCTCAGAAAGGAATGAATTGTTTTTGCTGAATGGAGCTAGCAATGTAGTCCTATGTTGGATGTACTCCTATACTGGATGTACATAGTAACTGCTTCCAGAGCTCCAGCAGTGGGTACGGATCTTGATTTCCCCATGCAAATGTTTGTGACGTTGCAAGACTTGCAGGCATGAAAACTTGGGACAGAAAATAGAACGATTTCATCAAGAGACTCATTGCCCCTGTGTTGCCTTTCTTAAAAACACAAATATTATAGTGATGTTGCTCAGAAAGTTTCATCACAGTGCGCCTAGAATAAAATACACACTGAGCCTGGCGTTCAGAGGCCTGTCTTCCTGTTTCTCTCTCTGCCTTCCTGTTTCTCTCTCTGCCTTCCTGTTTCTCTCTCATTCTGTGCTCCAGAAAGGCTTTCCCTGCCTTCCACACCGTGGCTCCAAGGCTTGCTGCTTTTGGCTCCAGCTCAAATATTCTCTCTGCCAACACCTTACTGGTCCTATTGTTGGAATCAGTCTTTTTCTCCACCTCTCTTGTATGCCTGTATCGTTTTGTTTGTGCTACAGCATTTCTCACAACCTGACATGTGTCTGCCTGTCCTGGACCCCACCTCTCATCTGCCTAGATGGGAGGCTGCGAAAAACAGGAACTTTTTATTGTATCTTTTGTTGGTTGAATTGAAAGGTACATATCTACACAGGTGAAATTAAATTTGGGTCATCTGACTTGTGTTTGTTTAATAAACTTGGTGAACAAATGCGTAAACAAAAATACAGCATATCCATACAATGGAATATTATTAAGCCATGAAAAGAAATAAAGAACTGATACAAGTTGCAACATGGATGAATCTTGAAGACATGCTAAGTGAAAAAAGTTGTAGAAATCCACACACTATACAATTCCATTCCTTTAAGTCCAGAATAGGAGATTCTTTTTTTTTTTTTTTTTTTTTTTGAGACAGTGTCTTGCTCTGTCTCCCAGGCTGGAGTGCAATGGTGCGATCTTGGCTCCTTGGTTCACTGTAACCTCTGCCTCCCTGGTTCAAGCGATTCTCTTGCCCCAGCCTCCCAAGTAGCTGGGATTACAGGTGTGCGCCACCATACCTGGCTAATTTTTTTTTTTTTTTTTTTTTTTGAGTAGAGATGTTGTTTCATGATATTGGCCAGGCTGGTCCTGAACTCTTGACCTCAAGTGATCTGCCCACCTAGGCCTCCCAAAGTGCTGGGATTACAGGCGAGAGCCACCGTACCGGGCCCCAGAAGAGGGGATTCTTGAGACAAAAAGTAGATTAGTGGTTGCTTAGGGCTGGAGAGTAGAGGGTGGATGCGGGAGTGGTAGCTAAAGGATAAGGGGTTTCCTCTTGAGGTAATGAAAATGTTCAAAAATTGACCGTAGTGTTGGTTGCATATATCTGAATATAAAAAGAAACACTAAATTGTCTACTTTAAGCGGGCAAATTGTATATGTATGAATTATATCTCAAAGCTGTTGAAAATTGAGCCCCTCCCTGCAAATGATAGTATTGAGAATAATACTAGCAATTAATAGTCATTACTTAGCCTCTTAGGCTTATGCTAAATGCTTTGCATACATTATTTACCTGTTCCAAGAATCCTATGAGGATAGTATTATTGCAAAAGCTTTTTTTTTTTTTTTTTTTGAGATGAGGTCTCACTCTGTCATCCAGGTTGGAGTACGGTAGCACGATCTCGGCTCAGTGCAACCTCCACCTCCCAGGCTCAAGAAATCCTCCAACCTCAGCCTCCCAAGTAGCAGGGACCACAGGCGTGCACCACAAGGCCTGGCTAATTTTTTGTATTTTTGGTAGAGATGAGGTATTGGCATATTGCACAGGCTGGTCTTGAACTCCTGAGCTCAGGTGATCCACCCACTTCAGCCTCCCAAAGTCCTGGGATTACATGAATGAGCCGCTGTGTCTGGCCAATTTTGAATCATGTTTAAACAAATTATTTCTAAATTTATTGAGGAGAAAACCATGCCTTAGTAACAACTTACCTTGTGTTAAACAACTAATTAAGTTCTGAGACTCCAGAACTGTGTGACCCAAATCCCCTTAACAGCTGTACTGTACAATTGGAAAGTCCACAGGATAATTTCTTTATAGAGGGCGTGACAAATGTGCCTTGACTTTTCTTTCTTTTCTTTTCTTTTTCTTTTTTTTTTAATACCAGGGTATTGCTCAGTCGTCCAGGCTGGAATGTAGTGGTGTGATCATGGCTCACTGCAGCCTCAGCCTCCTGGGCCTAAGTGATCCTTCTGTTTCAGCCTCCCAAAAAGCTGGGAGTGCAAGTGCATGCCACCACACATGGCTAATTTATTTTTTGTAGAGATGGGGTCTTGCTGTATTGCCCTGGCTGGTCCTGAACTCCTGGCCTCAAGCAGCCCTCCTACCTCGGCCTTCCAAAGTGCTGGGATTATATGCATGAACCACTGTGCCTGGCCAACTTTTCTTAAATAATTAAATGCGTGACTACCATTTTAGCAAGTAGAGGCATATCTTGTTTTATTGCACTTTGCAGATAGTGCACTTTTTTATTGTTGTTAGAGATAGGATTTTGCTATTATTGCCCAGGCTAGTCTCAAACTCCCGGGCTCAAGCGATCTTCTGGCCTCAGCATACTGAGTAGCTGAGATTACAGGTGTGAACCAACATGCCCCATTCAGTAGTGTGCTTCTTACAAATGGAAGGTTTATGCAGCTCTACAAGTCTGTTGGCACCATTTTTTCAACAGCATCGTGCTCACTTTTTGTCTCTTACATTTTGGTAATTCTTGCAATATTTCAAATTTTCCGCTATTTTTTATCTATTATGGTGATCCATGATCAGGGATTTTTGGTGTTTCTATTGTAAATGTTTTGGGGCTCCACAGACCATGCCCAAATAAGAGTGAACTTAATCGATAAATGTGTGTGTGTTCCTACTGCTGCACCGGCCATTCCTCCATCTCTCTCCATCTCCTTGGGCCCTCCTATTTCCTGAGACACAGCAACATTGAATTAGGCTGATTAATAACCCTACAGTGGGCTCCAAGTGTTCAAGTGAATGAATCACACTTCTCCCACTTTAAATCAAAAGCTAGAAATTATTAGGCTTAGTGAAGAAGGCAGTGGAAAACTGAAATAGACTGAAAATTAAGCCTCTGGCATCAAATAGCCAAGTTGTGAATGCAACGAAAAAGTTCTTGAGGGAGATTAAAAGTGCTACTCCAGTGAACACGCAAATGATAGGAAAGTGAAAAAGCTTTATTGCTGATATGGAGAAAGTTTGAGTGGTCTGGATAGAAAATCAAACTAGCCACAGCATATCCTTAAGCCAAAGCCTAATCTAGAGCAAGGCCCTAACTCTCTTCAGTTCTCTGAAAGCTGAGAGAAGTGAGGAAGGTGCAGAAGAAAAGTTTGAAGCTAGCAGCGGTAGGTTCATTAGGTTTAAGGAAAGAGCAGCCATCTCCTGAGCATAAAAATGCGAGGTGAAGCAGCAAGTGCTGATGGAGAAGCCGCAGCGGGTTATCCAGAAGATCTAGCTAAGATTGTTAATGACGGTTGCTGCACTAAACAGATTTTCTTTTTTTTCTTTTCTTTTTTTTCTTTTGAGACGGAGTCTCGCTCTGTCACCCAGGCTGGAGTGCAGTGGCCTGATGTTGGCTCACTGCAACCTCTGCCTCCCGGGTTCAAATGATTCTCCTGCCTCAGCCTCCTGAGTAGCTGGGATTACAGGCGTGTGCCACCACGCCCGGCTAATTTTTGTATTTTTAGCAGAGACGGGGTTTCACCATGTTGGTCAGGCTGGTCTTGAGCTCCTGACCTTGTGATCCACCCGCCTCAGCCTCCCAAAGTGTTGAGATTACAGGCCTCAGCCACCGCACCTGGCCAACAGATTTTCGGTATGGATGAAACAACCTTCTGTTAGAAGCTAGAGAGAAATCAATGCCTGGTTTCAAAGCTTCAAAGAATAAGCTGACTCTCTTGTTAGGGGTGAATGCAGCTGGTGATCTTAAGTTGAAGCCAATGCCCACTGGCCGTTCTGAAAATCATAGAGCTCTTGGCTGGGCGCGGTGGCTCAAGCCTGTAATCCCAGCACTTTGGGAGGCCAAGATGGGCGGATCACGAGGTCAGGAGATCAAGACCATCCTGGCTAACACGGTGAAACCCCGTCTCTACTAAAAAATACAAAAAAAAACCAACACTAGCCGGGCGAGGTAGCAGGCGCCTCTAGTCCCAGCTACTTGGGAGGCTGAGGCAGGAGAATGGCGGGAACCCGGGAGGCAGAGCTTGCAGTGAGCTGAGATCCGGCCACTGCACTCCAGCCTGGGCGACAGAGCAAGACTCCGTCTCAAAAGAAAAAAAAGAAAAGAAAAAAAAGAAAATCATAGAGCTCTTAGGAATGATGCCAGATCTACTCTGCCTTGCTCTGTAAATGGAACAACAAAGCCTGGATGACAGCACCTTTTTTTACAGCACGATTTTTGACTATTTTAAACCCACTGTTGAAACCTACTGATCAGAAAAAGGATTCCTTTCAAAATATTACTGCTCATTGATACCACACTTAGTTACTACTCAAGAGCTCTGGTGGCCGTATACAAGGACACGAATGTTGTTTTCATGCCTGTCAACACAGCATTCATTTTGTAGCCCGAGGATCAAGGGGGTAATTTTGACTTTTAAGTCTTGTATTTAAGAAATACATTTCATAAGGCTAGAGGCGCCATAGATAGTGATCACACTGATGGATCTGGTCAAAGTCGATTCAGAACCTTCAGGAAAGGATTCACCATTCTAGATGCCATTAATAACATTCATGATCCATGCGAGGAGGTCAAAGTATCAACATTAATAAGAGATTGGAAGAAGTTGATTTCAGTCCTTTTGGATGACTTTGAGACTTAAGTGGAGGAAGTAACTACAGATGTGGTTGAAATAGCAAGAGAATTAGAAGTGGAGCCTGAAAATGAGGCTGAATTGCTGCAACCCCATGATAAAATAGCAGTGATGAGGAGTCACTTTTGATGGATGAGCAAGGGAAGTTGTTTCTTGAGATGGAATCTACTACTGGTGAGGATGCTGTAAACATTGTTGAAACGATGACAAAGAATTTAGAATATTTTATGAACTTAGTTGGTAAAGTAGTGGCAGAGTTTGAGAAAATTGACTCTAAATTTGAAGGAAGTTCTGCTGTGGGTAAAATGCTGTCAAACAGCATCACATGCCACAGAGCAATCTTTCGTGAAGGAAAGAGTCTATCAATGCAGCAAACTTCATTGTTGTCTTATTTTTAAAAATTGCCGCAACCACCCCAACCTTCGGCAACCACCACCCTCATCAGTGAGCAACTGTTAACGTCAAGGCTGGATCCTACGCCCATGAAAAGATTTTTACTTACTGAAGGCTCAGATGATCATTAGAATTTCTTAGCAATAAACTATTTTTTAAAAATTAAACAATTTTTTTGAAGATAAACCAGACCAAAATGTCAAGCAATAAAGGATTTTAAAATTAAGTTACATACATTGGTTTTTGAACAGTGCTATTGCACCCTTAATAGACTCCAGTATAGCGTAAACATAACTTTTATATACAGTGGGAAACCAAAAATATTTGTGTAACTTGCTTTATTGCAATGTCCACTTTATTGTAGTGGTCTGGAACTAAGTATCTCCAAGGTATGCCTGTAAGTTCCTCCGTAAAATGCCAAAATTATAACTGAAATTATTTAAAGCTTTTGCTTTCTATCAAATGCCATCACCTTCTTAAAGTCAATTTTCTTTACCACCGTCACTAGCATTAGCACTAGCACTAGTACTAGTAGCATTCTTCCTCCCACTGCCCTCTCCCCCGACCCAGTTGGTTTTCCACTATGAAATCAGTTCTACAACTCATGTTAAGGGTCTTCAGGAATCAAGAACAAAGCCGCGCTGAGTGGGGGATACTGGTGATTGGCTGGCTGCCCTGAGGGTGACCCGCTGCTGTTTGCCAGCTTTCTGTGTGTCTTGGGTTCAAATTTGTACTGCACCGGAATAGATTGCCATAGTTCATGGATGTGGTGGGAAGAAAAATGTCCTCTCCAGGAATGTCCACATTCTAATTCCTGCACCTGTACAGATGTAATCAATGGGCTTGAGATGGGAGATTATTTTGGATTATTTATGTGGGCCCAGTGTTATCACGAGGGTTCCTATAAATTAAGAGGGAGCCAGGCATGTGAGAGAAGGTGATGTCAGGTCGGAAGCAGAGATTGGAGTCATGTGGGATCCAGAGCCTAGGAATGTGGGCAGCCTCTGGAAGCAGGAAGAGACAAGAAAACCTGCCTGAGGGCCCCAAGAAGGAACGCAGGCCTGCCGGTTCATTTCAGACTGACCTCCAGAACTGTATGATAACAAATGGTGATTTTCTTTTCTTTTTTTTTTTTGAGATGGAGTTTCACTCTTGTTGCCCAGGCTGTAGTGCAATGGTGCGATCTTGGCTCACTGCAACCTCTGCCTCCCGGGCTCAAGTGATTCTCCTGCCTCAGCTTCCCAAGTATCTGGGATTACAGGCGTGCACCACCACGCCTGGCTAATTTTGTATTTTGGGAGTCCCGCCTTGGCCTCCCAGAGTGCTGGGATTACAGGCGTGAGCCACTGCGCCTGGCCATAAATGGTGTTATTTTAAGCCATTAATTTTGTGGCAACTTCTTACAGCAGTTACAGGAAACCTATAATTGCATTCAACTCTGTTCTAAGTGCTTTACCTCCATCCACTCATTTCATCCTCACAATATCCCTGTGACCCCCACTTTACAGATGAGAAAACAGGTTCAGCAAGGACAAGGGATTCAGGGTCCCCTCATTAATGAGGTGGCAGAGCTGGGATCCTAACTTTGGCTGGCTCTGGAGGAGTCCTGTTTTTACCTCCTGTACTGTGCTCCTCATTAATCAATTTTAAAATCAATTTCAAGTCAATATTAATTTCAAAACCCTGAGATCTCATTTAAATGCATTTTAAAGGACAAATCTCAAGAGGATATTTAAGGTACCATTCATTTCTTTGTAATCAGTGATTGGGGTCTGCATTATTTTGTGTTTGTGATAGTACTAAAATGATCTTATTTTTTATTCTTTTTGGATCTGTCGTAAAAGTCTCTTTATTACCATACTTATTTGAGATATTTGGTAAAACCTGATTTTTGTCTCTTCTATTACTTTAAAATTGTGTTGGTGAAACCGGATTGTAGATGCCAGACCAAATTTGATGTGGAATCCTTTAATTCTACTTGAAATTGGGTAATAATTAGACATCTTTATGTTTGTTTTAAAAATAAGACAACAATGAACAAATAAACATATGTTAGCTCAGAACATAAAAATATGTAGTGCATGATTAAAACTTGTACTAATGGATATTAAATTAATAAATTGCTCAATAAGTTTGAGTACATTGTTTTCTAAGGATGACTCCTAGACACACAAAAAAATCAACATGTTGGAAAGAAAAGATTTTAGTCTTCTCGTGGTATTGAATAATGTTCTCCAAAATATCTTAATAGGATTTATTATGGGATCCTACACTTGGCATTTAGCTTGTATTCAGCTGAATTATCCTTTCAAAAGCATGAGTTTATTTGTCAATGAGAATTGTAGGAAAAAACACTCTCTTGGATTTCAGATTCGGTGCTATGTGTGTCTTTTCTGCTTGCTTTCATTCTAGGTATACCCCTAGAAACACTTACAGAAGAAAGTCAGTCAAGACATGTTCTACCTGCAAGTTTTGAAGCCAAGAGTTTGCAGAAAAGCAATTGGGGGTTCTTTCTTACTGGGCTTGTGGGTGGGACCCTGGTGGCTGTGTATGCTGTAGCCACACCGTTTATAACGCCAGCCCTTCGAAAAGTCTGTTTGCCATTTGTACCTGCAACTACGAAGCAGATTGAAAATGTTGTGAAAATGTTGCAATGCAGAAGAGGATCCCTTGTAGACATCGGTAGTGGCGACGGACGCATTGTGAGTTCTGCTAAAACATTTTAAGGTTTGGAACGAGAACTTAAAATTTCTATTTTACATTTAGTAAGGCTTACACAAAGACTTACTAAATCTGACAGCTCGAAAGAGTGCTCATTTCATTTTGTGTTTGTTTGACCAAACTATTAAACTACCAGCATGTTTGGAATTCATTTTTCCCAGATGTAATTTGTTCTTAAAGGAGGAAGTGCGCTGTTGACATGCCAGGGGAAAAAGAACGGTTAACTGGTAATTATTAAATTGTCTGTTAAGTACTTGGGCCGACAGAGGTGGCATGATGAGAAGAAACATGTTAAATCATGCAAACAACCCCATAGTTGTTTGCTTCTACATTTGTCTGTATTTATCCATGTATAAGTAATAATTCCTGGGGGGTAATATAGAGTTAAAATAAGAAAGAGCCAGTGATTAACCCTCACTAAGCCGAAGATCAGACTTTTTTAGCGAACTTCTCTCACTTGACCCCAGTTGGGCACCTATAAATAAAGACAAAAGGCCACTGACGGACAAGTGGGTGTCTCAGAGCAGGTTCCTCTGTGGGCAGGGTGGCACCATCCTTAGCCTTATCGCAGTGATGAGCTGAAAAGTTCCAGCAGCAGTGGGAAAGGCTGGTGCTATGGAAGCATTTAGTGTGAAGGCCAGCAGGACTCTCACCTTTCACCAGCTCCTACAGACATAGAGACTGATTTTGTGATTCTGAGCTAGAATATTCAGGAGGAGGTTAGAAAGTTAAGATATTTTTAATTTAATTTTTTTTTTTACTTTTAAAATCGTGTTAAGATACACATACCGTAGTGTTTACCATCTTAACCACGTGCAGGTGTACGGTTCAGGGTGGGAAGTACATTCACGTTGCCGTGCCACCGTCACCACCACCCATCTCCAGAACTCTTTCCATCTTGCAAAACTGAAACACTGCCCCAATTAAATAATAACTTTCTATTCCCCTCCTCCCCTCACCCTCAGGGAGCCACTATTTGTTTCTAAGAAATGTGTTAGTGGCCAGGTGCAGTGGCTCATGCCTGTAATCCTAGCATTTTGGGAGGCTGAGGTGGACGGATCACGAGGTCAGGAGTTCAAGACCAGCCTGACCAACATGGTGAAACCCCTTCTCTACTAAAAATACAAAAATTAGCCGGACGTGGTGGCACACGCCTGTAACCCCAGCTGCTAAGGAGGCTGAGGCAGTAGAATCGCTTTAACCCGGGAGGTGGAGGTTGCACTGGGCCAAGATCATGCCACTGCACTCCAGCCTGGGCAACAGAGCGAGACTCCATCTCAAAAAAAAAAAAAGTATTGGTCTGTTTTCACGCTGCTGATAAAGACATACCTGAGACTGGGCAGTTTACAAAAGAAAGAGGTTGATTGGACTTACAGTTTAACATGGCTGGGGAGGCCTCACAATCATGGTGGAAGGTGAAAGGCAAGGAGGAGCAAGTCGTGTCTTACATGGAAGGTGGGAAGCAAGGAGAGAACTTGTGCAGGGAAACTCCCCCTTATAAAACCAGATCTTGTAAGACTTACTCACTATCATGAGAATAGCATGGGAAAGACCTGCCCCCATTATTCAGTTACCTCCTGCCAGGTCCCTCCCACAACACATGGGAATTCAAGATGAGATTTGGGTGGGGACACAGAGGCAAACCATATCAAGAAATCAAAGAGAAAGTTTTAAAATCCATGTTTGAATGCTTTACGTATTTGAACGGTATCTTTGTGGTTTCTGAGAAAATGTTTTCTTGTAGCACTATAGTTACTTGGGAACTATCTTAGGTGGAACAGCTGAGTCAAGGGATGCTCCCTTAAAGAATGGGGCAGGACAGGACGGGCAGAGAGAACCCAGGACTGCCCCATATCCCTTCCACTCTCCGGAGGCTGGTGGGATTCCACAGTTGACTTTATTCGGATTAATTTCATTTTATTTTGCCTGTTTTCAGTTTTGAGTGAATAGTCATTAACTACAAAGGAAATATGTAACTAATTGCAGATTTTTCATTGACAGATTATTTTTATTGCACATTATTACTTGTTCACAAAATCATCCTCCCCAACACATTCATTTCACTGCTGCTGTGCTAGCCCACTGATGGAGAGATGTAGTGGATTTTCGGCAATGTTTTGTTCAACCTCCCCGGGGGTTGGCTGACCTAGAATCAATTATGGAGGTGTTCAAAGTGAACCTGAATGTCTATTCTGATACTTGAGGTGAAATCTTTAACCAATCAAGAAAAAACTAAGTTACATAGGTTAACTATTACCTTGTCCACAAAGCTGTATCACTTTAGAGACACATTTTTAAATGATGTCTTAGTCACAGGAGGCACTTTTTGATTGGATGTTTAAACCATTGATAGGAGATATTCATATTGTTTGACCGTATATGTTCATTTTTTCTTCATATTTTGAATAAATCCTGCCTCTCTCCACAGGTCATAGCGGCTGCGAAGGAAGGGTTCACAGCAGTTGGTTATGAATTAAACCCATGGCTAGTTTGGTACTCCAGATACCGCGCTTGGCGAGAAGGTGTGCATGGTTCTGCCAAATTTTATATTTCGGATTTGTGGAAGGTATGTAAGGCAGAGAATGGCCCTAGAGAAATCCAAGGGAAAGTTTATTATTCAAAATTAGTATGACTGAGAACTGAAAAAATGTATTAAAAGAAAAATAATTAAAATCCATGTGAATATTCTGGCATAATGAAATGTGTAAAATTGATACATTTTACAAATAGTCTCCTTTAGAGAGAAGCTTAAAGTTTTTATGTATAGGTCTTGTGAATTCCAAGAATTTATTTACTAAATTAGTGTGTTCTAATTTCTGTTTCTTACAAAATAATGAGATTTTTCATCTCATTTGGAAATCCTATAAATTATTATTGATAAATATTAGACTTTTCCATTTGTGTGCCTGTGTGTGTGTGTGTATGCATATTCGTATATTTAGAGAGACACAGAGATGGATGCTAGAGAATCATGCTGTCATGGTTATTTCTTATCCTCATAAAGTATAAGATACTTCCAAATTTATTTGTACTCTAAAAACTCTAAAAATGCCCTGTAATTTTGCTTTAGGAATGTTCCATAAAATGCTTTTTCTTAAATAAGAATTTTCCATTGTAATATTGTCATCAGTAGCTTACAAAAATTCACTTGAGTTTTGCTTGCATTGTTTTTTTATGCCATATGTGCATAAACGATCTCTCTATAGAGTAAATAAGACTTTTATTGGGCAATAAGAATTTTAACTGGCAAAGCACATTTCCCCCCGGTTTTTCAACTGAAGACCATTTTATTGCACTTTTTTCACATAGTATTTTAGAGAAGAGGAGGGAGACTCAAATTTTAAGGATGGTTCAACAACAACAAAAAAAACCCCAGATGGTTCTGAAGTCTCTCGCGTTCTGGTGAAGCTGGTTTGGTGTAGAGTGGACTGGTGCAGGAACACGTGGCCCCGGTGCCACCAGCTGGTCACAGTGGGGTCACAGTGTGGTCACTAGCTGTCCGACACAGGACCACTTGGGCGCGCCCTGCATGGAGTCGCCCTGAGGATGAGATGGGATGACTTACAGGGAAGCGTTTGGAAAACTGTAATGGATTGAATTAAAATGAATGAGAGCATGAATGTATTATTCTTTTCCTTGTGAAATCTTAAGGAGGGCCGCTCTTTTTAGGAATTTGTCAAAACCCACCGTTTGATAAAACGGAAAACTGCTACCCATTTCTGTGAAACAAGTTAAGCTTAACATTTGGCTTTTTGCATTTAATCTACCGATTGTTTTCCCACCTTGTTCAGGTTACTTTTTCGCAGTACTCGAACGTTGTTATTTTCGGTGTGCCTCAGATGGTGAGTACACACTTTTCTGCTCTCTCTTTGGGGTTAGATGATGTTGAAGGCCCTTCCAGCCGCAACACCACCACTCACCCGTGTGATGGTGATGGCCTCCCAGAGATTTTAGGGAACACTGGATTTCAGTTCATTGATTTAATAAAATAATTCAGTCTTAGAAGTTTAATCAGGAAAGATTCAGTCATACTTTTAAACTTTGGCTTCAGATGAAATTCTCAATGATTTAACTAAGCCTTAAACATTCCAGTTTGGAAGCTGCTTTCTGAGGTCCCCGTGTCTAATGTAGTTGGCAGTTTTCACAGCCACTCACTTCCACTCGGCTGAAGTCGCTCTGGAAAGTTAATGGGATGTTCCCTCTGAATTGATCATTCCTCCCATTTGGCAGGAAGATAATTTTCTGGGTGGATGAGCATTGAGTAGTTTCAGTTTACCTCAGTTTACTGATTTGCTAAAGAATGGCATATTGAACTTTGATTATGTACTTTCAAAAGTGAAAATGCCACAGTACTGCACTGAAAATGGCCCTCCTTAGCCTTTGGAAAGATGGTCATGGTGGGAAGCTTTTACTGTATTGCTGGTGCGCAGACCATGGAAGGAAATCCCTTTTCACTTTTCAGTCTATCATTGTAGCCATCATAAAATTGGCAGAATTGGATGTTTGCTAAAATGCTGCAATATAGCTGATAGTTTTTAAAAAGACAATTTACTTTTTTTTGTTTTTTTATTAATACCTGCATTTTTGTATAAGACATTTCAGTGCTTGAGAAATGTATTTCTACTACTAAGACCTTCAGTATAATGCCATATACTTTAATTTTAAAATATAATTTAGAAATGCTTTTGTAAAATACTCTTTTTTTTTGAGCCAGGGTCTTGCTCTGTTGCCCAGGCTGGAGTGCAGTGGCATGATCTCGGCTCACTGCAACCTCTACCTCCCTGGTTCAAGCAATTCTGCATCAGCCTGCTGAGCAGCTGGGACTACAGGCACTTGCCACCATGCCCAGCTAATTTTTTTATTTTTAGTAGAGGTGGGGTTTTGCCATGTTGGCCAGGCTGGTCTTGAATTCCTGACCTCAAGTGATCTGCCTGCCTCGGCCTCCCAAAGTACTAGGATTACAAGTGTGAGCCGTTGTGCCCAGTCTTGTAAAATATTCTTGAAAGTGACAGTATCCTGTACATTTATAATTCTCATTATGCCTAAAATTAAGACCAAACTTTGGTATCCAGCCTTTTCTTATAGAAGTGAAATGAGGTAGAAGGGCACATTCCCTGGTCATTTTTAAGGAAACTGATTGGGATCATAGATTGATATGTAATTTTGATGGTGATTTATTACCTGTGATGTTTGGGCTTTAGTTCTAAAATGGAATGTGTTCGCTTTTTGGAGCCAAGTAACTTTAATTTGAATCCGTGCTTTATAGATAGAATGTTAGCATTTACTGGCAATTCCGTGCTGTGTGGAGAGGCAGGATGATGAAACCAGGGTTACTTGTCCCAGCGGGGGGCAGCAGTGGCCTTTGGTAGTCATCGTCACTCCAGGACCTGTAGAACCAACTCCAGGTGCTTCTTACCATGTTTGAAGTAGACTGACTCACTTTTTGGAGCTGTTCAGTCAGGGGAAATAAGAGTCTTATTATTTATGAATACTTTTGTGATTAATGTCCATTCTTCTGTATGTAGAGAAATCTGAAATAAGGAACATGTAGCATTTCACTATTCCCAAGGAAAATGGGGAGCAGCTGAAAGACACAAAGTGTCCACGTTCCCTGTCATAACAGAGATCTGGCCAACTCGCCGTCTCCATGCTGGTGGGTTGGTCAGGGGTGCGGAGGCCAGGATGACTTCTGTTGGTTTGGAAGGCGGAGTGTTGTGTGTGGAGGGCCCCACTTTCAACCTTCATTAAGCTGTGTCTCAGCAGAGGCCATGAGGGGGCGGGGCGTGTGCTGTGAACCATGGCCAGCTGCGGCTGGGTGACTCCACAAAGCCAGCGTGCCATGAGATGTTCCCATGGCAGCTGATGCCCAGATAGATACTCAGTGAGCCAGGGGAGCCTTGGGGAGGTCCAGAGCCAGGAATCCCTGGGGCTGTAAACCCTCACCCCTGTTTCTGATACCAGACTGATGATCCCTAACAGCTCTGTGCAGTTGTAGCTCAAAATCAGAGGTGCTGTAGCAGTTCCACACAAGTATGTATCTAACTGAAAAGGAGCAGGAATCCCATTTGGATCTGGTCAAGCCAGTCCTGGGGTTGTAAACATCCACGTTTAACATGAGCTTATGCACCAATCTTTTCAAAGTGCAGAGCAGACCAATCTTGTTCTCGTGAAAACCCTTCTGTGACTTCTTGCTGTTTTTAGGGATAAGGTCCAAACACTGTGGCCCTGAGGCTGGTGTGCAGTGGCCCTTGCTCCCTTCCAGCTTCCTCTGGGCCATGCTGCCCTCAGCTCTCTGTACCAGTCTTCCGTCCTTCTCTTGGCCCCTTGGACCTCACCATTGCTGCTCTTCCCAGAGCCTGGGGCTGTGTCCTTCCCTCTGACTGTGGTCTCCCTGGCTCTGGACTTCATTGGTGAATAGCACTGACAACTTATGGGCCAGCTGTCTTTTCCTCTGCAAGGCAATTTTTTTTTTTTTTTTTCGAGACAGCAGAGTCTCACTCTGTCGCCTAGGCTTGAGTGCAGTGGTGCATCTCAGCTCACTGCAAGCTCCGCCTCCCAGGTTCACGCCATTCTCCTGCCTCCGCCTCTCGAGTAGCTGGGTCTACAGGCACCTGCCACCGTGCCCAGCTAATTTTTTGTATTTTTTTAGTAGAGACAGGGTTTCACCATGTTAGCCAGGATGGTCTCGATCTCCTGACCTCATGATCTGCCCGCCTCGGCCTCCCAAAGTACTGGGATTACAGGCTTGAGCCACTGTGCCCGGCCTCTGCAAGGCAGTCCTTGATGCCAATGAGGCGAGCTCCAGTGGCCTGCTTTGCACTCACATAGTATCTTGTTGCCCTGTCCTTAGATGGGTTATTGTGCATTTCTTTGTCTGAAGGCTTCGACAGTGCTTGCTGTGTGCACTGCATCATCAGCTCGGGGGTAGGGAGCAGGCCTGTCCTCTTCCAGCTGGCCCAGGCCTCCAGCACTGCAGCACTGGCACAGGCATTGCTTGGTAAATGGTCGTTGAATGAATGAATGTGGTCTGAGTATACCCAGTATTTATACTTTTCCCAGAAAGCTATCTACTTTCATAACTTCAAAGAATGACTAATTTAATTTTAGTTACAAATTCTGTTCTGAATTTTTTTTCTTTTTTTTTTTGAGACAGAGTCTCACTCTGTTGCCCAGGCTGTAGTGCAGTCATGTGTGATCTTGGCTCACTGCAGCCCCAGCCTCCTGGACTCAAGCGATCACCTGCCTCAGCCTGCCAAGTCACTGGGAATACAGGCGTGTGCCACCATGTCCGGCTAATTGTTTTAGTTTTTGTAGGGACGGAGTCTCACTATGTTGCCCAGGCTGGTCTCGAACTCCTGGGCTCAAGCATTCCTCCTGCTGCAGACTCCCAAAGTGTTGGGATTACAGGCATGAGCCACCATGCTTGGCTGTTATGAATTGATGAACAAAAATATTATCATTATGTTCTAATAAAGAAAAATAACTCATAGCTGAATAACTTTTTCTTCCTTCCTTCGTTCATTTGACAAGCGTGGCCACTATAGCAAGCCCTGTTCTAATCACTTGGAATATTTCAGTGAGTACGAGAGAAAACACGCCTGCCCCAGGTGCTCATATGCTAGTGGGGAGAGCAGATATTACATGAGACGCCTATAGAAGATGCATCATACAGCAGAAGCAAAAGTGCTGTGGAGCAAAGCAAAGCAAGGGTGGGGTGGGGCAGGGACAGGATCCCTGCAAAGGTGACCTTTGAGGTTAGGGAGGGGGCTTGCAGGGAAAAGCGCCTTGGACAGGGTGGGGGGCAGTGCGGCAAGCAGGCAGGTATGGCGTGAGTGTGCGTGGGGAGGTCAGAGAGGAAGCAGGATGGGAAGGACACCAGCCCTTGGAAGGACAGAAGCCTTGAGTGAGCAGAGAGGAATGCATGCAGGGCTGGCTGGGCTGGAGAAGGGTCACAGGCTGCTATGTGGAGGCAGGGGTGGGTACAAGCTGGGAGACAGGTTATAAACTCTTGCAGATGTCCAGGCCATGGAGTAACTGGTGAGAAGCATCAAATTCTGTGTGCATTGTGAAGGTAGAATCCACAGGACTAGCTGGCAGATCTAACATGGGGAGAGAGGCAAAGGCGGGGTCACAGGTAGCCCCAGGGTGTTGGCCCAAGTTACTGGAAGTTTGGAGTTGCCTTGGGAAGTGGAAGCTTGTGTCTAGCACCTTAGACCACTGGGCCATCCTGCCACATGCTTGGGGTTGCCTTGAACTATGCTGGGGAAGGTGCAAGCGGAGCTGGCTAGGAAAGTCAGCATGTGCATGTGATGTTTGGGTGTGCATGACATCAGGCTGGCAGTGGTGGGTGAGAAGGAGTCTGGGGTTCGGGCCAGAGAACGGGCTGGAGATGTACGTTTGTTGGTTATCAGCACACGTGAAGCCTGGGAGTAGCTGAGATTCCCTGGGGAGCACGAGGATGAGCCGTTGAAGACCTGAGCTCTGGACCCTGGCATTAGAGGTCTGGGAAATGAGGGGCAACCAGTAGGACTCGGAGAGGGGAGCCTGGGGAGGAGGAAGTGCCAGGAGTGAGTTACCCTGGTGGTCCAGTGAAACCGGGGTTCCTGGGGGGCGGGGTGTGTGTGTATGGCAGGGCTAGATTATCTTATACCTTTGAGAACTATGTTTAAAATTTTGTAGACATAATTAGAATAGGATGAGTTCATGTCACTTTGAAACCTATAATTGTATGAATAATTTTGAATTCCATTAGGCAGACATGACACATCACGGCTTCTCTTTGTGTATGATATCAAGCACCAGATTCGTTGCATATTTATGTGTAATTTAGTCAGTTAATTTCTTATGATGGAAATAGCTCCTTTCATTTTTAGGTTTATCTTGACTTAGCATATGACAATCATTTGGAAATAAAAGAAACTATAAAAGAGAAAAGAATAATAGCATCATGAATAAGTTTACAATTATCTTTTTTATGAACAAAATTACCATAAGAAATCTCTGATATTTTGGAAAAACACATATTGTTTCATTCTTTGCTTGTTTAATTTTTCCCTCAAGGAACACAACTTTTTTTTTTTTTTTAAATCCTATACTGGCTATTGAAAGAATAGAAATTCCTCCATCCTTAGTGGAATTTATTCTGTGTTATCTTGGCATTGATTCTGATGAACAATTAGAATTTGGCTCATTCCAGCCATAGGTCATGTAGAAGAGTTTTTCTAAGCACTTGTATAAGATTTAGGTCAGGACTAAAACCATCATAGAAGCCCTATCAATTTGGTCTTGATTTAATCTGTTTTTTTAAGAGGAGTAATTTTTGCTTAGATCTTGTTTTCTAAATATCACTTCTTACTAAGAGGAATCAGGAATCTTTGAGGAAAAGGCTGAATCAGGGCTGTGGAAGGAAGATACAAAAGCCAGGAACATTTTATTGAGCCAGAATGTAAGGAAGTGCTCACAGTATTTGATAACAGCATGTCCAAAGGACAGAGAAGCCAGCGGCAAGAGCCTCCCAGTGGCCAAATTAGGACAATTCGAGCATTCGAATACACAAGGACAGTAATGGATTATAACCTATCAAATGAAATAAGAATATAGGTGTTTGTCCTTACAGCAGATTGGTAGACAAGAAGAGAGAGAGGCAGAGCAGGTGAGGGGAAAGCCCTGCCTTATGGTAGAGTGCCAACTGTACGTCTAGAAGAAAGGACAGAATTAGCAGATTGATTCAGGCCAGAATTGTCCGTGATTGCTATTTGATTCAGGCCAGAATTGTCCGTGAGTGCTACTCCAAGTGTGGGGACTGTCTGATGAGTAACAGGATTCACATCAACCCGAAGCATCTCCTCACAAACTACTCATTATAAAAGGAAAAATAGCAACTGCACAGTGGAGACACCGGATTCCACCTTGACTGTGTGACTGATGCCATCATCAAGAGCAGAAGGGCCTCCTGGGTGTCTGGAGCCCTGCTAAGTTCACAGCCTCGCAGGTGGGGTGTTGCCAAAGACCACACACTGCACTGCTCATGAGCATACATCAGAGGACCCACCGCCAGGGCCGCTCGGTCCAATAACTGAAGAATGTTATTGTCACAGAAACCGAAGGAAGACTGAGGAGCTGTTTTCCCTCTAAGGAGACCAAAGGAATGCTATGGCTAAATGCAAAAGTGATCCTGGACAGGATCATACCTTTGGGAAATGTTATACAGAACATTACTGGGACAATGACAGAATTGCAGTGTTGGGACAATGACAGAATTGCAGTGTTATTTGGAATTACTGTATTGGAATACAATGTTAAATTTCCTGAAGATAACTGTGCTGGGATTATGTATGAAAATATTTTTCTTAGAAAATACACACTGAAGTATTAAGGGAGTAAAGTAGCATATTGTATGCCACCTTTTCTCCAATGGTTTAGGAAAAAAAATGTTCAAAGAGAGAGGAAGAGAACAAATGTGACAAAATGTTGAAAATTGGCAAACCCATAGGCCAGGTGCAGTGGCTCACGCCTGTAGTCCCAACACTTGGACAGGCTGAGGCGGGCAGATGGCTTGAGCTCATGAGTTGAGGACCAGCCCAGGCAACATGGCAGAACTCCGTCTCTACAAAATTAGGAGGTTGAGGTGGGAGGATGGTTTGAGTCCAGGAGGCAGAGGTTGCATTGAGCCAAGATCGCACCAATGCAGTCCAGCCTGGGTGATAGACCTTGTCTCTCAAAAAAAAAAAAAAAAAGTTATTGAACCTGGGTATAGGTATACAGGAGTTCTTTGTTCTTCTTTGTTCTGTTATTGCAACTTTTCTGGAAGTTTGAAATTATCCCAAAATAACAAGTTAAAAGAAGAAAGTAGAAAAAAAGTATTTTTAGGATGTGAAGGTGGTAATATATTTTTAGGACCTGCAGATAAATTTTTAAGTAGTTGTTAATTTGTTGATGTAATTAAAATATCAGTACTTTTAGCGAATAATAAAAACTCTTCTTTATTGGTAGATAACAAAATGGTACAACAGTGGTATAAGTTAGGCTAACTCTTAAGAAATCCATTATTAGTACATTATGGGTACATTTAAAAAAATTATGAAATATTTCATGGTATTTCCAGTTGGTAGAATAGTGTGTGTTTTTTCATGGTCTAACTATACTACATTTCATTGACTGTAGATCTTGATTTTAGGATGCACCATTGCTATTGAGAAACAAAAAAAAAATTGCTAATTATAATTCTAAGACAGTGTTGTGTGATGTGTCCTGATTTCCGAGATGTTAAAAATGTGGAAAAATGTAGGCGCAGTGGCTTATGCCTGTAATCCCAGCACTTTGGGAGGCTGAGGTGGGCGGATTGCTTGAGCCCAGGAGTTTGAGACCAGCCTGGACAACATAGCAAGACCCCCATCTCTTTAAAATTGTGGAAAAATAATGTCTTAAATATAGGAGACAAGGTATATTGAAGTGTTGAACTAAATTATTTAAAACTGCTGCTTCTTATAATTGCTACCACAGCTTGATTTTATTGAGAAAACTATAAATCTATGATAGACATCTGCTAAAAATGGCACATTTTATAATTAATACTAGAAGATGTTCTTACAACTGCTGTCAGTGTATCTTCTGTATTTTAGTGGATTGTTTGTTCATGTGTTTGTGTCCCAGAGTGCTCTTTTTAACAAGTAGTAATTTTTGCTCAGATATTTTCAGGGACTCTTAAGTACAGAAGAAATTTTGGGATCATTTCCTCTGACTCACTGCTCACTAAAATAATAGCTGTTACTCCCCACAGATGCTGCAGTTGGAGAAGAAACTTGAACTTGAACTTGCCGATGATGCACGAGTCATTGCTTGCCGGTTTCCCTTCCCACACTGGACTCCAGACCATGTCACTGGGGAGGGGATAGACACAGTGTGGGCATATGACGCGAGCACGTTTAGAGGCCGTGAAAAGAGACCCTGAACATCGATGCATTTCCAGCCGCCCATTCAAGCATAAACTTTACTGAGAGTGCTTTTCCGAAATGTCCTAGTCTTCCCCGATCTTGTAGAGACTTACAGCTGTGTCCTTAGAAAGGAGCGTAATTGTCTTTGGTTTGGAATGAGAAATTACCATTACTTTCCTTAACTGTTGGAGAAAACAAACAGAAGAAAAACAGGTAGATTTAAAATCTGCTTTTGATGCTGTTTTCTTAAAAAATGTACTTACTGCGTTTTCATGCACCTGGATGCATGAAAAGATGAATAAGTGATGGTCATGGTTATGGGCAGGAAAGATGCCAACAGCTCTTCACATCATAAACAGTATGGCTTAATGCCTCAATAAGGAGAAATGATTTTTAAAGACAGTGCAGCCGTTCTTCGCCGAGTGTGGTCAGGGTTTCCTGCTTCAGCAGTGCTTGGATGGAACCCGGCGCTTGTCCCCCATCCCTGCTGGCCACCCATAGCCAGCCCTCCGTCACCTCTTCACTGCGCCCTCCGACCGCCCCAAGGCCCCCGCTGCCACTCCAGCACCGCCTCCTGTCCTTAGCCTCCGCCATGACGACTGCGTCCACCTCGCAGGTGCGCCAAAACTACCACCAGGACTCAGAGGCCGCCGTCAACCGCCACATCAACCTGGAACTCTAGGCTTCCTACGTTTACCTGTCCATGTCTTACTACTTTGACCACGATGATGTGGCTTTGAAGAACTTTGCCAAATACTTTCTTCACCAATCTCATGAGGAAAGGGAACATGCTGAGAAACTGATGAAGCTGCAGAACCAAGGAGGTGGCCGAATCTTCCTTTAGGATATCAAGAAACCAGACTATGACGACTGGGAGAGCGGGCTGAATGCGATGGAGTGTGCTTTACATTTGGAAAAAAATGTGAATCGGTCACTACTGGAACTGCACAAACTGGCCACTGACAAAAATGACCCCCATTTGTGTGACTTCACTGAGACACTTTACCTGAATGAGCAGGTGAAAGCCATCAAAGAATTGGGTGACCATGTGACCAACTTGCACAAGATGGGAGCACCCGAATCCGACTTGGCAGAGTATCTCTTTGACAAGCACACCCTGGGAGACAGTGATAATGAAAGCTAAGCCTCAGGCTAATTTCCCCGTAGCCATGGGGTGACTTCCCTGGTCACCAAGGCAGTGCATGCATGTTGGGGTTTCCTTTACCTTTTCTATAAGTTGTACCAAAACATCCACTTAAATTCTTTGATTTGTACCATTCCTTCAAATAAAGAAATTTGGTACCCTCCCCCCCAAAAAAAGACAGTGCATATTACCAAATGTTTGCAGTCTCCTGTCTACTATAACTTTGTTCATACTTAAGTTTTATCTCTTTCCTTTTTGTAATTCATGGCAAAATTAATTTTCTGAAGGATTCAGAGAGGCGTTTATATTTTATAACATTTATTAGAAATAATTTGTTCCATCACTAAATTACTGTATTTTGTTGAATCTAAGCTGTATATACGTACATTTGTATACATGTATGTGTAAATGTAAGCCCAACGTGGGTTCGGATTCCAGTTTTGTCATCAGCAAGAGGCCTTGAACCTATGACTTACTGCCTCTGAGCCTTGGCTTTCTGTGTGTCTTTGCCATTGGGATAATGGTACATGTAACAGTGGACTGGGTACCAATTTCTAAAACTCATGACACCTAGTCCATAAATGGTGTTTGTTATTTTAGACACTGAGAAAAAGCTTATTCACAGAAGTTGCAGATTATTTCTGCTGGTCACTTTTTTATTTCTTGAGAGCTGCCACTTATTTAATATTTCTCATTTATGAGAAAAGACTTGACTGATTTAGATAAAAGACGAATTAACGAAAACCTTTGAATGTGAGTAGACAAGCTTCATATATCTGTAAAATGAATATTGAATGGTAGCCTGAGTCATTTGTGCTTATCACAGAGAAGAATTGAACTCCCAGTCATATACCTGTAACTGAAATACCATACTGTCTTAATGGAGATGTAATGAAGTAAGATGGTCACATCTTTAACTAAACTTATAAAAATATGGTCAGTTTGATAATTTTCACTTAAATGAGAAACATCTGGGGCACATTCATTCATTCATTCAACAGATATGTATTCAGTGTCTACTGGAGAAGAATCTCTGAGATTCTGCGGTGAATAGACAGACACACAAAGCCCCTGGCCTCATGGAATTCTTATTTTGGAAGGGAGAGACAAACAAATAAACGAGTGAATCTTAGTATGTGTGGAGTTCTCTGAAAAATAAACAGTGTGATGGTGTAGCGAGCACCCGTGTGAGTCTGAGATGAGGGGATGGGATGTTGTGGACTTCAGCCAGGTTTTTGGCAGCTACCGTCTGTCCCTTTTCCACTAGCTTCAGTTTCCTTATGAAGAATGAGTTCTTTCTGTGGCGTGTGGCTTTGGTGGGAGGGCAGCTCTTGCTCTGTGTCTCTCAGTTGCCTTCCATTGTAGCCAGTCCTGTAACTGGTCTGGGCACACTTGGAGGGGGATCCATGGTAGCTCCTTGCCATGAAGATGTGGGTAGAGGAGGGTTTTGTGGGGCCTTGGAGGTGTTCAACATTTTCTAGAAGTGTTCCTGGTGGATTTATAGAGGCATTGATGTGGTTTGGCTGTGTCCCTACCCAAATGTCATCTTGAATTCCCACGTGTTGTGGGAAGGACCCAGTGGGAGGTAATTGAATTATGGGGGCAAGTCTTTCCCTTGCTGTTCTCGTGAAAGTGAGTAAGTCTCATGAGATCTGATGGTTATTGTAAGGGGGTGTTTTCCTGCAAAAGCTCTTTTTGCCTGCTACCATTCACGTAAGATATTTAGCCACATGGAACTTAAGTCCAATTAAACCTCTTTCTTTTGTAAATTGCCCAGTCTCAGGTATGTCTTTATCAGCAGCGTGAAAACAGACTAATATAGTAAATTGGTGCTAGCAGTGGTATGTTACTGAAAAGGTACCTGAAAACGTGGAAGCAGCTTTGGAACTGGGTAACAGACAGAGGTTCGAACAGTTTGAAGGTCTCAGAAGAAGACAGGAAAATATGGGAAAGTTTGGAACTTCCTTGAGACTTGTTGAATGGCTTTGACCAAAAGCCTGATAGAAATAGGGACAGTGAGGTCCAGGCTGAGGTGGTCTCAGATGGAGATGAGGAACTTGTTGGGAACTGGAGCAAAGGTGACTCTTGTTATGTTTTAGCAAAGAGACTGGTGACATTTTGCCTCTGCCCTAGAGATTTGTGGAACTTTGAACTTGAGAGAGATGATTGAGGGTATCTGGCAGAAGAAATTTCTAAGCAGCAAAGCATTCAAGAGGTGACTTGGATGCTGTTAGAGGCATTCAGTTTTATAAGGGTAGCAGAGCATAAAAGTTTGGAAAGTTTGCAGCATGACAATGTGATAGAAAAGAAAAACACATTTTCTGAGGGGAAATTGAAGCTGAATGCAGCAATTTGCGTAAGTAACAAAGAGCTGAATGTCAATCCCCAAGACGATGGGGAAAATGTCTCCAGGGCATGTCAGAGGTCTTCATGGCAGCCCCTCCCATCACAGGCCTGAAGGCCTATGAGAAAATGGTTTTGTGGTTCATGCCCAGGGTCACTGTGCTGTGTGCAGTCTAGGGACTTGGTGCCCTGTGTCCCAGCCACTCCAGTCATGACTAAAAGGGGCCAAGGTAAAGCTTGGGCTGTTGCTTCAGAGGGTGGAAGCCCCAAGTCTTGGCAGCTTCTGTGTGGTGTTGAGCCTGTGGGTGCACAGAAGTCAAGAACTGAGGTTTGGGAACCTCCGCCTAGATTTCAGAAGATGTATGGAAATACCTGGATGCCCAGGCAAAAGTTTACTTCAGGGACGGGGCACTCATGGGCAGTGAGGACTGCTAGGGCAGTGGGGAAGGGAAATGTGGGGTCAGAGCCCCCACACACAGTCCTTACTGGGACACCACCTAGTGGAGCTGTGAGAAGAGGGCGTACCCTAGAATGGTAGATCCACTAACAACTTACACTATACACCTGGAAAAGCCACAGACACTCAATACCAGCCCATGAAAGCAGCCAGGAGGGAGGCTATACTCTGCAAAGCTACAGGGGTGGAGCTGCCCAAGACCATGGGAACCCGCCTTCTGCATCAGTGTGACCAGGATGTGAGATATGGAGTCAAAGGAGATCATTTTGGAGCTTTAAGATTTGCCACCCTGCTGGATTTTGGACTTGCATGGGGCCTGTAGCCCATTTGTTTTGGCCCATGTCTCACATTTGGAATGGCTGTATTTATCGAATGCCTGTACCCCCATTATATCTAGAAAGTAACTAACTTGCTTTTGATTTTACAGGCTCACAGGTGGAAGGGATTGCCTTGTCTCGCATGAGACTTTGGATTGTGGACTTTTGAGCTAATGCTGAAATGAGATAAGACTGTGGAGGACTGTTGGGAAGGTATGATTGGTTTTGAAATGTGAGGGCATGAGATATGGGAGGGGCCGGGGATGGAATGATATGGTTTGGCTGTGTCCCCACCCAAATCTCGTCTTGAATTCCCATGTGTTGTGGGAAGGACCCAGTGGGAGGTAATTGAATCATGGGGGCAGGTCTTTGCCATGCTGTTCTTATGACAGTAAGTCTGACGAGATCTGATGGTTATCGTAAGGGCGAGTTTCCTGCACAAGCTCTTTTTGACTGCTGCTATCCACGTAAGATGTGACTTGTCCCTCCTTGCCTTGATTGTGAGGCTTCCCTAGCCATGTGGAACTGTAAGTCCAATTAAACCCCTTTATTTTGTAAATTGCCCAGTCTCAGGTATATCTTTGTCAGCAGCATGAAAACAGACTAATACAGGCATCAGGCTATGTGCAGAGTTATTAATAACAGCGTATTTGGAGTATCTCCCTTAGTTTCACAAGAATTGTGAAATGATGATGCTTGTTTCTCAACCTCGAACGGGCTGTTTTATGGAAGCGTTGTGATTTGGAGTCTGCAGCATCTTTAATGGCTTTTTGAAATTGTGGCTTGTTAAGTAAACTGTACAGTAAGGATTTTCCTGCAGAGGTTAGTGTGGCTTCTCTAACTGGCTGGTTTAAATTTTTATCAGTTATTAGATTAAGGACATCGATCAAATTTGTACATGACATGAATTAGGGAATGAGAGCTACTATGTTGGCTGTCAAAAGTAGGTTTTATAAATGCAGGTACAGATTGAAATCGGGGCCAATGCTAACCCGATAAAATTGAAAACAAAAGAAGTATAGTTTAGGGGGGATATAGCCTAACAGGACCTGTGATAAACAGAAATGGGGATTTCCATGAACACTTGGGCTGATGACTTAAGCAAACTCCCATCTGAATGCATCTTCCTCCAAAAGCATGAGCCCCAGGAACGCAACCCTGTGTTTCCCAGGTGTCTCAGGTGGACTCCTCAGACCCTCGGTTAGTTCTGGTGTTCAGACTCTCTCAGATCCTTAGCTCCATTAAGTGCACGTGAGATCAAGGTCAAAAGTTAAGAAATGAGACTTTCTTCCAGATACACTGTGTTCACCATTGCTGGGAGACAGTGTGCACAACATACATTGCAGCTCAAAAGAATAGAAGAAATGCAAGGTTTTTGACATTTAAGCCACGCAGCTGGATTCCATTCCTCTGCCAAAGTACTTTTCCCAGTGGCCAAAGGTGTTAAAGACCTGACTGTGAAGAAATAAGTGTTCTGAAGTCCAGGAGCTTCCAAGCTTGTGCTGTTGCATTTATTTCTTAGCTTATCCCTGGCTGAGCACATTCTGGGAAAAACTTCATAGTCATTGCAGTGCATACTTCAGGAGTCTACTGAAGTCAACAAACAGAAGAACAAGAAGTACCCTTGGGGCCCTGTGTGCCTTAGTGTGACCAGCCTTTCATTAAGGCACCGGAAGTCACCTGGACCATGGAGCTGTTCTCACCTGGCTGTGCAGTAACATGCAGGCTCTGACCCAGCTCGCCTGTCCTGGAGTAGGGACGCTAGGGGGTCCGGAAGGTGGTGTGCAGACACTGCCTGCCTCCTACCCCTGCCTCTCTGTCTTGCTAGCAGAACCCTCCGTTTCTCAGATGTCAGGATCGATGTGCTCAGGGAAGAGAGGCCCTATCAATTACCCAATTCCATTCTCCTTTGTCATGGGTGTTGGGGTGGGCTGTGGGCATGTGACCTGGTTCCTACCAATGAGATTTGAAGGGAAGTCTGCTAGGAGCTTTGGGAAAGGCTTTTGTTGCTAATAGAAGGAGTTACATGAGGAGCAAGCATCCTTCCTATTTTTGAACATGCTGTGTAAGACGGTAATGCCTGGAGCTTTAGCAGCCACTCTGTAACCATGTGGGGAAAAAGGAAGATGGAAGCCAAGATGCCGAGGCTGGTGGAGCAGACAGATGGAACGATCCTGAGTCTTGGGGATGCTGCTGAGCTGCTGCACTGACCCTGAGCCTCCTAATGCGAGATGTCTTGTTATGTGAAGTAATAAGCCCATGTTGTTATAAGTTGCTTTTACATGGATGTTGTGTTATTTGCACCCTACATCATCCTGAAGGAGGAAGGAGGCTTGTAAGGCTAATCTGGGGCAAGCGGAGCCGACAGTGTGCAGTGCAGGCTTGGTGAGGCTACTGTCTCCACCTGGAGAGGACCAGAGGACTGGAAGGTGTGTCCGGAGCATGTGAGGGATGGAGACTTCCCAGGGGCAGGGAGCCCCACTCACAGAGTAGCTCCTAGGAGTGGTGTCTGGGGGAACTCCACCTAGTCAAGAGGGCTGTGCGTTTGGACCAGACTTGCCAGGCGATCAGACGGCTCCTGAGGAACACCAGTCCCCCCAGGAGGGCGTCCTGTTCTTAGGGGTATGGGCGAGCCACAGCATAGCCTCAGCCATATCCTCACACCACAGGGAGCTTTCTAGGGGAAGAGACTACTTCTCAGGATTAGAAAGGAATTAGGGAAACCAAGGTCACTTTCCGACTGCTCTTCTTGGCAGATGGGGTTACCAAGTATAGGAGCTGGTAGCTTAGAAGAGTGCCAAGCCCTGTCACTGTCCACTCTTCTCCCAGCTCTAGCCATCATCTCCTTAGTCCTCATTAGGAAGGGATGTGGAGGGAGCCGTACTTCCAAAGGATTCTCCAGTGGGATGGCCGGGAAGAGGCCAACCATACCTCTAGCATGACAGTCCAGCTGGTTGGCTAAACAGGCTCCAGAAATTCCACTGTCCCTGTACCCCCTGTACTGGGGGTACAGTTGGCACCATCCCTCCATGGGGAGGTCTTCTTGGGCAGGGTCTCCTCTGAGCCTCCACTTCCTGGTTCACAATGGGGGATACCTTTGGTGTGGCCTGTCCCTAAACTAACAATAGTTTAGAATGGATGAGATAAAAAACTAGAAACAGAAAAAAGGAACAGAAGTCACACTGATCAACAGAAATACATTCTGGATGGTCAGTGCCTTGAAAACATATCCTAGGTGACACAATTAAAGAGGCCGTGAATGTTTACTCTGGACGAGAGGATGTTTGGAGGCAGCAGGACAGATATTTTCACATATTTGCAGGGTTGCCATGCAGAAGAAAAGAAGGTAGTGGATGCAACTGTGTGCCAGAGGTTTCCATGCACTGTATACTCTTCTCCTCCACAGGGACGTAGCCCTGTCTTCCTTCTATGGAGTCTCACTCTGTCTCCCAGGCTGGAGTGCAGTGGCGTGATCGCGGCTCACTGTAACCTCCACTCCCGGTTTCACGCCATTCTCCTGCCTCAGCCTCCTGAGTAGCTGGGACTGCAGGTGCCTGCCACCATGCCCAGCTAATTTTTTTTTTTTTTTTGTATTTTTAGTAGAGATGGGGTTTCACCATGTTAGCCAGGATGGTCTTGATCTTCTGACCTCATGATCTGCCTGCCTTGGCCTCCCAAAGTGCTGGGATTACAGGCTTGAGCCACTGCGCCTGGCCTTTTTTTTTTTTTCTTTTTAAACCAAGGGTAGTTAACTTGCCCAGAGTCACAGCCAGACACAGGAGCACTGGATCTTCCTTACACTCAGTTGCTTCCCTGGAAGTAAACCTGTTCTGCTTGGCTTTGGGGAGCAAAGTAGGGTCATTGGGTGGATGTTGAAGGGACATGAAGTTTAAGCTCAGTTTAAACTCAATACAAAGTACCATCTTAACAAAGTTATTAAAAGTTAGAATGTGTTGCCTGTGGGCATAGTTCCTTCTTCCTGGAGATGAGGAGTGGAGTCTGGACAGCCACTTGGTGGGGATGTTGTAGAAGGGATCCATCCACAGGCAGGCATGGAGTCCTAAAATGACCCTGAACCACGAGGAGTTTTCCAGTCTGAGCAGGGCCACCTGAGTCCTTTCGGCAGACCTCCGCGGCATGTCTGTGATGCACTAAAGCAACATTTGGCAATAAAAGTGTGTCATGTAACTCCATCTAAACCTAGCATCCCCCTAAACACGAGGGGACTGTGGCAGTTTTCCACTCTGGTATTGCCTAACAAAGTAGCCAAAATATTGGCAAAGGTGATGGATGAAGATAAACGGTATCAGAATCCAGCCAGGAAGTGTGGATGCTCAGAAGAGAAAGTTGGAGTCTGTCAGATCCCAGAGGGTTCAGCTGGAGCTAACACAATGATGCTTACTCCATGCCAATTAGAACTGGGGGACTGTTCTTGAAGCCCCTGGTGGGAATATGTCACTAGTGGTGTCTCATCCTCTTTTAAGTGACACTGCTTCATTGCCAAGGGAGCAGCCTTATGAAGACCAACCCTTGCCCCTTCCCAGCCCTTTCCCAACAGATGGGATCAGTGCTGGGCCTGTGAGCCAAAGCAAGCCAGGCTGTAGGCTGGCCAGCAAAGTGGCCGGCAGGAAGAGATGAGATGTCAGCTTCCACGTTGAGAATCTAGGGAACAGAAAGACTGGGCACATAGAATTAAGGTCATGAGACTGAGGCCAGAGGAATGGCAATGGCTGTGAGAGAGATGGGGAAGAACAGTCAGGCTTTTCTGAGTCCAGGGAGCAGGCCACTGTCCTGAGGGGTAGGACCATGCCAGGGGCTCACTCCATCCACTGGCCAGTGGGGCCTTGGGCCGTGAGTTCAGCAGGAGCAGAGCTGCCGCTGAACCTCAGAATGTCTCCGCCTGTCTCCTCATCTGATTCCATTGAGTGTCATGTTCCTGGAAGAACTCCACTTATGAAATAAGTGATTTTATGATGAATGGAAATACCACTTGCCACGGCAATTATTAAACACAAAGAACTTATTATCCCCCAAAGACCAGGCGGGCTATATATTTAAATAGAAAAATGTACATTTATATACATGTAAGAATAGCTGCATTTAAATAACACAATGAAGTTCCTGTGCTCAAATAGCAAACTTGAGTTATCTGGGACTCCTCTTAGGCAGAACACCTTATTCCTTCAGAATGGGGTGCTCCTGTAATAATGACACATTACGATTATATTGGAGTTGGAACACTTGTGACTCAATGGACTGATGCAAATTGAACATGAGCAGAAAGATCATATAACTTTTATAGGTGAGGGAAATTAGATGTCTTCTTTTTCTAATTTAATATTATGGTGTGAACATTATCCAGGAAGGATTGATAAAACAATAGTTCATTGATCGCTAGGTTTAATTTGAAGCTGGAAGGGAGGAATCAAGTTAGTTTTCTTTTCTGTAATATTGTGGGATGAAAAAGTGGGCCACACAATTCTTTTTAAAAGAATCCAGATGTCAGAATAATTTCACAAAATGCACATGTATCCCACACTGGGTGGTACATGAAAGTGGCACGGTCTGATAGGGTTTGCTGTGAATTGGCTTTGTAGTGTTTCTCGTGTGGACTGTGAGAGTTAAAGGAGGGACAGGGTGACATGATGCATTAGGCTGAATCTAGGTAAAGCACAGCTAGCAGTTAGCAGGACTGTGAGGCAGGTAAAGCACAGCCAGCGGTTAGCAGGATTGTGAGGCAGGTAAAGCTTCCACCTTGCAGGGGATTTTCCCTTTCTGCTTTCCTACGCCTCATCTCAGGCACTTGCCCTTCGTGATTTTGTCACATGGCTTTTTTTTTTTCCTTTCACGTGCCCACTGATCTTTGATTTAAATGTTAGATTACATATTGCTATTTTTATTATTTTTATTATATTTTGTATATTATATTAATTATATCTTTATTATTTTATTTTTATTTTTTGTGGGACAGAGTCTCACTCTGTCGCCCAGGCTGGAGTGCAGTGGCACAATGTCAGCTTACTGTAACCTCCACTTCCGAGGTTCAAGCAATTCTCGTGCCTCAGCCTCTCGAGTAGCTGGGATTACAGGCGCCCGCCACCATGCCTGGCTAAGTTTTTTGTATTTTTAGTAGACACAGGGTTTCACCACGTTGGCCAGACTGGTCTTGAACTCCTGACCTCAGGTGATCCACTGGCTTCGGCCTCCCAAAGTGCTGGAATTACAGGCGTGAGCCACCGCACCCAGCCCCGTCGTTATGTCTTTAAAGGCCTTGTCTCCAAATACAGTCACGATATGTGGTACTGGGAGTTAAAACTTCAGCTTATGAATGCTGGAGGGGAACACAATTCAGTTCATAACCACAGCTTCCTAGGTTAATTACAGCATCATTTAATTAGTAAGTCACTGCATGCAGCCTAGATGGGTATTGGTTGGAGACTATTGAAGTACATAGCTAATTTATGGAGCAACTGTGAGGAAGACTTTCCAGTGACCTGCACCAGTGACCTGCACCAGTGACCTGCACCAGTTACCTGTACCAGTTCATGGGGGATTCCCCAGATGCAGCCTTCTCTGCTATCACATGCATTTTGCCCGGCACAGGTTAAACATAACCAGCTTTACAGACAAGGCAGTGTTATTGGGACCCCTCTCAAGACATGTGCAACTTCCAAACCTGAGCATTGACAGAAGCGATCCTGGTACATAGGGAGGTAACTTGGGCAGTCCAGGCAGGTAGCTCAGGGGAGCTGAAACTGCTTGAGGGGATGATAGTTCTACTAATGATAAATGGCGTGGGGATGCTGCTTTGGGGATGACAGGCACATGAGCACTGAAGGATTTACACCTCATTGCAAGCCCAGAACTGACAAGGTGAGCACTGGCAAGGTGGGGTGCCCCTCTCTGGGGCCGTGCAGGCACTCCTTTTACGTTTTCTTAAGACACTACTGAAAGATCTTCATGTGGAGAGCCATTTCCTTTCTTGCTGAAGGTTCTAATTCTGCTCTCGTAATTCAAAGCTAAGCTCCCCTTGCCTAGGAAAAATTGCCTGTGAACCAACACAACTTTCAGGTTCTCTGACATCATTCCTCTGCGTGCCAGTGGTGTGTGAGTTAATTGGTGTTATAGTGACAGGTGTAGCACAGCAGACCTTGAGTGCAAAAACAAGAGCGGAACAGTGTAAGAGTTGCTTCCATTTACGTGAAGAAGAGTGTTCACATGTTGATGCATGCACACGTATATGTGTGCATGTGTGAGCATACACATGCACTTGCATATCGTGTTAGAAATAATCTGTGTAGGCTGGGTGTGGTGGCTCACGCCTGTAATCCTAGCACTTTGGGAGGCCGAGGTGGTCGGATTACCTGAGGTCAGGAGTTCGAGACCATCCTGGCCAACATGGCGAAACCCCATCTCTACTAAAAATGCAAAAATTAGCCAGGTGTGGTGGTGGGCACCTATAATCCCAGCTACTCAGGCAGCTGAGGCAGGAGAATCACTTGAACCTGAGGGGTGGAGGTTGCAGTGAGCCGAGATTGTGCCACTGCACTCCAGCCTGGGTAAAGAGCAAAACTTCATCTCAAAATGAACAAAAATAAATAAAGAAATAATCTATGCATAGATTAATACAGGAAATTGGTCATCACTTGTGCCTGTGGGGAAGGTGGATGGGGATTGGGACCTGAGAGGAAGACTTTTTCTTCATTATATATTTTAAAATAATTTTTGCATTTTTTACTGTGTTTAACTATGACTTTTCAATAAAAATTTTTGAAGACTTGCACATTTGAATAGAAGATTAGCTTTGATTCACGTATGAGATGCAACTTTTTTTCTTTTTTTTGAGACCGAGTCTCGCTCTGTTGCCCAGGCTGGGGTGCAGTGGCGCGATCTCGGCTCACTGCAAGCTCCGCCTCCCGCGTTCACGCCATTCTCCTGCCTCAGCCTCCCGAGTAGCTGGGACTACAGGCGCCCGCCACCACGCCCGGCTAATTTTTTGTATTTTTAGTAGAAACAGGATTTCACCGTGTTAGCCAGCATGTTCTCGATTTCCTGACCTCGTGATCCACCCGCCTCGGCCTCCCAAAGTGCTGGGATTACAGGCGTGAGCCACCACGCCCGGCCGAGATGCAACTTTTTAAAGCAGGTATGGAAGAGAGAAATACTCAGCGACGCTGTGGGACTGAAATAGACTGAACTGTCGTGACCATGTACAGTAGTAAATAATGCTCCGGAAATCAGAGCCAGGGTACTTCAGGGCAAATCCATTAGCATTCAGAGTGAAGCTTTCCCGAAGATGGAGAAGGGGATTTCAGATGACTTGTATTGGGTAAATTGTGTTAGTTCATGATGTGATTGTTTTTTTTAGCTTCTATGTCTTTCCCCCTTTTTTTTTCTGTTATGTTTTTATAATAAAAGAAAAAGACAGAAACACACTATTTGTGAGATTTAGGCCAACAGCTTAAAGAACCAAAAAAGTTAGCAAGAGGCAGACAGAGGGTGGGCAGTGAAAGGCCGTCGGACTCAGCGTGGAGGAGCAAGGGAGCAGCCTTGGGCAGAACCCCCCTTCTCGGTGGGTCCTTCCCATCCTCTGGCTGCGGTGGGTGATGTCTGGTCTCCAGCGGCCCTCCCTCTGCCCTTGGCCCCCATTGTCCTTTCTTGACTTCTCTGAAAGTTTAATGCTACCTTTTAGAACTGGTTATGTCCCGCACCAGATTTTGACAGCGGGATAGAAGCCAACACAAGTTCTCTTTTGCTGTTTGTATTGTCTAAAAGAGGACATATTGGGTGAAGAGCACATGATGCACACAAGCAGCACGGAGAGGAACCTTTAGGTTCCTAACCCCAAATGACCATCAGCCCTCATCTAAAATATTTCTTTTGTGGTTTTGGAGTCCCTGCAGAAATGTGTCCAGAAACTGGCCATTTGCTCCCAGTTCTTAAGGCAGCCTGTTTTACCTTGAGGCACCCCTGTCAGAATGTCTTTCTCTTTTCGCTTTTCTTTTCTTTTTTATTTTTTTGGAGAAAGGGTCTTGCTCTGTCACCCAGGCTGGAGAGCAGTGGTGCAATCACTGCAGCCTTGACCTCCTGGGCTCAAGAGATCCTCCTGCCTCAGCCTCTTGAGTAGCTGGGACTGCAGGAATGCACCACCACACCTGGCTAATTAAAAAAAAAATGTTTTTATAGAGAAGGGGTTTCACTATGTTGCCTAAGCTGGTCTTGAACTCTTGGGCTCACGTGATCCTTCCACCTCAGCCTCCCAAAGTGCTGGGATTATAGGGACCACACCTACCTTGGAAATGTCTTCCTATACCTGGCTAAAACCTGGCTCTCTAGCATTTGCCACCCACTGGCCCTAATTTCACCCTCTGGGGACCATGCTGAGCAAATCTTAACACTTTCACTGTGGGCTAAAACTTGGAATACCGGAAGGTCTCTCGTTTCCCCAGTCAATCTTCTGTTCTTATAGTTCTTTATGTAACCCAGTGGTCCCCTAGGCTGGTAACTCTCCTTAACAGAAGCTAGGTTGTAAATCATCTTTCTGGAATGTGACTCCTAGAGCCAGACACAGCCACTGGTGTGGCCCACCTAGTGCAGAAGAGAACAGACCACCCCTTTCCTTGCTTTTGAATGAGGCTGGGACATCATACTCTCAACTTCTGTGGAATGTTTGCTTATACTTCTGATAAGCCACATATGCCACATAATATATCTTATATAAACCACGTAAGTGGAGTTATTTTTGACCCGAGTGGGTTTTATGTTTTTGAAGCAAGTGAGGAACCTGAAATATATTCCTTTTTAAATTTCATCATGTTAGATTTGCCCCATTGCTATGGGTTATTTAGGGCTTTTTGGGTGTAAATTTAATCAATCATTTGGTTATCTCTGTGTACTTTATGCCACATGCAACTTTAATAACCATGCGATCAGTGTTCTTGTCTATGTTGTCTGAGAGGAACAGACACAAACTTTGAGACAGGGCTGGGATCAGACACCTGAGACCTGTCTAACAGACAAATTGTATCTAATTTGTGCTGTTGTTAAGCGCTCTTAGGAGACTGTTCATTTATATACTTATTTTTTTGAGACAGCTCTCCCTCTTTTGCCCAAGCTGAAGTGCAGTGGTGTGATCATGGCTCACTGCAGCCTCTACCTCCTGGGTTCAATTGATACTCTCATCTCAGCCTCCTGGGTAGGTGGGACTTATAGGCATACACCACCACGCCACCTGGCTAAGTTTTGCATTTTTTTTTTTTTTTTTTGTAGAGACAGGGTTTTTCCATATTGCCCATGGGTGGTCTCAAACTCGTGGGCTCAAGCGATCCACCTGTCTTGGGCACCCAAAGGGCTGGGACCACCTCACCTGGCTGATTGTTGATTTGGCTAATAATCTGCTCAATGATGCTTCTTCTAGCTTCTGTTTCTCTGTTTTGACCATAAGGACCTTCCTAAAGTCCAATTAGTCCAAACTGGAATTTTTAATAACAAATTTTCTCTTAACATAATGACGAATTGAGAAAACATTTCACTCTACTAACCTTTTTCATTTATGATATGTCAAAACATGTCTTTTGGGGAGGGAGTGTTCCAAAAATACAATTATTTATTTCACATTGATCATATTTTTGATTTTATTTACAATTTATGAATTCTTTTCCACTTACTGGTTTTTTCCTGTTCACTGGTTGACTGAGCTGACTTCTCTTGTCCTCGTTCCACCGCTAACTTGTTGTATTTTTGACTGTCCTATCTGTCTTGCCTCTTGGGCCCTGTGGGTCCTGGCATGTGCTGTGTGCTCTTTCTGTCCTTGATAGGATCATTGACCTTTTCCTTCCACATTTACATTTTTCCCAATACAATTTTTTATTTTTATTTTTAGACAGGGTCTCACTCTGTCACTCAAGCTGGAGTGCAGTGGTGTGATCTTGGCTCACTGCAACCTCCACTTCTTAGGTTCAAGTGATCCTCCTACCTCAGTCTCCCTAGTGGCTGGGACTACAGGCACGTACCACCATGCCCGGCGAATTTTTGTATTTTTAGTAGAGATGGGGTTTCACCATGTTGGCCAGGTTGGTCTTGAACTCCTGATCCCAGGTGATCCGCCGGGCTCAGCCTCCCCAAGTGCTGGGATTACAGGTGTGAGCCACTGAGCCCAGCCCCCAATACAGTTTTTGATTGCAAAATTCATGCCCTAATGGAGTCTCCGGTCGTGTGCCTTGTTTACATTTAACTAGGCATCATCTTATCTTTTTTTTTTTTTTTTAAATGTTTCATTTCATAGTCTATCTGCTGATGCTACATCACTTTTGTTTCCAGTAAATGAAAGGAAAACATTTCCACCCACTTAGGCAAAAAGAAGAAGAAGCGCTTGAGTGCTCAGCAGTTCTCTGAGATGAGATAAGTGCGTGATAGATTTATATTTTATTCTGCTTCACAGTTTGGCTCACGTGTAGGTGTTTTGTGTCTTCAGTCATTTGGTGATTATTTCTTCAGGTTGGTTTTACTCAGTGCCATTTAAGACAGGAATTTTATCCTGTATCAGGGGAGTTTTCATTAAAACAGATGATTCTGATTTTTTTTTTCAGGCATAAAGAATTACTTTGCTACAGAACACAATGGATTATGTTTAGACTGATATGAACAAACAAATATTTCAAATTATCCATATGACTGTTGGTCAAATCATACAACCTGCTAGCAAACATGAAAATAATCAGATTGATTATGATGAATTCTTTCCCAGAAGCAAATGAACTATTGCTGAAATTAAAACAAGAAAGAGGATTTTACTGCTCAATTTGTGTGTGAAGAGAAATGATGAAGGACAGTGATTTGCAATTTATAGGCAATTTTTCCTCACAGCAGGAGAAAGTTTCAAAGTGGGCTTGATAGTATTTTCTTTCAGTTTTCAATCCTTCGTTCAGAAAAACCAATATTCTGTCCTGAGAAAATAGAAATATCTTCTGCATGTAGGTTATAATGATAAGTTATGTAAGTGCTATGTAGGAATGTTTTAGTTTAATGTTTCCAGGTGTTAATGGAAGAATATGAAAGTCATACACTTAAATAAATTGAGGTATGATTTACATACAGACAAATTCACCCTTTTTGGTTTACAGTGCTGTGAGTTCTGACAATTCATGCAGTCACATAGCTGTCACCACAATCAAGAGGTGGAAAAATTCCATTATCCACAAAATTCCATTGTGTCCTCTAAGTCACTCCTCTCTAGCTCCTACTTCCTGGTAACCACTGATCTGTTTTCTGTCCCTATAGTTTAGCCTTTTCTTTCTTTCTTTCTTTTTTTGAGATGGAGTCTCACTCTATTGCCCAGGCTAGAGTGCAATTAGTTTAGCCTTTTCTATAATGCTGTATAGGTGGACTCACACAGAATGTAATTGCCCTTTGAGTCCAGCTTCTTTCCCTTAGTATAATGCATTTGAGTTTCATCCACGTTGTTGCATGTTTATTACTTTTCATCAATGAGTAGTGGTCCATTGTATGGATGTACCTGTTTGTTTATCCATTCACCAGTTTAGATGTTTTGGAAAATCCAAAAACATTTGGATTTTCCCCAGTTTTGATGATTATGGATAAGGTCGCTATAAATATTTCCATACAGATTTTCTGTTGTGAACATGAGTTTTTGTTGATGTTGGGTAAGTAAGTGGGGTTGTATTTGAACGTTATGAGAAGCTGCCTGAGTGTGCTGTACCCTTTGGCATTCTCACCCACAGTGTGTGACAGTCCAGTTGCTCTGCATTCTCATCAGCACTTGGTTTTCTTAGTTTTCTTCCTTCTATCCTAATGTGCTGGTTTCTTATTAGGCTTTCATTTTGTGTTTTCCTCATGACATACTATGTGGAGCATCTTTTCCTATGCTTGCTACCTGTATTAGTCCGCACTCTCACTGCTATGAAGAATATCCGAGACTGGGTAACTTATAAAGTAAAGAGGTTTAATTGACTCACAGTTTCACATTGATGGGGTGGCCTCAGGAAACTTACAATCATGCAGGAGGCAAAAAAGAAGTGGTACCTTCTTCACAGGGCAGGAGAGACAGAGTACAAGCAAGGGAAATACCAGACGCTTATAAGACCATCAGATCTCATGAGACTCATGATCACTGGAACAGTATAGGGGAAACTGCCTCCATGATCCAATTACCTCTGCCTGGTCCCACCCTTGACATGTGGGGATTATGGGGATTACCATTCAAGATGAGATTTTGGGTGAAGACACAGCCAAACCGTATAATTCCACCCCAGGCTGCACAGAGCAGGGGGCCCCTGGGCCTGGCCCACCAAGCTGCCTGAGTGTGCTGTTCCATTTGACATTCTCACCTGCAGCGTGTGACAGCTCTAGTTGCTCTGCTTCCTCATCACCTCTTGGTTTTCTTAGTTTTCTCCCTTCTGTCCTGCTGTACTGGTTTCTTTTTAGGGTCTCATTTTTCATTTTCCTAATGATGTACTCTGTGGAACATCTTTTCATATGCTTGCTTGCTGCCTATGCATCTTCCTTGATGAAGTGTCTGTTCAAATGTTTTGACTATTTAAAAAATTGGGTTGTTTGTTTACTTACTGTTGAGTTTTGATAATTCCTTACATATTTAGGACACAAATCCTTTATCAGACATGTTTTTTTGTTTTTGGAGATGGAATCTCACTCTGTCACCCAGGCTGGAGTGCAGTGGCCTGATCTTGCCTCACTGCAACCTCCACCCCCCAGGTTTAAGCAATTCTTCTGCCTCAGCATCCTGAGTAGCTGGGACTACAGGTGTGTGCCACCATGCCCTGATAATTTTTGTATATATAAATTTTTTTTTTTAGTAGAGATGGGGTTTCACCATGTTGGCCCAGGCTAGTCTCAAATTTCTAACCTTAGGTGATCCGACCACGTCAGCCTCCCAAAGTGCTGGGATTACAAGCGTGAGCCACCACGCCTGGTCCAATGTGTTTTGCCGATATTTTCTCCTAGTTTGTGGGCTTTTCTTTTTTTTTTTTTTCCGCCTTCTTCCTTTCTCTTTTCAAAATAGAGACTGGGGTCATGCTTTGTTGCCCAGGCTGGTCTTGAACTCCCAGCTTGAAGCAACCCTCCTGCCTCGGCCTCCCAAAGTGTTGGGATTACAGGTATGAGCCATGGTGCCCAGCCTAGTTTTTCTTTTCGTTCACTTAATAGTGTCTTTTGCAAAGCAGAAGTCCTTAATTTTGATGACGTCCAATTTAATCAATCTTTTCTTTTATGAATTGTGTTTTGGTGTCATATCTAAGAAATCTTTGCTACAGTCACAAAGATTTTCTTCTATGTGTAATTTTAGAAGTTTTATAGTTTTAGGTTTTATAGTTTAGGTCTATGATTTGTTTTGGGTTAGTTTTTATGGGGTAAGGTATGAATTAAGGTTTATTTCTTTGCATGTGGCTACCCAATTAGTACAGTACTATTTGTTCAAAAGACTATTCTTTCTCCATTGAATTGCCATTACATCTGTGTTGAAAATTAATTGGCCAAAGTAAATGTGAGTCTATTTCTGAACTGTATATTTTGTACCACTGATTTATGTGTCCATCCTTTATTCAATACTATGCAGTCTTAAGTATTGCAACTTTATAGTACATTTTGAAATTGGATGGTGCATCTCCAACTTTGTTCCTTTTAAACATTGTTTTGCATATTGAAATTGTTTTGTCTTTTCATTGGCATTTCTTATCAATTTCTACCAGAAAGTCTTTGGGACTTTGAAAGGGTTTACATTAAATCTATTAAATTGGGAGAATTAATATCTGAACAATATCGAGTCTTCTAATCTATGAACATGGTCTATCTCACATTTATTTAGGTCTTTAAAATTTTTTATGAGTGTTTTATAGTTTTCAGTATATAAATCTTGCACATTTTTTTTTTGGATTTGTACCCAAGTATTTTATATTTTGGGCACTATTGTGAATGGTATTTAAAAAACTTCAACTTATAATTAGAATTGTTTTATTCCTTGTACATAGAATTACAACTGATTTTTACATACTTATATATTTATATATTTTTATATATTGACCATGACTTTGCTAAGCTTACTAGTAGTTCCTTTGTAGATTCTTTATCATTTTCTTATTTTTTTGAGACAAGGTCTCACTCTGTCACCCAGGCTGGAGTACAGTGGTGTGATCTCAGTTCACTGGAACCTCAGTCCCTGGGTTCAGGTGATTCTCCTACCTCAGCCTCCCAAGTAGCTGGGACTACAGGCACATGCCACCATGCCCAGCTAATTTTTTGTATTTTTTGGTAGAGATGGAGTTTTGCCACATTGGCCAAGCTGTCTTTGTGATTTTTAATGTACACAATTTTGTTTACAAATTGGGACAGTTTTATTTCTTCCTCTCTAATCTGTATGCCTTTTTTTTTTTTTTCCTTATTGCCATGGTGAAGATCTTCACTTTGATGTTGTATAAGAGTGGGGAAAGAAGACATTCATGCCTTTTATTGTGTGTTAGGAAGAAAGTATTCAATCTTTCACCATGAAGCTTTATGTTAGCTTTAGCTGTAGCTTTTTTGAGCGTAATCTTTATCAGCTTGAGAAAGTTCTATTATATTCTTAGTTTGCTGAGGTTTTACAAATAATGAATTGATGTCAATCATTTGATTAAAAGCATTCCTCAAAATGCTTTTTCTGTTTCTGTCAAGATGATCGCGTGTTTTCTTTTTTAGTCTGCTGACATGATGAATGACATTAATAGACTTTTGAATGTTGAACTAGCTGTGTACTGCACAGATAAATTGCACTTGGTTATAATGAATAATCTTTCTTGTGATTACTTGATTTCATTTGCTAATATTTTGGTGATAAATTTTGTATCCTATATTCATAAAAAATAGTGGTCTTTAGTTTTCTTGCAAAGGTCTTTTTCGAGTTTTAGTATCAGGGCAGTGCTGGCCATTTGAGTTCAGGAGTGTTTCCTTATTTTCTCTTTTCTGATAGAGTTTATGTAGAATTAGACACATAAATGCTATTATTCCTTCTTTAAGCAGTGGTAAAATTTATTAGTGAAGCCATTTGTACCTGGAAATTTTAATAAAACTATTAAATAAAGGTAGGCAAACAACCAAGAATGTAACAATGAGAGAAAGACAGGAGTAAAAGGGTCAGATAGAAAGTGATTGAATTGGAAGAGAGGCAAAGCAGATCTAACATTTGTAAAACTGAAGAAGAGGAAGAGCGAGGGAAGGCGAAGAAGACAATGAAGATGAAGAAGATGATAATGAGGAAGAAGGAGGAGGAGGAGGCAAAGGAGGAGAAAGAGAAGATTTACTACCACCCATGGACCAGAACTAATATTAAAACTATGTTTCAAGAAAGAAGAATAAATGAAAGTATATTTGAAGAAGAAGAAAAATAAAACAATGAAACAGATCTAATGCTTAAAACTATATTTCAAGAAAACTTTCTGGAAATAAGAGAAAACCTTAATCTAAATATTGAAATGGCCTATGATATGCCTGGAACAGTGGAATGGAGTAATCAACTCTAGACTCTAATAATATAGTAAAATTTTTAGATTTTAAAGACAAAGTAAAACTTCCCCAGGGCCTCCATGCAAAAAGACAGTATTACTTAGAAGGGTAAGGAAATTAGGCTGGCATTAGCTTTCTCAATAGCAATGTACAAAGCAAAGTAACAGTGAAGCAACATTTTTAAGAAACTCAAGGAAAGAAAGTGCAAGCCAAGAATTTTACTTTCAGTTGAGCTATTCATTAAGAATCAAAGCTATATAAAAATAATTCTACATGTACAGGAACTCAGGGAATAATACTGTACTCAGGAATCTTTTCTGAGGTATCTACCAGAAGAGTAGCTTCATCAAACTTACAAACAACTAGGGAAATTTTAGCAAAAGGACTAATGATGGCAATTTAATATATTTTATTGTAGAATTAAGACTAAAACTAGAGTGGAAATGTGAGTAGAAAAAACATGCAAAAGTCATAGGTTCTGATAAAGTTGAAAAAATGTTATTAAGATATAGGAAAAAAGAGAGAAAAGGGAAAATGGTAAAAGACTATTTCTTGTTATATAGCTAATATGTGTCCGTCAAAGCATTCCAGTGAAGACTGAAAAGCAGACAGTAAAGTGGTAAGAAGAAAGGTGTGTAAAGGCACTATTAATATATAAAGACAACTACTAGAACAAATATATCTTTTATCAATACCATAAGAAATTTAAAAAGTGCGAAAATAGTGTCATCACTGAATTAGGTTTCCAATTTGCCTATATTCATGTGAAATTTTCCATTTGCAGAAAAAAGCTCTCTGTATGCTAGATAGTGGGATGGTGAGAAAATAAGTAGGGATGTGCTAGCTCTAAATATTTTTTTCTTTATCTCCTTTATTTTCAAAAAATTCTCCTGTTGACAACTTAAAATTTCTATGAACAACTTTCTTTTTTTTTTTTGGAGATGGAGTTTTGTTCTTGCTGCCCAGGCTGGAGTGCAATGGCGCCATCTCTGCTCACCGCAACCTCCGCCTCCTGGGTTCAAGCAATTCTCCTGCCTCAGCCTCCCGAGTAGCTGGGATTACAAGCATGCACCACCATGCCTGGCTAATTTTGTATTTTTAGTAGAGATGGGGTTTCTCCACGTTGGTCAGGCTGGTCTTGAATTCCCTCGGCCTCCCAAAGTGCTGGGATTACAGACTTGAGCCACTGTGCCTAGCCCTTATGAACAACTTTCTTTTTTTTTTTTTTTAATTTATTTATTTATTATTATTATTATACTTGAAGTTCTAGGGTACATGTGCATAACGTGCAGGTTTGTTACATATGTATACTTGTGCCATGTTGGTGTGCTGCACCCATCAACTCATCAGCACCCCTCAACTCGTCATTTACATCAGGTATAACTCCCACTGCAATCCATCCCCCCTCCCCCCTCCCCATGATAGGCCCCGGTGTGTGATGTTCCCCTTCCCGAGTCCAAGTGATCTCATTGTTCAGTTCCCACCTATGAGTGAGAACATGCGGTGTTTGGTTTTCTGTTCTTGTGATAGTTTGCTGAGAATGATGGTTTCCAGCTGCATCCATGTCCCTACAAAGGACACAAACTCATCCTTTTTTATGGCTGCATAGTATTCCATGGTGTATATGTGCCACATTTTCTTAATCCAATCTGTCACTGATGGACATTTGGGTTGATTCCAAGTCTTTGCTATTGTGAATAGTGCCGCAATAAACATACGTGTGCATGTGTCTTTATAGCAGCATGATTTATAATCCTTTGGGTATATACCCAGTAATGGGATGGCTGGGTCATATGGTACATCTAGTTCGAGATCCTTGAGGAATTGCCATACTGTTTTCCATAATGGTTGAACTAGTTTACTGTCCCACCAACAGTGTAAAAGTGTTCCTATTTCTCCACATCCTCTCCAGCACCTGTTGTTTCCTGACTTTTTAATGATTACCATTCTAACTGCATACTATACTACAAGGCTACAGTAACCAAAACAGCATGGTACTGGTACCAAAACAGAGATATAGACCAATGGAACAGAACAGAGTCCTCAGAAATAATACCACACATCTACAGCCATCTGATCTTTGACAAACCTGAGAGAAACAAGAAATGGGGAAAGGATTCCCTATTTAATAAATGGTGCTGGGAAAATTGGCTAGCCATAAGTAGAAAGCTGAAACTGGATCCTTTCCTTACTCCTTATACGAAAATTAATTCAAGATGAATTAGAGACTTAAATGTTAGACCTAATACCATAAAAACCCTAGAAGAAAACCTAGGTAGTACCATTCAGGACATAGGCATGGGCAAAGACTTCATGTCTAAAACACCAAAAGCAACGGCAGCAAAAGCCAAAATTGACAAATGGGATCTCATTAAACTAAAGAGCTTCTGCACAGCAAAAGAAACTACCATCAGAGTGAACAGGCAACCTACAGAATGGGAGAAAATTTTTGCAATCTACTCATCTGACAAAGGGCTAATATCCAGAACCTACAAAGAACTCAAACAAATTTACAAGAAAAAAACAAACAACCCCATCGAAAAATGGACAAAAGATATGAACAGACATTTCTCAAAAGAAGACATTCATACAGCCAACAGACACATGAAAAAATGCTCATCATCACTGGCCATCAGAGAAATGCAAATCAAAACCACAATGAGATACCATCTCACACCAGTTAGAATGGCAATCATTATGAACAACTTTCTTAAACTTTGTAGGAACTGCTATATTTTTCATTGCCGTTGTTTCAAAGAGGACATTTTCAGTGTTTTTATCCCATTTGTATTAGTAACATCTAAATGTCATTCCAATTCAGAGATACTTGTATGAGCTTTAATACTGTTATGTTCACATTCAACCTGTAAAATCTTTGGCCTAGAGTATAAATTTTTAGTCCCTAAATGACAGGTGCCAAATGCTTAGTTTGTTAAGCTTATTTTCTCTCTCCTTTGGCCTAGTGTTAAAAATGTTTGTCATGTCAGGTGACATTGTGCTAAGCATTTCATTTCTGTCTATTTAAAATATGAAATGGAGATATTATTAATAGTATCTGTTGCCTCCCTCCTTTTACATGGATTAGTGAAGGAAGTCTGAAAAGCAGGCTTCTTATAAGAAAGGTATTATAACCATTATAGTTATAATGTATGTTAATTAAGAAATCTATTATGATAATGATTGATAGATTTGATCACTATAATTCAAATCTAATATGTTCAGTGCCCTCTAAAATCTATCAGAGACCCAGAGTATCACTGCTAGAATGATATTAAACATAATGGAAATTTTATCCTCCGGTGTTTTAAATCTTCAGGAGCCTCTTTAGTCTTTTTCACTGCCATTTGGGGAAGAATAACAGATTGATCTTTAGATTTGTAGATCAATTTGTACATCTGAAGTTATGAGAGAATTAAGCTGTATTTTTATTATTATCTTTTGAGATTGATCTTCACTTTAATGAACATTAGATTACAGTTATTTCCTTGACCTGATTGTAATTGTTTTTCCAAAATTAAGCACATACATACACACACAGTATGTGTAAGTGGTAAAATTTGTAAAATGTGTAAAATTTGCAATGAGTCAGTGAATAGATGTAAGGTGCAGAAACTGAAGAAAAGACCTCCGTCTCTGAAGATACTGTCATAACTGTGGCTGGTACATTATTTAAACATAACTGATCAAATATTAATATTTTGTAAGATGGTAAAGCTTGCTGAGAAAAGGGAGTCAGTGGGGCAAAATTAATGAAAAAATACCTACTTGGGAGGGTGAGGCACGAGGATCGCTTGAGGCCAGGAGTTCAAGATCAATCTGGAGGGCTTAGTGAGATCCTATTTCTAAAACAAAAATCTACCTGGGCATGTTGGTGTGTGCCTGTAGTCCCAGCTACTTGAGAGGCTCAGGTGGGAGGATTACTTAAGCTCAGGAGTTTGAGGTTGCAGTGACCTGTGATTATACCACTGTACTCCAGCCTGAGTGACAGAGTGAGACCGTATCTCTACATAATATAATAATAATGATAATAATAATAATGAAAGAATGTGATTTACCTACTAATGAAACAAATAATTGCAGAATATTTTATTATAATTATCCTAACAAAAGAGGAAGATAGAATGATATTTGGGGTCATTTTATTAGCCATTACCCTACAGAAATGTAGCTTTGATGTGATACATTTTTATGTTAACACTGTATGACATAGAAAAGTGATGATAAAAATTGTTTCCGTAAGTAAAATAGATGTGACTTTAATCAAAGTATGATTTTTAGAGTTTTCATTTTCATCTTTGCTTGACTGCTGTAACCTTCTACACACTTTTTTAAACATAACCAGATTTTCACAATATTAAGTCTTATGCTTCATAAAAATGGGATGTTGTTCCCTTTATTTAGGTCTTTAATTTCTTTCAACAATGTTTTATAGTTTTCCACATACAAATCTCCCACTTCTTTTGTTCAGTTTATTTCTAAATATGTACTCTTATAAATTATTTTCCTAATTGCTTTTCCAGATTGTTCATTGCTAGTGTATAGAAATGCAATTTGCATATTGATCTTGCATCCTGTAACCTTTCTTTTTTCTTTTTGAGATAGGGTCTTGCTCTGTCACCCTAGCTTGGGTGCAGTGGCATAGTCATAGCTCATTGGAACCTTGAGCTCCTGGCTCAAGCAATTCTGCCTCAGCCTCTTCAGTAGCTGGGACCATAGGCGTGTGCCACCATGCGTGACTAATTATTTTATTTTATATTTTATAGAGATAGGGTCTCACCATGTTGCTCAGGCTGGTCTCAAACTCCTGGGCTCAGGCGATCCTCCCACCTCAACCTCTCAAAGTGCTGGGATTATAGGCTCAGGCTACCATGCCCCATCCTGTAACCTTTATAAACGCATCTATTAGATCTAATAGTTTATTTGTAGATATCTTAGGATTTCCTATACATAAGATTATATCATCTAATCTGGAGTCTTCTTTTCTTTTTCTTGTCTAATTGCCTTGGCTAGAACTTCCTATACAATGTTGAATAGAAGTGGTAAGAGGATGAGGAAGTTATCTTCTATTCCTGATTTATGGGACATCGTTATTGTAAAAGGGTGTTAGATTTTGTCAAATACTTTTTCTGTTTCTGTTAGAAGATCATATTGTGTTTTTTTCTTCTATTAAGTAGTATGGTGTATTTTTAATACATTGATTTTTATATATTGAAGCAACTCATCCTCGTAAGATAAAGCCCATTTGGTTGTGGTAAATAATTTTTTGTATGTTGCTGGACTCAGTTTTCTTGTATTTTGTTGAGGATTTTTATGCCTAGACTCATAAAGGATATTCATCTGTAGTTTTCTTTTCCTGTGACTTTTTTTTTACCTGTTTTTGGAATCAGAGTAACACTGGGCTTATGAGTTCAGAAGTGTTCCCTCCTTTCCAATTTTTTGAAGTTTATTTTAGAATTTGTGAAGGATTGATGTTAATTCTTCTTTAACCATTTGGTAGTTTTTACCAATGAAGCTATTTGGGTACCTGATGCTTTTGAAGAAATTAAAATCTGTGTTTAGTTTATATGTGTCAAGAACGAACATATTAATAGTTGGTGTCTTAGTTTGGTTATCACCTTAATAGTTTACTTATTTAAATATCCAGAGATAATTCAGCTTCCCAAATGAATTGTTAAAAGATCAAATCCATCAATAATTGACAAGTTGCAAAATATGCAGCTTTGTCCAACCAAGGAGTTATGTTTGAAGAACTCAGTGCTCTTTTAACTGATTAAACCCATTAACTGAACAAAACCATTCATTCAGTAGACATTTATTGCACATCCATTATGTGTTAGATTTAGAGGAGAAATTGTGACATGAGGGTAATAATATTCTAATGTCCTGTTGCCAAAGAGACTGTAGCAGCAATGTATGTATTCAGTTATATACCTGTAAAAGTAGAAGTTTCTTATCACCTGAAATAATCCTTCATTTGATAATGAATTTTTTGTAACTATGATTTTAATTCACCCAATTCTTAATATTGTTATCAGGCACTTAATTATTTGTTCCTCTTTGAAAATTTGACTACTGATTTCCACTTGATAGTCTCATTGTAGACAATGTCTAAGATAAAGGGTGATTAAAAATTTTTGTTCTTTCAGACTATGTTATAGGTGACATTTTGTTCTTTAAATATTAATTCACATCAATTAAATTATATTTAATAAAGGAATTTTGACCTCAGGACTTTAATTAGTAGATATTTATTTTTTGAGAGAATTGTTACCACTATGGATCAGGGAAGATAAACATGAAAATAAGATCCTAAGAAAATTGATTGATTGATAATTTGATGATTTTAAAAATTCACCTTATTGTTGTCTGTTCTTTAAACAAAGTCAGCTACAAAAGAGTTGTATTCTTAGGTGAGTAAGAATATGTATTTTCCTATATTTAAAAAAGTCAGCTTATATAAAAAAAGTTTAATAATCCTCAGTTCAAGAATTCTAAAGTATTCCTCAGCCTAAAGTATATTCTTGGAAGTGGAAAGAACAGAAATTGTGCTGCTGCAAAGCAAATGAAGGTCTCAAAGTGGAAAAATCAGTAGCAAGATGAATTGTCAATCACTCTTCAAGGTCTAATTCTTCTTATTGAATTTTATTCTTTTGGCCCAATGACATAGTCAGTGAAGGATCGTGATTTTATCAAATTAATTCCATGACTATAAGTACAGAAAAAAGAGAGGTTATTAAAACTCCAGAGACTTCTGAGTTCTAGTAAAACCATTAAGAAGGAACTAATGTGATAATAAAATGAAAAGCGATTCAAAACGTATCAGCCTAGCAAAGAATATTACCAACTCTCTTACAGTAATAAAAATTCTTGAAAATGCAACAAAGAGAAAAAAACTCTACCAGCTCAGATTAACAATCTGTTACAGTGGGGTTGGCCCTCATTAAATTAACCATGATATCTTAAAGGGGATATTTAATTACAGAGTGTTTTGTAACCAAGTTCAAGGGAGAGCTCTAGGGGGAATCCTTAGCATTCAGGCATTAACACCAAACACACAAAGTCTGGCCAAACATTGTCTATCATTTGGTTCACACCTGTCTTTTCTGTGATCTAGTTAGAAGCAATCTTTCCTTGGCAAGGGAGTAAGTTACACATTACATTGAAATAACACCATTCTGCCAAGCACAAAGTATTTCATCTAGATGAAGGGAGTTGGATTAAGAAATGCTTTGTGGCAGATGGCAAGATGTGCAGGCCTCTCACTCTCCATTTTTACAGCCCTGAAGGGAAGAGAGGATTAGGTGTTCAGCACTGGAACTCTAATTCCTTACTACAGGAGAAAGGTTGCCTGTCACCTGAGTAGACCTGTGCCATTCTATCTTGTTGCTGCATAGGATTACAGATCATATAAAGCTTACATTTCATAGCCACCAGAAATCATAAGATGAACTATCAAGCAAAATTCAGGTAATCCAAATCCCAAAAATGCCAGGTGCTCCCCCCGCTCACCATACCTGCTCTCTGCTTAACCCCCCTATGGGTTTATCTTCAGCACCTTTCTAATCCCGCTTTTTCATCTCCTTTCTAAGGCTCTTTTCCTCCCAGTCCCTACCCTTTAGCTATGTCTGGATGACCAACAAAGGCTTAGAAATCTCAGTGTTTTGGACTCCCCTTTGCACAAAAGCCATGCTTATAAAAGGTGAGCTTTCCCATAATAATCTCCAGTAATTACAAATTTGGAACAGACTTGAAGAGAATTTGATGCAACTCCCTCATGTTCAATACGAGGCAACTGAGAAAGTAGTGTGTCCCTGGTCGTAGAAAAGTGCCTGAACTGCAATGGGAATGCTGGTGTCCTTAGCCCTTGATAAACGCCTCCTAAGCTAATTCATGCTAGGCTGGTAATAGACAAAAGCCAGTGCATTGTCAAGTCTGTAAAATGTTGGGCAGAGGCATATGAAGGCATAGGCTGAATAAAGATGGTGCAGCAACTCAGCTAGAACTATTATTGGAAAACAGTTAAGTACTGGGCTGATGATTAAGTTATTGCCTCTCAGCTCCAACCTTGCTTTATTGTGTTTCAGCTTTGTGAGGCTGGGGCTGACCCTCTGGAAATACACTTCTGCTTTACCAGCTGCTCCCTTTTCGCTTCTGCCAAGAGGGAGCACTAGATAGCACCAGCAAGATGGAGGGAAAAGGAGGAAGGGACCTCTTTCTTGTGGTCTGTTTCCTGTTACTGACTGACCCCAAAGCCCAGTGACAATTGTTTACCTCACTGTAAAAAACAGATGTTTCAGTAGCAGTGGTTGCTTTCACATTGTGGTTTTTCCCACATGCTCAGAACCAGCCTCAATGATCCCCACAGAAACACCCACACCAGTCATTTACGCCCCCTCCTCAGAGGCATGTCCCAGCCCTCAGGGGCCGCTCCTGCTTCCAGGATTTAATAATCCTCAAATCTTCCCTTTGTTCCCCAGCCCTAGTTGTTAGTTGTTTTGTTTTCTGCGTTGCTACCTCAGTGCCCTCTTTCTACATTTTTTTTAGGTCACTAATAGTTGGTTATCAACTTTTTCTATTAAATTTTATGTTAAAATAATGGGCATGGTTTCTGTTTCTTGACCTGACTCTGAGTGATATATGTACTTCAGTCAGTATTTAATATTGTACTAAAATAATCATAAATATTTACAGAGTAGAACACAAAATTTATTTACATTTATAAGATAAAACAGGGGCCGGATGTGGTGGCTCATGCCTGTAATCCCAGCACTTTGGGTGGCTGAGGTCAGTGGATCACGAGGTCAGGAGTTCAAGACCAGCCTGGCCAAGATGGTGAAACCCTGTCTCTACTAAAAATACAAAAATTAGTGGGGCAGGTGCCTGTAATCCCAGCTACTCGGGAGGCTGAGGCAGAGAATTGCTTGAACCCAGGAGACAGAGGTTGCAGTGAGCCAAGATAGTGCCACTGTACTCCAGCCTGGGCGACAGAGCGAGATTGTCTCAAAAAATAAAAAAATAAATAAAAAAAAGAAGATAAAAGAGGAACTTCTTCAGAGGAATTCTGCCCTCTTCAGAAATGCCCTCTGGGTTCCCTTTTGGCTACCCTTTGATATGGTTTGGCTCTATGTCCCCACCCAAATCTCATCTTGAATTATAATCCCCATATGTCAGAGGAGGGGCCTAGTGGAAGATGATTGGATTATGGGAGTGGATTTCTCCCTTGCTGTTCTCGTGATAGTGAGTGAGTTCTCAGGAGAGCTGAAGCTGATGGTTTTAAAGTGTGATACTTCCCCCCACCATCTCCTGCCACCATGTAAGATGTGCCCTTGCTTCCCCTTCGCCTTCTGCCATGATTATAAGTTTCCTGAGGCCTCCCCAGCCATGCAGAACCATGTGTCAATTAAACCTCTTTCCTTTATAAATTACCCAATTTCAGGTATGGACTAATACACCCTTACTCTCTTCTTACTAATACACCTTACTGTCTGTCAGGGGTGCCTTCGTGGGAAAGTTTGAGAAGCATAGGCTTGATGACTTATTCCTGAGGGCATATTAATGCAAGGTAGGGGACTGTCAGAGACTAATGCTTTCATTTAAATGAGATAAAGATGGGCCATTTGGTTGGAAGGGTGATTTTTCGCAGCTGTCTGCAAATTTTACCTAAAGCAAATCTGATTGTATCTTCAGAGATTAAAAGCATGTAGCTTTAAATTATGCTATTCATCTATTCATGTAATCATCAAAAAATGAGGATGGATTGGTTTGAGATGCACTATTTTCCTGGACTCAAAACAATTTGAATAGAAAGTTCCAGCTCAAGCTGTGTTGCCTACCCCATATGGACTGGGTGGTTCATGCATGAATCAGAGCTTTAACCAGCCCTTGGAGATGGCAAAAGTCACAACTTCTGATTCGAGCCAGATCTAAACTAGCAGCTGTGGTTCATTCTGTTCACTGATCAGTGAAGCTTCTGTTTCACATTGGAATACCCATATGCATATGCTTGGCAGGCTGACTGAGTCTTGTTTGCAACTCCCAGAGAAGACATAACCATGGAGCATTATCCTTCTTGAGTAAGCTCTCGATGTTCTTCTTGAAGTAAATAAAACAAGAGAACAGAAAGAGAGGAAATTCATTCTGGAAAATATGTCAAACATTAAGTTGTTCATAATGCTGTTTAGTATCAGGAGCTAAATCAGTCTTGCATTTCTAAAGTCATAAACACAATGGTAACTAGCTTTAAGTGAGTAGATAACCTCCTGGTGCTTCATAGAGAAATCCAGCGCATGGTAGTTACACTGTGGTCAAAAGTCAAGAAAGCCTCCAGCAATAGATAAGATGTGTGGAGTAGGTTAGAATCAATGAGGCTGCACACGTGAGTTTGGGTCAGGCCCATGGAGGTTATGGAATATAGACGTACCTTTCTTCTATTGTTAAGTGAATACAATCACATTAATACAAAGGGTAAGATAATCTTTATGGGAAAAGAACTTCTAAAAGGGCAACCTCAGCATCGTGTAGAAAAGAAGAGGCTGAATCCCACACAGTTGCCTGATCTGTGGTCAGAATTAGACAGCATAGAGAATCTGTCGTGGGATAATTATCTATATGGAAGCATCACGTCTTTTTACACTAGCGGGCAGATGCCTCCCGAAGTCACAGAAGTGCAGCGTATGTAACTCTGACATGCTAAAGCTGGCTCCCCAACACAGAGAGAGCTTCTCTATTTATAGGTAATTCTTTGGACATCATGGATCGTATCTTCTAAAAGAACCAATCTCAGGGTAAATTCACCTGAGAAACAAAACTTATATATAACACAGAATAAATTCACTTATTGAATTATGTTTTTAGAAATGAAAGCTGTTTTTTTTCTAAAGTGTATTTCAAGGTATTCTAGCTCCATGAGATGTTCCTGAGTAGTTCTGCAGTGAAGAAGTCTGTTGAAATTTTTACCCATCTTAAAAATAAAAAACGATTAGGTAACACAATTCTGGTTTTACATAGCATCTCAAAACCAGTGGAACATACATTTTTAAGATAAGTCTGGGAAATGATCCTAGGTATCCTTACACATGTAGAAACACAGATTAAAACTGGTGTTCCCTTTTTAGGTGTAGTCTTCTGGAAAGTTCCTTTGGAGCTTATTCTTAAGAACCTCAATCTAAAACAAAACAAAACAAAACAAAAAAAACCAAAAAAAAAAAAAAAAAAAAAAACCAAAAGCAAAAACCGGTGATAAACATAAGAACTGTTTACTGTTTTGATACTGTATTTTCCAGGCACATGTAACATTAGACTTTCCCAACCTCTTGAAAGTAGGTATGGATGGCAATGTGACTTGATTTGGTCAGTAAAATGTGGGTAGAAGTCTTTAAGATCTAGTGCAGCAACTAAATTCACTTCTTCCGGCCATAATAATTCCAGGTTGTGAAGCCTTTGGTTAACTCTGTCAATTAGTGAAGATGACATGGAGCTGAGTCTGCTCTGTGCTACCCACCAGCTGATGTATAATGAACATGTAACTTGAGACAGAAAGAATTATTTGTTATTTCTAGCCATGGACATTTTGAGGTTATTTCTTACTTGTATAATTTAGCTTATTCTAATACAAAAATTGCTACCAGGAGTGGGGTACCAATGTAACAAAAAATTATAATTTGTCATTGGCTTGCAGGACAAGTGGTAGGCAGTGAAGAAATTGTTATAAAGTCTGAAAGACAAAAACCTTGGTAAAAAGATTGCCCACAGTGACTTGGAAGGCAGATTGTATGCTAATAAATTTATAGCTCTAGGGAAAGAGGCAGGAAAACACAATATTAGTAATGTGTGTTTGTTTCTATTGGCTGCATTTGACAAGGTATTACAAAAGACATGTTCAGGAAAGAATCAGCTGGATTCCAAGCAGGAATTAATTAGGCATTTCAGAATTGCAATGTTGGAAAGGTTGACTGATATATTTTTTTTTTTGAGGCGGAGTCTCGCTCTGTTGCCCAGGCTGGAGTGCAGTGGTGCAATCTCAGCTCACTGCAGCCTCTGCCTCTTGGGTTCAAGCGATTCTCCTGCCTCAGCCTCCTGAGTAGCTGGGACATCAGGCACACACCACCACGCCCAGCTGATTTTGTATTTTTAGTAGAGACAGGGTTTCACTGTGTTGGCCAGGCTGATCTCGAACTCCTGACCTCAGATGATCTGCCCACCTCACCCTCCCAAAGTGCCGGAATTATAGTCATGAGCCACTGTGCCCAATCTGATTTTAGATTTCAAACAGTATAGGATAAAATTGAGAGAACCATTTGGCAATAAAAATATTAAAACTGAGTTTTGCAGAAAAGGGCATGATCTATATATCTACTATTAAAAACCATTCATCTGAATATATTACCATGGCCATCACACCATTATTAAAACCTCTGTAAAGACTAACATGTACCAGAGTAAAGATCCACATAAGACATGTGTATTAGTCAGGGTTCTCCAGAGAGACAGAAATAATAGGATATATGTATACATAAAAGGGAGTTTATTAAGAATTGGCTCACACAATTAGAAGGTGAAGTCCCATGATGACTGTCTGCAAGCTGGAGGAGAGAAGCCAGTTGTGTGTCTCAGTCCAAGTCCAAAACCCTTAAAACTAGGGAAGCTGACAATGCAGCCCTGAGTCTGAGGCCGAAGGCTCAAGACCCACTGAGTGGCCACTGGTGCAAGTCCCACAGTCCAAAGGCTGAAGAGCCTGGAATCTGATGTCCAAGGGCAGCAGGAAAGGAAGCAAGCATCTGGCATGGGAAGAAGAAAGAGATTCAGAAGACTAAGTAAGCAAACTAATCCCACCTTCTTTTGCCTACTTTGTTCTAGTCATGCTGGCAGCGGACTGGATGGTGCCACTCACACTGAGGGTGGGTCTATTTCTGCTATTCTACTGACTCAAATGTCAATCTCCTCTGGCAACACCCTCATGGACGTACCCAGAAACAATGTTTCACCAACCCTGTAGGCATCCCTCAATCCAGTCAAGTTGACACCTAATAATAACCATCACAAGTAAACCCCTTGTCAACTTGGCACCCATACACATCTCCTTAACTCATATGTAATGTCCAAATAAAGACAGTAACAAAGTCATAATTCTATTACATACAACTATTTTTTGTACAACTGAAAATGCACTAATCCTTAACTTAAATACTGTTACATAAATTAACAATACTTAAATGCTGATATGAAGCCAACAAATCTTATGTTACATGATAAAGGAATAAGAAAGGAAATAAAACAAAGATACTTAATGCAGGTGTATATATGCGCAAGTGAATTCTTAACAAAATAAGGAAGAAATACTCATGACAATTACAGTCCTTGTTTCTGTAACTGGTCACGTGGTCGTAGCTGGTATTGATAATTACCTTGTTCTACTACCCATTCCATATTCTCTTTGCCTTCAGCAAGCACCTCAGCTGGTTGTGGTTTTTTACCTGGTGGAGTGACCCAGACCTGTCTGTGGTCCTGCTTGGATCAGGCTGTTGTAGTTTCCCATTGACCTTAATTACAAGGCAGGACAGTAAGACATGCCCTAAGGGATCTCCTGTATTCCAGACATTCTCTTTCTTACCTCCATTGTGGACTAGTAGTTTGATTTCATCTTGGTAGTGAAGCTCAACAACCCCTGGCAACACTGTAACTCCCTTCTTCAGCTGTTGATTTAGAGGCAGGAGGAGGCCAAAGTGGCCAGGTGGCAGTCTTAATTTGCAGTTTAATGGAATCATTGTTGTGTCTCCTGGTGGTAGCATTCCTCCTTCTACAATGAAAACCTCTAGGCCAGGAGAACATAATGTTGCAGGAGTGGGAAGCAACAGTTTCATTAGTGGGTCACTAGGGGTAATGGTGAGTGGTGCTACTTCCACTTCCACCCTTTGATTCTTGGTCCCATGAATCTGGGCTATGGGAAAAAGAGTACCATATGTGGATGCAGATTCAGAGCATGTTCAGCCTTCTGGAGAACTTTGTCCCAGCCCTGCAAAGTATTGTCACCTAGTTCACAGAGTAATTGTGACTTCAAAAGGCCATTCCACTATTCTCTGAAACCAGCTGCTTCAGGATGATGAGGAACATGATAAGACCAGTGAATGCCATGAGCATGAGCCCATTGCCACAGTGCTTTGGCTGTGAAGTGAGTTCCTTGGTCAGAAGCAATGCTGTGTTGAATACCATGGCAGTGGATAAGGCATTCTGTGAGTCCACAGATGGTAGCGTGGGCAGAAGAACGGCATGCAGGAAAGGCAAATCCATATCCAGAGTATTCCAGTAAGGACAAACTGCTGCCCCTTTCATGATGGAAGTTGTCCGATATAATTAACCTGCCACCATGTAGCTGGCTGATCACCCTGAGGAATGGTGCCATATCGAGGGCTCAGCGTTGGTCTCTGCGTTGGTCTCCGCTGCAGCAGATTTAGCTCAGCTGTGGCCATAGCCGGGTCAGCCTTGGTGAATGGAAGTCCATGCTGCTGAGCCCAGGAACCTCCATTCCTGCCACCATGGCCACTTTGTTCATGATCCCATTGAGCAATGACAGGGGTGGCTGGGGAAAGAGGCTGAGTGGTGTTCACAGAACAGGTCATCCTATCCACTTGATTATTAAAATGCTTCTCTGCTGAGATCTCCCTTTGGTGAGCACTCACATGGGACACAAATATATTCACATTTTTTTGACCACCCAGAAGTTCATCCATATACCTCTTCCTCAATTTTCTTTGTTACCAATGTTGCAATCATGTTCCTTCCAAGTCCCTGACCATCCAGCCAAACCATTGGCTGCAGCCCAGGAATCAGTATGTAATTGAACATCTAGCCACTTCTTCCAAGCAAAGTGCACAACCGGGTGCACTGCTCGAAGTTCTGCCCACCGGGAAGATTTTCCTTCCCCACTGTCCGCTGGGATATCCTGGAATGGGGCTGTCATGCTGCAGCTGTCCACTCTTGGGTGGTGCCTACAAATTGTGCAGAACCATCTGTAAACCAGGCCCTCGTCTTCTCTTCCTCTGTCAACTGATCATAAGGAACTCCCCATGGGGCCATAGGTACAGGCTGGGAGAGAGAAGGCAGGGTGGCAGGAGTGGGAACCATGGGCATTTGGGCTACTTCCTCCTGTAACTTACTTGTGCCTTCAGCACCTGCTTGAGCCTGATCACATGTATACCACTTCCATTTAATAATGGAGTGCATTTATACTAGAAGCGTCAGAAAGCACCCAGTTCATGATAGGCAGCTTGGGTTGCATGGTAGCTTGGTGGCCCACAGTCAAATGCTTCCTTTTTTTTTTTTTTTTGGAGACAGCGTCTTGCTTTATCACCCAGGCTGGAGAGTAGTGGCATGACTGTGGCTCACTGCAGCCTCAACTCCTCAGCTCAAGCTGTCCTTCTGCCTCAGCCTCCTGAGTTTGCCCGCTAAATTTTTTTTTTTTTTGTAGATATGAAGTCTTGCTATTTTGCTCAGGCTTGTCTTGAACTCCTAGGTTCAAGTAATCCTCCTGCCTCAGCTTCTCAAAGTGCTGGAGCCACCGTGCCTGGCCTCAGATGTTTGGTTCCCACCAAGTCCCAGTAGCCAAGAGCTGTCTCTCACAAGGAGAGTAGTTATCTGCAAAAGATGGCAGGGCCTTGCTCCAAAATCCTACAGTTCTGTGCTCTGACTCACCTATGGGGGCGTGCCAAAGGCTCCCAACAGCATCTCTATTTGCTCCTGACACCTCAAGCACTGTTGATCTGCTGGGTCATATGGCCTAAGTGGTAGAACAACTTGCACAGCAGCCTGGACCTGTTGTAGAACCTTCTTCTGTCCTGGCCCCATGCAAAAGTAACAGTCTTTGGCTGGGCACGGTGGTTCACACCTGTAATCCCAGCACTTTGGGAGTCCAAGATGGGTGGATCACCTGAGGTCAGGAGTTTGAGACCAGCCTGGCCAACATGGCAAAACCTCATTTCTACTAAAAATACCAGAATTAGCTGGGTGTGGTAGCAGGCGCCTATAATTCCAGCTACTTGGGAGGCTGAGGTAGGAGAATCAGTTAAACCCGGGGGGCGGAGGTTGCAGTGAGCTGAGGTTGCACCACTTCACTCCAGCCTGGGTAAAAGAGTGAAACTCCATCTCAAAAAAAAAAAAAGAAAAAAGTAACAGCCTTTCAGATCACTCAATAAGTAGGCTAGAGTAACACACCCAAATGAGAAATGTGTTGTCTTCAAAATCCACATAGGCTGAGTAGGTGTCATTCCCCACTGCCTTGGTTGTGGGAGGGGCCATGCACTAGTTCATTTGCAGTGCTATCAAGGAATACCCGAGACTGGTTAATTTATACAGAATAGAGGTTTATTTGGCTCATAGTTCTGCAGGCTGTACAGGAAGCATAGTGCCAGCATCTGCTTCTGGTAAGGGCCTCAGGAAGCCTCCATTCACGGCAGAAGGTGAAAGGGAGCCAGCATTTCATAGTGAGAGAGGGAGCAAGAGAGAGAGGAGGAGGTGGCTTTTAAACAATTAGCTCTCATGTGAACTAACAGAATGAGTATACACTTATCACCATGGGAAGGGCACCAAGCCATTCATGAGGGATCCGCCCCAATGATCCAAACACCTCCCACCAGGGCCCACCATTGAAGCTCACATTTTCACATGAGATTTGGAGGGGACAAACATCCCAGGCACATAAGGCCAGACGCAGCAACTTACGTTTCACCTTAAAAGAAGTATCTCAAGAGGCCCCACACCACTGGACCCCTAGAAATATTACTGCGCTAGAAAGTCCCTGAATTTTAGTTGGATTTATCTCCCAACCTCTAACATGCAAATATCTCAGTAGAGTCCAGAGTGGTTGCTACTCCTTGCTCACTTGGTTTAATCAGCATAATGCCGTCAATGTAATGGGCCAGTGTGCTGTCTTGTGGAAGGGAAAAGTGATCAAGATCTCTGCAAACAAGATTCTAATACAGAGCTGGAGAGTGGATGTACTCCTGATATAGGAGAGTGAAGAGGTACTGCTGGCCTTGCCAGCTGAAGACAAACTGCTTCCGGTGGGTCTTATGGACAAAGATGGAACAAAAGGCATTTTCCAGAGCAATAGCTGCATACCAGGTACCAGGAGACGTGTTAATTTGCTTAAAGCAAGGATACTACATCTGGTATACAGCAGCTGCAATTGGAGTCACCAGTTGGGTAAACTTAAGATAATCCACTGTCATTCTCCAAGATCCATCTGTCTTTTTCACAGGCCACATAGGAGAGTTGAATGGGGATGTGGTGGGAATCACCACCCCTGCATCCTCCAGGTCCTCGATGGTGGCACTAATTTCTGCAGTCTCTCCAGGGATACAATATTGTTTTCAATGTACTGTTTTCTTAGGTAGAGGCAGCTCTAATGTCTTCCATTTGGCCTTTCCCACCATAATAGGTTTCACCCCACAGGTCAGGGAGCCAGTGTGGAGATTCTGCCAGCCACCAAGTATGTCTATTCCAATTATGCATTTGGAACTGGAGAAATGACCACAGGATGGGCCCGGGGACCCACTGGACTCATGATTAAGTCAGACTTAAGCTAAAACTCTATTAGTTCCCTGTCTTCCATAAGCCCCTACTCTGACTGAAGGACCACAGTGATGTTTTGGGTTTCCTGGAATCAATGCCAGCTCAGAGCCAGTGTCTAGTAGTCCCAAAAAGTTCCGTTATTTTCCTTTTCCCAATGCACAGTTACTCTGGTAAAAGGCTGGAGGTCCCTTGGTGTAGGATGGGAGGAAGATTAACAGTATAAATGTTTGGTTGTGTAGTGAGGTTCTTCTTCAGGAGGACCCAGCCTTCCCTTCATTCAAGGGGTTCTGGGTCTGTAAACTGGCTTGAGTCTGGAAATTCACTGAAGGGCCATGATTCTTTGTTTTTATAATTCATATTAGTCTTTTATTCACTTAATCTGGAAGTTTTCTGCTTATACAGATCAAGTAAGAACGTAGTAGGCTTCCTGTTGATTTCACCTCTAGGAACACCGGGATTCATTAGCCACTGCCAGAGCGCTACACAAGTCAGACTATTCTGACTGTTACTTTGCTTCTGCTCTCTGTGATGGTAACTATGCTGGCCTTGCCTTTGATGGTTGAGTGCCACCACTTGGCCCCTGCCACCTCAGGATCCCAATTGCATTTAGATTTTCAGCCTGAGTGACTGCAGTTCCCACTGTAAGATCTGGCATACAGAGAACAATCACAGAGCTCTCCAAGGATGCAGGTGCTTCCCTCACAAATCTATTTTGCAAGGTACTGGTGAAGGGTATGTCTTCCAGATCCTCCCAGTTGGTATAAGTAAGTCTAAAGTGACAAATCTACTCTAGCATTTCAGTCTCCCTAAACCTTTGGACCCCTTCCTCTACATTAAACCAAGGGAGATTAGGCATTTGCATCTCACTCACAGGCCATCTTTTGATCCATGTTTCAGCTAACCAAGCAAGTAAACGATCAGAACCTTTTTAAACTCCCCAAGCTGCAATAGTAAATGCAGAATCTCTGCTTAGTGGGCCTGTATCAATAAATTCAGCCGGATCCAACTGTATGTTTCTTCTACCATTATCCCACACCCTTAACATCCACTCCCCTACTTGTTCCCTAGATTTATATAAATTAGAAAGCTCAAGTATTTCTTTTGGAGTGAAGTGCACCTCATCGTGGGTTATGCTCTGAACCTCACCTCTAAGCTCTGCTGGGACTTGAGTCTGGTTATAGGTCTGGAAGCAAAGAGGGGTGTTAGGGGTGGGTCCTTAGGAGAATCAGTGTTGTGTTGCCTGGCAACTGCCTCAGGGAGGCCATTGCTGTTTCCTCAGGCAATGCAAGGTTAACCTCAGAAAAGTTGGAAAGGCTGGTACCACTGTGGGTGGGGAGAGGAGGTTGCCCCACTGGGGGTGGGGAGGCCACTTCCTCTGGAAAAAAAGACTTGTCAGAATTTAGGAGCTCTGTGTCCCCAGCTTCATCAGGGTCCTCCCACAGGTTCCCATCCCAACTTACAGGACCCCATTCTTTCCCAATCAATGCCCTCATTTTGACGGTAGACAGCGGCGAGGCTGAGAGATCACCTTTGTTGTAGGTTAGCCACTCACACGATAAGAGCTTGTGTTTGATTTTCAGCAACTTCAATTCTTTGTCTACAGCAGAGAAGATTCTCACCCAGGGCACCCTTAGGAACTTTTAGGCTATGTATGTGCTTCTGGAGCTGGGAGTTAGAATCCCTGAGCTCACCTTTTTCTTTCATCCCTTCATCCAGTGAACTTAGGAGCAACCAACCTACTTCATTATATCCGTTGGTTCTTTGCAAATGTTCAAAGGCATCATGTATGGAGTCAGCAGACTTCTTGCCTTTCAGAGCTGGGAACCAGGAGAATCAAATGCATGTACCTTGCATAAGTCTCTAAAGAGTTCACGCCAAGGATAATCAGTGCTCTCCATACTATTAGAAGTAAAGTCCTTAGCATTTTAGGTCTAATCAAATTAGGGAGTCAACTCCCAAAATCCCAAAACCAACTAAGGAAACCCATCCTTAAAACCCTGTTGCTCTAGAACCACTCCTAGTACCAAAATCTCTCTTAGGGTTCTCCAGAGGGACAGAACCATTAGGATATATATACATATAAAATGGAGTTTATTAGAGAGAATTGACTTACGTGACCACAAGGCGAGGTCCCATGATAGGCTGTCTATGAGCTGGGGAAGGAGAGAAGTTAGTAATGGCTCAGTCCAAGACGGAAAGCCTCAAAACCAGGCAAGTTGCCAGCGTATAGCCCTCAGTCTGAGGCCGAAGGCTCAAGACCCCTGCTGCACCCCAGGGGGTGCTGGTGCAAGTCCCAGAATCCAAAGGCTGAAGTGGAGTCTGATGTCCAAGGGCAGGAGGAGAGGAAGTAAAGCCTCAAGCAGCAGAAGAGAGGGTGAGGAGGCTCAGCGAGCTGCCCATCCCCTTTCTCCTGCCAGCTTTGTTCCAGACGCACTGGCAGCCCATTGGATGGTGCCCACCCACATTGAAGGAGGGTCTTCCTCTCCCAGTCCACTGACTCAAATGTCAGTCTCCTCTGGCAACACCCGCACAGACACACCCAGAAACAATACTCTTCCAGCCACCTAGGCATCCTTCAATTCAATCAAGTTGATGCCTAACATTATCCATTACAATATGTCTTGAAGGGAACCATGAATGTGGCTGTTGGCACCTGGAATTTTCTGAAATTCAATACTAAGAAGTAGATTAAGTTGTTGTAAGAGGTGTACCTCCAAAGGAATCACCAGACTGAATTAAAAGAGATTCCAAGTATTAAAGACTTAAAAGAACCCCTGGCCCACCAAACATTTAGGGTGGGAAGTGGCCTGAGAAAGCTGTGTGGATCTCAAGCAAAATGTATTCCCCGGTGCCTACTTCAGATGTGTCAAAGAGTATGATGGGAAAGAAAGCTGGGCCCATGGAGGATCATGGAGAACAAGGCTTCTTGCACAGAACATATTTAAGGACTGGGCTGATATCCTCAGACCTAGGGTAGACCTACCAATATTGGTTCAAGCTATTTCGGAGTTGCTAAAGGCCAGTGTCTGCTGTATATCTCCCATTTTTCCTCTTTCCAAACAGGAATGTTTGTTGGAGTCATCTGTTCCCTGTTTTATCTTTGTAAGTTAGGTGTGTGCGAGGTAGATAACTTGTCTTTTTACTGCATAACTCTCCAGAATAAGAGGAGACACACCCAGGCCCAGTTTACTGACTGCCTATCACCTGAACAGGCTGAATTGTGTCCCCCCAAATTCATATGTTGGAGCCCAAACCTCCAGTGCATTTGGAGACAGGGCCTTTAGAGGTCATTAAGATGAAGTGAGGTCATAAGGCGGGGCTCTGATCCAATAGGACTGGTGTCTTTATAAGAAGAAGAAGATACACCAGTAATGCATACACACAGAAAAACAGGCCATGTGAGGACACGGTGAGAAGACAGCCATTTGCAAGCTAAGAAGAGCGGCCCCAGGAGAAACTAAACCTGAAGATACCTTGATCTTGGAATTCCACCCTCCAAAATTTTGAGAAATAAAGTTTTATTAAGCTTTTTGATCTGTGGTGTTTTGTTATGTGGGCCCTAGCAAACTAACACGCTGCTGATGAAGATAGTACCATGCATTACCCAGAGATACTTGATCCATGACTGAATGAGACTTTTGATCTGTGTCTCCTGGGGAGAGAATAAATGAATTTTGCTCAAGAGAGAAACACTGAACTGATCATTTGGTGACTGGAGAGGTGGATTATAGCTACATGAGGACTCCAGACATTCACCAATATTCCAGCATGGCAGGATTGTACTTCCATGCCCCCTTGGATATAGGAATGGTCATGTGGCTCACTTGGCCAATTAAATATGAGCAGAAGTGACAGGTGTTTCTTCTAGGCAGAGTCAGTCCCTTAAGAGCTAAAGCACAATTTACCATGTTCCCTTCCTCCTGTCACTGCAATCTGTGACATTCCAGATGGCAGAGCGTGAGCCAGCCTGTGTTCCTGAATGCAGATGACCTGGAGCAGAGTTCCAGCCAATCTGCAATAGTTGTGGGCATGGGTGAGAAATAATATTTAAAGCTAATGAATTTCTGGAATTGTTTATTACTGTGGCATACTCTAGTCTATTTTAACTGATCTAATCAATAATAACGGTAGGGAAAATTTCCAAAATCCTCATAGAATTCTGTTGTATGGTGTGATCAATTAATTCAATGTATTGGGTTTTGTCCTTCAGTAAATAAAGAAGTAGAGCCGACATCCGATTATTCCCACCCATCACTGAGCTGTGCTTTGTATTAAAAGGTGATGCTATTGAATTTCTGTCAGAAGAACATGCTTTAAGTTAATTTGTCAGTAGTGGTGATGGATTCTCTTAAAACCATTTACGGCTCTCCACTCGGCTGCCTCTAGTAAGGTTAAGGGTTATATATTCATCAGAGCCAAGCCTGAGCCTCAGATCCACAATGTCACTCCCATTCGCTTTGGGCTGCAACAGATAAGCAGGAAGAATTGATACTAAGAAGACAGAGTCCTCCAGTGGATCTTCAGAGCGTGTTTAGCTTGAACAAACATGAACCACAAACCAGGAACAAGGGCAGCCATCAACAGTTGTAAAATCAAGGTATAGTGACTGGAGAAATACCGGCTGATACATTTTTAAATAATAAGATTTATAAAAAACTTTTACCACATGCAATTCCACTAACTTATTGACAAAATTCTAAGAATATAGTCTGGTATACTGCTATAATAAAAAGTTAAGATTAGCTTAAAAGACTCTATAGAATGGAATACACATTTCTGTTCATTGTATGGTTGAATGGTTGCTCTCTCTAACAATACTTCAGAAAGTAAAGGACCTCAAGGGTGTGTGTGTGTGGGGGCGGTAGTGAGGAGAGATTGAAGAGGGAACTCTTGGGAAGGATTGCATTATGAGGAAGAAAGTAGCACTGAAGTCTAAAAGCATTGTCCCTTTCCTCTAGAAGCTTCTGGAAGATGTCTTCTGTCACATTTGCTCAAGAAACTATTTTGTGCAGTGTGATCATGTCTCCCCTGCCACAGCTGGTTGGCTCAAGGGGGCTCTTGACCCAAACTGGGCCCTTCCCTAGATTTTTTTACCCAGTGTTTACAGAGTTGAATCAGTCTCTATGTAGTAGCAGAAGTTCTAAGAGACAAAGCATGGAGTTGTTGACAGCATGGCCTTGCCCTTCTGGAAGGTTGTGTTGAGAGAGGGAGGAATGAAGCAGATGTGGAAGGGAGAATAGAGCATAGAGGAAAAGAAGACAGCCTGCAGTGCTCAAGGGCCTGGCTGCGTGTGGCCACCGGGTCTTGTTATAGTCAAGGACAAGTTCAAACTGCCTCTGAGCATGACAAGGTAGCCCAGCACCCTTGTGTATGAGTCTCTCAGGGCAGCTGTCACAAAGTACCACACATTGGGTGCCTTAAGACAGCAGAAATGCATTCTTTCACATCGCTGAATGCTGGAAGCCCAAGATCAAGGTTTCAGCAGGGCTGATTTCTTCTGAGGGCTCTGAGGTAGACAGTCTGTCCCATCCATGCCTCTCCTTGCTTCTGGTGAGGGCTGGCAATCACTGGCATTCCTTGACTTGTTGATGCAGAACTCCAATCTCTGCCACTGTTGCAACGTGGCATTCTCCTGGCATCTCTTTGCATTGTCTTTCCTCTACATGTGTGGGTATCTGTATCTCTTATCTTTTTATATGGACACCAATCATGTTGGATTTAGGACACACTCTAATGACCTCATCTTAATTTGATTACATTTGTAAAGACCCTGTTTCTCTTTTTTTTTTTTTTTAGATGAGATCTTGTTCTGTCACCCAGGCTGGAGTGCAGTGGTGTGATCTTGGCTCACTGCAACCTCTGGCTCCCTGGATCAAGTGATTCTCCCACTTAGCCTCCTGAGTAGCTGGGACCACAGGCACACACCACTACACCTGGCTAACTTTTGTATGTTTAGTGGAGATGGGGGTTTGCCAGGCTGGTCTTGAACTCCTGACCTGAAGTGATTCGCCCGCCTCGGCCTCCCAAAGTGCTGGGATTACAGGCGTGAGCCACTGGGCCCAGCAGGACCATAATTCTAAATAAGGTCACATTCACAGGTATTGGGGTTAGGTCATGGGGATATCTTTTTGGGTGACACAATTCAACCCTAATCTCTTGCAATATACCGTTTTCCTTCAGGTGCTTGAAAGTGGTTTAGGCCCATTGAAATTTCACTTCGATAAGCCAGGAAGGCACCTGAGGCAGAATTTGAAGGAAGAACAACCGAAGTGAGGTGTAGAAGTTATCATCAGTGTTGGGGGGACTATTTTATTAGGATTTGAGTGAGGAGAATGGCTCCAAGGAGAGCTGTGTGTGGCTGCACACACCGTTGGTTCCACAGAAGAAGGGTAGGAGTGGGACCTGTCAAGGATCCTGCCTTTTCAAGAGAAACCCAGCTCAAAACTACTTACGTGAAAAAAGGCAGGTGGAGTTATTGACACATGTAACTGGAAAGACAGGAGATACTGTATACAGAGCAGAAGAAAGCATACCTATTGTCTTTATGTGGAAATATCAGAAGTTGCCAGAAAATTTCTCTTTATCACAGCCTAGAAACTATTAATAGTAATAATACTAAAAAATGGCCATCTAAATATATTTGAGTATACTGGTGAATGGCCAACTTTTTAAGTGATATAAAATCAAAATAATAATAATTACTGTAATTATATATAATATTACAGGGGCTTAAAGAAAGAAGAGGCTTTTGCTGGAATAGTTAGAAAAGGTCTTACAGAAGAGTTAAAATAGTGATATTTGTATGATGAATCATGTGAGCTATTTTATTACAGCTCTGGGATCATGAATAGAGAATCTGGGATTTTTAGGACTCATGGTATTCAGCTCCAGCCTTAGTAGTGTTATTGGAATGGAAATGGTCACTGTTCATTGGAGGGTATCCACTTCAGACTTCCAGTTTTTAGGCAAGGAGGAGAGTAGTGGCAAATTTTAAAAAATTGGATTTTGTTCCCAAGTAATCAAGGTTATCCCTGCTTTAGTTTATTCTTTTTTAATTAGAAAGAAGATATGAGAAGAACCAAATCAATCTCTAGAATTTATTGCCCAGAAGGCAGTAGGCACTTCCACTCAATGAGTTAAAGTGCATGGATTTGAAATTTAAGTAATCCTGTATTGGAACAAGACAAGGAAGCATTTAAATCTCAATCCAGCTTCTCCCTCATCCATTGGGGCATATGCTTTAGGCAGTGTAAATGGATGTAGGAAATTAATCTTCTAAAAGGCAAATAGGCATTATTCCCAGATACTCTAACAAGAAGGTCAAGTTCCCTATTTCTTTTTTTTCTTTTTTTTTTTTTTTGAGACAGAGTCTTGCTCTGTCGCCCAGGCTGGGGTGCAGTGGCCGGATCTCAGCTCACTGCAAGCTCCACCTCCCGGGTTTAGACCATTCTCCTGCCTCAGCCTCCCGAGTAGCTGGGACTACAGGCGCCCGCCACCTCGCCCGGCTAGTTTTTTGTATTTTTTAGTAGAGACGGGGTTTCACCGTGTTAGCCAGGATGGTCTCTATCTCCTGACCTCGTGATCCGCCCGTCTTGGCCTCCCAAAGTGCTGGGATTACAGGCTTGAGCCACCGCGCCCGGCCAAAGTTCCCTATTTCTAATTTGTTTTAAGTTTCAGGAAGAAATTTAAAATCTGAGAAATAGAAAAAGGGAAGAAAATATGTTGTTCTGTCTATAGATGCCTTGCTGGCATTTCATAAAGATTAGGTAATCTTATAGCTAATTAGTCGTTTTATTTTTGGCAAATATATCCATATGATAGAATATTCAGGAGTGAAAAAGGGTGTATGGAGTAACATAGCTCTACCTCCCACTCTTGGGCATCGAATCCATAACTTTCCCCATAAGGCACTCAGGGTCACTGGTTTCTTATGTATATTCCGGGAGACATTCTGTGCATTTGTTTACTGTACATATTGTACAAATAGTGGCATATAATATAAGCTAATTTGAATTTTGTGGGTTTCCCCCTACCTTGAAGATCAGTCCACATGGCTACATGAAGCGCTGTACCTTTCTAATGGCAAATAACATCCTATCCTGTGGATGCATCATGATATTTTAAATTGCCCACCATTGATATACTTTAAGACTGTTTCCAATCTTTTGCTATTATAAATAATGAGGTTTTTTTTTTTTTTTTTTTTTTTTTTTAAGTCAGAGTCTCACTTTTGCCCAGGCTAGAGTGCAGTGGCACCACCTCGGCTCACTGCAACCTCTGCCTCTCAGGGTTCACACAATTTTCATGCCTCAGCCTCCCGAGTAGCTGGGATTACAGGCATGCACCACCACGCCTGGCTAGTGTTTGTATTTTTAGTAGAGACGAGGTTTCACTATGTTGGCCAGACTGGTCGTGAACTCCTGACCTCAGATGATCTGCCTGCCTCGGACTCCCAAAGTGCTGGGATTACAGGCATGAGCCCCCACGTCCAGCCAAGTTTTTTTTTTTTTTTTTTTAAATATACATGATTTCATATGTGTATGAGTGTACTGTAGGATAAATTCCCAAAAGATAAATGTATCAGACAGGGGTTGGTCAGCAAAATAGAAGCTACTGTATACATAGAATGGTGTTAAATGTTTTAATAAAAGGAATGAGGGCTTACACATCCTTGAAAGGCCTGGGGAAGTCAGGCCTTCATCTGTCATCTGTCCCCATTGGCCAGTCTACTCTCAAGTCAGACTTCCCAAATCACAGCTTTCATCAATGATTGCAATTCTCTACTCAAAAACCTGAAAGGTCAGGGAAGGTGGCACCAAAAATCTCAGCTGGAAGCCCTGCAGTGGAAGGTTCCGACATGCTCATTGCCGGGAAACTCTAGGAAGCTTTCACCATGTATCTCTGCATGCGGTGCAACGCAGATGCTTCTCAGGACTTGGCCAGGAGCGCCAGTCTCACATCTCCCAGTGCGTCTGGTCCTAGTTCTCTCTGGAAAATAATGTGTTCTCCTCTCTTCTGTCTCTCATCCCCCACAGTGCCTCTCCCTAGAGGACGATAACTCAGAACCACACTGGGTGCTGTGGGGAGAGAGTTCTGGGCAAGGTCCTCCTTGCTTCTCTATTGAATGAAGAGTCTTTAGGAGGGAGGGGTGGTGAAAAAGAATTGACAACAGACAAGGAATGTAGAGCGATGAGTTTTGTGTCATGCTTAGAAAGGATTTACTTACTTTGAGAGCATAAGAGAGATTGCTCATGTTTCTTTTCAACTATTTTTGTGCATTAAAAAATTTAAATTTTTGATCCATTTGTGATTTGCTTTGGTATGATGAGTATGGTGGATATACACCCTAATATTTTACAAATGAATTAAAGAAAAGCAGAGGGTTCTACATTAGATTTTATTATTTTTAATGCTTTCAGGAGGTTACAGATTCTAGACATTCTGCCTATAGGTTCTAGCAGTATCTATGCTACTAGATCAGGTTGGGGAGACAGAGGATTGCGAAAGACTTCAGGTTGGGAAAATGCTGAGAGGCAGAAATGAGGGTGGCATATTCACAGAACAGGGAGTAAGAGTAAATGGTCTAAGGAGAAGTTTGATGATGTGGAGTAGGGGAATAAATAAGATTGGTTCAGTAAGATGGAGTCATACTATAGAAGCCCCTCAATATCAGGCACAAGAGAAGATGGAACAGGTTTTTTTTTTTGTTTTTTTTTTTTGAGGGTCTCAGTTTGGAGGGCAGTGGTGCGATCATAGCTCACTGTAACCTCAAACTCCTGGGCTTAAGTGATCCTCCCACCTCGGCCTCCAGAGTAGCTAGGAATACAGGCATGTGCCACTGTGCCTGACTAATTTTTAAGAACAACTTTTTGTAGAGATGGGGTTTTGCTATATTTCCTAGGTTGATCTTGAACTCCTGGCCTCATGTAATCCTCCCACCTCAACCTCCCAAGGCATTCGGATTACAGGCCACAGCGCCCAGCCTGGAACAGGTTTTTGAGTAGATAATTGCAATCATTGATGAAGGCTGTGATTTGGGAAGTCTGACCTAGGAGTGGTCTGGGGGATGGGGACAGATGACAGAGTAGCGGGGGCCCAGGAGGAGGTGACTGCCATACTCCACACCTGAGCTCCAAGCATCTGTTGGATGTTCTTCAGGACCGGTGGGCAGCTGAAGTGCAGGAGCCTCTGTATGCATTAGGCACAAGTTTCAAATCCGGACTCTTGGTTGCATTCTCAGAGTGAGAAAGGTGCATCCCCAGGGGGCCTGGAGACCTTGTGTTCAGCTTCTGCTCCTCAGCGGACCCCAGACAACATCTGAGACCACGTGTCTTCATTGGCTCCCATGGCTCCATGATGAGCGCTAACATTTGTTGAGGAGTTCAGGATGCGCTGGGCTGTGGGTGAATTTTGTGGGTATTTTCTCATTTAGTCTGTCAGCTGCTATTATCCCCATATTATAGATTAAGAAACCAAGACTTAAAGAAATTGGACAACTCATTCAAGGTCACACGAATTGAAAGTGGCAGAACTGGGCTTGAAACATATCTGTCTGGTTCCAGAACCAGAGGTTTTTTTTTTTTTTTTTTTTTTTTTTTTTTTTTTTGGGACAGATTCTCACTCTGTTGCCCAGGCTGGAGTGCCGTGGTGTGATCTTGGTGCACTGCAGCCTCTGCCTCTTGGGTTCAACCAATTCTCATGCCTCAGCCTCTCAAGTAGCTGGGATTACAGGCATGCAATGCCATGCCTGGCTAATTTTTGTAGTTTTAGTAGAGATGGGGATTCACCATGTTGGCCAGGCAGGTTTCCAATTCCTGACCTCAAGAGATCAGCCAGCCTCTGTCTCCCAAAGTGCCAGGATTGCAGGCATGAGCTACCGTGCCTGGCCCAGAACCAGAGTTCTTAATGGCTGTTGGGACTTAAAACATGGTACCTCAAACTATGGAATCTTGGCATGCTGAGAACTTTGAACTGAAAAAGATTGGGAGGGCCTCAGAAGCAAGATCCTTCTGATCCCTCACTCTCCTTTCTTCCTCTCCCTTCTCTTCCCTAAGAATTCCTCTTTTCCTAGGTAAGTCATAGAGACTACAACTTCTTTCCCGCAAAGCAAGTCATAAAACCTGGACAGGTCACTCCCCTGAAGGTAGATTACAAGACCCTCATTACAGAGGAGTCCTGTCGCATATCCAGGGGAAGGAATGCGACACACAGAGAGGCCAAGAATAATTCGACCAGCCTTGCTAGGTTCTCCTCCCGTCCGCCTGGTGTATTGGCATTAGGTCATACCCTTTTATCCAATTGTGTTTCTCCACAGCTATCCACTCCTTTTATCAGACTTAGCATAGAAACACATGGTTTTTCCTGTGTGTCCGGAGATGGTTCCTCCCAGTGGGTTCCTGGTCTCACTGACTTCAAGAATGCAGCCGCAGACCTTCGTGGTGAGTGTTACAGCTCTTAAAGGTAGTGTGGACCCAAAGAGTAAGCATCAGCAAGATTTATTGTGAAGACCAAAAGAACAAACCTTCCACAGCATAGAAGGGGACCTAAGCGGGTTGCTGCTGCTAGCTGGGGTGGCCTTTTATTCCCTTATTTGTCCCCACCCATGTCCTGCTGATTGGTCCATTTTACAGAGCACTGATTGGTCCATTTTCAGTATGCTGATTGGCCCATTTTGCAGAGCACTGATTGGTCCATATTACAAACTTCTAGCTAGCAACAGAGAGCTGAATGGTGCGTTTTACAATCCTAGCTCTAGAGCACTGATTGGTGCATTTTACAATCCTCTTGTAAGACTGAACATTTCTCCAAGTCCCCACCCAACCCAGAAGTCCAGCTGGCTTCACCTCTCACCTGGGTCTTGGGGTCTTTATTTCTGAAGTTTTCCATGTCATGTAGACCTTTTATTAAATACATTTGCTATGCTTTTCTCTTGTTAACCTTTTGCTATGGGAGTGTCAGCTATGATGCTTGTAATGGGTGAGGAGCAGATACCACTTTTTCATCCTTACACAGCCTAACCCTCCTATCTCTGATTCATGAGCTTTGTGATTCAAAACCAATGCAAAGCTTTTCTCTGCTATTGGTTATAAGCAAATGCAAAGATTTATATTCGTATATGAGTTGTTTGATTACAGTTAAAAATGTACCTAGAGATTGGGATCTTCAAAAAAGTAATTCTGAATTGTTGACATACATTCTAGTCTGAGCAGGCAACTGCCTACATAGACTTTAGAAATTTTCCTTGGGGAAAACACCTCCTGCTTTTTGCGCCTAGATATTTAATCCACCCCAAATTTATTATTGTGTACAGCATGAGGAAGAAAATTGACTTCTATATATTTTTCCATATGGAAAACTTTGTTCTTTTTTTCCCCAAATCTTCTTTCTTTTTTTAAAAAAGTAAGTTCAGCTTTTATTTTAGATTTGGGGGTACATGAGCAGGTTTGGTACATGGGTATATTGCTTGATGCTGGGGTTTGAGGTATGATTGATCCCATCACCCAGGTGTGAGCATAGTACCCAGTAGTTTTTCTTTTTTTTTTTTTTTTTTAATTGTACTTTAAGTTCTAGGGTACATGTGCACAACGTGCAGGTTTGTTACATATGTATACATGTGCCATGTTGGTGTGCTGCACCCATTAACTTGTCATTTACATTAGTTATATCTCCTAATGCTATCCCTCCCCCCCCTCCCCACAATAGGCCCCGGTGTGTGATGTTCCCCTTCCTGTGTCCACATGATCTCATTTGTTCAGTTCCCTCCTATGAGTGAGAACATGTGGTGTTTGGTTTTTCTGTTCTTGCGATAGTTTGCTGAGAATGATGGTTTCCAGCTGCATCCATGTCCCTACAAAGGACATGAACTCATCCTTTTTTATGGCAGCATAGTATTCCATGTGTATATGTGCCACATTTTCTTAATCCAGTCTGTCACTGATGGACATTTGGGTTGATTCCAAGTCTTTGCTATTGTGAATAGTGCCACAATAAACATACATGTGCATGTGTCTTTATAGCAGCATGATTTATAATCCTTTGGGTATATACCCAGTAATGGGATGGCTGGGTCAAATGGTATTTCTAGTTCTAGATACTTGAGGAATCGCCACATGGTCTTCCACAATGGTTGAACTAGTTTACAGTCCCACCGACAGTGTAAAAGTGTTCCTATTTCTCCACATCCTCTCCAGCACCTGTTGTTTCCTGACTTTTTAATGATTGCCATTCTAACTGGTGTGAGATGGTATCTCATTGTGGTTTTGATTTGCATTTCTCTGATGGCAAGTGATGATGAGCATTTTTTCATGTGTCTGTTGGCTGTATGAATGTCTTCTTTTGAGAAGTGTCTGTTCATATCCTTTGCCCACTTTTTGATGGGGTTGTTTGTTTTTTTGTTTGTTTTTTTCTTGTTAATTTGTTTGAGTTCTTTGTAGGTTCATACCCAGTAGTATTTCAACCCTTGCCTCCTCCCTCTCTCCCTCTTCAAGTAGTCCCCAGTGTCTATTGGCATCTTTATATTCATGAATGGCCAGTGTTTAGCTCCCACTTAGAAGTGAGAGCATGTAGTATTTGATTTTCTGTTCCTGTGTTAGTTTACTTAGGATAATGGTTTTCAGCTGCATTCATGTTGCTGCAAAGGACATGATCTCATTCTTTTTTATGACTCTGTAGTATTCCATGGTACATGTGTGCCATCTTTTCTTTATGCAGCCTACTGTTGATGGGCACCTGGGTTGATTCTACGTCTTTGCTACTGTGAATAGTGCTGCTGTGAACATATGAGTATATGTGTCTTTTTGGTAGAACAATTTATTTTCTTTTGGGTAAAGAATCAGTAGTGAGATTGCTGGGTCAAATGGTAGTTTAACTTTCAGTTCTTTGAGAAAGCTCCAAACTGCTCTCCATAGTGGCTGAACTAATTTATATTCCCACCAATAGTGTATAAGCATTCCCTTTTTTCTGTAGCTTCGTGAACACCTGCTATTTTTTGACTTTTTAACAAAAGCCATTCTGACTGGTGTGACATGGTATTTCACTATGGTTTTGATTTGCATGTCTCTGATGATTAGTGTTGATGAACATTTTTTTCATGTTTGTTGGCCTTTGTATGTCTTCTCTTGAGAAGTGTCTGTTATGTTCATATCCTTTGTCCACTTTTTAATGGGGCTATTTATTTTTTGCTGTTGATTGAAGTTTCTTATAGATTCTGGATATTAGACCTTGTTGGAGGCATAGTTTGGGAATGTTTTCTCTCATTCTGCAGGCTGTTTACTCTGTTGATAGTTTCTCTTGCTGTTCAGAAGTTCTTTAGTATAATTAGGTCTCATTTGTCAATTTTTGTTTTTGTTGCAATTGCTTTTGAGGACTTAGCCATAAATTCTTTGCCAAGGCCGATATTGAGAAGGGTATTATGATATTAGGGTTTCTTCTATATTTTTATAGTTTGAGTCCTTACATTTAAGACTTTAATTTATCTTTTTTTTTTTTTTTTTTGAGACAGAGTCTCACTCTGTCACTCAGGCTGGAGTGTAGTGGCGCAGTCTCAGCTCACTGCAACCTTTGCATCCCTGGCTTAAGTGATCCTCCCACCTCAGCCTCATGAGTAGCTGGGACTACAGGCACATGCCACCATGCCTGGCTAAATTTTTATATTTTTTGTAGAGATGGGGTTTTGCCATGTTGCCCTGGCTAGTCTAGAACTTCTGGGCTCAAGTGATCCATCCACCTCGGTCTTCCAAAGTGTTGGGATTACAAGCATGGGCCACTGCACCCAGCCTTTAATCTGTCTTGAGTTAATTTTTTTTTCTTTTTTTTGTGAGACGGAGTCTCACTCCATTGCCCAGGCTGGAGTGCAGTGGCACAGTCTAAGCTCACTGCAACTTCTGCCTCCCGGGTTCAAGTGATTCTCTTGCCTCAGCCTCCCAAATAGCTGGGATCACAGGCATGTGCCACCACACATGGCTAATTTTGTATTTTTGGTAAAGACAGGATTTCACCACGTTGCCCAGGCTGGTCTCGAACTCCTGACCTCAGATGATCCACCTGCCTCGGCCTCCCAAAGTGCTGGGATTACAGGTGTGAACCCTGCGCTCGGCCTGTGAGTTAACTTTTGTATATGGTGATAGATAGGGGTCCAGTTTCATTCTTCTGCATATAGATAGCCAGTTATCCCAGCACCATTCACCGTTTGTTGAATAGGGAGTCTTTTCCCCATTGCTTATTTTTATTGATTTACGTCTATTTTAAATTTTTGTATCTTTTTAAATAATCCTTCTGCTTCAGATAATGTATGTTTTCCAGTTTGTTTTCTTTTAAAAAATAAGCAATGGCTCATGGCTGTAATCCCTGCACTTTGGGAAGCTGAGGCGAGTGATCACTTGAGCTTAGGAGTTTGAGACTAGCCTTGCCAACGCGGTGAAACCCCATCTCTACTAAAAATACAAAATCAGCAGGATGTGGTGGTGGGTGCCTGTACTCCCAGCTATTTGGGAGGCCGAGGCACGAGAATTGCTTGAACCTCAGAGGTGGAGATTGCAGTGAGCCAAGATTGCGCCACTGCACTCCAGCCTTGGCAATAGAGTGAGACTCAGTCTTAAAAAAAATAAATAAATAAATAAAAAAGGGGGCCGGGCGCAGTGGCTCACGCCTGTAATATTAACACTTTGGGAGGCCGAGGTGGGAGGATCACCTGGGGTCAGGAGTAGACCAGCCTGGCCAACATGGTGAAACCCCATCTCTACTAAAAATACAAAAATTAGCTGGGCATGGTGGCGGGTGCCTGTAATCCCAGCTACTTGGGAGGCTGCGGCAGAAGAATTGCTTGAACCTGGGAGGTAGATGTTTCTGTGAGCTGAGACCGTGCCATTGCACTGCAGCCTGGGCGACAAGAGTGAAACTCCATCATAAACAAACAAACAAACAAACAAACAAATAAATAAATGACTTTTTTGGCCTTTAAACTCTTGTTTCCTGGGGTATCAGCATCTCTGCTCTTACTGTGTATTGAGGAAGGGCCACATGCCACTTATTGGTCTTTGCCATTCTAGGTAATTTAAGAAGAAGAATGGGTATAGCTTCAGGCATCACAGAAACCATTGCTAAACACTCTAATTTGCTGTCAATCCTACCTTTAGGTAGGTTAAGTTAAATTTTTAAAAATCTAAACTATGAGTCTCTTTCTTGAGAAGTGACTACACATTATTTACATTATTTATTACTGACATGTTTGAACTTATTACTACCGTATTGTCTTCTGTTTTCTGTTCATTTTCCCATTTTCTTGCTGCTTTCCTTTTTTTTTTTATTGAATCGATAAAGTTTTCTATAGTTTTCCTTGAACCTTTCTGTTATTTTGAAATCCATAGATTATATTGCAATTTTTTTAGTGGTTATTTTAAAAACTATAATTGACTATACATTCTTTTTGTTTTCTTATACTTTTAATTTCTGGGATACATGTGCAGAACGTGCAGGTTTGTTACATAGTTATACATGTGCCATGGTGGTTTACTGCACCCATCAACCCGTCATCTTCATTAGGTATTTCTCCTAATGCTATCCTTCCCCTAGCCTCCCACCCACCGACAGGCCCCGGTGTGTGATGTTCCCCTCCCTGTGTCCATGTGTTCTCATTGTTCAACTCCCACTTATGAGTGAGAACATGCAGTGTTTGGTTTTCTGTTCTTGTGTTAGTTTGCTGAAAATAATGGTTTCCAGCTTTATCCATGTCCCTGCAAAGGACATGAACTCATTCTGTTTTTTATGGCTGCATAGTATTCCATGGTGTATATGTGCCACATTTTCTTTATCCAGTCTATCATTGATGGGCATTTGGGTTGGTTCCAAGTCTGCTATTGTGAATAATGCCACAATAAACAAACGTGTGCATATGTCTTTATAGTAGCATGATTTATAATCCTTTGGGTATATACCCAGTAATGGGATTGCTAGGTTAAATGGTTTGTCTGGTTCTAGATTCTTGAGGAATTGCCACATTATCTTCCACAATGGTTGAATTAATTTACGCTCCCACCAACAGTGTAAAAGTGTTCCTATTTCTCCACATCCTCTCCAGCACCTGTTGTTTCCTAACTTTTTAATGATTGCCATTCTAACTGGCATGAGATGGTGTCTCATTGTGGTTTTGATTTGCATTTCTCTAATAACCAGTGATGATGAGCTTTTTTTCATATGTTTGTTGGCTGCATAAGTGTCTTCTTTTGAGAAGTGTCTGTTCATATTCTTCACCCACTTTTTGATGGGGTTGTTTGTTTTTTTTCTTGTAAATTTGTTTAAATTCTTTGTAGATTCTGGATATTAACCCTTTGTTAGATGGATAGATTGCAAAAATTTTCTTCCTTTCTTTAGGTTGCCTGTTGACTCTGATGGTAGCTTCTTTTGCTGTGGAGAAGCTCTTTAGTTTAATTAGATCCCGTTTGTCAATTTTGGCTTTTGTTGCCACTGGTTTTGGTGTTTTAGACATGAACTCTTTGCCCATGCCTATGTCCTGAATGGTATTGCCTAGGTTTTCTTCTAGGATTTTTATGGTTTTAGGTCTTATGTTTAAGCCTTTAATCCATCTTGAGTTAGTTTTTGTACAAGGTGTAAGGAAGGGGTCCAGTTTCAGTTTTCTGCATATGGCTAACCAGTTTTCCCAACACCATTTATTAAATAGGGAGTCATTTCTCCGTTGCTTGTTTTTGTCAGGTTCATCAAATATCAGATGGTTGTAGATGCATGGTGTTATTTCTGAGGCCTCTGTTCTGTTCCTTTGGTCTATATATCTGGTTTGGTACCAGTACTGTGCTGTTTTGGTTACTGTAGCCTTGTAGTATAGTTTGAAGTCAGGTAGCGTGATGCCTCAGCTTTGTTCTTTTTGCTTAGGCCTGTCTTGGCTATGCAGGCTCTCTTTTGGTTTCATATGAAATTTAAAGTAGTTTTCTAATTCTGTGAAGAAAGTTAGTGGTAGCTTGATAGGGATAGCATTAACCTTTAAATTCCTTTGGGCAGTATGGCCATTTTCACGATATTGATTCTTCCTATCTAGGAGCATGTAATGTTTTTCCATTTGTTTGTGCCTTCTCTTATTTCCTTGTGCAGTGGTTTGTAGTTTTCCTTGAAGAGGTCCTTCACATCCCTTATAAGTTGTATTCCTATGTATTTTATTTTCTTTATAGCATTTGTGAATGGGAGTTCACTCATGATTTGGCTCTCTGTTGTTGGTGTATAGGGATGCTTGTGATTTTTGCACATTGATTTTGTATTCTGAGACTTTGCTGAAGTTGCTTTTCAGCTTAAGGAGATTTTGGGCTGAGATGATGGGATTTTCTAAATATACACTCATGTCATCTGCAAACAGAGACAATTTGACTTCCTCTCTTCCTATTTGAATACATGTTCTTCTTTCTCCTGCCTGATTGCCCTGGCCAGAACTTGCAATATTATGTTGAATAAGAGTGGTGAAAGAGGGCATCCTTGTCTCGTGCCGGTTTTCAAAGGGAAAATGCTTCCAGTTTTTGCCCATTCAATATGATATTGGCTGTGGGTTTGTCATAAAGAGCTCTTATTATTTTGAGATACGTTCCATCAATACCTAGCTTATTGAGAGTTTTTAGCATGAAGAGGTGTTGAATTTTATCAAAGGCCTTTTCTGCATCTATTGAGATAATCATGTGGTTTTGTCAATGGTTCTGTTCATGTGATGGATTACATTTATTGATCTGTGTATGTTGAACCAGCCTTGCATCCCAGGGATGAAGCCAACTTGATTGTGGTGGATAAGATTTTTAATGTGCTGCTGGATTTTACTGAGGATTTTCGCATTCATGTTCATCAGATATATTGGCCTGAAATTCTCTTTTTTTGTTGTGTCTCTGCCAGGTTTTGTTATCAGGGCGATGCTGGCTCATAAAATGAGTTAGGGAGGATTCCCTCTTTTTCTGTTGTTTGGAATAGTTTCAGAATGAATGGTACCAGTTCATCTTTGTACCTCTGGTAGAATTTGGCTGTGAATCTGTCTGGTCCTGGACTTTTTTTGGTTGATAGGCAATTAATTACTGCCTCACTTTCAGAACTTGTTATTAGTCTATTCAGGAATTTGCCTTCTTCCTGGTTTAGACTTGGGAGGGTGTATGTGTCCAGGAATTTATCCATTTCTTCTAGATTTTCTAGTTTATTTGCATAGAGGTGTTTATAGTATTCTCTTAAGGTAGTTTGTATTTCTGTGGGATCAGTGGTGATATCCCCTTTATCATTTTTCACTGTGTCTATTTGATTCTTCTCTCTTTTCTTCTTTATTAGTCTGGCTAGTAGTATCTGGGCCGGAGTAAACAGTTTAGTCCCTAATGGCTTCCCTTGGCTAGGGGAGGGAGTTCCCTGACCCCTTGTCATGCTCCACCCTGCTTCTGCTTGCCCTCCATGGGCTGCACCCACTGTCTAACCAGTTCCCGTGAGATAAGCCAAGTATCTCAGGTGGAAATGCAGAAATCACCTGCCTTCTGTGTTGATCTCGCTGGGAGCTACAGACTGGAGCTGTTCCTATTCGGCCATCTTGCCAGCCACCTCCGACTATACGTTTTTCTAACAGAGATTAGAGTTATTATGTATTTTCTTCCTCCTCCCTAGTTAAAGAACAACCAAAACAATTGCTTACTCATTGATACCCTCCCAGCTTATTACTTTTGTCTGGAGTTTTAATTTTGCTTTTTTTAAATTTAATTTTTACATTAGGCAATTAGCATTTTACGTAATTTGTATAATGAAAGAAGGTGTTCCTTTTCTCCATCTTTTCCCACTCCCATTAGCAAACACTTTCTGTTCTTGTTGCTGTTTTCTCATGTCTTTCCCTCTATAATTCTAAATATGATGCAGATAATGTCATTTCTTGGCTTTTCAGTTTTAGGTTACAGTTTTATTACTGTTGACTTTATACTATGAAAGATCAGGGTTTAGCTTTGCCATACTATTATACAACCCTCACATGCCTGCATTTCCCCTCATCACATCTTCTCTCTGTAAAATGTTGATTATGTATACATGAGGTTACATATATTACATGTATAGGTTTATATATAATTTCCCCTCCACCTTCCACATTTAGGGATAGAGGGGTTCGCATATTCAGTGTTTTATTTTAGCTGTGTAAATCTTGTTCACAGATGAGCCAAATAATTTTTTAGTGATTCCATTTCCTTTCCTGTGCATTTTTTAGTTCCTTCTATTAGGAATTGGTTTTTTTTCTTCTTCCCTTGCATCTTTTCTCATTCCTCGCTTTCCACACTCTCAATCAGCTCTTTTATAACAAGGCGTTTTATTCCAAGTTTCCATTAGGTCAAACTTGTAAAATAAGCCCTATCTTCCTGTTCTAATAGGTCTGTTTGCTTTCTATTGCTGTGATTTATTTATATTTTTAATTTTTGTGGGTACATAGTAGGTATATATATTTACGGGGTACATGAGATGTTTTGATGAAGGCACGCAAGACATAATAATCACATGTATTGATATCTTCAAGCATTTATCCATTGAGGTGCAATCAATCCAATTACGCTCTCTGAGTTATTTGTAAATGCACAGTTAAGTTATTATTGACTATAGCCCCTCTCTATCCCTATTGCATTACAGCTATTGGGCTTGTACTTCCAACTGTTAGCATCCTAGGAATTTCCTTTTTCTCTGCTAGATTTTATGTTTTGCCCTTTCTTGATTTATACTGTATCAACTGCAGCCTTTGAGAAAGAGCACATGGCAGAGATTTCTACTGCCTTATGTCCACCTGAGCCCAGGTGAGCCAAGCTCAACTATGGCTGACCTGTGGATCTGTGGAGAAGAAAAGCAAATCCTTATTCTGGTAAGGTTTGGTCTTTATTTGCCATGCAGGATTACTGTAGCAATAAACATAAACCACTAGACAAGGATCTCTAAATATATAAGGAAATCCTCCTTAGTTTTCTTAGGAAAAACTGGTGGCTCATTTTTTAGGATGGGGTGTTTGGGACTCTGTGCATTGACAGGGCTTGTTGATTTCATGGTGAATATGCAGTGACTTGGTCATTTCATTGGGAGCCTTCAAATGTCAGTATCTGCAGATCTTGCTACTGTGCTGTTGCTCTTCCTGGGTTACCCTTGTCACTTATTGGAGTTTAGAAACCTTACTTCCAGCCATCTGATAGATAAATGGAGAAGGAGGCTGGTCTCAACTCAGGACTTGACACTTGCAATCTGAATCCCCTAATTCAGTAGGGGTCTCACCTCTGTTTTCAGCAGTGCCACTGAGGTCAGAGCTGCAAAGCTGTAGCATACTGCCAATGCAAGGGAGGTAGAGTTGCCTGGTTATCCGGGGTGAAAGAGAATCTTTATGTCTACTTGCCTTTTTAAAGACCTCCAACCAAGTTTTCTGTTTTCAGCCTTGTCCCCAAGCCCTGTCAGCAAAGGTGCCCCCAATTCCTGTCTTTGGAAGTGTGTATTGAATCAGCTTGCTTCTTTTTCATGTTCTCACTCATAAGCACATCAATTTCAGCTTCCGTTGCTCTTTTAAATTAGTTATACACATACACCTGCTTTCTAGCTTCAAATATTTTGTTAATATCTCTATTCAGCTGTCATTGCCTTCCCCACTGTCCTTGTGTATTTATGACCTTAAAAATATCTTTATTGTCCCTATAGCGGAGTTTTAATAGGAAATCAAGATAAATAAATCTATTTAATTCACATATTTAACTGGGAACTCCCATCCTTTTTAAAAATGGCAATATTAGTAACTTTGAGGTAATTAATGATTAAATTTATTGACATTATCAATTTCTGTTCCTTGTATACAATGCTTTCTCTGTGGGTTCATTTTTTTTTCCTACTTGGATACATAGCTCTTCAGGAAGAGTTACCTGATGTGTAACAAGGTGGTAAAATGGAACATTTCCCAGCCATGAAGATGACAGAAGCTATATTCCAAAGGACTGTAAAACAAAATGGCAGAAAACCAGCTTTTCCCCTCATTCAGATTTGACTCTATTCAGATTTGACTACTAATCAATGCCTTATAAAGAAGTTGGAGAGCCCAAGAAATGGAAGAATAGAAATTGAATGAAGAGTTTTGAAGATCATAATTTACTTTTGGAAAGAAGTTGGAGAGACCAAGAAATGGATGAATAGAAATTGAATGAAGAGTTTTGAAGATCATAATTTACTTTTGGAAAGTGCTGTACATTATTAAATAACTTCCTAACTGCAAATTAAGAAGAAGCATTTTGAGAGGACTGCCAAAAAGAATAATACGAATGCCTTGCATTTTGGAAGACAGAAAAGATGGTGACTGAGTCAGGTTGGTGACATTGCAATGCTAAGATAGGCTGATGTGGCTTTTGGCAACAAGGGAGAGGGCGTCTTTGGAAGATCATTACTTTCCCAGAGTTTGTGGAGGCAAAGGATGTTTGAATGCATTTTGTGGACTAGATATGGACTATATTCCTAAGAAAGCCAGTGTGTGGCTTTTTAAGTCTTGCCCAACAGGCCACATGGAGAGGAAAATTGTCTCCAAGAAGAGAGAAAATGGAGGTCTCACCATATTCCTAGAGATCAGAGAAGGGGTCTCCAGGAGTTCCCTTGACGAGCAGGAAAGTCTCATGCAGTTCTCTTGATGAGCATGAAAGGGTCTTTACCTGCTGGAAAAGACTCATGCTCATCAAGGGAACTTCATGAATAGTTTTTATGGATGGGAGAGGGGAGTCTCAGAAGACCCCTGAAAGCACCATGACAGAAAGAGTCAGATATAAACACTTGCGGAACCCCAAGAGCATGGATGCTAGCTCACTTCCCCATACTAGTCAGTGGGAGCCTTCCTGCTGCCCTTGCCTCTTCTTTTTTCCTGCTTGACCTGGAGGGATCAGAAGTCGTATTTAGGGAGGAGACATAGAAGTACAGCTGGAGAAAGGAGAAGAGACTATGCTACCCTCTTCCTTAACTACAAGTTTTTCACCTGCAACACCCTGACCTGGGGGAGGGAGAAAAACCTCAACTGGGAATCAAACTTTGAATTTTGATGCTTATTGGATATTTATAATGTGAAATTGATCTTTTGTTTTGTGATTTAGGTCTTTAAAAGTTTTTTATTCTCATGGTGACCAGAAAATTCACAGGATTGATTTTTTATCCAGGAGTAGAAGGACTTGTCGACCAGTAGTTTTAAAGGGAAAATGAGAGGCAGAAATTAGTAATTTTCAGTTGCTTTATGATTATATCCCCACTTGGTTTTTTTTTTTTTTTTAAGATGGAGACTTACTTTGTTACCCAGGCTTGAGTGCAGTGGTGCGATCTCAGCTCACTGCAACCTCTACCTCCCGGATTCAAGCAATTGTCCTGCCTCAGCCTCCTGGGTAGCTGGGATTACTGGTGTGCATGTTTGTATTTTTAGTAGAGATGGGGTTTCTCCATGTTGGCCAGGCTGGTCTCGAACTCTTGACCTCAGGCGATCTGCCTGCCTCATCCTCCCAAAGTGCTGGGATTACAGGTGTGAGCCACTGCGCCCGGCCATATGTCCCCAAATTTTGATAGCTCATTATAATGGTTACATGTATCTGACAATAGTTTTATGTTGCCCTCACTTTTGAGGGGATAAAATTCTAAGCTTTTTCTTATTACGTCGATGATATTATTCCATTGTCTTCTGACATCTATCGCTGTTGAAGAGAACTCCATGTCAGTGCAATTATCATTTGTGTTTCTGAATGTCTTGCGAAAGCAGCACTGACAGCCTTTGCTCTGGACTAAATTTCCAAGGCTGTTTGAATGGCAAGATAGAGATGCTGTCTTCTTCTGGAGCAAATGGTAGGTTTGCTCAGAGCATTGGAAGTCAGATCTAGTGTCTCCCTCAGGGACTTCAGCTCTCCTCAATGAACTGAAATTTTAAACTTTCTTTCATGTGTGAGGGTAGGAGATGTTTTTGAGCCCAGCTTTGTCTGTTTTGACTTGGAGCATAGGGAATATCTTCTGGATAGGAATTTTACCAATTTAGAGAAATAATCACTTTAATGAACTTGTCTTGAGTATGTAGGTGCTTCCAGGTGGTAATATCCTTAAATTTCAGTTGGCATAGCATTTTTCTCCAATTTACTAATACTAATTTTAATTTTAGCAGACATAGTGTGCGTTTTTCTCCTCAATATTCATTTCAGAGCATTTGCTCATTTTTTTTTAAAAATTGAACTCATCCAGTGTTCCTTTATTACCCAGTCTCTTGGGACATTCAGATCAGAAGTCATTCTCTTCCTAAAACCATAGTGATGCCAGCCCCATTAAATGCTCCGCACACTTCCCTTTTCCCCTTGCTCCTGCTAGATATGTTCCATTTCCCATTTTATGACTTTTCACTTCTTCAAACTGCCCTTTATTGCTGAAAGTTCCACATTGTAATTTGAAAAGTAGAACAGTAAAATATCCATTTCTGAATGATCTACTAACTACTGGGCTGTAATTGTATTCAAAATTGATAGTTCAGCTAAAACTCTATATTATTCAACTTGAGAGATATTTTTGTAGCTGATTATTCCTGCTTATGGCTTTACCTAGAGCTTTTATTTTACAGTTATATTTTTGTACCACATTAGATATTTTCCCATCTATTTGCACAAAGCTAGATAAAAATGTTAACAAAGACATAAAAGTCATATGTTAAACCAGAAATAGTACTGGAATCAGAAATGATGTAGTGCATCGTCTTTCTTTCATTTTTTCCCTGAGATTTATTGCTATGGAGAAGATTCTACCAAGAATTTGATGGCCAGTACGTTTTACCAAATTCCCCAAGAACTAAAATTATGAAGCTAAGACTTCTTTCATACACTGACTGGAAATGAAAAGAAAAATATGTTCAGATAAATTACCTAAGTTAGAAAAATAAATGGCAACCATACAGATAAAACATGTCTTACTTATGCATATTAGATGGGGTGTTCTCCTAGTGAGAGCTGTTTCTTCATTTTAGTTCTTCATCTTTCAGATTTTTTTTTTATATTAGTGCACTTTAACCCGGGGAAAGTTGGGCAACTGTGTAGGATGGCAGAGAACTGCTGAATCTTTTTTCCTTTAATTAAAGGCAGGGGTTCTTAGCCTGGAATCCATGGAGGTCCTAGAGGTCCATAGGCGGATTTTGTACATAAGAGAGGAGGTATCTTAGTTTATTTGGATGCTATAACAAAATGCCATGGACTGCATGATTCATAAGGAACAGACTTTTAGTTCTCACAGTTCTGGAGGCTGGGAAGTCCAAGATCAAGGCACCAGAAAATTCAGTGTCTGGCGAGGGCCTGCTTCTTGGTTCATAGACTGCACTGTGGTATCTCCCTAAGCTGACCCATTAGATTCTCCAGGGCAGGCTTTTACCAAGCTGAGCCCGTGGCCATCACAAGAATCTTGTCAAACCTTGTGCACTTGGCTTTTAATAGGGGAAGAAGAGACTTCCTGGAATTTCTGGATTCTAGGACCTCCTTCCCTCACCTGAGACACCTGGATCTCTTCTCTCGAACAATAAGCACCATCAACTGTCATCAACCTGAGGGTATCATGCTGTCATCTCACTAAAGCAAGCGCCCAGGTGGGTGACATCCCAGTATTCAGAACAAATTTCTGTCATTTGGGACATGGTTGGGCCAGTTTAATCTGTGTCATCTGACCAACTCATCCAGAACTGTAACCTTATGCTTGGAGACATAGGAATAGGAAGAGTTACGCTGGAGATAGCAGTACAAAACTATAGGGAAAAATACAGAAGCCAGACATTATTATAAAAATCTACTTGCCTTTAAGTATATATAATGATTGATTTACATTTTCAATGTGTTATAAGCCCATGTTACTGCTGGAACATTAAGACACATGATAGCTTGACTAAGTGGTCAATGTTACATCTATTTATATAGGTATAGAAAGCTCTAGAAGATATGCACCCATCTATTACTTGAGGATTTTTTTTTGAGGAGGCTATATGTTAGAGGCTTTTCACTTTCTACTTTATTCACTTTTAATTTAATTTTAAAAATTCATAATGAGTATATATTATTTTCTATCATCAGAAAAAATAAAAAATATGAAGACCAGATTGGGGAGGTGAGATTTCACATTTTTATTCCTGGAGCTTACCCAGGGATGGGTTGCTGTCAAAATCTCTTGGGAGGTGTTTTAACACAAACATTCCTGTCTCCCTATCTCCTGTTGCCAGTCACTCCTGATGATCACTTCTATTGCTTGGGTAGCTTGTAGTGTACCCAGGAAAAGTTCAACCTTATGAGAACATTCTGGAAGAGGTACTCTGGAGAAGTCTTTACCGTTGCTGGACCTCAGGGCATCATTTTACTTGTGGCAGTCATCTGAGGCTTCAAACAGCTAACTGGACCTGTGGCTATCATCTGGCCATGTTCAATGGGTGAGCTCAGACCTGTGGCTATCATCTGGCCATGTTCAATGGGTGGGCTCAGACCTGTGGCTATCATCTGGCCATGTTCAATGGGTGAGCTCAGACCTGTGGCTATCATCTGGCCATGTTCAATGGGTGAGCTCAGACCTGTGGCTGTCATCTGGCCATGTCGATGGGTGGGCTCAGTGGAAACTTTGCCAGGGAAGATGAAGATTGTGGAGGAAACCGAAAGGACCAAGTATTCCTTCTCTCTACTAGGGGAGGGACGTCAAAGCAAAATCTGGGGAGGCGCCAAATTTGTCGGCTGACTTCAGCAGCCCTGTTTTTACTTCATGAGAGAGACAGTGTTGGACATAACTTCCTGAAGTTTAGGGGCATTTCAAAAAGATTAGGAAAGAGCACGTCTTTGGATCAGGAGATTTCTGAAAGCCGGGTACATGCTGTGGTGCTCCAGACTATCAGCTGGAGGACTTGCTTGTCCCTCTTTTCCATGCCTGAGGAGAGCTGGACTGGGCAAGTCACTGAATTTTTCTGTGCCTCAGTTTCCTCATATGGAAAAGAGGAATAATAATTGCTGTAATGATTAAGTGCATTCATACTTGTATGCACGTAGCATTTAACAAGTATTCTCTGTCGCTTTTATGATGTGTGGTAAGAGGTCATACAGGCCTGCTCTGGGGCAACTAGACCAGGAAAGAGGAGGCTTGAGTGCAGTGATGGCCTCCTTTACAGTGGCAAGAAAACACTTGGTGCTGACGTGGCCCCTCTCCTGGCCTCATGGAGCCCAAGGCTCTGAGCGTCTGTGACCTGGACAATGCTCACCTCATGCCACTCCATGCAGATGCTGACTATGACATTAGGCCCACCTTCAGGAGAGACTGGGGGGCCGCGGGCAGTGTCTCAACTTCCTTTGTGTCCTTATCTCATGTGTAGTCACCGCTGCTTGTTGTCTGGTTTGATGATAAACCAAAGTGAAAGCAATCTTCAGGAAGACCCTGGCCTTATTCTTGCCAAAATTTAAGCCTGGATAGACAGCATGTTTAGGCCTAGCTTTTGGCATAGTTAACAGTATTGATAAGAATAACCTCAAGTTTAAGTGGAAAATGGGAAAAGAGGGAAATCCAGGCAAGAGCCCTGTCTCCTGGGAGGCCTGACTGGAGCCCAGGACATTCGCGCGTCCTGAGCTGCGGGCCCTGTGGGGTCCTCTATGGGGGCATGAGGGCATGTGGAAGGGGGTCTGCTGAGATGGAAGAGCCACCTGGGCACTCAGCACACTTTCCCTTGGGCCAAGACTGGAGGGAGAAACAACTATCTTGGAATAGGTTCTGGAGTGAAACTTGGAGGACACCTGACCTCTCGTCATGGGGACAAGGCCTAGCAAATGGGACCTGCTGTCCTGGGCACAAACCAGGCTCTTCTGTGAGTCAGCCAACACGTAGGGCTAGCCAGCCATGCTGGAGCATGAGGAGAGGGGCCCGGAGCAGGCTGATCCTGCTCCCAGAATTGTCCGTGCCACACAAAACCACATGGAATTTGCTGCTTAGTCTCTGCTCAGATGCTGGTAATACCTGGTGAGGACCAGGATCATCCCAGTGCCTCTCGCTCCTCTAATTGTACTGTCCAGGGCATGGCATGGAGCCCAGACCCACAGGTGCTGCCCCTGCCTAATTGTGGGTTTATTGCTGTCGCCTCTGAGTGCAGCTCGAGTCCAGTTGTCCATCTGGTCAATCATAAACAGCCTGGGAGCTGGAAAGGGCCTTCTCCTGGTGTAGTGGGTGTATCATCTAAGGACAATAGACTTAGAAATCTAAGCCAGGTTGAAGTAGGGAAAGGGGAAATTGCTGTGCCAGTGGCAGGGGCGAGGTGGCCAGCCCGTTTCCTATACTAGGATTACAGCTGGGTCTATCAGAAATAAGGCTGCACCAGTGGCCCCTGCCTGAGTATCCCTGGAGGGAGGGTATTTCCCGGAGGGTACCCAGGGGTGGCAGGAGGTAGCACCTCACCCCAGGGCCCTGCACCAAAGCCATGGGCTGTGGGCTGGCGGGATGCGATATGGTGCAGCTGTGTGCTCACTGCATGGGTGTCCTCATGTCCACACTCTCGCTTTTTCTTCGTGAGGATGCTAGGTTGCTGGGTGCACAGCCCAGGTTCATGCTGCAAGCTTCAAAGGTAAGTGTCCCAAGGTGCTGGGTGAAACCTACAGGCTTGCCTGCTGTTAACCCAGGTGACAAGTGGTGGCCACATTCCTCCTTGGAGGGCTAAAAATCTCAGGACTCGACCTAAGGGGAAAGCAGACTGCTGTGGCAGGGGCAGGGGTGACCCTCACTGCTCAGAAGAAAAAGGACCATTCACAAGGCGGCCTCCAAGGGTAAACGGCTGATGCCCTGCCCTGTCATAGGCAAACTGGGTACACCCAGTTTGGGCAGAGAAAGTCAAAGCGTGCTGAACAGTTGATGAGCGTGTGGGAGAATATGTTTCCCCAAATGACTGTAGGCTGCACCACCACCTCACTGTAAGGTTGCAGGTGGGACCTTGCTGCCTGGTCCTCAGAGAAGAGTGGACTCTGGACAGGCCTCGTAGCACTCACCTTCCTAGGGATGGCCTGGCACATCCCCTTGAGTTACCTGGCACCTTTGAGGTGGTGGGTTGATTCCCACCATCAGGAGGAAGTGGTATGGTTACAGAATGTCGGACTCGTTCTTTGAGTGGCAGAGGGGATAAAGCCACCTGGCTGGTCCTGCCACTTTTCTTTGGGGGAAAAACAAAGGGGTGGAAGCCCAAGGGCCTGAGCCAGTGAGGCAGTGTTTGGGGCTGCATGGTACCTGCTGAGGCACTGCTGGCTGGGGAGGCAGATGCAGTTTGAGAAGATCCTCTGGTAAATATGGACTGCATTATGGTCTGAATGCTGTGATCCCTTCTACCCCAATTCATAAGTTGAAATTCAAACCCCCAAAGTGATGGTATCAGGAGGTAGCGCCTTTGGGAAGTGATTTGGTCATGAGGGGAGAGCCCTCATGACTGGGATTATAAAAGAACTCGGAGAGCTAGCTAGTCCCTTCCAACATGTGAGGACACAACCAGAAGGCATCATCTAGGAAATGACAGAAAGCAGGTCCTCACCAGACACCGAATCTGCCAGTGTATTGATCTTGGACTTCCCAGCCTCCACAGCTGTGGGAAATAAATGTCTGTTGTTTATAAGCTACCCAGTCTAAGGTATTTTATTATAGCAGCCTGAATGGACTAAGACAGATTTCATATTAGCTTCCTAGGTTTGCCATAATAATGTACCACAAATTAGGTGGCTTAAAATAACAGGAATTTATTATCTCACGCTTCTGGAAGCTAGGAGTCTAGACTCAAGGTGTCAGCAGGGCCATGCTTCCTCTGAAGGCTTCAGAGGAGGATCCTCCCAGCATCTGGTGGCCCCAGGCATTCCTTGGCTTGTGGCTGCATCACTCCAGTCTCCGCCTCCATCTTCACATGGCCTTCTTCCCTGTGTGTCTCCTCCTCTTGTAAGGACACCAGCCATTGGACTTAAGGATTACCCTAAAAATCCATTATGATTTTGTCTTAAGTTCCTTAACTAACTGCATCTGCAAAGATCCTATTTCTAAATAAGGTTACATTGTGAATTTTGGGATAGACATGAATTTTTGGGAGCACTCCACTCAACCCACTACAGACTGAGTGGCAGAGAGAGGTCAAGGATCGTGAAGTAGTGTTCTCCTGGTAGGGGTTATTGTAGTGGGTATAGCTAGTGATTTCCTCTAGCTGTTTCCTCAGATGACAGAGGATGCTGGGATGGAGGGGCTGGGCTCGCCAAAGGGACCTGGAGCCTAGGGTTCCCAGCAAGGACTGCTGATCCCATCACATCATCATCTTAGAAGGGCAGCAACCTCTGTGAGCAGCTGAAGGTCCCAAGAACACACTTTTTTTTTGAAAGAGCATTCTACTGAGAGAAACCTCACAAGGAAAACTCAAGGTACTCTCAGGTAAGGGCAAATAATGGCAACCTCATAAATGATGTTCACATATTCCAGCGGGCTCAAGATGGAAATACTGGTAGATTTGTGTGATTACCTTGTCTGAGCAAGGGCTTACTCTATAATTAGTATCGTATACTATTTAGTTTTGGGTTATCATCATTATTTTTGTGTGATGCTGCATCCTAGTAACAGTTGTTTGTGACACTGGGAGTGATTAGACAAGGTGAGTATGAGAGCCGTCCATCTGTATCCCCACAAATGGGTGGACTCTGGTGGGTCCTGGCCAAGCCTACTGTAGGCCCAGTGCCTCATAGAACATGGTGCAGGGAGCAGGGAACTACAGCTATAGTTTCCTTCTGTGGTAGTACTCAGACCCTTGTCTGCTGATGCAGCCCTCCGACCTCATAGTATGAAATGATGAATTCTGGGTGATGAATTCCAGGCTGCAAGACTCTCTAACCTGATGCATTGTTCATTCTGCAAAGGCTGCACTGACTTCTAATTTTGGATCTGCCTCTTTGAGTATCTAGGAAACCCCTGGCTTGTACATGTAACTTTATCTTAGGAATATCTTTTGCACTATTTGCTATCTCAGTAGGATATAGAAGTGAAAACAATCTTAAACTGAGTTCACACCTTTGATTCGATTCGATTTTAATGCCTCGGCCAGACTTTGTGGTCTAGCCAAACTCCTCAAACCATCCCCAGATCAATCTCTGTGGCAAGGGAGATGCAACACAAACCTTGAATGAGGCAGAGTAGGTGGAGTCAGTCTCACTCAACCATGCAGTGAATGGTGGAGGGGAGGTTTCCTCAAATTCTTTTGGAATGTTGCACCTTAAAGGAAGGGAGACACTGTCTGGGGAAGAAATGAAGATACCTGTTTGAGGCATTGATACTGTCTACATTGTATGTACCCTCCAGATGGCTGGAACAGATACTTGCAGATGTCAGCATTCTTATTTTTTTAATGAGATTTTCTTTTTCTTCATAATGGGAGGTATATGTTTTGTTTTATCTATTTTTTTTCTCCCCACAATTGGGAGAAATTCTGGATAGAGCTGCTTCCCAGGTATAGATATTATATGTGGGTTATTCAATGAGACAGCTATTCATTAAGCACCTTAAGAACAGAGCCATGCCCTATTGTAGGCACTTGGAATACAAAGGTGAGTAAGTTTGCTTTAGCTAGGGTAGCACCAGTTGCTATAACAAAGAAAGCTCAAAACAGAGAAGATGAATAATAATAAATCAGAGGTTTGTAATGGTTCTCAGGAGAGCCCTTCAGGTTCGTGAATGGCTCTGCTCCATGTGGTCACTCAGGGACTTTGGATGACAATGGCTCTGCAGTTGTTGCTTTTGAGGTCACCCTAGATATTGGCACTCCAGTCAGCAGGAAGGGGAGAAAGAATGTTGGAGGTGAGCTAGGTGAAAGATTTCAGGAACCCAACCTGGAGGTGGTACTCATCCCTTCTGCTCTCATTCCTTCCTTCCAGAAAGTTCCTGTCTGTCTTCTGAGGATATGCCTGGTTTAATGGAAAAGACCAGCATGTGAACAACAGGCAGAGGAGAAACTGGTTTTAAGCAATAGTTTTTCTGCCTCATATCCTGCACTTCACAATTGCCACTGGACCCAACCCTAAGCAGTTTTCAAAAAGAAAAAAACTCAAAGATGGAATGCCCCCTGTTACACAGAACAAAACTGTGTTTAAGTGTTATTTCCCTCATAGCTGTTTCTAGTAAGCTACTTCTTGTTATTAGTGATGTTGAATTTTATTTACCTTCTTGAAGTTCCTGGTCATTCTTAGCCTTTATTCTTTGGAAAAAGGCAAAAATAAATCCAAAAGAAGAATTATAATGTTCCAGGTTCATGTTCCCAAACCCTCCCTTCCCAATTAATGATCACAACAAACTTGTAAAGTCAACATTCTTATTTTTATCTATTAGCTATTATTATCTTCATTTTATGAATGAGGGCATTGAGGCTCAGAGAACTTAGAGACCTTCATTAAGATTGTGCATCAGCTATTCACAATAGTGAAGACATGGAATCAACCTAAATGCCCATTAGTGGTAGACTGGATAAAGAAAATGTGATACATATACACCATGGAATACTATGCAGCCATAAAAAAGAATGAGGTCATGTCTTTTGTGGGAACATGGATAGAGCTGGAGGCCATTATCCTTAGCAAAGTAATGCAGGAACAGAAAACCAAATACCACATGTTCTCACTTATAAGTGGGAGCTAAATGATGAGAGCATGTGGACACATAGAGAGGAACAACACACACTGGGGCCTTTCATAGGGTGGAGGGTAGGAGGAAGGAGAGGATCAGGACAAATAACTAATGGCTACTAGGCTTAATACCTGGGTGATAAAATAATCTGTACAACAAACCCCCATGACACAAGTTTACCTACATAACAAACGTGCACGTGTACACCTGAATTTAAAAAAAAGTTTTAAAAAAAGATTGTGTATTAGGCTGGGCAAGGTGGCTCATACCTTTAATCCCAGCACTTTGAGAGGCCAAGTGGGCAGATTGCTTGAGCCCAGGAGTTTGAGACCAGCCTGGGCAATATGGTAAGACCTTGTCTCTACAAAAAAAAAAAAAAAGATTACCCAAGCGTGGTTGTATGCTCCTGTGGTCCCACCTACATGGGAGGCTGAGATGGGAGGATGGCTTGAGCTGAGGAGGTTGAGATGCAGTGAGCTGTGATTATGCCACTGCACTCCACCCTGGGTGACAGATTGAGACCTGTCTTAAGAACAACAAAAATGATTATGCATCAATCATAGTGTAGCAAGGCAATGTAAAAAGCTCTAAATCACACATGCAGCACATCTATGGCATAGTGTATTTGTAGAAAAAGATGAGGTTCAGGAATAATGGAAAGGCATGAGTTTGGACTGGAGAGTGACTAGATGCAGACGTTTCCATTGGATGGAGCACCTCTCATGTAGCTGGGACCATGGGTGCACACCACCATGCTTGACTATTTTTTAAAATTTATTTTGTAGAGATGGGGTCTCGCTATGTTGTACAAGCTGGCCTCAAACTCCTGGGCTCAAGTGATCCTTCCATCTCAGCCTTCCAAAGTGCTGGGATTACAGGCATGAGCCACTGTGCCCGGCCTGATGCACATTCTGTTTTTTTTTGAGACGGAGTCTTGCTGTGTTGCCAGGCTGGAGTGTAGTGGTGCGATTTCGGCTCACTGCAACCTCTTACTCCCAGGTTGAAGCGATTCTTCTGCCTCAGCCTCCTGAGTAGCTGGGATTACAGGCATGCACCACCACACCCAGCTAATTTTTATATATTTAGCAGAGACAGGGTTTTACCATGTTGGCCAGGATGGTCTCTATCTCCTGACCTCATGACCTGCCCACCTTAGCCTTCCAAAGTGCTGGGATTACAGGTGTGAGCCACCATGCCAAGCCGATACAAAATCTTATTTAGGGCCACAGTAGTTGCTGTGACAAGTAAACCTCTGAATTTCAGCACCTAATACATAGACATTTACTGTCATGTGATAACCCCATTGGGGTGCTCCTAATTGCTTGGTGGCTTTTGTTCTCAGGCTCCTTTTCCATTGCATACCTTGCAACATCCAGTGGCACTTTTTTGACTCCCAAATATTGTCCTTCTATTTTCCTTTAGCCTTTTTTTTTTTTTTTTTTTTTTTTTTACCCCAGTAAAACTGCATTTCCTGACACGATCTGCTTTTTGCGTTCCTCCCTGCTCACTGCTCATGTTGACAGTTGCTACTGTAGGTGTGGTGACAGATGTCTGGCTTAAGCAGGATCCCATGAAGCATGGATGCTTCTTGGCAGCTTCGAGTTACTGCTCCAGCTATTAACAGCTCCTTAAATGGATTTACCAAGACTCAGCTCTCAAGTCACCCCTGGCCTTTGCGGGCTTGTCTGCTGGAGCTAGTGATGTTTCTTATGCTTGCTCCACATTTAGCTGCTGATCATGAAGATCCTAGAGTGGTTAGGAAAAGAAAAGCATTCTCCCTCATTCTAGGGTCAAGACTTTGAAAGGAAATGTCTACAGTTTATCATCATCGATTCTTTCTTAGTGAGCCCCTTTGGGGCCCAAGATGGTAGATCTCAAATTTGAAAGCCACGAAGGAGCAGTGAACAGTACATGAGAGGTTAAAGGTAACTCTGTCATGCAGTGAGTGATTCCCAGTGAACTAGCGACTTCCCAGAACGGAATCATTGTTGTTATTTTTCCTGGGTATTCATGAAGTTTGTTGAATGAGGAGGCTGCTGCGGAGCTGTTCATAGCACTGGGGGGATGCTGGGACAAACACTGGCCCTAGCACCTCTAACTCACTGTCCCCACTGGCTGTGGAAAGGCAGAAGTCAGGGCGCCAGGGCCACACTTTTCTTAAAATTGACAATTGGAATATGGGGCTGAGTGCAGGCATTTTGACTCCACCTGGCTTAGTCTTTGAGTGTGCCCTAAGACTAATGAGAGGTGGGCTGCCTCCTACCTAGGGAAAGCGTGGGGAGCCAATGTGCCTTGCTGGGGCTTTGGTGTGGATTAGGCCTAATGGGAAGACTTATCTCCCTGGGGTTTCCGAAAGTTGAACCACTGGGTTGCTGATGAGATGTGAGCAAAAGACATTTGATTACATGGATGTGGGTGGGAAGCAATGCTTAGCCTCTTAGCTTTGTTTCTAGTTGTTCTGTGGAAAGGCATTTTAAATCATGGTAATTACTGAATTTCCTTGATTCTAAACTAGTACACTGATTGTAAAATGCGTTATCAATTTAATAAGAATATTTCTTTTTGGGGGGGAAACAAAGAAATACTACCACTTAATATATGCAACTTGACTGCAAAACATACTACAAATGTTAGAAATGATAAAATGTGGTGAAATGGTAAAATGTTTTTTAGCTCAAGGAAATATGTTAGAAAAGATTTTCTGCTCTAGACTAGAGCAAGGCCACCTCCTTGGTTAGCTGGCGAGGATTTTTTTCTTTTTTTTGCAGGTTAGTTATCCCTTTTCTGGCAGTGGTTTTAGCTCTGCAATTACAGGAGCGGGCAGAAGCCAGCAGCTACAGCAGCAAGGCTCCTGCGGGCGATTTGTGGCTGTAATTTCTCACTGTTGTCTCTTCTGCCGCCCACCTCGCTAGCACTGAAACCCATTGGTGAGCTACAGGACCCCTAGGGAGTGAATTTGCAGGAAGATAAATTCCCCTGTTCCTGACTACGTCTGAAGTGCTATTGTGGAAACTGAATAGAATACAGATCACTCCCAAATTGAATTCTGCATACCTGCACTGCTAAGTAGAAAATTGCATATCAAATAATGGTTCCTAGACTCGACTTGGCTCTGTCTAGACAAAAAACTTGCTTACAGTTTTTAATGTTCTTTGTCGCACAGGCACATAAAACCCCTTTGCCCTCATTATCTCAGGATCTCAGACATTTTATTTTTGGAGACATTTTCACTGTCAACAGCTATCTCCTATCTTTATCCTACCCTCACTGCTCTTGAAGATGATGTTACAGCAGTCAGATGCTCTGTTATGGCAGCCAGCACCCCAAGTTGGAACTGTGTGGACATGGGCACTGGGTCTTATTGTTGTAATAAGTACCAGCACACAGTATGTGCTCAGTAAATGTAGGTTAAATACATGAGTACAGGGAGAACTGGCCGGCATAAGAACCTCTAAAGCCCCCTTCTTAGGCAGTCTTATTCCTGCGAGGGAGCCCTCTGCCCCTCTCCTTATGTACAAGACATGTAGTTAATATGTTAATGAGTGTCTGATTGGTGTTTTAAGTGTTATTTTCTTTGTGACATTGTTACTGGAAAGGGGTCCTAATCTAGACCCCAAGAGAGGGTTCTTGGATCTCGCTCAAGAAAGAATTCGTGGGGAGTCCATAGAGTAAAATGAAAGCAAGTTTTTTAAGAAAGTAGAGGAATAAAAGAATGGCTACTCTATACTCCATAGGCGATGCCCTCAGGGCTGCTGGTTGCCCATTTTTATGGTTATTTCTTGATAATATGCTAAAGAAGGGGAGGATTATTCATGAGTTTACAGGGATAGGGGTGGGTAGTTCCTGGAACTGAGGTTTCCTCCCCTTTTATGACCAATATGGAGTAACTTCCTGATGTTGCCATGGCATCTGTAAACTGTCACGGCACTGGTGGGAGTGTCTTTTAGCATGCTAATGCATTGTAATTAGCATGTAATGAGCAGTGAGGACGACCAGAGGTCACTTTTGTTACCATCTTGGTTTTGGTGGGATTTGGCCGACTTCTTTACCGAAGCCTGTTTTATCAGCAAGGTCTTCATGACCTGTATCTTGTGCTGACTTCCTGTCTCATCCTGTGACTATGAATGCTTTAACCTCCTGGGAATGCAGTCCAGTAGATCTCAGCCTTATCTTACCCAGCCACTATTCAAGGTGGAGTCGCTTTGGTTTGAACACCTTTGACAACATCATTCCTCCTTAGGCCTTTGTCTCTGTTAACACTAAATAAGTGCTGTGGGCCAGAGGAACCTAGAGAAGCTGGGTGTGCCATTGTAGCAGTGGTGGCTCCATTGAGCTTCCAGGCAGCTGCGTAATTCAACAAAGCAAGAAGGGAGCTGCCGATCACCAGGTGAAAATATATGGATGTTAGTGTTAAGTCTGGGATCAGTGCCAAGATTTTGGCAGAATGGGTGGCTCCAGGCATGGGATTACTTGGGATCAGAAAGACCAGAGATGATTCTCTCAGAGGTCTAACAGGACATCAGTTTTCACCATTAGTGCTTTGCTGCTTTGAGCCTGAAACTTTTAATTTTCAAGAGTCTTAAGTAAAATAAAACTCCAGAAAGCTAACTTTAAAATTTCCAATTCTTTAGGACAGAGAACATGTGTAGGAGGAGATAAATGAATGTCAAAAAATTAAGAACCCAAATCCAACTTTTGTTCTGAAATGGATTTTTAATTTTTATTTTACTTTAAGTTCTGGCATACATGTGCTGAATGTGCAGGTTTGTTACATAGGTAAACATGTGCCATGGTGGTTTGCTGTACCTGTCAACCCATAATCTAGGTGTTAAGCCCCACATGCATTAGGTATTTGTCCTAATGCCCCCCCCTTCCCCCAACCCCCCGACAGGCCCTGGTGTGTGATGTGCCCCTCCCGGTATCCATGTGTTCTGTTCTGAGATGGATTTGCCAAGACAAATCTTTGCTTGTGTTCTGAGACCTGGTGAAATCTCCCCTGGGCAGTGGCCTGGGGTAGGCCCTGAGCTGTTTGATTGGCAGGTGACAGAGCCCTGAATAAAAGGCTTCATTCTTTGATTTTCTTTTTGGATCTCATAGTTTAGTGAGGCAATTCTCACTGCTTTCTCTAGGGGTGATTCTCCCTGGGGTTGCTACATTATGGAATTTGGAGGGGTCAGTTTTGATTGTGACAAAGACTTGGGGGCTCTGCTTGCATTTAGTAGGCATGGCCTGGGAACACTCTATATTGTGCATTCATGTGGCAGTATTGCCCATTGAATAATTTTTTAAGTGTACCATGGGACTTTCATGTGGGTAAAAAACCTGTATTCCAATAGTTGTGATGTACCCTAAATTTTCCAGGAAAGAAACCATTGCGTAAATCCTTTTGCTTGGAACTTCACTGGAGTTGGAAAGTCACCTGTGGTGGTTAACTTACCAGTGGAGCCCAGCCCTGTCCATCTGCCTCTGTGATTGTCATGTTCTCGAAGATTCTAAGGACAGCAGCAAGCATCTGACTCCTGCATTACAACCTCCAGTGCTGGTTTTTCTGAGCATTTCTGTGCTAAATGTGTATAATGTACATTTCTATGCACATTATACTATAAATTTCTTTTTACATTTTTATTTTAGTTGGGGTATTGTGTTATTTCTAAAATCATATTTGTGTTAGGATTTATCATTTATATTGCTATTGTTTGAAAGTATTCCTCAAAGTTTATGTGCTGTCAACCCCCAGTGCAACAGTTTTGGGAGGCAGGGTGTCGTAAGAGTTGATTAAGTCACAAGGTCTTTGCTTTCATGACTGGATTAATGTTGTTATTCCAGGAGTGGGTTAGTTACCGTAAGAGTGACTTTGTTACAAAACCTTTGGCCCCCTCTTGATCTTTTGCTCTCAGTATTTCTTTCCCTTTTACCTCTGCCCTGGGATAATGCTGCACAAAAGTCCTCATCAGATGCCAGTGCCATGCTCTTGGACTCCTGGCCTGCAGAACCACGAGCCAAATAAATTTCTGTTCGTTGTAAATTACCCAGTCTGTATCTTTCTGTTATAGCCACAAAAAATGAGCCAAGAAAGAAAATTGGCACTGAGAAGCGGATCTGTAGCTATAATAAATACCTGAAAATGTGGAAGCCCCTTTGGAACTGGGTAATGAGTAGAGGCTGGGAAAACATGCAGGAGCAGGCAAGCAAAAGCCTATATTGCTGTGAACAGAGCATTAAGCATGATCCTGGAGAGAACTGTAGAGAAAGTCTGAAGCTTCTTAGAGATTACTTAAGTGGTCCTAATCAAAATACTGGTAGAAATAGGAACATTTCTGATATGGTAAAGGCCATTCTGATGAGATCTCAGATGGAAATGAGAAACAAAGTAATGGAAACTGGAGTAAAGGCCATCTTTGTTATAAATTCACAAAGAACTGTTATAAATTCATGGCTGAATCATGTCCACGACTGGGGGCTTTATGGGAGGTGGAATTTAAGAGCAATGAACTTGGACATCTGTTGAAAGAAATTTCTAAGCAAAATACTGGAGGAGCTACATAGCTACTTTTAACCACATATAATAAGATGTGAATGAAGAGAAATGATGTAAAGATGGCATTTATAGTTAAAAGGGAAGCAGAACAAAAGATATGGGAAATGAGCAGCCTTGCTCATGTAAAGAGTGAAAAGGCATGTTTAGGAGAGTAAACTAAGAGTGTGGCCAAGAGACTGTTTGCTAAAGAGATTAGTATGGATAGAAGGGAGCCAGGTGCCATTCATCAAGACAATGGGGAAATGACATCAAAGGCATTTGATGGGCTCAGCAGGTTGCCCCTCCCATCACAGGCCCAGAACAGGGCCTTCCAGAGAAGGTTTCCCAGAGACGTGCCCATGGGACTTCAACATTCATTGCTTAGAGATGCCTGGGACTCTGCTCCCTGCGTTCAGGCACAGCACTCCTCAGCTGTCCCAGCCACGGCTCAGATGGGCCCAGGTATGGCTTGTGCCACCACTCCAGAGGGCTCAAGCAGTAAGCCTTGGTGGCATCTACGTGGTGTTGACTCTGCATGTATACAGAATGCAAAAACTGTGGGATCTGTACATTTCAAAGGATGTATTTGACAGCTTGAGGGTCCAGGCTGAAACTTTTCACAGGGATGGAGACAACACAGACAGCCCCTACTAGGGCAATGCTGAGCTGAAATATGGGGTCCAAGCTGCCACGTTGCCTAGTTGACCTATGGGAGTAAGGCCATCTCAGAGATCACAGAACTGTGGGGCCACCGACATGCAACTCCAGCTTGGGAAAGTTGGAGGCATGAGACTCCATCCCATGAAAGTGGCTGGGTGGGCTGAGCCCAGCAAAATCATTGGGGTAGGGCTGCCTGTGGCCTTGCAGGTCCAGCCCCTGTCCCAGTGTGCCCAGAATGTGGGACATGGAGTCAGGGAGGATTATTCTGTAGCTTTAAGACTTGATGTTTTCCCTGTTGAATCTTGGATTTACCTGGGACCAGTCACGTCTTCTTGCCTATTTCTCCCTTTTGGAATGGGATTGTCTGTCCTATGCCTGTCTCACCACTGTATTTTGGAAGCACGTAATTTATTAATTTTACAGGCTTACAGATTGCAGAGGAATTTTCCTGGGGATGAATTGTGCCTTGAGTCTTACCCATATCTGATTCAGATAAGACTGAGCTTTGAACTTTTGAGTTAGTGCTGGAATAAGTTAAGACTTTTGGAGCTATTGGGATGAAATACATGTATTTTGCATTACGAAAAGGACATGAATTTTGGAAGCCAGGGGCAGAATGCTGTGGTTTTAATGTGTCCCCCAAAGCTGATGTGTTGGAAATCCCCAATGCACATGTGTTTAGAGGTTGGAACGTAATAGGAGGTGATTAGGTCACGAGGGCTCTGCCCTTATGAATGGATTCATGTTGTTATCCTGGGAGTGGGTGGCTATTGAGAGAGTGGCTTCATTAAAAAAGCAAGTTTGACCCCCTGTCCCTCTCCTGCTGTCACATGCTGTCTTGCACTTCCACCTTCTGCCATGGGGTGATGCCCTCACCAGATGTTGGCACCTTGATGTTGGACTTCCCAGCCACCAGAACTGTGAGAAATAAATTTCTTTTCTTTACTAATTACCTATGGTATTTTGTTATAGCAACACAAAACAGGTTAATATCTGTATCTATCTGTAGCTATCTATATTTAAAACTTCTTAACCATTTTTTAGCATACAGTTCAGTAGTATCAATCATATTCACATTATTGTGAAAGAGACCTCCAGGACTTTTCATCTTGCATATCTGAAACCTTATATTCATTAAACAACTCCCTGTTACCCCTCCCATCCAACCTTTGGCAACCACCACTCTACTTTCTGTTTCTATGAATTTGACTACTTGAGATACTGCCTATAAGAGGAATGATATAGAATTAGTTTTTCTCTTGTGTGACTGAGTTATTTCACTTAGCACACTATCCTTAAGGTTTATTCATATTGTAGCGTGTAACGGAATTTTTTAAAGACTAAATAATATTGCATTCTGTGTATATACCACATTCTATTTATCCCTTCATTCATCAATGGACATTTGGGTTGCTTCTACCTCTTGGCTATTGTGAATAGTGCTGCTATTGACGTGAGTGTGCAAATATCTCTTCAAGACCCTGCTCTGAATTCTTTTGGATATACACCCAGAAGTGGGATGCTGTGTCACATGGTAATTCTGTTTTTAATTTTTTAAGGACTACCTTCCTGTTTTCCAGGGAGGTTTGTACCATTTTACATTCCCACCAACAGTGTACAAGGGTTCCAATTTTTCAACATCCTCACCAACACTTGTTATTTCCTGTATTTTTAATACAGGAAATAACATCCTAATCAGTGTTGTCTTAGGTTATATTTTATATGAATTACATTTCAAGACAGTAAAGGGGTAGGTACAAAATCATGTTATAAAAAGAGGGCATTGAGTTTAAAGGGTTGAGAATGACTGTTCCAGTGTCTTTCTTCGTAATCTTAACAACAGTCAGGTCAACCTTTAAAAACTTGTTGGAAGGCCAGGCATGGTGGCTCACGCCTGTAATCTCAGCACTTTGGGAGGCCGAGGTGGGCGGATCACCTGAGGTCAGGAGTTCAAGACCAGCCTGGCCAACATGGGGAAAGCCTGTCTCTACTAAAAATATAAAAACTAGCTGGGCGTGGTGGTCGATGCCTGTAATCCCAGCTACTTGAGAGGCTGAGGCAGGAGAATTGCTTGAACTCAGGAGATGGAGGTTGCAGTGAGCCGACACAGTGCCACTGCACTCCAGCCTCGGCGACAGAGTGAGACTCAGTCTCAAAAACAGAAAAACAAAAAAACAAAACAGACAGAAAAACAAAACAAAACAAAAACTTGTTAGAAAACAACCTTCCCCTTCTTCCTCTCTATCAATGCATTTATGTCTGTAGCTAACACTTGGAGCCGGCCTTGCCCAGCATGGCCTCCATGGGTATCCTTTGTTCTGTGTGGAATTAGGTATTTTTCCTTCTGCACTAGTAATTAATGATCTCTTTCTATTAAGTAGGAGAACAGAATACTGTTTTGGCATTAAGCATATGAACTTTATATACAGTGAGCATTCATGAGTAATATTCCATTACTGAGCAAGAGTGGGTTTCCTGATGGACACATGTTTCACAGACATGACATAATAAACCTGGACCCCTGGAAACCATGGCTGGGGTTCCAGGGCCTTGACGTTTTGTGGACTTACTGGCCATATACATGATGACAACCCAGCACCAACACGGTGCTTTCTGAAAGTGTCTAAAGTTAGTGTTTTCACTTGATGTGTTAAAAGGTTGAGCATTCAGTTTGGAACATTGTGGGCGAGAGGTGGAGGAACAGATTTTCTGTTCAGTAGACAGAGGCAGAAGGAATTCTGGTTGGCCTATTTACCCCAGGACCTCAATCTCGGGGTGCATTCAGGGAAAGCTCTCCTGCATCAACCCTGGGCTCAGCTAGAATTTTTCCCTTCCACACCTTTGGATGTCTTCTGTGTGCTCCAAAGTGGAACCCCATTACAAGAAACTGACCTAGGATGCATTTTATAGCTGATGTTTCCTTAATAACCTTCAGTATAGTTTCCCCAAAGCCATTTTTCTTTAATGTGTCAAGGATCAAACACATATATAAAAGAAAACTATTACAGTATTTCACTGAAGATTGTGCAAATAATGACAAGTTTTTAAAAAAAGTATTACTTATGACTATTCAATTAAACAGCCACCAAACAATAGTGAACCCACCACTATTTCCAAACATGATATCTTGGTGTTTGTAGCTCACCATATGTTTGAAGTATGACATAATCCTTATGGAACACATTCAATTTGTTGCTTCCCAACTTCAATAGAAGCAGTTAAGCCTGTCTCCTTGTAGACAAATTGTTAATGAAAAGGTAGCTGAACAATCATTTTCTTGTAATATGCAATTCCGTCTCCTTAAATACAGGAGCCTGACAGAGCCATTCAGCAGTTAGTACTTTCTCTATACAACTGAACTCTCTCTGACCCTATGAAACCAACAACTGGAGCGAAAAGAGAGAAAGGGGAAAACGTCCACTAAAAATAAATACTCACCTGTAATATGTATAATCCTGAAAATTGAATGGAAGGTATATCTTACTTTATTGTTTTCAGATAATGTATGAATAATTGCCTTCTGCTGCCACATGCATTTTTATTCATTTTAAAGTATTTCATGATGTTGGTGCAATGTTTGGAAAATGGCGGGACTGTCTGAAGGATTCAGAATTTAGAGTCCTAAGCTTTCCCCTCTTTTAGCCATGAGTCAATGCTGCTGATGGCAGCCCAGGCAAACGGTGGCACCCTTCTTCCTGCAGAGACACAAAGAAGAAAACAAAAAGATTGGCCACCCGACCAAAGCAAGCTCATGATTTTAATTTCATTTAATAATTTTATATTTTACAATTTTCCCAAGAGTTTTAAAAATAGACTTGAGCAAAGAGAGCCTGATTTCCCACTTTAAAATTCAGCAAAATAAACAATGTCTTTAGGACATAGTGTAGAATAATAATAGATGGTATTTATTGAGTGCTTGTGCCCGTGGTACCCAGGTTATCTGGGTACTTCACCAATGAAGAATGGATGGGCCATGATGATCACTCCTATTTGATAGATGAAGAACATGAGTCAGAGAGGGTAATAAATTTGCCCAAGGTCACCCAGTAGTTTTGTGGTAGAGCCGGCATTTATGCTGAAGTAGATAAACTCAACTAGGGTTTTAAAGTTAGGCAAGAGTCTTGATCTCATTTACTACTTGTTCAAAAATGTTTGTTTTTTTTTTGAGATGGTGTCTCGCTCTGTCGCTAAGCTGGAGTGTGGTGGCGCAATCTCGGTTCACTGCAATCTCCGCCTCCTGGGTTCAAGCCATTCTCCTGCCTCAGCCTCCCAAGTAGCTGGGATTACAGGCGTGCGTCACCACACCCAGCTAATTTTTTTGTGTTTTTAGTAGAAATGAGGTTTCACCATGTTGGCCAGGACGGTCTCGATCTCCTGACCTCATGATCCGCCCGCCTCGGCCTCCCAAAGTGCTGGGATTACAGGCGCGAGTCACTGCGCCCGGCCAAAAACGTTTGTTCTTTAAAATAATGAAGTATTTTATTTTAAGGTGTGTTTTCTTTATTCTGATCCACGTTTTTTCACAGTACAAATATAAACTCTTCGTGTATGGATAAACAAACACTGTGAAGTGGAGACCACGTGTGAGTGCCTTGGGAAGCAGTTATGTGTGGTGGAATCTTCGAGCATGCCGACTCCAGGCTTGCCCCTCTCCTCGACTGCTGTATGGCAAGTGTCTTCATTCCCCAATCCTCTGTGTTTTCATCTATCAAATGGGTGTGATGATGGTACGGACTTCCCAGCGTTGGGGACTGGATGCACAAATAGGTATTCATACCCTAGCATAGCACCTGCACAAAGAAGGTACGTCGTTGATGTGAACCGTCAACACGAGTTCACAGAAATGAGAACTCAAAGCTTACAGAGTGGGAGAAGCACCAGCCACCTGTGGTTGGTGAATGGGGCATGTGTACTGATGTGGGAGGTGGTGAGTCTGGGAAGGTGGGGTGTGGCCCGCTCTCAGCCTCGTGGAAGCATCTGAGCTTTATTCTGCTGGCTTGACAGAGCACTGAAGACTCTTGAAGATGAATGTGCTAGTACAGGATTTAGGGAGTGATTCAGTGGAAGGAAAACAGAGATCTAGTCAGGGGTGGAACAAAGAGAAAGGAGATAGCAAGACAAATATGCCCAGGGCAGAGGGAGGTTGTGGGTGACCTGGGTGTTTTGGGTGCATTAGATCCCAGCCTGCCAGGTGCAGTAGCTCATGCCTGTAATCACAGCACTTTGGGAGGCTGAGTCAGGAGGATGACTTGAAGCCAGTTCAAGACCAGCCTGGGCAACATGGCAAAACCCTATCTCTGAAAAAAAAGGAAAAAAAAAGAAAGAAAGAAAAGAAAATTAGCCATGCGTGGTAGTGCATGTCCACAGTCCCAGCTACTCAGGAGGCTGAGGCAGGAGGATCACTTAAGCTCAGGAGGTCAAGGTTGCAGTGAGCTATGTTCACACTTTTGCATTACAGACTGAGACCCTGACTAAAAAACAAACAAACAAACAAACAAACAAACAAAAAACCCACTGAAACCTCTATTTCTACCAACCTGTTTCTGCCACATGTAGAGGCCAGGTTGCTCGTGGGAGCTGGCTCCTTGTTCCCCAGGTAACCTTTTCATCATTTTCCTCCCCAGTTTCCCCACAGAGAAAGAATGCAGTGGCCACACTAAACAGGGTGTTTAGGCCATTTGACGATTGTGTTTCTGCTGTGAATTGGCAAGTCCAGGTCTAGGTTTAGACATCATTGCTTTGTTAGCATGAGTCACACCCTACAGATCAAGCTTCTGGGGTGCCCAGATCTACAGATCAAGCTTCTGGGGTGCCCAGTCAGAGGCCAGCATCAGACCATGGAGAATTCACTAAGGTAAATGCCACCTATGATAGCTTTCCTGGTGTCTGTGCTGGCCTTCCCTGGTGATTCCAAGATAGCCCATTCAGTATAAACCATATCTACATAAAATTAATTGGAACATGTTTTTTTTTTTTTTTTTGGAAAAGTATTATTTTATAATCATCTAAGTACTTTATTACTAAATATTATTTAAAATTAAAACTGAAATCATATAGATTCATAAAGAGATTTCATAGGTATCTTTATTGTATATGAAGAAAGAATTAAATGCTTGATGTCAATATTTTGTGGAAAAATGCAACTTTTCTTCCTGATTATACATCCAGCACACCTTTTCTTTAAACTACTCTGGGAACTGGAGTAGTTGTCCCTGTTCCTCTGACTTTTCTCCTGAATTCCAGACTCATATTTCCATTTGCCCTTTAGGTGCCCATCATCTTAAACATTGTATTTTAATTATTTTTATGTATTTATTTTTTTGAGACGGAGTCTTACTCTGTTTTCCAGGCTGGAGTTCAGGTTGCAATCACAGCCTGCTCCAGCCTCATCCTCCTGGGTTCAAGTGAGCCTCCCATCTCAGCCTCTAGAGCAGCTGGGACTACAAGTGCATACCACCACCCCTCGCCATTAAAAAAAAAATGTTTAGTAGAGACGAAGTTTTACCACGTTGTCCAGGCTGGCCTCAAACTCCAGGGCTCAAGCGATCCTCCCACCTTGGCCTCCCAAAGTGTTGGGATTAAGGTGTGAGCCACCATGCCCAGCCTCGGTGCCTATCTGGTTGGTGTATCTTCAGTTGAGCTCGTCTCATCCCACCCCATCTGATAAGGCAGATCTCAGGTCCTCCGCCTCCACTCTGACAGGTGCCAGCACTTTCTCTCTTCACCTGTGACCTCACTCTTCACCCTTTTCTGGGAAGGCCCAGTTGCGCTGAGGCCCATAACCTGTGACGCTTTCTTCTGGGCCAGCCCTTTGCCAACAGCATGTGATCGGTTTTTGGCTTAGTCTGTCGGCGCTCCGTGCTGACTTGAACTCAGGCTTCCCCTTCCGGAGTCTCAGCTCTGGCTTCCTTGGACACGACCACTACCCGGGTGTTGAGCCCTCCTCTCCTCTTTCCCTGGGACCCTCACAAATTCTACATCCACAGTCTCTTCTGCCTTGGTGTGGCCTCTGGGCTTCTCCCTACGGATACACAAACGTGACGTCCAAAGTCAAAATAATTCTGATCTCCTAAACAGTTTTTCCTTTTATATTCCTGAGTTTTTAAAAACGGGCATCAGCTTCTGCCTATTTCCTTGGCGTGGAAACTTTGTGCCATTATTTCACCCTCTTCTTGCTCTTTATATCCATCTGGACACCAAGCCCGGGGTAAAGCCCTGCTTACAGATCCCTTGAAGCCGACTGCTTACCTCTTCTCCTGCAGTTGCTTCATTCAGAATCGGGGTTTTGTGCCTAAGTGCTGGGAGAGACTTTCGGCTGCTCTCCCGGCCTCCACTCCCCACGTTTCTACCCGGTCACAGTCGTCCTCCACGCTGCTGTCATCTCTTCTGCTTACTCAAAGCAACAACAAGAACAGCAACAACAACCAACCAGACCAGGAAAACCTCTTGGTGGCCCCCAGCTGCCTGTAGTATGAACTCTTGAGCTTAGTAGTAAAGGACACTCAGCATCCGGCCTTAACTTTCCAGCCCCGCCCCTGTTTTACCATCTGGCCACACCACCTGCTTATCCCGCCCCTATTCCCCAAGGACATTGAGCATTGGTACATTTGCTTTGTTTTTAAACGTACCTGTGTTCCTTTACATCTGCTGGAAATGCCATTTCTTGCCCCCCATCCCACTGTTTGCTTATTGAACTCCTGTTCACGAAGGCTCAGTTCAGGTGGGCGGCAGTGGGTGTTTCCCGTTCTGTGTTTTCATGGTGACTGGTACGCATCAATATTCACATTGTACTTACTTGTTTTCGAGTCGGCCTGAGCACATTCTGAGCTGCTGGAGGGTAGGACCTGTGCACGACTCTACCTGTGCCTGGCCCAGAACGGTCGTTTGTGAACGTGTGAGCAAGGAGGAGGGGAAGGAAGGAAGGAACAGTGTCAAAGCTTGAGAAATGGAATGGGTGCCAGTATACCATGGGTGGGAACATTAAGAAACTTAAAGAATAACCACAATCAATGAGCTACAGTAGCTCAGAACTTTGTGATCGACTTTTATGAGCCATAGAACTTGGCCCTGTTGCCAACAGTTTTTAGATAAACCACAGCCCTAATGCTTAAGCGTATTGCTGTAATTCGACTCTTCATAAAGTGATCTTTAAATTGTGTTTTGAGGCTGGGAAGTGCACATCAGCGACATGCTTAACTGTATAGCTGCAGCCAAACTGGAATCTAGACCCATCTGTATGCAAATATGATGCTTCAAGTTCATTACTGTTATTAGGAATGGAAATACAGCCAGAGCAGAAATAACAGTATATTTCCCTCTGCCTATGCTGTGTTTTCGTCAATGAGGCTTCTGAAGGACTATGCATTTACTAACCCATTAGAATGAGCGATTTTATATCCTAATGTAAAATTAAAGGAATTTAAGGATCTGCCTAGGAGATACACTTGTTTAAACCTATATTAATGTTTCTATTGGTTGTGTCGACTCTACTAGTGGCACATTATTGGAAAGGGAAATGCCGCAGCTGTGTGCGTATTTTCTGAATCTCAATGCTATGTTTTTCTGAAAAGGTATAGAGCTGAGTTTCTTCTCTTCTATCCAAAATATGAGACGCCGGGTTAATTATAACTATTCTTAAATGTGAAACATGATCAATTCTTATTTGTTTTATTAACTCATTTCCCTCCCCCCATCTTTCCTCCTGATGTATATACTTGAATTCTTCCAACTTTCCTGTTTGAGCCCATTCATTTCTTTTCCTAATCTCCTTCAAGCAGTATTCATTGCGGTAGTCACCTGGGCTTTCCCTAGGTTGTGTGGGATCCCAGGAAAATATTCTTTTGTGAGGTCCCTGTCTATATTAATTATTTGATTAATAAATGTGTGACAAAATGTATGGGCCCGTGTGAGGCATAGTGATTTATCAATGAGGATTTAGAATAATAAGTAGCAAAGAGACACTTATGTATTTACATGTTTTCCAATCGAGGCACGTGAAAGTTCTTTCTCCTCCCCAGGTACCATCTCTTTCTGTTCAGATCTAGAAACCACAGCTTCCTAGTCCTTATTGCCAAAGACTACATTCCAAAACAATTCCACATCTCACCTGGTTATTATGTTAACATTGTCACTCGTAACACCATGGCTCTTTGCAAGCTGTTTGCATTGAAACGGCAGAGCTTGTCTTGCCTCTGAATGTCCCCAGTCCATTTCCTTATGGCTGGTGACACCATTACTCGTGACACCGCCCCATCCCTCGTGCTGGCCGGGGACCCTGACCCTGGCTTCCAGACACTCTTCGAGATGATGACTGCGCTTTGTCGATGATGACCACAAATGCAAGTCTTCCTCAGAGAAAGTAAATATGAGTGAGAATTCATTTCTGACCATGTTGAATGTACAGATTTTATAGCATAAAGGTAGAGCAGCCCATCTCCCAGCCACGTTTTCTTTTAGACACTGATTGCTGCATTCCTAGGAGGTGATCTTGCTCAGTGTTAATCACGAGGGGCCCAGGGGTGTAGTGGGAGTGGACTGTGGGTGCGAGAGGTATCCTCCCCTCATCCTGTGGAGCTTCAGACTGACCCTAGAAAATACAACTCAAGGATTCCCACTGTATTTCCTGTTACTTCTATAAAAATGTTCATCTGGGGGCTTTTGGAGGGTGGAGGGCGAGAGGAGAGAGAGGATCAGGAAAAATAAGGCTTAATCCCTGGGTGATGAAATAATCTGTACAACAAACCCCTATGACACAAGTTTACCTACGTAACAAATCCACACTAATACCCCTTGAACTTATAATAAAAGTTGAAAAAAAAAAAAAGTCCATCTGAAGGTTGGCAGACTGCCTCCCTGAGTTATCCCAGAGATAATTCACTAGGTATTCTCAGAGATCTGGGAAATTTGAGAAATCCTGGATTGTCCAAGAACCTGATAGTTTGTAAAAATGGCATTCCATCTGTTCCAGCCACTGTACATGTGTATATGGGACTAAATATAAGTGTTTAGTTGTTATAATTTTCTGTACCCATTTATGAAGTGTCTTGATGTTATTTTTCTTTTATAAAAATGTAACAAAAAATTAAAAACTTAGCTGGGCATGGTGGCTTACACCTGCAATCTCAGAACTTTGGGATCCTCAGGAGGATCACTTGAGCCCAGGAGTTCAAGCACGGCGACACAGGGAGACCCCATCGCTTAAAAAAAAAAAGTTAGCCAGGTGTGGTGTTGCTGTTGGGTCCTGTGGTCCCAGCTAGTCAAGAGGCCGAGGTGATGGGATCACTTGAGCCCAGTAAGTTGAGGCTGCAGTGAACTGTGATCATGCTACTGCCCTTCAGCCTAGGCAACAAAGCAAGATCCTGTCTCATAAAAACAAAACTCCCCAAAATAAAAAACTGACTGAAAGGCCTGATGAAGTCTGAGCCACGGTTGATAGTAGGAGAGGCTGTACCTGTGTGGGGTAGGGGCATATAGGAACTCTCTTTAGTATCTGCTCAATTTTGTTGTAAACTAAAGCTGATATAAAAAATAAAGCTTATTTAAAAGGGGAAAAAATGTAAAAAAATTGTTCTAGGTATGATGAGTGGTATCACCACATCGATTGGAAATGGGAGAAGAGATCAATCCCAAAGCCCCATGGCTGCTGGTCTGGAAAGTCTTGGAAGCAGGGTGCAGCACCGAGCCTGCAAAGGAGTTGGGGCAACCTCCTTGCTTGCCAGGGTCAAGGATGCTTTCCACCACCCGAGCTCCCCAGGCACTGTGGCCCAGAGGTGGCCCTGTAGTTAGAACAGATGGGTGAGTGCCATGCACAGACCTGCACACTCGACTCTTGTCCCAGAGTCAAAAGGGGCCCTGCAGGGGCTCAGAGCCCTGAACTTGTCCTGTGTCTGCTGTGAGCAGTCCTCCCCAAGCCAGCACATCAGCACCATTCTGGGAGCCCAGTATGGCACAGTCCCTTGAAACCAATGTGTCCCACCCGGTGGGAGTGATCCACTGGCCAGGCTGCCTTCCTGGCTGAGGACAAGGCCCACTCCGGGGATGTGAGTCTGGGAACTTCTTGGGGCATCTGACTGACCCCATGACGTGGAAGTGGCCCCTGCTCTCAGGGAATTCACATTTGTGGCTTGTCAGCAAGACTGAGAACCATAAAGTTTCTGCCTTCCTTATGAACTCTGTTGAATTGGCCTCTGAGACCCAGGCCTGTACAGAAGACGTGTTTGTCCCTCCTGATGATGGAGGAGGCCTGGGCCCCTGCCTTGGCCCCCAGATCTTTCCTCCACCAGCAAGCAAAATACAAGGAGCCAGTATCAGCACCATTGGGTCCATCCTGAGGTCTCCCCACATGCAGAGGACTCCTCACCACACAGTGAGGACCTCACTTTCCTCTGCTGCTCCTCTGGTCTTACCATCAGCACTCAGAGCTGCTCTGTACAGTTGTGCAGGTTGTACATTGCACAATGGTGCCCTTTGCTGGCAGCTACCACTCGCATCACAGACATTGCAGACATTTGTATATGTTATGTTTCCAGCAGATGGCAGTAAATTGCCTTGTTCTAACAAAAGTCAGTAGAGTGTGATGACTTTATAATAGATGGAAGCCTTAAAGAAGAGGTGCCTTTTAATAATTTGTAGGAAAGGACCGTAGAGGCCAGTAGTGCTTTGGACTCCACCTGACCACTGTGGACTGACTGCTCCAGTAGCTCTGCTGTCCAGCTTGGGGAGCCAGCTTTATTTTTTTTCCCCAGTTCACTTCAATCATTCACTCAAAAAATTACTAAATTACTACTATGTGCCAAAACCCTGAGAATTTTGAAGGTTTTATAAAATAGCTTTTTTATATAGGGAGGTGACTAGTTGTCTACTTAAAATTTAGGGACCTCCTTCCATGGTGTGGAGTGCCCCAGCCTCCCTTGCATGTGTCTCGTTCTGGCCAATGGAATGTGAACAGGAGTGCGTTGTCACCTCCAAGAAGGCAAGTTAGGAAGTGAGTGTGTCACTTTCCTCCCCTCTTCCCCATCTGCTGGCTGGATTCACAAGACTGAAAGGCCTGATGAAGTCTGAGCCACAGGACCAAGGGAGCCTGGGGCCCTGTGGCCCGTCAGGACTCACTCAACAAGGATAGGAGGTGACAATCTCAGTGGCTCATGATAACTTCATGGGCTTACTCTCTGTGGCTGATGGAGTTTGAGCTTGGGAATTGCCCTGCTGTTATGCAACGTTTTGTTTAGTGTAGTAGATATGAGTCTGGCTTTGTTTTCCAATAGACCTGGGTTTAAGCCCTAATGTTGCCACTAATTAGCTTGATGACCTTAGTCTTTAAGAGCAAATCTCTATTTTCTCCTCTATAAAGTACAAATAATAATAATGACAACCTCCCATATTTATTATGAGAATTAAGGGGCATGACATGTGCAGAGTGCTGAGACCACTGCTTGACACACGCAAAGCACCCACTGAATGCTCCCGAGACCCTCAGGACTGTGGGCTGCACAGTGGTTATGGGTATGGGCCTGAATCCTAACTCTGCCTCACTGTGTAATCTTTGGAAAATTGTATGTGAATTCTTCTTGGAGACTTGATTTACTGATTTGTAAAGTGAGGACAACAATGTCTTCCCCGTAAAGGTGCTGTGAGGTTGAGATCAGAGAATGAGAACACCATCTGGTGCAGAGGAAACACTCAGTGTCGTGGCTTGAACAGTGCCCCCCCAAAAGATATGTCCACCGTCATAGTCCGTTTTCTGTTACTGTAACTGAGTAATGGAGACTGGGTAGTTTATAAAGAAAATAAGTTTATTTCTTGCAGTTATGGAGCCTGGGAAGTCCAAATCAGGTGGCTGCATCTGGTTGGCTTCTGGTGAGGGCCTCGGGCTGTGTCATAACACGGTGAAGACATCACAGGGCAAGAGAGGTTCCCTGAGAGCCACACTGGCTTTTTAACAGATCCACTCCAGTGATCACCCATTAATTCATTAACCCGTGAATGAATTGGAGCAGAGCCCTCATGACCCAATTATTTCTTAAAGCCTCTCATTTTAACAGTATTACGTTGGGGATTAAGTTTCAACACGAGTTTTGGAGGGGGCAAACGTTCAAACCATAGTATCAATGTTGCAACTTTTGGAACCTGCGAATGTGACTTAATTTGGACGAAGGTCTTCGTAGATGTAATCAATTTAAAGATCTCGAGATGAGATCATCCTGGATTATTCAGATAGGCCCTAAGTCCAATGGCAGGTGGACTTAAAAGAGAAGACCCAGACATAGACAAGAGGGTCATGTGGAGATGGAGGCAGAGATTGGGGTGATTGATGCAGGGAGAAGCCAAGAAATGCCAGGAGCTACCAGAAACTGGAAGAAGGAAAGAAGGAGTTTCCCATAGAGCTTTTGGAGGAAGTACAGCCATCCCGACACCTCGATTTTGGACTTCTGGCCTTGAGAACTGTGGGAAACTAAATTTCTGTTTTTAAGCCACCGTTTGCTGTAATTGTTACAGCAGCCCTAGGAAGCTGATCCACTTGGTAAATACTATCTTCTTGTCATTTTTGAAGAAATTCTCTCATGGTTACTGGAGGAGGTAAGCAGCTGTGGCTTTGGGGAGACTGAAGGTACTGAGATGGGTGGGCAGTGTCTTTTGAAGTAGACTAGGGCAGGAGTTGGCAAATATTTTTCAATAAAAGGCCACTTAGTAAGTGGTTCTCTCGAGTCTGCTTTTGTAGCACGAAAGCACAAAGGCAGCCTCAGACAATACTTAAATGACAAGATGATGGATTTGGCCTGCCCTTGGGCAGTAGTTTGCTGACCCTCAGTCCCGGCCAGCACAATTCCAGGTAGTTCACGGGCTATGCCAGTCCAAGAACTCTTTGTTACTTTCTGTGGTGAGATCAGTGCTGAAATGGAGAGTGTTTAGCAACTTTTTTTTTTTTTTTTTTTTTTTGAGACGGAGTCTCACGCTGTTGCCCAGGCTGGAGTGCAGTGGCGCGATCTCGGCTCACTGCAAGCTCCGCCTCCTGGGTTCACGCCATTCTCCTGCCTCAGCCTCCTGAGTAGCTAGGACTACAGGCGCCCGCCACTGCGCCCGGCTAATTTTTTTTTTTTTTTGTATTTTTAGTAGAGACGGGGTTTCACTGTGGTCTCGATCTCCTGACCTTGTGATCCGCCCGCCTCGGCCTCCCAAAGTGCTGGGATTACAGGCTTGAGCCACCGCGCCCGGCTGTTTAGCAACTTTTATAGCACTTGATAGAGTAATTTTATATCCGTTGAAGCTAAGGACAAAACATTTACATGCATATGTACACTTTATGATATTTGTACATAATTGTGGTGCCCATGTGATATTTTTGATACATGCACACAATGTGTAATGATCAAATCGGGGTATTTAGAATATTCATCACCTTGAACATGTATCATTTCTCTGTGTTGGGAACATTTCAAATCTTCTAGCTATTTTGAAATATACAATAGATTATTGTTAACTATAGTCAACCTACTGTGCTATCGAACACTAGAACTGCATGTGTATTAGGGTTCTCTAGAGGGACAGATCTAATAGGAGATATATGTATAGATATTAATAAACTCATATATATGAGTTTATTAAGTCTTAACTTACATGATCACGAGGTCCCACAATAGGCTGTCTGCAAGCTTAAGGAGATAGGAGAGCCAGTCCGAGTCTCAAAACTGAGCTTGGAGTTCGATGTTTGAGGGCAGGAGGCGTCCAGCACAGGAGAAAAATGTAGGCTGGGAGGCTAGGGCGGTCTCTCCTTTCCACGTTTTTCTGCCTGCTTTATATTTGATGGCTGCTAATTAGATTATGCCCACCAGATTAAGGGTGGATCTCCCTTCCCCAGCCCACTGACTCAAATGTTAATCTCTTTTGGCAACACCCTCACAGATATACCCAGGATCAATCCAATCAAGTTGACACTCAGTATTAACCATCACAGTATGTTTGTATCCATTAACCAACCTCTCTTCCTCCCTGTGTTTCCCCACCCTCTGGTAACTATCATTCTACTCTCTGCCTCCCTAAGATCCACTTTTTTAAGCTTCCACATTGTATTAGTCCATTCGCACACTATTATGAAGAACTTCCTGAGATTGGGTAATTTATAAAAGAAAGAGGTTTCGTTGACTCACAGTTCCACATGGCTGGGGAGGCCTCAGGAAACTTACAATCATGGTGGAAGGTGAAGGGGAAGCAAGGACCTTCTTCACATGGTGGCAGGAGAGACGTGTGTGAGAATGCAGGAGAAACTACTATTCGTAAAACCATCAGATCTCGTGAGAATTCACTCACTATCATAAGAAGAGCATGGGGGAAAGCGTCCCCTAATTCAATCCCATAAAGTTCCCATAAAGTTCCTCCCATAAAGTTCCTCCCTTAACATCTAGGGGAATTACAATTCAAGACCATATTTGGTTGGGGACACGCACGTATCATACATATAAATGAGAACATGTGGTATTTGTCTTTCTGTGCCTGGCTTATTTCACTTAACATAATGATCCTCATTTCCATCTATGTTGCTACAAACGACAGGATTTCATTTTTTTTTAATGGCTGAATAGTATTTCATTGTGTATACATCACATTTTCTTTATCCATTCATTTGCTGCTGGACACGTAGGTTGATTCCACATCTTGGCTATTGTGAATAGTGCTGCAGTAAACATGGGAGTCAGGTATCTTATCCTTTAGATATACTGATTGCCTTTCCTTTGGATAAATCCCCAGTAGTGGGATTACTGAATGGTATAGTAGTTCTATTTTCAGTTCTTAAAAATATTTTCTTTTTAAAAAGTGTATATTTTCATGGGGTACAAGTGCAGTTTTGCTACATTAATATATTGCGTTGTGGCAAGTCAGGGAGCTTCACTGCATCCATCACTGGATATTTTAGTTTCTCGAGAAACCTCCATGCTGTTTTCCACAATGGCAGTACTAATTGACACTCCCACCAACCGTGTTTCAGAGTTCCCTTTTCTCTGCATATTTTGTCTTTTTGATAACAGCCATTCTAACTGGGGTAAGATGATATCTCGTTGTGGTTTTGATTTGTACTTTCCTGGTGATTAGCAATATTTGGCATTTTTTCATATAACGGTTGCCATTTTTATCTTTTTTCTGAGAAACATCTATTCAGGTCCTTTGCCCACCTATTAGTGGGATTTTTGGGTTTTGTTTTGTCGTTGAGTTGTTTGAATTGCTTGTGTATTCTGGATAGTAGTCTCCTGTTGGATAAATAGTTTGCAAATATTTTCTCCCATTCAATAAGTTGTCTCTTTACTCTGTTTAGGCATATATTTTGTATGTCTTTTTGCCTTTCACTATTCTAAAAATTATTTTAAATTTTATACAAGTGTCAGTCTGTGGTAGATTAGAAAGCAAAACCTGGTCTTTGCCCACAGGCACTTTGAGAAGCTTTGGTCTGTACAGGACACTCTCTGTCTTTGCAAGAAGGTATTGCTTACCCACAGGGCACCATGAGAAACCAGGGAGCCTGGCAGGACCCAGCCCCCTGGGCAGCCTGGGAGGTGAGAAGGATGTTCTCAGCAGTGCTTCTGGCCTGGGGGCTTGAGGTGGCCTGGTTTGGACTGGACATGGAGGCGCTGTACAAGGAGCCTGGCTGACGCTGGTCATGCACACCAAGGGAGTGTGTTGTTGACCTGAATCCACTATGCAAAGCAGGGCAGATGGTTGACTGTTGACCAGCCTAGGGCTCCTTGAACCTGAAGGGTGGGGCCTGGCTGTGTATTTGGGAGACTTGGGTCTCCTTGCCCAGCTACTGTTGGCCCCCTTCCAGGTCTTCCCTGCACACATGGGAGGAGGCCGTGGGAGGCTCTGTGGAATCCGTGCTGCCCTGTGCTTCGGCTGTTTGTTCTAGTCTCCTTCACAGTCAGCGGCTCCCCAGCTCAGGGACACTGCATGCCTGATCATCCTGGGGGCTGGGCCTGTGCCTGGCTCAGAGCAGGTTCTCAATACATGCTTACTGAGGAACAACTGGACACATGGATCTTTTCCTTTCAGATCATGTTCCCTCTGCTGGTGTGTAGGGCACGGAGTCTGGCGGGCAGGAAGGTGGGGCCTCTGAGATGCCCTGAACACTGGGCCCCAGGGCCGAGGCACACAGGGCAGACCTGCTGCTGTGCACATGGGAGGCCACCAGGCTCTGGGGGCACCACACACCCATCATCTTTGTCCTGCACTGGCTTGGGGCTGGAAGTGCCCCTCAGAGAGAAGACAGGGACTCAGGGCTCACTGGACAGAGAGTGCGGGGATGCATGGAGTAACCTTCCCGTGGGGCCAGGGGTCAGGGGAGGCTGTGTGCCAGGGTCACTGTCTTCGTCTGCTTGAGCTACTGTCTCTGACTGAGGGGCCTAGACAGTAAACATCTATCTCACAGCTCTGCAGGCTGAAAGTTCATGATCAGGGTGCCACAGGGCTGGGGTCTGGGTGGGGCCCTCTTCCTGGCTGCAGATCGCTGCTTTCTGACTATGTCTTCACATGGTAGAAGGAGACTGAGAGAGCTTTCCGGGATCCCTTCTATAAGGACACTAATCTCAATCATGAGGAGTCCACCTGCGTGACCTAATCACCTCCCCACAGCCCACCCCCAAATACCATCACCTTGGGGGCCAGGATTTCAACACGTGAGTTTTGAGGGGACACAAGCATTGCATCCATAGCAGCTGTCTCGAGGAATTAGCTTAGCCAACCAGCTTTCATAATTTACTGGGGAATGCCGACACTTCAACAAAGCAAATGTTCTGAGAGAGTAGGGCCTAAATAAGGCTAGACTATTTATCTATCTATCTATCTATCTATCTATCTATCTATCTATCTATCTATTGTAGAGATGGGGGTCTCGCGATGTTGCCCAGGCTGGTCTCCAACTACTGACCTTAAGCCATCCTCCCACCTTGGCCTCCCAAAGTGTTGGGATTACAGGTGGGAGCCCACCACTTCTGGCCCAAGGCTAGAATTTTGAAGAGTTATAAATTCTAGAGGGAAGAAGATGAGCCGTGCTGGCTTGTAGGACAGCTGAGTGACTGCTCACTCCCCTGGGAATTCCCTGCATAGAATCAGCTGATCTGGCTCCCCAGGGACCCTTCCTTCCTCCCTCTGCTCTCCACCGAAGTTCCCTCTACACCTCCCCAAGGGGCTCCTCCCCGTTGCAGGCCAAGATCTGCAGGTCCTTTTGAGAAAAGGTCAGAACCAGGTGTCATAAAGCCTGAAGCCTGGGAGAGAGGCATCTCTGAGGGCCGGGAAGCAAGGTGCCCTCCTCACTAGCAGCCCAGGGACTTGCGCTGAATCATAAAGGGCACAGCCTAGGACCTGGGGGGATTGGGGGCAGTCATGAGTTTGCAGTTTCAAATAAAACTAGGAGGAGGGTTCAGGTCAGGGGCGGGGAGCTGGAGAGAGGTCCCATTGGACCTGGAAGATGGATCGCTGTGGCACGTTCAGAGCAAAACGGAATATGAGGTTGGACGAGCCCTGGGCAGGAAATGCGGTGTTTGTAGCAAACACTCCTGTGGCCAGTGTGTCTAATCACCTTACAGGGTTTTCTTCCAGCAGCTCTGAATTAGTGGATGCCGGATCACCTGCCCACAAGATGTGGAAACTGGGACACAGAGTGATTTAAACTCCAACTGAGGATGTGATCCAGGAGAGTGTGGAGAGAGGCGGTCTTTCTGTCTGGTTTATGGCTTCCCTCGCTGAGTGGTGCTGCCTCTGCCCTTGGCCTTGCTGAGATTTTATAGCCCGCACTCATTTGGGTCAGGCAGAGCCCCCTCGGAGCCAGCGGAGAGAGGAAGCCAGCCCCGGTTCTGTGTGTGCTGGAGGGCTTTCTGCTTGCCTGGTCGTAAGCAAGAATCCAGTGAATAAATAGTTCAGTTCCTGCCGAAATTGCCTATGCTGGAATTTGTGCCTTGGAAAGAAACATGAATAATGACTAGGACAGAGCATTTCTTTATTTGAACCCGGATAATTTTAACGGCGATAGCAGAAATGTGAGAAAGCCCCAGCGTCATGTATTCTCCACGTTATAAATTCCTTTTCTCCCCAGCGTCGCGGCCTTATCTGGAGCCTCTCTTGGCTGCACTCTCTTCTTTCACTTCTGTCTTCTTTATTCACTGTGTTCCTTCTTTTCTCAGATTTTACTAGCTCAGCAGCTGCAGCTGAAATGAGCCAAGAGTGCTTGCTGTGGGTGGCAAAGCAACACCGCAGGCTGGGAGCGCCGTCTGTTTACCTTCGTGAGCCCAACTTTCTCAGAGCACACTGTCCCCTCTGTCCCTTTCAGAACCTACTCTGCCACAGCTTGTTTTATTTTTAAAAGTCAGTGGATGACAAAACAATTTCAGATGACAGGGTCCACTTGGCTTTCCTTCGCTGTCCTTAGAACTGGGCACCTTCCATAGCTTTTACCCCAGACGTGTTCTTTGGCGCATCTACGGAATCCCTCAAAACTCAGTTATTTATAGCCAAAACTAAAACAAAACAAAACAAAAAACAAAACAGCATAACCAGATGCATTTTCAAATAGTGAGTTCATTTGAAGCACCTTCTCAAGCAAGAGGTTTTGTTCCAGAGGCTGTGGGAATAATGGTCATTCTGGCAAAATGGAAATGTGACTGGCCACTCACACAGTCCTAAGATCTCATGCTTAAAAGAAGTGTGATAATGTGTGCTTGGGGAGAGTGACTGCATTCTTCTTATAATACAGTCCTACCCTGGAAATTGTGACTGAACCAGAAAATACCCCAGGCTGTGGCTTCAGCTGTGCAGTAGAGTAACTAGAAGTCAGATTTAGGGAAGGCATGAGGAAAGGAAATCTAGAGAAATCAGGGGGAAGAGAAAAAAATATGTTGTAATGGCTAAATAAGCCCAAACTTATCAGTTGTGACAACACAAAAAATGAAATAAAAATCAGGCTGAAACAAACTGACTCAGAAAGTTTTAAAATTAATAAAAGAGAAGAATGTAGCAATATTCACACAGATAAATCTCAAGATGAAAAGTATTAAGAAGGACAGAGACAGCCATTTCATATTAATACAAGTGAAAATGCACGAAGGAGATATAATAGTTTTGACATTGTATGCACCTAATACCATACCTTTGAAATACAGCTGTTCCCTTGAATTACAAGGAGAAATTGACAGTCCTGGAGAGATTTTGACACATCTTTCCTGTAGTGGGCTGAATGGTGGCTCCAAAGACATGTCCCCATCCGAATCCTTGGAATCTGTAAATATCACCTTACTTGTAAAAAGGGTCTTTGCAGATGTAATTAATTTAAGAACCTTGAGATGAGATTGCTCTAGATTATCCAGGTGGTTCCTAAATGTCATTGCAATATCTTTTTAAGAGAGAGGCAGAGAGTTGACACAGAGGGGGAGGCCATGGCAAGGGGAAGGCAGACATTATAATAAGTTGGCACAAGTCACGGAGTGTCCAGGAAGGTGGGCAGCCACCAGAAGCCAAGGTGGCCAGGGACAGACTCCCCCAGAGCCCCTAGGAGGACCACCACCCTGATGGCACCTTGATTTTGGATTTCTGGCCTCCAGAACTTGGACAGAATAAATTTCTGCTGTATTAAACCACCAAGTCTGTGATAATTTGTTACAGCAGCCGCAAGAAATGAGTTCTCAAAAACTACCATAGCAAGTAGAAGAATAATTAATAAGAAAATAAAGGATTTGAAGAATTTAATTAACTATACATCCAAGTGAATAGACTCATTATTTTTAAGTACATGGGGAAATTTATAAAATATTAACCATGTACTAAGCAACAAAGAAAATTCCACAATTTTCAAAGGCTAAAGTCATCAAGTCCTTATTCCAATGGGGGCAAGGGAGTAAAAATAGTAACCAACAACATAAAGATATACAGGATATCCCCATGTAACATCTGGAGGTTAAAAAAAAAAACTTCTAAATAATTCACGTTTTAAAGAGGAAATCATAATGGAGTACGGTACTTAAAACCAAGTGACTGTAAAAGTTCTACACATAAAAAGTTATGGGATAAAGCCAAAGTGGTACTCAGAGGGGAATTTAGATCCAGAAGTGCATTTATTAGAAAACAAGAAAGATTAAAAATAAATGAGCTAAGCTTTCAACTTAAGAAACTATAAAAAAGGAATAAGAAAAGTCTAAAGAAAGTAGAATGAAGAAAAAAACTAATATACAAGCAGGAATTAATGAAACAGAAGGCCAGAAATTCCAGTCATCAATATAACCAAAAGCAAGTTCTTTGACACAATTCATACAATAGACAAATTTTTGACAGGTATAATCAATAAAAAGGGGAGGAGACATAAATATCATGAGTAAACAAAAAAGGATTTATAACTGTGGATACTATCAACCTTCAAAAATTATAAAATAATTGAATATTTTTATACCAATACACTAAGAAAATGACTGATGTTGAAAACTTCCTAAGATGATATATATAAATAAATTAACCCAACGGCAAGTAGAAAACCTGGATAGAGACATGATCATTAGATAAATGGAAATGATAGACAAAGATCAATAGCCAAAGAGGCAACCAATCCATAGAGTTTAAAAGATGATTTTTATAAAATATTTAAGGAACAAATAACCTAAGTTCCCTGAAACTATTCTAGAGTTTAGAAGAAGATGGACAGCTGACCAACTCCTTTTGTGAAGTTAGTAAAAACACTGTTATCAAAACCAGATAAGGAAAGCGTAAGAAGAAAAAACCAGAAAGGATCATTATACTTACATGTAAAAACCACAAAGAAAATATTAGTAAATTGAATCCTATAATTTATTAATAATATATCTTGAGCCACTAGGATTGGTTCAACAACAAAAAAATTGGACAAATTGTCAATTTGTCCATGCGTTAATAAATTTGGGGAAAAAATTCCCATAATTTTCACAGTAGATCCTGCCCTCTGTCCTGCCCCCATAAACATTCACTGATGATATAAACACCTAGAAAACTGAATAAAGGAGAACTCCCTGAACTATTAAAAGATGTAAACGAGAAAACTGTAGGAACCACCATACTGAGTGGTGCCACAAAATTAAAGTCAAATCACTTCTCCTATATCACAGCTTAGCCAAAATTCAAGAAAAGAAATAAAAATTGGAAAGGAAGAAACAAAAGTATTGTGATTTTCAGAGGCCATAATTGCTTAATTTGGAAAATCCAAAGAATAACCCGACAAATGATTAAAACCAATTAATTAGTTTAGTCGGAGTGCTGAATGGGAGCTGGACATATAAAGATCAGCAATTTTTCTTCCTTCAGCAAAAACCAATTATAAATTGCAATAGGAAAAATGACCCCATTAATACTAACAAATGCATAATACTGACAATACATACTATTAACAAAATCTTTTAGGTATTGGAGACTACACCTTTGGCAACCATGCCAAAGGCCTAGCCATTCTCCATTTTTTTTTTTTTTGAACTTTTTTTTTTTTTCTAAAAAATCCCTTAAGCTTTTCTTGGTTTGGCAATATATTCACCAGAGATATATGATCTCTCAGCATCACTTGCAGGTGGCATTAGCCGTGCGATGAAGGTCTGCTCAATGATATGTAAGCAGAATTCCTGTGGGAGGGGGTTAAGAAGACAGCACTTGGTAAGAAGACAGCACTTGGTAAGAAGCTGCTGTTGGCTCTTCCACCTTCTTCCTGCCTGGAATACAGACAAGATACCAGAAGGTACAGCAGCCTTCTTGGGATCACATTGTGACCACTTTCTGCTGAAGATGGTGGAGGAAAAGATAGAAGATGCTCAGTTCCTTGATGATCTCTTGGAGCAAATCACTGGCCTGGGCTGCCTTACCTTGGGCTTCTTGGTGAAGGGTGAGGTTGGGAGGGAGAGACAAAGAGGTAGAGGACCTTACTGGTTACAGCCACTGGTGTTTAGATTTTCCCTAACTCACAAGTGAACACAGCCCAGATGCAAAATCTAACAAAAAAGTGTTAAAACCAAATGACAATGAGATGTCACTACATAGCTATTAGAGTGGCCCACATCCAGGAAGCTGACAACACTGAATGCTGGTGAGAATGTAGAGCAGCAGGAACTCCCATTCATTGCTGGTAGAAATGCAGAATGGTGTGGCCCATTTGGAGGACAGTTTGGCAGTTTCCTATAAAAGAAAACATACTCTTACCATAGGATCCCGCAGTTGCTTTCCTTGGTATTCACTCAAATGAGTTTAAAACTTCTGTCCACACAAAACCTGCATATGGATGTTTATAGCAGCTTTTATTCATAATTACCCAAACCTGGAAGCAACCAAGAGGTCCTGCAGTAGGTGAATGGATAAACAAACTGTGGTACATCCAGACAATGGAATACTATTCATTGTTAAAAAATGAACTATCAAGTCATAAAAAGACATGGAAGAACCTGAAATGCATATTGCTGAGTGAAGTAAACCAACCTGAAAATGCTACATACATCTGCTTCCAAATATATGATGTTCTGGAAAAGGCAAAACTATGGGGACAGTAGAAAGACCAGTGGTTGCCTAGGGTTGGGGGGATGGATGGATGGGTGGAACACAGAACATTTTTAGGGCAGTGAAAATTCTCTGTGTGATATTATAATGGTGGATACATGTCATTATACACGTGTTCAAACACATAGAATGAAGAGCACCAAGGAGGAACCGTAATGTAAACCATGGATTTTGGGTGATACTGACATATCAGTGTGGGTGGATGCAGTGTAAGAAACATACACTCTGGTGTGAGATGCCAGCTGTCCAGCTGTGTCGGAGGGGCTGTGCATGTGTAGGGACAGAGGGGATATGAGAAGTCTGTGTACCTTCCTCCCAATTTTGATTTGAACCTAAAACTGCTCTTAAAAAAAAAAAGAAGTCTTTCTTAAAAAATGTGAGATGTAAATGGAGAAATCCTAAATAAAAGAAGAGATGAATTATGTTAAAAAATGGGAAGGTTTCATGTGGTAAGGAGGTCACGTTTTCTCAAACGAGCTTATAAATTCAATGAGTTGCCAATCAAAATCTCTACAAGAGTTTTCCAGGAAGTTGACAAATTCATTCTATATTTCATACGAAAGAGTACACACGGAAGAAGAGCCAAGGCTACCAGGTCCCAGGGGAAGGAGAAGGGCAGGGTGCTTTTCTTCCCAGGACCTGGACAGACCCTAAAGCCGCAGCTGCGAAAGCAGTGGGACACTGGCGAGGGTGAGGAAGTGATTGACTGTGCATGAGCGGATTTGGTGACAGAGGTGGCTGTCAAGTCAATGGGAAAAAGTGGGCTGGTGGCCACGGGAGTGCACCTTACAGAGCTTCAGCTACACAGGGTAATGAGCAAAGGCCCCGCTCTGGGAAGTCCATTGCACCAGCTCCTGCCTGCGAGCAGGGGAGCTAGGACCAGCTCTTCCTGGGAGACACAGGCCTCTTCTGATGGGTGCCTTTGACTAGGGGCTCCCCCCTTAGACTGTGGGGCATCTAGAATGCCTCCTCCCCATCCTCCACCAGCCTCCTCAGTTCTTACCCCCGATCTCTCAACGGTGATTCCCCTAATAAACTCCTGCTCATTAAAAAAAAATTTTTATTTTTAAATTTTATGTTTCCATAAGTTATTGGGGTACAGGTTGTATTTGGTTACATGAGTAAGTTCTTTAGAGGTGATTTGTGAGATGTTGGTGCACCCATCTCCTAAGCAGTGCACACTGCACCCTGTTATTGTCTTTTATCCCTTGGCCACCTCCCACTCTTCTCGTCAAGTCCCCCAAGTCCATTGTATCATTCTTACGCTTTTGTGTCCCCGTAGCTTAGCTCTCACATATCAGTGAGAACATACGATGTTTGGTTTTCCATTTCTGAGTTACTTCACTTAGAATAATAGTCTCCGATCTCGTCCAGGTCACCGCAAATGCTGTTAATTCATTCCTTCTTATGGCTGTGTAGTATTCCGTCGTATATATATGTATGTGTGTACATACCACATTTTCTTTATCCGTTTGTTGATTGATGGGCATTTGGGTTGGTTCTACAATTTTGCAATTATGAATTGTGCTGCTGTAAACATCCGTGGGCAAGTATCTTTTTTGAATAATGCCTTCTTTTCCTCTGGGTACATACCCAGTAATACCCAGTAGTCCCCCTGCTCATTTCTTTTTTTCTTTTTAATTTTTTTTTAAGATGGAATTTTGCTCTCGTTACCTAGGCTGGAGTGCAATGGCATGATCTTGACTCACCCCAACCTCTGCCTCCTGGGTTCAAGTGATTCTCCTGTCTCAGCCTCCCGAGTAGCTGGGATTACAGGTGTGCGCCACCATACCTGGCTAATTTTTTTGTATTTTTTAGTAGAGATGGGGTTTTGCCATGATGGTCGGCTGGTCTCGAACTCCTGACCTCAGGTGATCCGCCCGTCTTGGCCTCCCAAAGTGCTGGGATTACAAGTGTCAGCCACCGCGCCCAGCCACCCCTGCTCATTTCATCCCATCCTGGCTCCTGCTTCTCAGAGGACCTAGACTAACACAGATATTCAATAAGTGCTATGGGAACCATTGGTTATCTGCAGGAAAAAAAAACAAAAGCAAAAACAAAAAAAAACTTGAATTTAATTCCCAAAGAAATAAATTTCATGGGGATTAAAGACTTAAATGCAGGAGTAAAACTTTAAAACCACTTGAAGAAAATACAGGCTTCCCCCCTCCGCCCCAAACCTTGGGTAGTACTTTAGTGTCTTATATCACCACTGCAACAAATTGTACAATAAACTAGAGCTACTTGGTGGCTTAAAACCAGCAACATCCATTTATTGTCTCAGTCTGAAGGCAGGAAGTGTGTAATCCTGATGTCCGCAAGGCCATGCTCCCTCTGGAGGCTCTAGGGAGAGTCGTTCCTGGCCTCTTTCAGCTTCTGGAATGCCCAGGGCTTCAGGAGTCTCTGGGCTTGAGGTCACAGCACTCCAGTCTCTGCCTGTGTCTTCACATGACCTCTTCCTCTGTGTGAGTCCGACTTCCCTCTGCCTCCCTTATAAGGACACTTGTGATGGTATTTAGGGCCACCTGGATAATCCAGGGTCATCTTGTCTCAAGATCACTCACTTAATGCCATCTGCAAAGACCCTTTCTCTAGATAAGGTAATGTTTATAAGATCCAGACTAGGACACAGACACATCTGCAGGAGCCATGATCTGTTTTCCCCAAGTAGAAGAGGCCTTAAAGCACACATTATAAAGGAAAGGATGAATAAACTTGGTTAGATAAAAATTAAAACTATGGTATCATAACGAATATACTGTAAACAGAGTTAAAAGGCAATTGACAGCCTGAGGAAAAATATATGCAACAGATAAAGCCATAATATGCTGAATATTCAATGAACTTCCATAAATTAGTAAGAAGAAGAAAACTATCCAATAGAAGAATGGCCAAAAGATATGAAAAGAAATTTATGGGAGAGTGAATACAAATGGCTATTAAACATATGGGAAAATGCTCAATCTCATTTTTAATCTAGTAAAAGAAAATTAAAACTACAGTGAAGTCTCTTTTACTCATCAGATCATCAAATGATGAAAAGCTTTCTAATGTCAGTTACAGTGAGAGGACAAAGTGACGGTTAAATGTGCAGACTGGGGGCTGCGTTTGGTGGCTCATGCCTGTCATCTCAGCACTTCGGGAGGCTGAGGCGGGTGGATCATGAGGTCAGGAGTTTGAGACTAGCCTGGCCAATATAGTGAAACCCTGTCTCTACTAAAAATATAAAAAATTAGTTGGGCATGGTGGCAGGCGCCTATAGTCCCAGCTACTCGGGAGGCTAAGACAGGAGAATCACTTGAACCTGGGAGCCGGAGGTTGAAATGAGCCAAGATCACACCACTGCATTCCAGCCTGGATGACAGAGTGGGACTCCGTCTCAAAAAAAAAAGAAAAGAAAAGAAAAGAAAAAAAAAAAAAAAAAAAAGAAAGCAGTTTTACTGTGAACAATGAAACATGTAGAATAATGGTCATTGAATCTTAGACTGTAATAGAGAAGAACTGAAACTGATAACCGCCCACCAATAGTCAAAAATATAATGCATTTTATTTATACGTTGAACTATTATACAGCAGTTAAAGATATCAACAGAATTTAATATGCTGACATTGTTAGAGTTTCAGGAAGTACCGTTGCATAAAAAAAGCAAGTTAGAGAATAATACATAAAGTAGGATATATTTTATATCAAAAACACACACTAATTAATTTTGTATATTTCATATGGGAATTTGTATGTATGTAAAGGTATGTAACAGGTCTGAAAGTTTATGCACTGATTTCTTTCTTTTTCTTTCTTTTTTTTTTTTTTTGAGACAGAGTCTTGCTCTGTCACCCAGGCTGGAGTGCAGTGGCTTAATCACGGCCCACTTCAGTCTCGACCTCCCAGGCTGAGGTGATCCTCCCACCTCAGTCTGCAGGTGTGCACTATCACACCTGGCTAATGTTTGTATTTTTTGTAGATACGATGTTTTGTCATATTGCCCAGGCTGGTCTCAAACTCCTGGGCTCAAACAATCCACCTGCCTCTGCCTCCCAAAGTGCTGGGATTATAGGCGTGATCCACTATGCGTAGCCCCAATTTCTAATAGCCATTTCCTTTGGAAAAAGGAAAAGATATTAATGTTATCATAATGTCAATTTTCAACCAAACTAATGTTATATATTATATCATATATTACTTTGTCATTAAAAATTATTTTTTTCATTTTAAAAATGGATACATAGGCCAGGTGCAGTGGCTCACGCCTGTAATCCCAGCACTTTGGGAGGCCGAGGTGGGTGGATCACAAAGTCAGGAGATCGAGACCATCCTGGCGAACACGGTGAAACCCCGTCTCTACTAAAAATACAAAAAATTAGCCGGGCATGGTGGTGGGTGCCTGTAGTCCCAGCTACTTGGGAGGCTGAGGCAGGAGAATGGCGTGGACCCGGGAGGCAGAGGCTGCAGTGAGCTGAGATTGCGCCACTGCACTCCAGCCTGGACGACAGAGCAAGACTGTAACAACAACAACAAAAAAATTTGCACATATTTATGGGGTAGATGTGATATTTTAGGACATGAATACAATATGTAAAGATCAAATCATTGTATCTATCACCTCAAATATTTATCATTTCTTTGTGTAAGGTTAATTTCAGGAAGGAGAAACAGGAAGTGAGAGTGCTCTTGAGGTTTGTCTTCACCTGGTCTGATTCCTTTTCTGGAAGTTCAGCTCTTTCTATCCCTGATCCTATTAGGAACCTAACACTCACACCTCACCAACCGCACTGGGGCTCCCTTTCCGCACTCCAGCCATTGGCTGAAGTGTGTTGGGGGGACCGCTGCATCAGAGTCACTGTGGCAGACAGTGAGGCCTGGCTAACAGTGCACAGACCCCGCTCCCATCCAGACCCCAGAATCAGGATCTCTTGGCCTCAAGGGGAATCTGCATTTGAGCCTCCCTCCCCATAACTGCCTGAGATTCTGGGTGCGGTTGGCCAAGGATATCATTTCTTCTTCTCAACAATGCTAAAGCTGCTGCTCTGGAGCCCCTCCAGGGACCGGCATGGGGAGGTTTTGCATGGACAGATGTATCAGTCCTCTCATGCTGCTGTAACAAAATACCACAGACTGGGTGGTTTAAGACATAGACATTTATTTTCTCACAGTTCTGGAGGCTGAAGTTCGAGATCAAGGTTCCGGCCACTTTGAGTCCTGGCAAGGGCTCTCTTCCTGGCTTGTGGACGACCCGTGTGTGTCGTCACGTTTCCTGGGTGCAGGCAGAGAGAGTGAGTGGGCTCTGCGCTGTCTCTTCTCATAAGGACTAATCCTATAGAATCAGAATCCCACCCTGATGACCTCATCTGACTACTTCCTTAGAGGCCCCCTCTCCAAATACAGCCACACTGGGTGTTAGAGCTTCAACATGTAGATTCTGGGGAGACACAAACTTTAGTTCATAACAACAGACCTCATTGTCATACACAACAGGGCAGAATGACAGCCAGGTGGCTGCATACTGTTTAGTTTGCCATGATGTTGATTGAACCATAGAATATGTAGGTGGCATTTTGGAAACTGGCTCCTTCACCATGTTGGGCCTGAAACGGATGAGCTCAGTTGGGCGGCTCTGCAGTGGGAATGCGAGCTTATTCTGGGCTCCCCAGGCTGTGCTGTGAAGTCCTCACAGAGCTGGGAGTCTGGGGGCTTTTCCTTGGTTCTCATGAACCAGTCCCACCCTTTTCCCCGTAGTCTGTTCCCTTCTTCTGCAGCAGCCCCTGGAGCTGGCAGCCTCCTGCACTGTGTGGAGGTTTCCCAGGTGAGCCCTGCTTCCCCAGCGCCACCACCTCTCAGGCACTGCCATCCCCCGGCATGCTGCCTCGGGGCCCTCTACTGCTCCACGGAAATGCTGGAGCCCTCGGGGTGCCCAGGGTTTTGTGCTCCCTGAAGCCCGGAGCTGGGAGAAAGCCCCTCTCCCTGCACCCGCTTCGTGCTGTTGTTCTCCTGCCCCAGTGTCTCTGTGGGTCTGAATAAGAGTCCAGTCCTTCACCTCCTCCCCGAATCCCCTTCCTCATGCCTGGGGTTTCTGGGAACAGGACCAATTGGGGTGGAGGAGGGCACACCAGGTGGGGCCACTAAGCTTGTGTCACTCTGGTCCCAGAAGATGGGTCCCACACGGGGCCCAACCTTGTGCCGTACACACCTGACTACCAGCAGGGCTGTGGCTGCGGCAGATTCGCTAGGAGGGCGGAACCCCACCATACACAGGGGTGCAGGGCAGGGGCCATCGCGATTGGCCTGTAGCTCTGTTGTCTTTCTGGGCCCTGCTCTGCTAGGTGCCTGATGTGTGAATCCAGTTGGTTTGTGGTCTTCTTCTCTTTGTCTGGGGCTGCGTGGCGTGCAGTGCTGAGCCTGTGACTGGGTTGGTGGGGGAAGAATTGTCAGCCCTTGCCATCTTCTTCCCTGGCACCGTGGAGGCCTGGCTGTCAGTGGCCAGCTGTGGTAGGTGGGGCTGCCCCCTCCATGGGCTGTCTGGGCCATGGCAGTGCTGTGTGTGGGCTGCATCTGGGCCTCCCTTGGCCATATGGGAGGGCACCCAGCCTTCCCTATCCCCTGCTAGCGCCAGTGGGGCCCGGAGGAGAAAATAGGCCTTGGGTAGTGTTGTGCGTTGAACCATGTCCTGGGAAAGGTGTGTTGGAATCCTAACCCCTGCTCCCTGTGGATGTGGAAATAGAGGGGGGACCTGGGCAGATGCAGCCGCGTTGAGATGAGGCCATGCTGGATTAGGGTGGGCCTTAATCCAATGACAGAGGTCCTTACAGGAAGGAAAGGAGAGGACCACGTGGAGGTGGAGTGAGAATGAGCGTCTGTGAGCTGAGCAGTGCCAGGGATGGCCGCAGCCATGGAGCAGAAGACAGGCATGGAACAGGCCCTCTCTCAGAGCTCCCGCTGCAGACACCTGGGTTTTAGACGTCTGGCCTCCTCATCTATGAGATAATAGATTTCCATTGTTTTAAGGCACCCAGTTTGGAGTCATTTCTCACAGCAGCCCCAGGAAACTCACACAGGTGGTGTCTGGAAATGCCCTGCCTATGGGGATTGTAGGATCTGAGCGCCCTGGAGCACATCGTTCGAGTCCTACCCATCTCTGATTGCATCTCCTCCCCTCTGTACTCATCTCTGATTGCATCTCCTCCCCTCTGTATCCATCTCTGATTGCATCTCCTCCCCTCTGTACCCATCTCTGATTGCATCTCCTCCCCTCTGTTCCAGGAGAGCCTTGCTTCCCGTTCCTCAAGTATGCCACCTGTTTCCCACCACAGGGCTTTTTTGGGTTTTGTTCTTTTAAATTTTGGTTGAGGCAGGGTCTTGCTATATGCCCCAGGCTGTTCTCGAATTTTTGGCCTCAAGAGGGCCTCCTGCCTCAGCCTTCCAAAATGCTGGGCTGACAGGTATGAGCCTCCACGCCCAGCTGCAGCCTCAGGGCTTTTGTTTTATGCATTCCCTCTGCCAGGAACAGCCCCTTCTCTTCCTCCATCTCTCAGCCTAAGTGTCCCTCCTCAGAGACACTGTTCCTGACCGTCCAGTCCACAGGAGCCACTGGGCCCTCGCCATGACAGTTCTCTGAGTGGCACTCGTCCTTGACATTGTCTTAGATATTTCTTTGTCCGTTATCCTTCTCCTATGCACTCCTTTATGTTTAGAAAAGTCTCCTCAATGTCTAGAGGGTGCCAAGCAATTACTCACTGGATAACTGGATGGCTGCCACCCTCCACTTTGTGGTAGGTGTATTAGTTTGCTAGGGCTGTCAACAAAGTACCACAAACTGGGTGGCTTAAAACAACAGAAGTGTGTTGTCTGCAGTTCTGAAGGTTAGAAGTCCAGGTGCTGGCCGGGCCTCACTCCTCTGAGGCTTTTGGGAAGAATCCCTCCTCACTTCACTCCCAACTTCTGGTGGGGGCCAGCAATCCTCTGTGTTCCTCGGCCTGCAGCTGCACCACTCCAGTCTCCGCCTCTGTCATCACAGGGCCTTCTTCACTCATCTTCCCACTGTGTCCAAATTTCCACCTTCCCCATATTTTTTTTTTGAGACGGAGTATCGCTCTGTTGCCCAGACTAGAGTGCAAAGTTAACATCTTGGCTCACAGCAACCTCTGCCTCCCCGGTTCAAGTGATTCTCCTGCCTCAGACTCCCGAGTAGCTGGGATTACAGGCACCTGCCACCAGGCCCGGCTAATTTTTGTATCTTTGTAGAGATGGGGTCTCACCATGTTGGCCAGGCTGGTCTTGAACTCCTGACCTCAGGTGATCTGCCCGCCTTGGCCTCCCAGAGTTCTGGGATGACAGGTGTGAGCCCCTGTGCCTGGCCCAAATTTCCCCTTTTGATAAAGACACAGTCACATTGGATTTCATGACCTCATCTTAACTTAATCATTTGCAAAGACCTTGTTTCCAAATAAGGTCACATTCAGAGGTACTGGGTATTAGGACTTGAATATATCTTTTTTTGGGGAGACTCAATTCAGCTCAACACAGTGTGGTTTGTTCATATCACAAATGACTTCTTTGATTTTCGATGCATCTGTGTCGAGTCTTTGCAGCCAGCATCACGAGGCTCTGCAGTCACAGCTGCAGCTTGTTCACTGCCGGGTTGTTGGCCTTGGGGAACTGTGTGCCCCACTCTCTTCTCCAGCCCAGCTGCTGGCACCAGGCTTGGTACTTTGGATGCTCTCCATGGGATTGTTGTTGATTGAACAATGGTGCTGTGCTGTATTGCAGTGCCAGGAGGTTTACGGCAATCTGCCCAAGGGACAAGCTCCAGGTTAAGGCTGAAATAAAGGAAAGCAACTGTCAGTCTCATCGCTGATGCTGAAAGATCCTATCACTGATCATGGCATACAAAAGTGAGGGAAGGTTTGGTCATTATTTGGTAATGGTGAAAAATGCCCATTGTGTATGAACTATGAGAGCCCGGCTCATGATGTATAATGGATTTGGTTCCAAAGGAAATTGTCAGTTCATCCCATAGAGATCTAAAAGTTTCATTTAAAAACACTCAAACCAAATGTAGCCATCAGGTGTGGATGTGGTGGGAGATTTAGGGGTGGGGAAGGTGACCCTTGTTGCAGGACAGGAAGACGGGAAAGTTGGTGGAGAGAGGCAAGCAAGCCCCCGGAGGGAAAATTCTGGAAGAGCCTTGGCCTCTCTCATGCTGCGGAAAGCCACGAGGCAGCAGTTCCCAGTGGGCCTATCACTAAGAAGCTGTAATCACAGCAAAGCCTGTATACTTAAAATATACTTTATGTGACCGAAAATCAGGTGCTGAGAGTCGGTGCCAGGCCTGCGTGCTGGTTGCCAGTGGAGCTCATTGGATTGCAGAATCCAGTTCAACCAGGCCTGCGTTTCTGCAGAGCGGAGTAGGGGAGCTGCACTGCCCTTCCTTGAGTACAGAGGGGGAGTGGGCGCCAGGGCTATGCCACTCCAGGGATATACTTCGCAGAACATACACTCTTCACCAAACACTATGGACTCTTCAGTGAGATAGGGGTTGGCAGTGTGGTGGTGGATAAAACATAGCCCTTAGCGTCTAAGGCCTTCAGCCTTAGCAAGAAGCCATTTGAGTTTACAGATCATTAAAACACAGTGTGAGAAGCAGAGCAGAGGGGATGATGAGGAGACTCTGCCCAGAGTAGACAATCAGTCCAGGAAGGCTTCCTGAGAGAGGGGGCATCACCATCTAGTTTGCAGGAGTTAGGCAGAGATTGCAGGTGGGTGTTCTAGCATTAGAATGGTGCTTTTCGAGTGTTAAAATGGTAGCCACAAGGCCAGGATTGTGCTGCTTCTCACTGTGATCATTCTGACTAGGATTCACTCCTTTACCGCTTTGTAGTTGTGGCTGAGACCCTCGCTGTGAGTTTTCCTGGTGGTCTTTGGCTAAAAGGCATCGACAATACACATACACAAAGTATATAAAAATAGAAACTACAAATGAACTAAAGATAAAATATACAATATTTACAAAGTAATGTATTTCCATTTATTATTTATTTATTTTTGAGACAGAGTCTTGCTCTGTCTCCCAGGCTGGAGTGCAATTGTACCATCTTGGCTCACTGCAACCTCTGTCTCCTGGGTTCAAGCCATTCTCCTGCCTCAGCCTCCCGAGTAGCTGTGATTACAGGTGCCCACCACCATGCCTGGCTAATTTTTGTATTTTTTCAATAGAGACAGGGTTTCACCATGTTGGCCAAGCTAGTCTCGAACTCCTGATCTCCGGCGATCTGCCTGCCTCGGCCTCCCAAAGTGCTGGGATTACAGGCGTGAGGCACTGTGCCAGACCTGTATTTCCACTTACTTATTAATGGTACCGAAATTTTTGGTACCCCTTTTTTTCTTATTAAAATACATTGAAAATGTTAATAATAGCAATATGATCAAATATGCTTTATTAAAAAAATCTTGTTTTATATATTGTGATACAGTGATCTGAAGCTTGGTTCTAAGATCAGCTCATTTTGACATGGTTTAAATGCTGTCTTAGCTGGGAGTGACACCTCAGAGATATAACACCTCAGAGATATATGTAGATCCACAAGGGTGTGCTTACTAAACCATGAAATTCCTTTTAAAAATCTCATCCACCAGTTATGCAATTTTAAACATATGGAATAAAAATCCACTCAAAAATACATTTGGAAGTCTTTTAAATGGATTAGAAAATTCAGTTTTAAGTGTGCAGATATGAGAGTCTTTTAATAGGTTACATATTGTTTTGGGCAGCAAAGTCATGTAATAATGAAAACATTCCCAGGTATCTGTTTTCAGAAACTCTGCATAGCATTACTGTCTTTCATGCACTAATTAAAATGTTATTTTCACTTTGAAGGGACAGATGGACTGTGTTTATTTTTCAAAAATATTTGTACGTTAGCTGAGTACTTACTTCTTGTCTTAAAAATAACAAAAATCAAGCCAATTTGGAAAACTTGTGTTTTGAGTGCAAATAAAGTGTAACTAAACTCTTTATGTTTGACAACTGTTACAAGTACCTTGCCCTTACTGGCAAATTTTTGTGCAGTAACAGAAGGTATCTGTGGTTCCCTATTTCATTACACACTGTTATTTAAAGGCATTGCATTAGTCTGCTCTCACACTGCTGATAAAGACAGACCTGAGAAGGAGTAATTTATAAAGAAAAAGAGGTTTAATGAACTCACAGTTTCACATGGCTGGGGAGACCTCACAATCATGACGGAAGGCAAAAGCCACGTCTTATATGGCAGTAGGCAAGAGAGAATAAGAACCAAGCCAAGGGGAAACGCCTTATAAAACCATCAGATCTTGGCCAGACACAGTGGCTCACACCTCTAATCCCAGCACTTTGGGAGGCTGAGGCGGGCAGAACTCTTGAGGTCAGGAGTTCGAGACCAGCCTGGCTAACATGGTGAAACCCCGTTTCTACTAAAAATACAAAAAATTAGCCAGGCGTGGTAGTGTGTGCCTGTAATCACAGCTACTTGGGAGGCTGAGGCAGGAGAATCTCTTGAACCCAGGAGATAGAGGTTGCAGTGAGCAGAGATCATGCTATTGCACTCCAACTTGGACTCCATCTCAAAAACAAACAAACAACCATCAGATCTGATGAGACTTATTCGTTACCATGAGGACACTCTGAAGGAAACCATCCCCATGATTCAATTACCTCCCACCAGTTCCCTCCCACAACATATGGGAATTATGGGAGCTACAATTCAAGATGAGATTTGGGTGGTGACACAGCCCAACCTTATCAGGCATATAACATGTACATCTCCCAAACGGGGCAGATGTAACTCACAATTCACCATCAGACCCTGAAAATGAACCCCAACATGGGAAAGGATAATAGTGGGGGAACCATATCCTCCTTAGCGTGGTGTTGCTCAGCCTTCAGGGGTATCCTGTACTTAGGTGACCATGTGATTGGTGGCCCCCTGGACAGAATGGGTGTATCAGCGTTCATCTGTATTTCCAACATTGCTTGTGGGACGGTGGGCAAGTCACTTACCCTTTGGCCTCGGCTCCCTCTGTAAAGTGAGGATACTCTCCCTGCCTTGAGGGTGGCTGAGTGGAGGAGGTGTGAGCTGGCCATGAGACCATATGGTAGACGCATCCTGAATGTTGGGCCTTTGCTATTCTTTAGAGACAAGAGCACATGGTAGGTACAGTCACAGAGACAGTGCTGAGAACAGGAGAGCACAGAGGAGGTGAAATGAAGACTGGGCTGGGTGCTGGGGGCCCTCTTGCTTCTTGGAGGATGTGGCATTTGATGAGGTCCTAACTGGTGGGTTTGCTTTAGTGGATGGGACTTGAGGAGAGGTGCCTTCCTGGGGGTTCACGCAAGCAGATGAAGGAAGCAAGGTGAAAAGGAAGCAGGCTGCTTTGAAGCCAGGGGAGGCTGCCTTGCCTGGTGTGGGTTCCTGGGTGAGAGAAGGAGTGGGTGGTGGCTGTAGCCTTTAGCAGAGAGATTGAGATCACCCAGATGGTCACACCATCTATGTGATCTCTAGTTCTTCCCCTTCTCCTACAACATCCTAGGCCACATACATTCTGGTAGGTTGGGCTTAAATTCTTCTGTGTGCACGAGTAAAGGAGAAATTGGCCCCACCCCCTTCCCCTTGGACCTGCCCTTTGACTGTGCCCTTGACTTGTCTGATGTGTCTGTGAGGGTTTAGCAAAGACTAGGTTACTTAGAAAGGGATGCTGAATGATGATCTTTAAATTATTAATGATTTCAGCATTTTGTAATTAAAATGCTCATTTTCTCCATGAATTTTAAGCACACATATATCACAAATACAGACAAAATCTACTTTAATGAATAACATTAAAACATTCAATTTCAAGTAATGGGGTTATTTCCATATCTTGGCTGATGATCCATATTTGATTCATTCATTTATTTATCCATTCACTCTAAATATTTTTGCCCCCCCCGCCTTCGCCCGCAATATGGGTAAAGTATTAATATAGCTTTGCAGACATGGCTTCAATAAATCATGGTGAAACAAATTCTCTATGCCTGAGTAACACATAATCGATCTTAGGGAAGATACTCTTTTGGCTAGGTATTTCTTAATAATACCTAGATTTGAGCATCTGCATGCTGTTAAATAGTGCTATTTGGGGAAATGCTCTGGTATGGAAGGGATAGCTTCCCAGGTATATTAGTTTGTTCTTGCATTGCTACAAAGAAATGCCTGAGCTTGGGTCATTTATAATAAAAAGAGGTTTAATTGTTTCACGGTCCTATAGGCTGTACAGGAAACATGATTCTGGCATCTGTGAGGCTTTGAGGGAGGCCACAGGAAACTCGCAATCATAGCAGAAGGCAAAGGGGGAGCGAGATGTCTCACGTGGCAGGAGAAGGAGGAAGAGAGATGGGAGGGACTATACGCTTTTAAACAAACAGATCTTGTTGGAACTCTGTCAGCAGAACAGCACTTGGGGAATGGTGCTAAACCATTAGAAACCACCCCCATAATCCAATCACTTCCAACCAGGCCCCACCTCCAACGTTGGGGATTACAATGCCACAGGAGATTTTGTGGGGACACAGATCCAAACTGTATCACCTGGCATGGCCAGGAGAGACAAAGGGAGCAATGGATTGCCTTGCAACATCAAGTAGGCAAACTTTTGGGGTTTCCGAGCACCTGGTAAGGATGGAGGAGAGGAGGTTGGAAATGTGAAGTGGTCATAAGGCATATTGTATTTTCCAAAGATGAGTCCCAGTCATATCTCCCATCCCACTGGCTCTTCTATGAAGAGGTGGAGTCTGGGTCCTCTTCCCCTGGACCCTGGATGGACCTTCGTGATTGCCTCAATCAGTGCAGCATAGCGGGAGTGCCTTTGTATGACTCCCAAGGCTAAGTCATAAAAATGCCAGGCACTTCTGTCAAGTTGTCTCTGGACACTTGCCCTTAGAACCCCGCAGCCATGCTGTGGGGAAGCCCAGGTAGAGAGACTACATGGGAAGGTGCTATGACCAACAATCTCAGGCAATAATCAGCCAAGACCACCAGGCATATGAGTGAAGACGCCTCATGATAACTTTACCTCCAGCTATTAAATCACATCGAGCCTTGAAGTCCTCCTAGAAGAGAACTCAAGAAGGAAGTTGGCCCCACTCTACCCTGTCAGAATTCCTGATACCCCACATCCGTGAGCATAATAAAATGTTGTTTTTTTACCACTTAGTTTAGGTTGGGTTGTGACATAGAAACAGTGACCAGTGGCCAGGCGTGATGGCTCACACCTGTAATCCCAGCACTTTGGAAGGCTGAGGTGGGCGGATCACCAGAGGTAGGGAGTTTGAGACCAGCCTGACCAACATGGAGAAACCCCGTCTCTACTAAAAATACAAAATTAGCTGGACTTAGTGACGCACGCCTGTAATCCTAGCTACTCAGGAGGCTGAGGCAGGAGAATCGCTTGAACCCGGGAGGCAGAGGTTGCAGTGAGCTAAGATGGTGTCACTGCACTCCAGCCTGGACAAGAGCAAAACTCTGTATCAAAAAAAAAAAAAAAAAAAAAGAAAGAAACAGTGACCAGAATAGGTCTCAAGCCCTCTTGAGAAATGCAATGCAGGGCCTGAGGGATTTGGAAAAACTTTGGCTTGTAATTTATTTCCTCAAATGAGAATGACTCTTCTTTCTAAAACTGGAAATGTCTAATGTTTAATTTATCTTCTGTGAGGTAACCGCTCACTATGACTCTGAGTGTACAGTACAATTTTACTACTTGGGAGGAGCTGTCTTTTGGAGAAAGGAAGGGGAAGGCTCTGCACATTGTGGGTGTTTATGGCAGGGAAAGCAAGAAGTGCAAGCCCAGGGGTATCTGCGTGAAAGATGATGAGACTCATGAAGGAGGAAAGAGAAAAAAGAGGTACTGGAAGACCTGTGGGGACCCCGAGAAGCCTGAGAGATGCGGGAGGTCCCCACTTTTGCATTATGGGGGCTTAAACTATTCTCTCTGCATAGAAAGGAAAGGGTGAGCCCAGGGGCAGGCTGACCATGGTCCCTAGCCCACCAGTACTTACATTTCATCCATGGCAGAACCGGCTCTCGTGTCCAAATCATTTGCTGCTGAGCATGTCTAGGGGGTCACAGTCAGCATCGGCATCTTGTCAGATGCAGGGCTGCTGTCCCTAGAGCCTGTTTGTTCATGTCTGTGGACGAAACCTGTCATGGAGCTGGTGTTTAGAAAACAGCGGTCCCAGGTGGCCAAGGCGGGCCCAGCAAATCTTCCATTTCCTTCTTTTTTCCCTAAGGGAAAAGGCAAAATGATAGATATTCTGAGACATGCAGAATGTGGTTGACATGATAGCAGCCCCCAAAGACATCCACGCTCTGATTCTTGGAAGCTGTAAATATGCACTTTATGTGGCCAAAGGGACTTTGCTGTTGTAGTTAGGGTTATAAAACCTGAGGTGGAAGATAATCCTGGATTTTCCATGTGAGCTCAGTTTGGTTACAGGAACCCTTAAAAGCAGCAGAATTTCACGGGCAGAAGGGAGCTCAGAGACTGGAAGCATAGAGAAGGATTCGATCACTGCTGCTGGCCTTGAAGGGGCACGGGAGCAGGGAATGTGTGAGGCTTCTGAACGCAAAGAACAATCCCCCCAGCCAACAGCCAGCAGGGACACAGGGAGCTGAGTCCCTGGCTACTCAGGACAGTTGACTTTGGCTTTGCTACTTACTCTCTGTGAGTTTGAGCTTTCCCTGCTTGTCAGTAGGAAGTTATATTGGCCTTCTATATTTGCAGGGTGCTTATGAGCACGAGATCAGGTAACGCATGCAACGTGTTTTGTGAACCCTCAAATTCTGTGTATGACCCTCGTGTGGAGTCAATATGACCCCAAGCTCTAGCTGACACCTCGTTCTTGATTGGACCAAGGTGTCTCCCAGGTGGCCCCAGCTGGCCTTGCTATGGTCAAGTCATCCAAAGAGCAGCCTTCTCTTCGTTTCCTCCAACAAGTACCTTGTACTCTGCTGGAGAGTCTGGGTTTTATTTTACTTCTCTTAGGACATTGGGAAGAGGAGGAGGAGGAGTAGGCTGGTCATATGCCCAGTTTTCATTCCTTGAGTGATCTGTTCA